>NC_044976.1:199944311-200557949 GCF_008728515.1 Papio anubis
GGGATTAAAATTTTAACATATGGATGTGGGGAGACATAAACATTTAATCTACAGCACTACTGTTTCATAAGCTATAATTTCACAGGATTTCCAGAACAATCCAGATATAAAAATTTTTTTTCCCAACTAGGCATGGACAAGTTGAGACCTTTTCTCTTATTGCAAATACCCAAAACAGACTTGATTTTCATCCCCCTCCCTTTTGCCCAGTGGGTGACCTGCACATTAGAATAGTCCCTGTTCACTCCCATGTTGAAGCCTTTACCCCTGTTCTCTCCCCCATCCACTACACCTATCCGGATCTTATCTATTCTTTTTTTTTTTCTTCTTTTTTGAGACAGAATCTCACTCTGTTGCTCAGGCTGGAATATAGTGGCATGAGCATAGCTCATTGCAGCCTCAACCTCCTGGGCTCAAGTGATCCCTCCACCTCCCAAGCAGCTGGGGCTACGAGGCATGAGCCACCATGCCTGGCTACTTTTTAAATTTTTTTTTGCAGAGACGGGGTCTCACTATGTTGCCCAGGCTGGTCTTGAACTCCCGGGCTCAAACGATTCTCCTGCCTCCGCCTCCCAAGATGCTGGGCTATCCATTCTTTAAGGTTAAAGTGGACATCTATTTGTTTTGTCTGCCAAGTACCCTTTCATAGTAGAGCTGTATGTGGGATACTGGTTTTCATCCCGGATCCCAAAAGGCCTATGTAACTGTCTATTCCCGAGAGGCCAAGAATGTCAGCAGGTGACAGCTCACATCTGCATCCCTCCCAGCCACAGAAAACAGCTTCACCCAGGGTTACATCCTCTCCTGGGGTATTCTGTGGCCAACAATCAGCCAATGCAGAACTCCATAAAGGATCACCTGAGGTCTTACTGCAACTGCAGGGAAGGGTGGCTTCTCCCTCTGCCCAGTCCTGCCATCTTCACTCCCCTAGGTATATCTGTTGAGCGTATCTGCAGAAAGTCTTCAGCATAAAGTCTGGCTCAGAGTCTTTTTCCAGAGAACCCAATCTAGGGCCATTTACTAGTACCAGAAGTGGCCCTAGGCAGTAGCCTCTAATTTAGAGTCATTTGAAGGGGATGTTGGAGCAGGATCACTTGCTGGCCAGTTGGCCTAAGGATCCCATCACCAGTGGTAGGAGGTGATGCTGTAGGGGTGCAGCTGCCAAAATGTTCCATCAGTGATGGGTTGGGTTGACTTTCCAGTAGAAGGGATAGCATGACTGATGCAATATCTCTGAGGCTTGAGAGAATGAAGACAATCATAGCAATGAGGACTATGGAAGTGGGTGGTTGATGTGGAGTGCTCTTGATTTATTGATGAGAGATAAGGGCAGTCAGAGCAATTAACTACCAATTCAAGGCAATACTGAAAGATTAAGCTTTTAAGGAAAGCTTAATCTCTTACATCTGGAGGGCAGAGAGAAGCCCAGGCTCAGGACTTAATCCTAAGAGTAGAGGAATTTCTGGGACGGTTGAATTCCCCACCCCACTAGGTCTCCTATGTATGCCATGGTCAAGGCCTTCTTGAGGAAGGAATAGAACCCTGCAATTTGAGACAGCAGTGTCTGGATATAGGTGTTTGAGAATATTGAATCCCCAGATTCCCCTGAACCAGCTGGTCCTTTAGAATTGGCCCATTTCCCCTTGTTAGAAGATGGCTCTTTCCCTTGCTCAAAGATGGTGCAGGAGCCTCAGGTAAGGCTGGCATTTTATGAGACACAGTTTGCTTCCCTTATGGTCTACCCCACCTCCCATCCTGGCAAATTATAAAAGTCAAATCTCTGTGGAGGTCTATTGATGGGGTATTGGGCTTACTAAGGAAATAGAGGGACCAAGGAGCTGCAGAATCTGGCTAATATATACCTGCAGGAGCTGGGAGAGCATGCATGGAACAGAATCTTGAAGGTGCTAAATCGAGGGGAAACAGGAGATAAAGTTGGATGAAAGGTGGTTTATTATTATAGGAGCTTCTTCCATGATAAAGGATTTAGCATCCGGGCAAGGGCTAATATGCTGGGAAACAGGGTTAATAGCACCCTGGGAAACAGGGCTAATAAGATCTTAGGCTTTCAAGATCTTGCAGAAAGTGATGGCTCACATTAAGTGAAATAGAAATATCATAACTTCCCTGGCAGATGGAAGAGAAAAGCCTCAAAGACTCAGAGAAGTGGGCATCCTAAAATGGATCAAGGCCAAGAATGCGAGCCAAGAAATCCACCAGCTGACTCTGTGAGAGGGCCCAGAGGATGTCTGTTTACCAAAGTCATAAGGAACACGCTGGTGAAGATCCCAGCCTTGCCAAGAAGCTCAGTGGAGGATGTCCTCTGTCAGCCAGGGATGATGACTGCAATAGGAGTGATAGGATCCTGAAATAATAGAGGTCAGAGGGTGATAATTAAACATCAGAAGTCAGCTGGGCACAATTATCGCAATGAGGAGCAAGCCTGCGTGACAGCCTAGGGAAGCTGGTCTGCAGAGAGCTAGAGATGGTTCATAAAACATGCTGTCCCTAGAGGCAAGACAAATGGGCACCCGACAAGAATGTTGCTTAATGTATAAAGTACAAGTGTAATATAAGTATAATATAATGTGTAAAGAAATTAAGGAAGGTTGATCAGAAGACTGAGGGCAGTCCTCCCAATATAAAGTCAAAGTTCCTTGCCTAGTTTTTCAACCTCAGCCACTTCTTAGAAATGGAACCCAGTGACTCAAGAAGAGATCAAGTTCCTATGAGGAAGGACCATGCAATAATGCAGCAAGTGTACTAAATAGTAAATTCCTGGATATATTAGTCAGCGTTCTTCAGAGAAACAGAACCAATAATATACTATATATATGATGTCATATACATATCATCTATATACTATATACTATGTATCACATATAGTATTTTATTGGTTCTGTATATATTATTATTGACTCTGTTTCTCTGAGGAAGCCTGAGTAATACATCTGGGAATTTACTACTTCTCTAGGAAATTTCTAGCTCACTAGCTAAAGAGAGAGGGCAGCTGGCAAGTCTGAAATCAATAGGGTGGGCCAGCAGCCTGAAAATTCAGGAGAGTTGGCATCGCAGTCTTGAATCTGAATTCCACAGGGCAGCAGGCTGAAAACTTGGCAGAGTTTCTATGTGCACAATCTGGAGGAAAATGTCTTCTTGGGAAACCTTCATCTTTGTTCTTAAGGACTTCTACTGATTGGATAAGGCCAAACCACAAATGGAAAGTAATCTGCTTCACTCAAGTCTACTAATTTAAATGTTGATTACATCTGGAAAATACTCTCACAGTAACATCTAGGCTGGTGTTTAAAGAAACATCTAGGCACCGTAGCCAGCCTAGCTATGTTGACATATGGAATTAACCAGCATACTTGACCTTCCCACAATGGGATCTATTGCCATTTGTTCAGGTAACCATGGTAACCATGCATTGGGAGCAGGGGGAATACCCAGTCCTTTAAAAAATGTTGGGTACAAGATTGGGATTAATATTGATATCTGGGGCCCTGGTCTACACATAGCTTATGGGGAGTTCACTGAGAAGTCATTTTCCGGGTCCCTAAATGAATAATTAGAGTGGTCATGCTTGATAGTTGGCAGAACCTTCACATTGGCTCTTTGACCTGCAGGGCAAAAAGTATTAAAGTAAGAAAGGCTCAGAAGGTTTAAAACCACTCCCTAACCATGCCAAGGCAGTAAGTAAAAAACAATCCCATATTCTATGGAGAATGCAAAAACAATGATAGCAGGAGTGATGGTTCTGTGAAACCCTACATAACTCATCAGTCTGGTCTCTGCAAACACCAGTGATTCATGGCTGATGACAGTGGACAACCACAAACCTAATCCAATAATAACCCCAAGTGCAGCTACTGTGTTAAATGTGTTAACTTTGCTAGAGCAGATTAACCTCTGGCACGTAGGATGTGGCCATTGATTCACTGAGTGAGTGCTTGTCCAACTCTATCAGGGAGAATAATCAGGAACAGTTTGTGTTCATATAGGACAGACAACAGTATACATTTGTGGTATTGCCCTAGGGCTATGTTAACTTTCCTTCTTTCTGCCAAAAATGTAGTCCAAAGAGACCCAGACTGTATGGATAGTCCACAGAATATCGTATTAGTCCATCGCATCAATGCTGTAATGTTAATTAGACCAGATGAACAAATTATTGCATCTCATACCTAAAATTAAGAAAGTACAGGCAGGGCGTGGTGGCTCATGCCCAATACTTTCAGAGGCTGCAGCAGGAGGATCATGTGAGGCCAGGAGTTAGAAACCAGCCTGGTCAACATAGCAAGACCCCATCTCTACAAAATAAAAACTAAGAAAAAAAGTAGCCAGGCATGGTGGTGCATGCCTATAGTCCCAGTTAATCAGGAGGATGAGGCGAGAATTGCTTGAGCGCAGGAATTCGGCTACAGTGAGCCATGATTGCACCACTGCATTCCAGCCTGGCCTGCACTCCAGTGAGACCCTGTCTCAAACAAAACAAAACAAAACAAAATGCAATGTGTGGTAGGCCTCTTTGTGTTCTGGAAGCAGCATATTGCACCATTGGGAAGGTGCTCTGATGCATTCACTGAGTGATATGGAAGGCTCCAAGATCTGAATGGGACCTGGAGTGGAGAAGGGCTCTGCAGCAGATCCAGGTGGCAAGGCGTGCAGCCGTGCTGCTTGGGCCACTTGATTCAGTGACTAATGTTATCTGTGGTGGGGAGACATGCTTTGTGACGTTTATGGCAAGCCTCAGTAGGAGAATCACAAAGTAGACAGCTAGAATTCTGGAGCAAGTCCATGCCACCTGTAGCAGAGAACACCACATCATCTTATAGTTGGCCAGTGGGTTCTTTTTGCCCACTGACCAGAAAGGCAATGCACTGAGAATAGCAAAGAAGAGTTCAATTATCGCAGAGCTGGCCAGGCACAGTGGCTCACACCTGTAATCCCAGTATTTTGGGAAACCGAGGTGGGTGGATCACTTGAGGTCAGGAGTTCTAGACCAGCCTGGCCAACAGGTGAAACTCTGTCTCTCAAAAAATACAAAAATTAGCTGGGTGTGATGACACACACCTGTAATCCCAGCTACTTGGGAGACTGAGGCATGAGAATTGCTTGAACCAGTGAGGTGGTCGCAGTAAGCTAAGATTGCCCCCCTGCATTCCAGCCTGGGCAACAGAATGAGACTTTGTCTCAAACGAACAAACAAATTACTGCAGGGCCAACTACGTAGAAGGATGGGAGATAATTCTCAAATTCACCTCCCCGAGAATTGAGGGCTAGAGTTTTTCAAGGAAAGTTTGGTGGGCAGGGAGATAGGGAATGGGAAATATTGATTGTTTGGGTCAGGGATGAAATCATAGGGGGTTAAAGCTGTCTTCTTGCACTGAGTCAGTCCCTGGGTGGGATTACTGGTCAGGATGGTGCCAGTTGGTTCATACAGAATGCCAGGTCTGAAAAACATCTTAAACATCAGTCTTATATTTTACAATAGTGATGTTATCCATAAAAGCAATTGGGGAAGTTACGAATCTCGTGACCCCTGGCTATGTTATTCCTGAGTAGTAAGTAGTTAAAGAAAGGCAAGTGATAAAACAATGACTGATTAGAGTTTAACTATGTCTACATCTTTGCAGAATCCAGACCCTCATCACAATCCCAATATTGTTATATTTTATTAGTTTTACAAGGCGGTTTTGGTCCTCAAGCATGAAGGGGGTTAGTTTCAGGAAGGGGCTATTATCATCTTTGTTCTAAAGTTAAACTACAAATTCTATTCCTCTCAAAGTAGCTTGGAATGAGCAAAGATAGCTTGTGGGGTTAGAAGCAAGATGGAGTCAGTTATGTCAGATGTTTCTCACTATAATTTTTGCAAAGATGGTTTCAATTTGAAAAAAAACAACTTCAGGTACACTATTGGGTCTTGGTAAATGGACCATATGACCTTGAACATCAAGTGACCACATGGCCAGAAATGCCCATCCTGAACTGGATTCTGTCAGACCCACCAAATCATAAGGTCAGATGGCCCAACAGAAATCCATCATAAGATGGAAATTGTACATCTAGGATCAAGCACAAGTTGGGCCAGAAGGCACAAGCAAGTTGTGTGAACAGGTAGCCCAAACTTTATGTCACCCATCACTCTTGCACTGGCCTCTTCTCCAGCTCACAGTGGTGGCTGTAGGGGAGTTTCCTTTGTGGCCAGTGGAAAGAAAAGGGCTGAGCTTGGTTCATGGATTGGTCAGCTTGTGTCAGTGGATACTGAAAACAGATGGCAGCTGCACTGTTCAGGACTGACCTCGAAAGAGCAGTGAAGGAAAATTCTTCCAATGGGTAGATCCAGGCAGCATACCTGGTCACCCAACTATGGAAACAGAAGAGGCCCAAGATAAGAGTATACTAAAACTCATGGCCTAGCTGGTTGGTCAGAGACTGGTAGGAGAAGGATTAGAAAGTCAGAGACAAGGAGGTGTGGATGGAACCATGGGAATGTATTCCATGTTAATGGTCACCAAAGACCACCCATTATAAAAGAGGCTCTAGACAACAAGAGAGACGCGATGACTCAGCAAGTTCATGTCAACCATTCCAGTACTGGTACAAGGGGTGGGTAAGCAGAGTGGCCAGCATGGCAGAGATGGAGGCTACACATGGGCCCAGCAGCAACAGTTTCCACCCACCCAGTCTCACCTAGCTACTTCTGCTGCCAAATGTCCAACCTGACATTGAGCCTCTGACATAGCACCATTCCTCAAGAAGATCAACTTACATATTCCTCAAGGAGACCCCTTGGTACAATTGATTTAACTGAGAAGATGCACATTCTCAGTATGGTCTGCCTTTCCTGTCCACAGGGCCTTAGCCATTATGAACACTTACAAAGTATTTATTTCATTCCATCTACAAAGGATCCTGTAAACATTACTGCAGACCAAGGGGTACTTTACAGAAAAAAAAGTGTGGCCATGGCACAGAGAATCTACCAGCACAGAGTCCAATTACATACTGTATCATGCAGAAGCTGCCAGCCTGACAGAGAGGTAGACTTCCCTTAAGATGCTGCTCCTGGAGGATTCCCTTGTGAAGATGGGTTGTCACCCTCCAGGAAGCAAATACAACCTAAAGCAATAACTATTATACACTGATGTGTCCCCATGGGCTGAGGAGGAATGTACTATTTACCAGTACTGCAATGACCCACTCTGGGAGCATGGGCTGCCCATCTCCTTCACTTCAAGCTCTGTAGGTGAGAAAAGCAGCCACCATCCTGATAGGGATTATAGATCCTGATCATCAGGAAGAGGCAGGATTGATGTTGCATGAGAAAGAAGGAAAAAATACATTCACCATTCAGGTGATCTACTGGGACATGGCTTAGTGCTTCTTATGCCCAGTTTTGGTGGTAATGGATAAGTACAGCCATGATGGCCCAAGAAGGACATGGTAACAGGGTCTCAGACTCCTCAAGGATAAAGGTCTGAGTCACCCCAACAGGCTCTAGCCAAGGGCGAGTTGAATCTAGAATGGGTGGAGGGGGAGGGGATGATGACTGTTAGATACAACCTCAAGAGCAATATGCAACCTTCTCTTGTAAATTTCCCTTGAAATAAGACCAACCAAAGTCTTGAAGCAGTTGTTCTCATAGGGACAAACTTATTATAAGAAATAAGATGTGAACAGGGTGAAGTGTGGACAGTCCTGTGTGCTGTGGTACATCCCCCAACACCCTCTTTAAAACAGCAAACACATTCTTTGATGTCTGGGAATATCCGCTGCTGATGGTTTGTAGCTGTGTCCTTCCCTGGGAATCACCCAAGGTTATACGTTCTCATAGGGAAATGATACATATAAATGACACATAACAACGACCGGTCAATGGGACACAGTGGTCCAACTTCCTTGTCTCAGTTGGGGACAACTGGCGGCTCCAGGTGTAACCACATTATGGGTCAGCTTCTTCCGCTGTCCAATCCTGCCTGCCTTTCTTCCTTATGCGTGTATCCCAAGAGCACTCTCCAGTAATCCTGCACACACGTCCTATCTCAGGAGCTGTTTCTAGGGAACCTCACCTTCTTTGAGGGAACATCTCTCCCAACTCCAGTCGTGTAGCTCTAGCAGGAGCAAATGGTCACAGTATCTTGTCCTCCTGGCCACCACTGGCCCAGGGTAAGGTTTTAATTTTTTTAAGATAGGGTCTCACTCTGTCACCCAGGTTGGGGTGCAATTGTGTGATCATGGTTCACTGCAGCCTGGACTCCTGGGCTCAAATGATCCTCTCACCTCAGCCTCCTGAGTAGACGGGCATGAAACACCACACCCAGCTACTTTTTATTTATTTTTCACTTTTGTAGAGATGAAGTTTTGCTTTGCTACCCAGGCTGGTCTCAAACTCTTGATTTCAAGTGATCCACCTGCCTTAGCCTCCCAAGGTGCTGGGGTTACAGGCTTGAGCCACTGCACCGGCTGGGATAAATTTTTAAATCTTCCACTCTCAGGGAAAGCCAGTCTACAACAAATGAGAATGAAGGCAACACCCAGAGAGAGGCAAAAATTAAAGAGAACAAGATTTTAAGGCCCTGTTTAGGATGGCCTAGATGCCCTTCTTTCTCCTTTTGACTTTAGTTGTTCAGCTTTGAGTCTATGGGCTACTACTCAGTCCTTACAAAAAGCAACCCTTTGGTGTTTAAGTTAATTTGAGTGGAGTCTTTTATAGTTACAACCAAGAGGTCCTATCTAACACAAAATTCTAACTGAAATCCTATTGTCTTTATGAAACTGTCATTGGTTTCTTCAGTGTAAAATGATTTATGCCCTCCCTGGCTGCAGAGACCCCTGAGGTCTGTACCATACTCCTTGGTCTGCAGTTCTGTTTTGTATAATTCTATCTATCTATCATCTATTATTTATTGTGATAAATTACCCATAACATGAAATCTACATCTTAACCATTTTTACATGTTCAGTCCAGTGGCATTCACTACATTCACATTGTTGTGTAACCATCACCACCACCCATTGCCAGAACTCTCATCTTCCCAAACTGAAACTCTATCTCCATTAAACACTAACTCCTCTTCCTCCCCAGCCCCTGGCAACCACGCTTCTACTGCCTGTTACTGTGAGTTTGACTCCCCTAGGTATCTCAAACAAGTGGAATCATACAGCGTTTGTCCCTTTGTCTGCACTATTCTTTGTTTTCTGTTTAGTCTTGCCTGTGCTCTCTAGCTTGTTAGCTCTTGCCTGATGTCCCATGTTTGCCAGCCTCTTTACCTCCCTATGCCTGAAACAGCCTAGGAGCAGTGGCATCTTCCTTCCCCTGCAGTTTGAGGTGTCCCCTTTTTCTGTCCTGCAAGCCTCAGATTAGCGAACTTGAGAACTGGCTTTCAACACAATAGGAAAATGTGAGGGCTCCCCAGCTGAAGCAAAATATTCCCTGAGTTATGAAGGTTCTTGGTTCTTGCTCCTTCATGTGGTTTATTTTTATTTTTATTTTTTACAACCTGGGAGCATAGATTCAAGTTTCCCTGAGTATATACTCCTCTTTCTATAATTTTTTCTTCATGCTTCAGTTCCTGAGTGTTCACTGATGCCTGAAACTCTTGACCACTTGTCTTGTTTAACTCTCTTATAAGAGGTGCCTGGTACCACACACACACAAGTAATAATAACAATAATAATAATAATAATAATAATAAATAGATCCCAGACTGGAAACCAGGAGACTCAGTTCTGATCCTGGGGCCATGAAGCCTTGGCCAAGTCTCTCAAAGTGTCTGTATCTCTGTTTCTTCTTCTGTAACATTATGCTAACCCATGATACATGCTTCCTTTGTGTCAGGCACGGTGTCTGGATTATCTTATGTAACACAACAATGTGATGTGCATAGGATGCAGACACTTGGGTTAGGGAACATGTCACTTATCTGAGATCACACATAGTGGTGAAGTTGGGATGAGAGCTTGCATCGTCTGCCCTTGAACCCTATGCTTAGCTCTGTTGCCCCAGGCTCTCCAACTGTACCTTCTCGGTTGCTCCTCATCTCCAAAGGTCTGTAACTATTTCTACCTAGCCAGCATGCACCTGCCCCAGCTTCTAACTTTTCTGTGCTCCCTGGCTCTTGGCCAAGAGCCACACATTTGTCTGATGCTCCACAAGAATGCCTTGAGTCCAAAGAGCATTTGGGACTTTGAGCAAATCATTGAGCCTGGGCTTCCTTCCATAAGTCTTAAAGCACAAAAGAGGTTGTATTTAAGATGGGTTTTGGTGCTCCCATGGAGAACAGAGTGGCAGAGTATCCAGAATTATTGACTCCTTGTGCTAGAGGGAATGTTGAGTTGCAATTTAGTTATTTCCCTTGGCTCCATCTGTTTCAATTAGGTGGGCATCTACCCAGGGAAGAATATTGGGATTTTCTGGGTTTGGAGGAGGGCTGGAGAATTAGAACTGACCATTTGGGAACAGTAGCAGGTAGCTTTCTCACTCTGAGCCTGGCAGGTGGCAGGTACACGGAAGAGAGAGCTGGTGGCACTGAGGAGCTGTCCGGGAGGCCTATTTTTGGAAGACACATCAGGATGGCAACCTCATGAGTCCGTGAGAGGATTTTTTTCTTTTGAAAATACTCTTTAATGTCTCAATGTTCCACTTTCCCGGGAATGGAGCGGCTGCTGCCTTTCAGGGGAGCTATAAATAGTCCTAGCCAGTTTGATTAAATAACGCCACAGAATGAGGGTGAGGAGGGCCAGGTGTTCTGGGAAACCTGTACAGTTGCCAATAATTGGACTAAAAAATGCAGAGGCTCCAGCTTGGCTGGCAGCATGAACACAGTGTAGGGAGAGAAAAGGGCTTCCCAGGCCCACCTCCCCAAAAGCCAATAGATATGGGGGAAAGGGCTGTGTTGATGCCCCGGGAGGAGCTTCCAATGGAGCCAAGGACTCTGGGGCTTGAGTGGACTTTCTGCCCAAGTGAACAGTGCCAGGCTCAGAAGAGGACCCTGATGGAGTGCACAGAGCCTGGCGGGGAGATGCTCAGAGCAGGGGCATTCATAGCTGCTGTCGGGATGCCCTGCTCTGAGCAGGGAAAGGGCAGTGGGTACATAAGCTCCACACTTTCCCCACAGGGCTGGCGTGTTCTCATGGGCCTCGGTCAGCAGGTGCCCTTAGTACTCCAAGTGGCTCATCCAAAACCATGTTTCTGGGCATTTTAAGGCATGGGGGAGGAGTGCTTTCTTGGCAAAGATAAGCAGAATGCAAGAAATAAATAGCTTCTCATGTGCACATAATTATACCGAGGCTCAGTGATTACTCGGGATCCTGACTTGGAATAAAGTCAACAATTCAGCAGTCTCCTGAAGACTTTGTCCAGCCCCACCTCTCTCATGTTTTTGAATCTGTGATCCTATTACCATCAGGGCATCACATGTTTCACCTTTTTCTCTTTCATGATTTGGAGGAGACTCGCTTTGGAAAGCTGGTCTTCCGATCTGAGATGGCCTCAGCCTAGGAGATGTGCCGGGAGCGTAAGGGGGGTCGTGTCCCTCACTTCATGCTGGATCTGCTTCTACTGCTCCCTTGAAGGATAAATCCAGGAATGGTCTTCCCTGCGGGCAGAGGCGAGGCACAGGGTAATCCAATTCCTTAGCCCTGGAAGAGAAATGCTGTAGATACTGTGCTGCTGGCAGCATTTTCCTGGACATATGTGTATTTTTGTCTTCTGTTTCCACAGAACGCTCATCCTGGACATTTGGCCACCTGTGGGGAAAAGAGGTGTTTGATTTTCTGCAGACGTCAACTCTCGTAAAAGCCTCTGTTCCTCATCCTTCAACAGAGCAGCCACATGTATCACTCCAGGCCTCATTTAAAATCAGAAAACCTAAGCGGGCACAGGAACAAGCTCAGGCTTTAAACTGCTTGTTGCTCATGTAATGTGTCAATAGTGCATCTTTGGTGTAGGTTCTAAAACAAAACTTGGGGAGCAACCCTGGTGACAGTGGTCACAGGCAGAGTCAGCTGTATCTGTCCCCCAAACTTATGCCTTCCTCCACACAGAGCCAGCACCAGCAAAGGGTGCTTGTGAATCAGGATGTTGTTAAATAAGCTGGGAGAAGAGAAACCACAGTGTCTTTGTGTTTGAATGAATCATCCTATTTCACGTGTCATCCTGTTTATTGTTGACGTCTGCCTTGTGCCATTTTCCAATAGGATCCGGGAAAATGGTGCATTCTAATCAGTGGGTCTGGGATTTCTTTTCTTTCTCTAGTTTTTTTGTTATTATACTTTAAGTTCTGGGATACATGTGCAGAACGTACAGGTTTCTTACACAGGTATACATGTGCCATGTGCTTTGCTGCACCCATCAACCCATCATCTACATTAGGTATTTCTCCTAATGCTATCCTTCCCCTAGCCCCCTACCCCCCGACAGGCCCAAGTATGTGATGTTCCCTCCCTGTGCCCATGTGTTCTCATTGTTCAACTCCCACTTATGAGTGAGAACATTTGATGTTTGGTTTTCTGTTTCTGTGTTAGTTTGCTGAGAATGATGGTTTCCAGTTTCATCCATGTCCCTGCAAAGGACATGAACTCACCCTTTTTTATGGTTGCATAGTATTCTATGGTGTATATGTGCCACATTTTCTTTATCCAGTCTATCATTGATGGGAATTTGGGTTGGTTCCAAGTCTTTGCTATTGTGAATAGTGCTGCAATCAGGATGAGCATCCTTCAGGAGGATTGTTGAGGGTGAAGATACCTCTAGAGAAATAACAGAGGGACTCACTGGCTAAGCCCATACTAAGATGTGATACCAGATCCTTCCAGCAGAATTTGATGGGTCAGATAAAAATAATATGAGATTATGACATATACATAATAAGAAATACATATATGAATCTCTGCACTTTGGGAGGCCAGGAGGATGATTGCTTGAGGCCAGGAGTAGTTCAAGACCAGCCTGAGCAACAAGCAAGACCCCATCTCTCTCTCTCTATATATACACATATAAGGAGAAATAAATATATCTTTGGCTTTTGCCCCATTTCTGGTACAGAGCATCTAAACCCTTGTAATTTCCAAGTGATTGAAGTTCTGGAGCATCAGGAACATCCAAGCAGTGCCAATGGTAGCAATGTCTCTTGGTCCTGAGCAGGGCAATATTGACTTTCACCCAGTCCCCAGACAACAGCAGGGCAGCACATGGTGGACTCCAAGGAGACACACATCCCTTGCCCTTATCTTGTTGCCCTCTGTGTCTGAGTCCATCCTTCCCTCCAGTCCTTTTTCTGCCACTGCTCCTCTTGAAGGAGAACTCTACTACTCTAGCCAAATCTGTGCAGAGTTTTCAGTAATTGCTCACATTCCACTGTACTGTGGCTTCCTCTTTGTTCACACTCATTCTGGTTGGAATCTCTTTTCTTTGTACCTCTACCTATTAGAGTGTTGCTTTCCTTCCAAGACCCAACTCCAGCATCATTTGACTTACTCATTATGTTGACTTACATCTCTTCTGTCTTCATTGAGTTCTTAATTTCTGCCAAGAGCTTTGCATATATTCATTCTAGTCCTTTCAACAATCCCATAAGACAGAGATTATTATTTCCACTTTATGAATGAGAAAACTGAGTTCAGAGAAGTAAAATAACTTGTCCAAGACTACACATAATTGACACAGCTGGGACTCAAATACATGAATTAATTAATAGATTAATACGAGCTTGCATTACCAAGAAGCAAATAAAAAGATACTCAACATATTCCTCAGGGAAATGCAAATCAAAACCACAATGAGAAACCACTCACACCCACTAAAATGGCTTGAATTCAAAACAGAGACAATAACAATTGTTGGCGAGGAAGTGGACAAATTGGAACTATTACGCATTGCTGGTGGGAGGGCAATAGTACAGTCATTTGGAAAAGAGTTTGACTATTCCTAAAAAAAGGTTAACGATAGAATTGCCATGTAACCCAGCAATTTCACTTCTAGGTGTATACTCAAGGATTGAAGACATGTGTTCACAGAAAACTTGTACTTGAATGGTCATGGCAGTGTTATTCATTATTGCCAAAAAGTAGAAAAGAGCCAGATGTCTATCATCAGCCGATGACTAGCTAAACAAAATGAGCCATAGCTACATAATGGAATAATCTTCAGCCATAAAAATGAATGAACTACTGGCACATGCTACACATTAAAGAACCCTGGAAACCTTAGCTCAATGAAAAGACAGGCAAAGACAGCTGCATATTGTGTTGTCAGAATTTAAACAACAGAGAGAGAGAGAGACTCTCTAAAATTAAATGATATTTATTTCAGAGTAAGCATTGCAGTAAAAATGCAGTAAGCATATTTGGGAAGGTAAAGGAAGACAAGGGCTTTAAAAGAAAAAAGTGAAGAGGATTATATAAGTTATTTGGAAACAATTATCCTTGGCTACAAGGATCAAAACAAAGGTAGCACAAGTCCAAGGCTGGACAGGCAGTAGCTGGACAGATGCCATGGCAGCAACACTTTTTTGTGTGTAAGATTGTGGTGGCCTGTTTGCAGCGTTATGGTTTTTGCAGAGTCTTTTGTGATAGTTCTTGTTACCAGATAGACATGTGTGAGATCTTTTCCTTTATGGCTTTCACTGGCTCTATTTGTCAGGATTTTCACACACGTGACTTCATTTTGATTTTCAGAACTTTTACATTTTCTCCTTTTGATTGAGATATTTCTCTGAACATGTTGCTCATCAATAATCCTGTAGTTAGGTTTTGGTTATATTTTGGTGTCAGAATGGACCTGACATGGGTTGGTCTGGTCCCACAAAGGAGGGAGTGATTGACAACTAGGAGTCAGTGTCAAAACTCTTTTAGCCACATTTGAGCCACAGGGAATTTCTGAAAGAGTGGCTTTCAAGTCTACCTGCAGTCCATTGTTAAGTTTAATCTTATCTGTTCCATAAACATTGATTATTATCTCAAAGTGCTGGGCTAGCATTCTTTTGTTAGGATTTGTGTTGTAGAAATTTGACAAGCAATGGGTACAAAGTTAAAAAAAAAAGGAAAAGAAAAGAAAATACAAAGTAAAAATAATAGTAATATGATAATCTCAGTTTATATAACAAATTTGAGCCATGAGTCTAGGTTTAAAGGCAACCAATTAAGTAAACCAAATGACTATGGTGAATTAGATGAAACCTGTTGTAATGATGTGGCCTGTTTTATTATTTTGTGTATTTGAGTCTCAATGTTCCCAGAGAAATTTATCCAGGTACAGCATGTAATATTAGCAATAGCACAGATATTTTCTTATTTAACCAATAGATACTACAGAGTATTTCTATCATCTAGTATCTCATGACTGGGTTGAATTAAATAAAGCAGAATGAGCAATAGATGTATTGAGGATAGTGTTAAAGTTACTCGTTAGGTGGACTAAAATATATATGTATATATATATTTTGAGATGGAGTCTCGCTCTGTCGCCCAGGCTGAAGTGCAGTGGCACAATCTCGGCTCACTGCAACCACCACCTTCCAGGTTCAAGCGATTCTCCCACCTCAGCCTCCCAATAGGTGGACTAAAATATTTTTAGGTCAGATTCTGTCAAGGTACCCCCAGTAGTATCTGTAAAACTTTAATTACAAGATTATCCTGCCAAGCGAAAGAGATAGGCATAAATGAGAAAAAACTAAGAGGAGCTGGAGTCTCATTACGATGAGGGCTCTTGTTTTGTCACCTTGGGAAAAGCTGTCCACAGCATGAAGCCAGCAACATTATATCCTGGATTGCAGCTGGAGTGTCTTTGGTTATGGCATCAGGTGGCCTGATGAACTTGCCATGTAGCCCCTCCATCAGACATGCAACTTGTCCCTTAAAATTTAATTTCAGTTTATAGGGCTGCAGAAGCAGAGAGATTCCCATTTTTAGTAATTCCATGGAAAAAAAAGTGGATTGGAGGAAACTAGAAGAATTCAGGATCTAGCCCAGTCTATAGGTAGGGAATAAAAACTTGAAAATAATGCACAGGACTAACAGGTGTAATATATATGTTTCTGGAAACATAATTTTTTGCTTTATAGGTTTTCTTTTTTTCATTTTTACCAAAGATAACCAGAGTGAGACAAATTTGTTTGTAAAATAAGTTTAGTTTCATTGATTTTTGTCTGATCATTTACATAAGTGCAACAAGGATAGTGACTGATTGCACAGGAATCTCAGATTTTAAAACCTCTCAAGGCAGACTTCAGATTTCACCTGTAGTACTTATAAACAATCTAACTATGACATCCCAGTCAAAACCTTGGTACTATAACTGATGTTTTCACTTGTGTCCTGTTATAAACACAGCATATCCTTATTGAATTTATGCAAAAAATTATGCTGTCATAAAAAATAAAAATATTCATGAATAGTTTCCAAATTTTGGAGAGATCGAGTAGGGAGAAAAAGTAAATGCTTACACTTTTGTTTATAAAAGTATACTTAACCAAATTACTGTAAACTGTAGACACCTTAAGAGAAAAAGTTTCCTTAAATTTGGAAAACAAAACATTTAAGCAGAGAACCAACAATGTTCCACCTAACAGTCATAGGAACCTTTTGTTTATTACTTACTCAATTTTATGTAATTAGGTTTTGCTTTCTTTGATCTTGATGAGGAGCTTTATGAACCTATCAGTTTTATTAGAGTTCAGAAATATTTATTTAGTCCATTGATATAAAAGTTATCAGGAACCTGTATTTAAGAGTACTTGTAGGCAGGCTGGGCGCAGTGGCTCATGCCTGTAATCCCAGCACTTTGGGAGGCCAAGGCAGGCTGATCACAAGATGAAGAGATTGAGACCATCGCAGCCAACATGGAGAAACCCCGTCTCTACTAAAAATACAAAAATTGGTCGGGCGTGGTGGTGGGCGCCTGTAGTCCCAGCTACTCGGGAGGCTGAGGCAGGAGAATGGTGTGAACCCGGGAGGCGGAGCTTGCAGTGAGCCGAGATCAAGCCACTGCACACTCCAGCCTGGTGACAGAGGGAGACTCCCTCTCAAACAAAACAAAACAAAAAAAAAACTACTTGTTAGAGCTTTTTCCATGAAAAGCAATTTTGGATTACAACTGATTATAAATGCTTTTAGAGAAAAATAAAAGCAATAACTGTGGATGACAAAAGTTTAAGTTAGTCATGGTTAAACATTTAATGTGAGCTCACACTTGACGAGGAAATTAGTTATTTTTATTGCATTCAGGATAACCAGAATCATGACTGACAGCATCACATGAGGACCATCACACCTTTGTAAATTTCATGTAGTCTTTGGAATTGTCACATCAGCTTTTCATTGGCTATTCTGCACCCACTATTCTGAATGCTTTGCTCCCAGAAGATTTTCACAAGTTAACAGAGAGAAAAAAATGTAAAAAAAAGCCAAATTATTTACAGACAAGCATAACCAAATCAAAATGAAATCAAAATAAGAGTGCTCACAAAACTTTTAAGCCAGGCACACAGATCAAAGAAAATGTTAAACCAGGTCAGCAGAAAAAAAAAAAAAAATGTAAATTTACAAGAAAAGACATGACTCACAGACAGAATGCAAATTTTATAGAAACCAAAGTACTCAAACTAGAAAGACACTCATCTTTATAGCAGAAAGGGCTTGCCAGAAAGACTTTTATAGTCCCAAGAGAAATGTAAGATTTTTAAATTTAAGGTAGTCTTATAACCAAAATAGATCCCAAATAAAGTCAAAAGAACTCACCAAAAAGAGGGAGTCCAGGAATGTGAGAGGAGATTCACCAGGGCAGAAAAGGTGAGCCATGGAGGTGGAGAGCTCCAAAGGGCTCAGGGCATGCAATTCACTCAATTTCAGGGGTTGTCCATCTGTCCAAGGTGAGCCAGCTTCAATCTCACTTCTGACACCAAATTATGTCAAAACCTAAATAACAGACAGACAGACAGACAAAGAGACTCTGAAAAATAGAAGATATTTGTTTGAGAATAAGCATTGCAATGGGAATATGGCAGATATATTTGGGGAGATAAAAGAAGACAAAGGTTTTTTAAAGGAAAAATGCAGAGGATCATATAATTTAATTTGAAATAATTATATTAGGCTACAAGGATCAATAACAAGGGTGGTGCCAGTTCAAGGTTGGACAGGCTGTTGCTGGGAAGATGTCCCTGAAGAAACGCTTTTTATGTGTAAGGCTGTGGTGGCCTTTGTACAAGGTTGTGGTTTTTGCAGAGTCTTTTGTGATAGTTTTTATTATCAGGTTTGTGCATGAGAACCTGCTCTTCCTGGACTTCCCTGGCTCTAATTCTGAGGGTTTTGACACAAATGATTCCATTTTGATTCTGACAACCTTCACAATATGATTCCATTTATATGAAATGCCCAGAGTAAGTACCCCTCTATATAGAGACAGTAGACTTATGGTTCCCAGGGGCTGGGGAGAGGAACAAATGGAGAGTGAGCTGGATTGGGTATGGGATTTCTCCTAGGGGTGAAGAAAATGTTCTGAAATTAGATAGCAGTGATGGTTGTACAACTTTGTAAATATATTAAAAACCGCTAAATTGGCCACTTTAAAATGATTAATTTTATGATATATGAATTATATCTCAGTGAAAAATAGAGTCTATGTTACTTGGATTCACTGAACTATTCGTCCAGCATTTATTAAACAACTGTTATGTATCTGGAACAGTTTTGCCAAGACCAAGCACCTAGCAGGCACTCTAAAATATTTGTTAATTCATTGATTGGATGACCATGCTTAGCCCTGGGTATAAAGAGATGATTGAGATGCAATTTATTATGAAGCCAGACCAACAAAAAAGAGTACATATTATATTATTCCCATATTAATCCATTTACATCAAATTCTATAAAATGAAAACTCTAGTGACACAAAGCATATCAGCAGTTGTCTGGGGATGGGAGGGAGGTCAGGGTGGGTCGTAAGGGAAAGATTACAAAGAGATGCAGGAAACTTTTAGGAATATAGATATGTTCGTTTATCTTAATTGTGATGGCTCCATGGGTATATGTGTGTGTGTGTGTATGTGTGTGTCTGTGTGTGTGTGTGTTTATGTCAAAACTTATCAAAATGTACATTTAAAATACAGTTATTCGTCAGTACCATGGGGGTTGGTGCTAGGACCTCCTGTGAATACTAAAATCTGCAGATGCTTAAGCCTTCGAAATAAAATGGCATAGTATTTGCTCATAACCTATGCACATCCTTTGGTATACTTTAAATCATCTCTAGATTACTTATAACACAGAATGTAATGTTAATGCAATGTAAATAATTGTTATACTGTATTGTTTTTAAATTTGTATTTTATTTATTTATTTAAAAATATTTTTGATCCCTGGTTGGTTGAATCCAGGGATGCGAAGCCCAGATACCAAGGGCCAACCGTACATGCGGTTCATTGTATGTCAATCATACCTCAATAAAGCTGTAAAAAAAATGTGACTTCTCCAGGAGTTTACAATATGCTGCAAGTGACAACTGTGCACTGTCCCCCTGCAACTCCCAAATTCCTACCAGACCTTGAATTGCCTCTACTCTAATGTCCTAAATGCCATCATCTCCCCCTGTGTTAGTTTGCAAGGACTGCCATAACAAGGTACCACAAACTGGTTGGCTTAAAGAACAGAAATGTATTTTCTCTAAGTTTTGGGGACTGGAAGTCCAAGATCAAGGTGTCAGCAGGCTTGGTTTCTCCTGAGACCTCTCTCCTTGGCTTGCCGATGGCCGTCTTCTCCCTGTATCCTCACATGGTCTTCCCTCTGAGTGCGTCTGTGTCTTCATCTCTTCTTCTTGTAAGGACACCAGTTGTGTTGGGTTAGGATCCACCCATACTGTCTTATTTTAACTTAACTACCTCTTTAAAGACCCTGTCTCCAAATACAGTCACTGGCTGAGGTCCAGAGGTTAGGATTTCAACATGTGAATTTCAGAGGGCCTTCTCACACTCTAATCTTCATGTCCTTGCAACTCTTTCACAAGCCTTCTTTCTAGAAAGCCTGTCTTTTGTCCTCAACGATCTTTGCTTCCCTCCCTACACACCCCGTTTCAGGGTGGGTAAATGCTTCAGTCACTCCTCTTGGGTAAATAGGCTCTCCAGGCCTGTTGTCCCTCTGCCTTGCCTGTTACCTCCATCACTCAACTCCAGGCAGCACTCCCCACGGTCTCTCTGAATTCAGCTGGGGAAAATGGAACCACTCTGTAAGTCACAGCTTAACAAACCTTTCACGTATGACTTTCATGCACAATGTCGAAACTTCCCCAAACAACCCCCATGCTGTCCCAGCCTCTGCTCACCTATCTACCCCTACTTCAGTGGCTGACCTCCTTTATAGAGGACAAAGGTCATCAGGGCTGGAAACCCCTATATGTCCATCATTCAGTCTATAATGGGTCAGAAGACACCATTAGTTCATGATTTTCTTCCTCATGTTCTGATAGTCCTGAACATCTGCTAAGTGTCAGCCCAGGATAGAGTCTTCACCAAGGTAGCCTTTTCAATCCTACCAACTACCCTGCAAGATAAGTGTGGCTACCTCCATTTCATAGATTAGAAAACAAGCGAGGGCCAGTCACAGAATGTGTCCAAGGTTACATGGCTAATAACCAGTGGAGACAAGATGAGGACACTGCCGTTTCTTCCACCATTCATTCATTCATTCATTCATTCACTCATTCATTGTGGAATGGCTTCTTTGAATAAACCAGGCATTTTGAAGAAGCTGGTGGCCAAAAATGAATAAAACACAGTCCCCTCTTGCTTAGTTCTAGTTGGGGACAGCCACACATCACATAATGGTACTGCCGTGTAGTCAGGACCACCAATGAGAAACAGAATCCTGTGGTAGGGACTCACAGTGCATTAAGGCACTGAACTGGGTGCCAGTTTTAACTATTTGCCTCTGAGCACTTGGAGGGTAATGATCATCTATTTTTCTTTTTTTTTTTTTTTAGTCTCTAGAACTGAATGTGGCGTTAGGCATTCAATCAATGCTTATTGAATATTTGTTGGAGAAAGTGAATAACCTGGAGCTCACCTCTCTGCCTTACTGTCTTACACTCATTTTCATTCCCCCAGCATATGAGGGAGAAAATGAAGGATTATTCATTTTCTAATTAAGGTTTGTACAGGTGTCCCAAGATGTAACACAACATTGACTTCCCAATAAAGAAAATACAAAAATAAAAACTTAAATAAAAAATGTTTAAAATTTTACAAAGACAGGCCTCCATTTTTGCTTCACAGTTGACAGAGGACTACTGGAACAAATTCACTGTAAAGTAAGTCTCTTGTTGCCACAGGTGGGTGCTCACATACAAGTTGATTCCTGCGATTGTGTCAGAGCAACGAACGTGCCCGTGAAGTCACTTCTAATAGGTCCTCTGTATCCTTCCTGCTTTGGGGACCATGACAAAGAGGGATAAAACTATTGTTTCAGAACTACTGCTTCAGTTGGGTGCAGTGGCAAGCACCTGTAATCCCAGCTACTTGGGAGATTGAGGTGGGAGGATCACTTGAGCCCTGAAATGCGAGGCCAGCCGGGGCAGCATAGAAAGACCTCAAAACAAACAAACAAAAACAGGAAAAATACAACTGCTTCATGCAACAATATGGCTGAATCTTGAAGCACATTAAGCAATAGAGGCTAGACACAGGATTACCTAGAGTATTATGATTCACTTTCTAAGAAGTTTAAGAATAGAGAAAGCTTGTCTATGGTGATAGAAGTTAGGGAAGGGAGGGAAGTCAGGGGTAGAAGTCAGGGAAGTCAGGGAAGGGCATAGAAGCATTGACTGGAAGGGACATGAGGAAGTTTTCTGAGAAGATGGGAATGCTCTGTATCTTGATCCGGCTGGTGGTACAGAGATGTTACACCTAGGAGTAAAATCCATCTGGTTGTACATTTTATAGCACATATATTATGCAAATAACATTATATATCACATAGTGTATATACTTGTGCAAATAATAGTAATAATATGCAGGACTAGGAGCTGGACATTGTGAGACACACACACATACATGCTATATTCTTGGGCCAGATATATCAGAAACTTTACATACTATGGCTCCCTGGCATATTTGCAATCTGTATGAGTACATTAAAGACTCTGTAAAGCCCTGAAATAAGGAAGACTGCTCGAGCCACTATATCCCAAAGGCTTTTGAGCCTGAGTTCTCTTTTCAGTGTACCTACCCCATTCTGCAGAGCATGAGTTGAAGAAGTGCTGGCGTAGGGAATTCTTCACTTCACAGTTGGAGAGCTCCCCCGTAGCCTTTCGTCCTTTACGACTTAAAGCCCTGATTAGGAACATGCCTTTGAGGAGACTTGCGTCCTTATCACACAGCAAGCAACTAAATCCGGACCGTAACACATGCTGGGGCTGTGGATATACACATATTTGCAAGTGGTGAGCAAAGTCTCTAAAACAAAACTCTACAAGAGGTAGGTCACCATAAACACTAAGAGTGATTTCATGAAGTGCTCTGGAATTGTGAACTCTTCCGGAGCCTGCGCAGGGCACCTAGAGTGAAGCCTTTTGTTCTGCTGATGTTGAATGAGGAAGATCTTGTTATTTTAGAATTGATGTACTGAGCAGGGTGTAACTCAGGGCCTCCTAGGCTCACACTTTCTAGAAAGAGTGCGATGTGACAGTCAACGTCCTTAATAACTGGTAGGCATTGGCAGTAACTAAACAGAGGGATAGTGACCAGCCCACCATACCAGTGTGCAGAACATTACCTCTGCGTAGTGCTAACCTGCAGCCCTACTGAGAGGCTGAACATGTGAAACCATTTCAGATACCAAAAAGTCTTAATGCGGAGACACACCTACAACTGAAGTAGTTTGTGTGATTGACATTGTATCTCTGCAAGACTTTACCTGAAAGAGAAGATACAGTAAATGCAAACTCAAAGGCACTTTTATTTGTAACTGAAAATTATCTCACTGCCAAGTGAGACAACAATAACATGCATGACAGGAATATGTGGTGAAGTGGGAAGCGGGGAAGAAGAACTGGTGAAAATCGCTTTTAATTCTGTTTCAAACCCATTTTGTTTTGTTAAAGTACATTTAAAACATTTACAGGGAAAATAGTTGTCCTCTTTGCTCAGTTGCCTTTAAGAAGTTGCAAGTGGAAGCAGGTTGGTAAAATGCTGAGGCCTGTAATTAATAAAGAAAATTTCTCAATGCTAAGATAAGCATTATTTGGTGGTGGTGGTGGGGGGTGTTGGAGGGTATTCTGCAAGTGGAGGGGAGACAGTGGGTAGCCTAGTTTCACAGCAACTGCAAAGGTGGGGGATAAAATATCTTGCAAACACCATCTGCGAGCTGTGTACAGCAAATGCTGGAATGAACCCCGGGAGCAACCCACAGATTTCTGCATGCATCGTTGCAGAGCCAGCCCAGTCTCATAGTGACTACAAAGTGGGGGATAACATATCTGATCAGGGCTGATTTGATTTCTCCTTCTGTTCCCCAGTGCAGCCCAATTCAGGCGAGGTGACAGGCATGGATGGTGAGGGGATCTGGCCACAGTAACACGGAAGCTGGGGTTGGCCTTTCATAAGCAGTGGGGAACTAAGGTTCAAGGGAAAGGCAAACCAGAATTTTGCAAAGGATGATAATTATCAAAGGCACATTCTCTCTTTTTGTGATACTTTTTCCTCTCAAACATCTTGCACTGACCATATGTCAGCATTCATGTTTGTGCAGTAAAGGGTCAGTACAGCAGGTTTGGGTTGTCCTAACCCTGCAGATTCCAAAGAAACTGGCTCTCGACTGCAGCCTGGGAGACAAATTCCAAGCCCTAGAATATCCTGCCTGATAACAGTATCTTTGAGTACCTGAGGCCTTGGCCCATGCTGGACAGTATATGTTAACAATCCAATTTTTGGTGGGGGCCTGGGGCTACACTATATCAGTGTGACCTCTGGAAGGACTGGAGACTGAATAACTGAGATCAGCCACATGAGCATTCCATGCCTATGTGGCCGATTGTCAATAAAAACCTTGAACCCCAAGGCTTGAGGGAGCCTCCCGGATTGGCAATGCTTCCTATAGGTTGTGTCACATCATTGCTGGGAGAAGTAAGTCCTGTCGTGCAGCTCCAGTGGGAGAAGATATCTGGAAGCGTATGCCTGGTCTCTCTGGGACTTTACCCCCATGCCTTTTCCCTTTGCTGATTTTAATATTTATTCTTCCACTGTAATGAGCTGTAACCATGAGTATAACCTGAGTTTTGGGAGTCCTTCCAGTGAATCATTGGGAAACTTTCTATCTGAGGGTGGTCTTTCTATGTAACTTGATGATGGCCTTGGGGCCTTCTGGCCACAATGCTGTTCTAGCTCCAACCCAGACTGTCTCCTCCAGAAAGCCCTCAGCTATGAATGCATTGCCCTAAGCACCAGCTGATGGTTAAAGCCCAGACTGTGATTTTAGTTCTTGGCTCCCATCTTTCCCTAAAGCTGGACCCTCTCTCCCATGTTCCCAGGGGCCACCTGGCCAGTCGTATACATCCTGATCGCCCACCCCCAATCCAGGCTCTGACCTCGCCTACCACCTCAACTCCAGGTCACTGACATGGTTAAGACCAGTTCAGTGTCCTGCCTCTGAAACATATTGTCCCAGGGAAGGAACAGACCAAACCCAAAAATAAAGGTATTTTCCAGCTCAGTGTTATCCCTACCTTAGCCTCTACCTGCCAAAAGGCAAGGTACATTGTCCTCTGTTCCCAGAGGAAACATAGGGAGTTTCTGGATCATTCTAGGAAGCAGACGAATGTCTTATCTGCTCTGACACTATGCTGAACACTTCCTCAGCTACACTGAGCTGCCACTGTCTCTTCCCAAACTCCTCACTCAAATCTCACTCATTTTTCAGGTCTCAGTTCATATGTTATTTCTTTGGGGACACCTTTCCTATGCTGTAGTCTAGGCTGGGGCCTTTGGACTATGCTTTATAAAAACCTGGTCTTTTTTCCAAGCAGTTGAGCTGTGTTCGTGATTATTTGGATCAATGTCTGACCCCCTGGAGCCTGCAGGTTCAATGTACGCTACATCTGTTTTTGCTCCCCATTGTATCCCACGCCTAGCACAGTGCCTGGTTGGGTGCTCAAAGATATTTCTTAAATTAAGTATGAAATGTACAAAACACATCAGAATCATTTTGTATTTTGTAAAATCATTACAATGTCCCCTTCCATACATGTATGCTCAATCTTTGCCATCTTTTGCCCTTGTAATTTGGTCATCAGTTCACAACCTTAAAAAGAATTAGAAAAGCGATTAGTTGCCAAGGTAACCCTCATAATTGGGGAAAAAGGCTGCTCAGAGGGACACAGATGTGAAGGCCTGGGTGGATCAGTCATGCTCCTTCCATCTGCCTCTTCCTGACAGTGAAAGGGAACAAAGGACTAACGGCGCAAAGCAGCATGAACAATCGCAGTGGAGAACAAGCTTCTCTTTGCAAAAATGGATGGAGAGAATTCTGACACGTGCTGCAACACAGATCAGCCTTGAAGACGTTATGCTAAGTGAAATACATCAGACACAAAAGGACAAATATAATTCCACTTATTTGAGGGACCTATAGGAGTCAAACGCACAGAGATGAAAAATAGAATGGTTGTTGCCAAGGGCTGAGTGAGCGGGGAATGGAGAGCCAGTGTTTAATGGGTACAGTTCCAGTCTGGGAAGATGAAAAAGATCAGGAGACGAATGGTGGTGAGGGTCACACAACAATGAGAATGCCACCGAACTTAATGCCACTGAACTACATATATACTTAACATGGTTAAAATGGAAAATTTTATGTTATGTTTATATGGTTTGGCTGTGCCCCCACCCAAATCTCATCTTGAATTGTAGTTCCCATGATCCCCACGTGTTGCAGGAGGTGATTAGCTCATGGGGGTGGTTCCCCCATGCTGTTCTCATGATAGTGAGTGAGTTCTCCTGAAGTCTGTGGTTTTATAAGGGGCTTTTCCCCCTTCACTCTGCATTTTTCTCCCCTGCTGTCCTATGAGTAGGCGTCTTCTGCCATGATTGTAAGTTTCCTGAGGCCACCCCAGCTGTGCAGAACTGTGAGTCAATTAAACCTCTTTCCTTTATAAATTACCCAGTCTCCGGTATTTCTTCAGAGCAGCATGAGAGCAGACTAATGCATACATATATTTACCACATAAAACAAAATTTTAAAAGGAAATGGAGAGATCATTCCAGTTAATCAGGAATTCAAGGGAAGCAAATTGATGTTTTCCCTTTTAAACACTATAATTGAAGAATGTGAAACTTTATATAAAGGCACCATATTGCACATGGGAAATGGGGTACATGGAAAACGGGGCACCACAGCCACAGTTGGGGAGCCTCCTTGTGACAAGAGGGAGGCCACCTTGGCCAGATTCAGCCACAGCTGGAGACTGAATATGTTTCTATTTATTTAATCTTGTCTCATGAGAGTGTGAGGAAAAATTCTCTTCTTCTTTGGGAGTTTACATGTCAGTTTTATGTATGCCTACAGGTCTTATAGTGGACAAGCATAATCAACAATTTGAAAAGTGACTTTCCAGATGGCAAGAGTAGGGGGCTGAATCTCTGCTAGGGTGCTGAGTACCTGCCATGCACCAGCAGGCACCTGGCTCTCCATTAATCCTCAAACACTCTGGAAGTGCCCCCACAGCGTGTCTCAGGAAGAAATCGAGATTAGGAGAGACAAAAAAACCATCTGGAGGTTACATGACTTCTAAGAGGCAGAGAAGAAAGAGAAATGTGTCCAGTGTCATGGAGGGTGGCTCCTTCAGAAACAGACGTGGTGTACCCTAGCATATCTTTCCTCTTGGGCAGCAGAAGCCTGGCGCTATAGCTGTTCCAGACTTAATATGAGTTACCACCATGTCAACTCCAATTCCTCCCACTGGAACGGAGACCAGACACAGGCACTCCCTCTGCATAGGATGCTGGGCATTCCCCTGGTTGGTAATGTGGGATCTGTGTGACTTTGAAGATTTCCTGCGAGAGGGACTCAAATGCCAAGATGTCAAGCAGAATATCCCCAGAAATCCAGAGCTCACTGGGAGAAGCTGGGAGAAAATCTCCCAAAATATTTTCATGTGAAATGACAGGTCTCAGTCTCAGATCAACTCCTCCTACCCTGCTACACTCTCACCGTGCTCTGTCAAGCAATATAGGTTGTTACGGTGTTTGAAGTGAGCTGATATTTAGAGAGGAAAATAAGACATGGAAAATGGGAGAATAAGACATGGAAAATGGGAGAAGAGGATTTTGTCTTTCACATATAACCTACTTTAGACTGCCTCTCGTGTCATCCAAACCCTCCGTCTGATGACGCCCATCCCAACAAGTGGCACTCTATAATCCCTCATACTTAGAGCCAGGCTGGCCATTGCTTCTGTAAGTTGCTCCAATACCTCAAAGGGCCACAACTTCTGATTAGAGGGCTCCTAGTATTAAAGCTCTGAAGGCTGTATGTTTTCCACGATTGCTGTCCGGAAATGCCTCAGCTAATGATGTTTTCTCCCAAGCAGGAAAAAGGTGCTGTTAACCAACTTGACCAGACCCAGGGAAAGAGGTTGTCAAAAGAAGTCAGGCAGACAACCATATGCAGAAGAATGAAACTAGACCCCCCATCTCTTACCATACACAAAAATCAAATCAAAATGGCATAAAGACGTTAATCTAAGACCATAAACTAGGAAATTACTAAAAGAAAACGTTGGAGAAATGTTCCAGAGCATTGGTATGGGTGAAGATTTTTTCGTGTAAAACCTCAAAGGCACAGACAATTAAAAATAGACAAATGGGATTACATCAAGCTAAAAAGCTTCTGCACAGCAAAAGAAACAATCAACAAAGTGAAGAGAAAACCCACAGAATGGGAGAAAATATTTGCAAACTATTCATATGACAAGGAATTAAAAACCAGAATATATAAGGAGCTCTAACAACTTAATAGCAATATATATGTATGTATGTATATATACTTGTGTATGTATGCATATATGTATATATACATGTGTGTATGTATATGTATTCATACGTATATACATACGTATACATACGTGTACATGTATATACATATATACATATGTGTATATATGTATATATATATATATATATATACATATATGTATGTGTATATATGTATATATACATATATATGTATGTGTATATATGTATATATATGATTTTAAAATGGGCTAAATATCTGAATGGACATTTCCCTAAAGAAGATCTACAAATGGCCAACAGGAATATGAAAAATGCCTACCAACACTGATCATCAGAGAAATGTAAATTAAAACCACAATGAGATATCCTCTTACACCAGTTAAAATGTCTTTTAACCAAGAGACAGGCAATAACAGATGCTGGTAAGGATGCAGAGAAAGGGGAACGCTCATACGCTCATTCACTGTTCGTGGGAATGTAAATTAGTACAGCCAATACGGAGAATGGTAAGGAAGTTCCGCACAAAACTAAAAATAGAACTACCATTTTGTTCCCAGACCAAACTGAGGGTTGGGCTGCTATTTCTTACGGCCCAGTAATGAGATGTAGATGAACTGGGGAGGAAGAGAGTTTTTATTTCTATAATCGGTTACAGGGAGAAGGCCTGGAAATTATTGCCAGACCAACTCAAAATTACAAAGGTTCCCAGAGCTAATATACCTTCTAAGCTATATGTCTACGTGTAAGTGTGCATTCATCTAAAGACATAAGTGATTAACTTCTTTTAATCTATAACTAAGGTCTGAGTCTTGAAGACCTTTCTCTGGAGCCTCAGTAAACTTACTTAATCTAAATGGGTCCAAGTGCTGCGGTGATTACTCTTATCTTGTCTCCTGCTAAATCATGGAGGTTTGGGGAGTTTCTTCAGACCCCTAATAAACTTGTTTGTGGAGGACTGGGGAGTTTCTTCAGATTCCCGGTCAAACTTGTTTAATCATGCTTTAAGGTTCAGGAAAGGCCTAGGCAAAACTCTTGGTGGGCTGTTGTTACATTCCAGCCTTTGTATAAGGGCACTGGCTTTTTTTAGCTTTTAATATTTAACTTAACCATTCAGTCAGTCCTGAAACAGTTGTTACGGAGGCCTGTGTTAGTGAGACCTGGCCTGCCACCATATGATCCAGCAATTCCACTACTGGATATACAGCCAAAAGAAAGAAAATCAGTGTATCAAAGAGATAGCTGCCTTCTCAGGCTTATTGCAGCACTGTTCACAATAGGCAAAATATGAAATCAGTCTAAGTGCCTGTCAAGGGACAACTGGATAAAGAATATGTGGTACATACACCCGATGGAATACTCTTCAGTCATAAAGTAATGAAATCCTGGCACTTGCAGCAACGTAGATGGAACTGGAGGCCTTCATGTTAAATGAAATGAGCCGAGCACAGACAGACAAATACTGCATGTTCTCACTTGTATGTGGGAGCTAAAAAAGTGGATCTCCTAAAGATAGAAAGTACTTTGGTGGTTACCAGAGGCCTGGAAGGGGAGGGAGGGCGATGAAGAGAAGTTGATTAATATGTATAAAAATACAGCTAGATAGAAGGAATAAGATCTAGTGTTTGATAGATCACCAGGGTGACTATAGTTAACATTAATCTATTGTACATTTCAAAATACCTAGAATAGAATAATTTAAGTGTTCCTAGCATGAAGAAAAGAAATATTTAAGGCAATGAATATCTCAATTACCCCAGTTTAATCTTTACACATTATACAAATGTATCAAATTATCATATATACCCTGAAAAGATGTGCATCTATTATGTATCAATTTTAAACAGTCAGGCAACTTTCTGTAATGCAGAGCCGGGCCTGGCCACCAGAGGCTGAAGAGGTGTGATGGTGGCAGCTGCTGCAGCTCCTGCTGCCTGTGGCAGGAGCAAGCACAGGAAGAAGCTGGGAGAAGGGCCAGAGACCCACAGAGACACGTGGCTGTGCTGCTTCAGCCTGTGTGGGTGCTCCAGTGAAGTGAGTCGCCAGTGAAGGACTGAGATGAATCAGTAGCTAGGGTGCAAATCTAGGGACCAAGGAGCCTGACCATGGAGGCATGAGGGTCTGTAGGACCTGGTAGCATGGCTGTGGTGAGATGGGGTGATGTCGACTTATGCATAACTAGAAAGGTCTAGTGAGCTAATAAAATCACAAAAGTAATTGATGTTCAGTGTCAAAAATTCAAACAAAACAGAGGCATAAGAGTGAAACTAAAGGTTTCTGCCCTTCTCTGAAAGCAATTTCTCTTCTCCCAGTGGTAAACTGTGAGCAATCTGCTGTCTACCCTTTTATTCTAGGAAATCTGTAGACTTTATTCCCCCTAGTCAGATGTCACATGAAATGTTACATTCCTTTTTTTCCTGTGTCTTCTTTTTTATTCGGTAGTGATAAAAATACGTAACTTAAAATGTATCGTTTTTACCTTAAGCACACAGTTCAGTGGTGTTAAGTACAGATGCTCCTTGACTTACTATGGGGCTATGTCCTGATAAACCCATGGTAAGTTGAAAATATCATAAGGTAAAAATGCATTTAATATACCTAGGCCAGGCATGTTGACTCACATCTGTAATCCCAGCACTTTGGGAGGCCAAGGAGGGAGGACCTCTTGAGCCCAGAAATTCCAGACCAGCCTGGGCAACATAGCGAGACCCATATCTCTACAAAAAAATTAAAAATTTGCCAGGCATGGTGGCTACTTGGAAGGCTAAGGCAGGAGGATCACTTGAGCCCAGGAGTTTGAGGCTGCAGTGAACTATTATTGCACCACTGCACTCCAGCCTGGGCAACAGAGAAACCTTGTCTCTTTCTCATATATATATAAATATGTGTATACATATATGTTAGATGTGTGTATCTATATATGTAGACAACACATACACACACCCCTAACATACTGAACATCACAGCTTAGCCTCACCTACCTTAAACGTGCTCAGAACACTTACATTAGCCTATAGATTGGCAAAATCATATCCCAAAAATACTGGCAACATAGTGCGCTGCAGAGTATTGGTTGATTACCCTCGTGATTGTGTCCCTGACTGGAGCTGTGGCTTGCTGTCGCTGTCCATCATCATGAGTGAGTACACCACTGCACATGCTAGCCCAGGACAAGATCAAAATTCAAAATCTGAAGTACGGTTTCTACTGAATATCACTTTTGCACCATCATAAAGTTGAAAAATCGTAAGTCAGACCATTGTAAATTGGAGACTGTACATTCACAGTGTCTTGCAATCACCACCACCATACATCTCCATAACTTGTTCATCTTCCCAAAGTGAAACTTTGCTAAACAGTAACTGCCCATTTCCCGCCTCTTCCAGTTCCTGGAAGGAAACCACCAGTATACCTTGTCTCTATGAATTTGACTACTCCTAAATCTCATATAAGTTGAATCACGTAATATTTGTCCTTTTGTGACTGGTTTATTTCACTCAGCTTATGTCCTCAAGGTTCATCCATCTTGTAGCATGCTTCAGAATTTCCTTCCTTCTAGAGACAGAATAACATTCCATTGTATGGTTTATTTTGGACACGTGGGCTGCTTCTACCTTTAGGCTATTGTGAATAATCTTGCTTTGTGATCATGAGTGTACAAACATCTGTCCGAGTCCCTGCTTTCCGTTCTTTTGGGTGTAGCCTTGTGTCCGGAATTGGTGGGTTCTTGGTCTCACTGACTTCAAGAATGAAGCCGGAGACCCTCGCGGTGTTTTACAATTCTTAAACATGGTGTGCCCGGAGTTTGTTCCTTCAGACATTCAGATATGTCTGGACCTTCTTCTTTCTGGTGGGTTCGTACTCTCGCCGTCAGGAGTGAAGCCGCATACTTTCTGGTGAGTGTTACAGCTCTTAAAGGCAGCGCGTCTAGAATTGTTCATTCTTCCCCGCTGGGTTGGCGGTCCCGCTGGCTTCAGGAGTGAAGCTGCAGACCTTCACGGTGAATGATACAGTATAGCAGTCGCTCAGAAAATTAAACATAGAATTACTATATGATCCAGCAGTTCCACTGAGGCTGAGAGGTGACAATGTGCTCGCAGCCCTTACTCTCAGCGCCTACTCGGCCTGGGCGTCCACTCTGGCAGCGCCTGCTTCAGCCCGCCGCGGCACCGTGAGAGCCCCTCTCTGGGCTGGCTGAGGCCTAAGCTGCCTCCCTCTGCTTGTGGGGAGGTGTGGAGGGAGAGGCGACCGCGAGAACATGACGCTCGCGGGCCAGTGCGAGTTCTGGCGGGCGCGGGTGCTGGCGCAGGCTCGGCGGGCCCAGCACACGCAGCGGCCGGCTGCCACCGCCGGCACAGGGCAGTGAGGGGCTTAGCACCCGGGCCAGCAGCTGCAGAGATTGCGCCGGGTCCCTCAGCAGTGCCGGCCCGCGGGCGCTGCACTCAAATTCTAGCCGGGCCCTAGCTGCCTCCCCGCGAGGCAGGGCTCGGGACCTGCAGACCGCCATGTCTGAGCTCCTCCCCCTGTGGTGGGCTCCTGCGCGGCCTGAGCCTCTCCGACCGGCGCCGCCCCTTGCTCCGTGGCCGCGGCCGCATCCACAGCTCGAGGGCTGAGGAATGCAGGTGCAGCTAAGGACTGGCAGGCAGCTCTGCCTGCAGCCCCTGTGCAGTATCCACTGGGTGAAGCCAGCTGGGCTCCTGCACCGTATGAGGACTTGGAGAACTTTTATATCTAGCGGGAGGATTGTATGTACACCAATCAGCACTCTGCATTTAGCTCAGGGTTTGTAAATACACCAATCAGCACTCTGTGTCTAGCTCAGGGTTTGTGAATACACCAATTGGTACTCTGTATCTAGCTAACTAGCACTCTGTGACTCTGTGTCTAGCTCAAGGATTGTAAACGCACCAATCAGCACTCTGTCAAAATGGACCAATCAGCTCTCTGTAAAATAGACCAACCAGCTTTCTGTAAAATGGACCAATGAGCAGGATGTGGGTGGGGTCAGATAAGGGAATAAAAGCAGGCTGCCCAAACTAGCCAGCAGTAACGCGGGTCTCGTCCGACAGAGTGGAAGCCTTGTTCTTTTGCTCTTCATGGGCCTTTTGGCTGTTTTCATATCTTCTTTGGAGATGTTGTGTCTATTCAAGTCCTTTGCCCATTGTTTAATTGGGTTAGTTTTTTTGTTGTTGAGTTGTAGGAGTTCTTTATATATGCTAGATATCAATCCCTTATCAGATATATGATTTGCAAATATTTTTTTCTCAATCCATGGGTTGCCATTTCACTCTGCTGCTATTGTCTTGTGATATTGTATTGTAATGCACAAAAGTCTTACGTTTTGATGAAGTCCAGTTTATCTACATTTTCTTTTGTTCCCTCTGCTATTGGGGCCATACTGAAGAAAGTATTGCCAAATCCAGTGTCATGAAGGTTTTCCCATGTGTTCTCTTCTAAGAGTTTTACAGTTTTTTGTCTTATGTTTCAATCTTTGATCCATCAAGTTTATTTTTATATGTGGTATAAGGTAAGGATCCAACTTATTTCTCTTGCATGTGGATATTCAGTTTTCCTAGCACCGCTGTTGAAAAGATTATCCTTTCCCCATTGCACGGTCTTAACCCCTGTTACTTGTACAAAAAAATCTAAGTCTGGATCCAAGCCCCCATTCCCATCATTAGGGCTTCCCCAATCCCCAGGTGGTACAAAGATTCCTGGATATATACCAGCCAAGGAAGTCGTCTTCTGTTGTGTGAGCCCACAAGGTCCCTTCAGGTCAAGTGGCTTTCTGATGCTGTGCCAAGTCTGAGGCAGGGGCACTAGTGGCTTTGACAAGCACAGGTACCTTCTCCTAGGGCACATCAGGTTTCACCCTCATCGAGGTTTGCTACTTCCTCAAGCAATATGAAGTTTCCCTCTTATCTTGTCTAAGCCCCTGCCTCCTGCTCCGTTTTAGTCATAGGGAAATCTCTTGCTCTCTCTTGCTACTAGTTACCATAAGGCATTCTCTCTCTTCTCTGACTCTCAAAGGCACACCGTAGTGTAATCTCTTCAGTGATTTGGAATTTTACACAACACAGGAAGACCTATTGACTTCTAACAGCTTCTGTTTTCTGCCCTGTAAGACTCGTGAAGCAAGAAATTACTGAAGACCTTGAGGTGGGGGTAAACAGAGTACAATGCACAAAGTAGTATAAAACACACACACAAATATAACAGGATTAAAAAGTTGATTCTACCATACATAATATTCTCCAGCTTGCTTTCTTAACTGAAGAACATATCAGACAAAGCTTTTCTTCTCAATTAAAATTACACCAATGTTATCTTTTAAAAAAAAGAATATAACAGACATACTTCTTTGCCAGATGTAGATCCTAAGATCTACATCTTTTTCAAACAACTAGGCAGTATTGCATTCCATAATTTGTTTAGCTGTCTCTCTTTTAATGGAGATGTTGATTTTTTCCATTAAAAAAAGATGCTGCCCTCGTACATGTGTTTTTGTGCACATAAGCATGTATTTCTGCAGGAGAGAAACTTAGAAGTTGAATTACTGCATTATTGGCTTGTTGGACATATGCTTTTCATATTTAAGTAAATATTGCCAACTCCTTAAAAGTGCTGAACTAATTTCTACTTCCAGAATATCTGAGCACGTCAATTTTCGCACATCCTTATCAATCCTGGTCATTATCAGTCATTTTCTTTTTATTTACCCATCTTGTGGGTGAAAAATAACATTTTATTATTATTTTGTTCAGCATTTCCCTAATTACTGGAGAGGTTGAGCATCTTTTGGAGTTTATCAACAGCACCTACTTCGTCTTCATGATTATCTTCTCCTAGTTTTAAATTTTTTTTCTCTCATCAATTGTAAAGAGAATGCAATTTTCTATTTCATGGATGTTAAACTGTTGTCTTATATAAGTTACAATATTAGATTCCAGTCTGTAACTTATGTGTCAACTTTATTTATGGTTGAGATTCAGACTTAATTAGCAAAAGATGGAACCACAGCAGCAGTAAATTTTCCAGAGCTCCCCCAGGTAACTAACCAGCCAGGGTTGAGATTCACTAATGTAAAGGATAGAATACCCAGGGACCAAAAGCAGGAAATGCTTCAGATGTAACTGATTTACAGAGCAGTCTTAAGTCATTAAGATATAAACAGAAGGCCATCGTTATACTAGCCCTATGATTGCCCTAGTTTTCTCTTGCTTTCAATTTCATGAAGCCCAAACGTTTCTTTCCAGCCCAACTTGCCCCCATGGCTTCCCGTTGCCTTTACAATTAAATCTAAGCTTCTTATATGACTCCGAAGGTCCTGCGTGATCTGGCCCTGTGGATTCAACTTCATTTTAAGCCCCTCCAACCCTTGCTAACTTGCACCCCTCACATCCTTCTGCTCTTTGACTGCACCGAGGTCTTTGAAATTCAGGGTCTTTGCTCTTGCCTCTGCCTTCCACCTTCCATCTCCACTGCTCCCTTTTGCGCAATGAGCTCCTCATTCACTCTCCTTCAGAGATGCCTAAGAAGATGTCATCACCCCACCACTCACTCTCCACCTCTGCACCCTTGTTATTAACATTTCCTTCATAACACCTACTATGATTTGTCATTATGTAGTGTATTTCTTTATGATGCTTTTGGAAACAAGCATTCCCACTGATATGTCACCCCTGTGGTGTGGCTCATTGTGTTCACCATGACACCTGGATATCCCACTGCCTGGCACACTGCTTGGCACATACAGGCACTTTCATCACTCTTTGTTAAATGGGCAAATCACAGGCTGGCCCCACTGTTGTTTCTTCCAACTCTGTTCCCTTCCTCCCACGTAGAATACTGGCGGAGGGGAGGAGGAAGACGTGGCCCTAAGATGTAACATGAACGGATGGATGCTGTTCTTCTCTGTGGCCTCCCAGGTCACAGAGGTGTTGACCAAGCTCAATGATCAGTGGGTGCCCAGGGACTCTGCCACTGCTTAGAGTGCCTGGCCCCCCATCTGTGGTGCGGGGCTGCTAATCGCCAATCCCAGGAGAGGACTCTGACTGCATGGTGAAAAGCAAAGATCATTATTATGCCAACTAGGAGACACAGGAGTCCATATACACTTGCCCATGTTGCTGCCAAGGATCATGAAGCACTGATCACTAATGTGTCTGAGTCCATTGAGGCAGAACACACGTACACAAGAGGTAGTGAAGAAGTCTCATCCATTATAAGCCAGGTCCCCAAGGCTCAAGAAAGCTGCTCAGGGTAGATGGAGTCTTGTCTGCACATGTGCCACTTTGTGCCACAGCTGATGGACCCCAAAAGGCAGCCTACCCGGGGTTATATCCCTTAGGGACTATGTGATTCAGGTGGCAAAGCATCGAAGGGCACCCTGCTTTAGTGGGGAGAGGATCAAAGCCTGCACTGCCCTGGGCAGTGCCTCTCCAACTCAATACACTACATTCCCTAGGAGGGACAGGAACAGGTCCAGGCTGTCCTGCTCCCTGTCTCAGGATATGTCATTCCCGGCACATCCTACGGTTATTCCTGTGGACTACAGGCAAGAAAAGGGGGAGAACTGGGTTGGTTCAAGGCCACTCAGAGAACCGTCCTGCACTGCCCACAATTCTTGGCTGGGCCCGCACTGTTTCTGGCTGTTGCTCTTGATCTCTGCTCTGCAGCACCGGGACTTCTCTATCTAGGACCCTTGTTCCAGCTCAAGATGTTTTGAACTAAACTGGGGTCCACTTGCCCAGCACAGCAAAGTCAAACACTGATATTGGGATAGCACTGAGAGAACGTGAGGCATTTATTGCTGGGTGCCAAACAAGGAAAATCAAGCAGCTCATGCTTAAGACCCAAACTCCCAGATGGCTTACAAGTAAGAGTTTTTAAAGGTGAGGAGGCAGAGGTTGCAGGCAATGTCATCAATCTATAAATGGAGGTTATAGATTGGTATAATCTAAAAAGATGGGACATCTCAGGGGACAGGGGTGCCCACAGGTCATAGGTGGACTGAAAGATTTTCTGATTTGTGAGTAGTTCAGGGGATGATGCTTTGTCTAAACATTTAGGATCAGCAGAAAAGAATGTTCACTCTAACTCATGGGCATAACCTCTTCCAGGCCCCTCTAAGAAATTTAGAACAAAGAACGGTGGCCAGCATTCATCCCTCAGTTTCCCCTTATCTAACATCTGTGTGCCAGCAGATCTATTTCGTGGGGGTCTGAGTTCCTGAAAAACAACTCAGGGACATATGTTAGGCTGCTATCTTTAGTTTCTATGGGGAACAGGACATTTCCTGACCTCTAGCTTCCTTGGCTATTGCTTTAAATTATGATTACCTTCTTGCTTATCAAGTTGCTCATTTACTTTTCAGGGCTAACTTTGTGCCTGGAATTTCCCTTGAAGGAACTCAAGAGCTGCCTTTATTTCCATGCATGGGAGGGCCCCTCAGCTCCTAAGAGGAGTCCTTACTTCATCTCAGAGGTAGCCTTTCACCTTCCGCCATTTTGAAATTTGAGGAGAGAAGGGAGGGTGAGAAAGTCCCTTAGAGGCATTTTGTCCCTTTTCTGAAATAGACCTAAAGCTCCCAAACAAGCCAGGCATGAGCCCCCTCAACTTTTCCATTTCCGTCATCACCTACATGGGTGAACGTTAGACTGACTCAGAGGACCCTGATGACAAACCTTCACTCTGGTCTTTCCGGAAACCTGTAGCAACCAGCAAGGGGCTGCCCACTGGGAGCATATTCAGAGGGATGCCCCACAGTGCTCTGTGATGGGCATGATGCCTGCCATGCCTGCCCAGCATCAGGGTGCAGTCACTCTGTCACTTCCACTGTTTAACATGCCAGTCTTGGCTGCAGCAAGCTGTCACAGCTCTTCACAGTGACAGCATGCAACACAGCAGACTGGAAAACAGGAATTTTACATCCAATAGAATGCCGAGTCCATTGACCACCAAATACTGCTGGTCCCACCCAGCCCAAAGGGTATTCCTGACAGCAAGATGGTGTCCATCAGTAAATCTACATGCTTTTTCAAGGTGACCTGGAACACAGTTGTAGGTATGAAGACAGGCAATTTGGCCCTCAAGCCAAGGCAATTTTTGCAGTAAATCTTGAATCCTTGGAGAAAGGTGGCCATGAGAGAAAATAACTTTGTTCCTGAACCAAACCATGGTCCCCCGACCCATTGCAGCAAAGCCAAACACTGACATAGGATTGCAGCGAGAGAAAGTGAAGCATTTACTGCGAGGTGCCAAGCAAGGAGAATTGGCAGCTCACGCTTCAGATCTGATGTCCCCAGTGGCTTGCACATAAGGGTTTCTAAAGGTAGGGGTAAGTTTCAGGAAAGCAGAAGCCACAAGGAAAACTGTACATCGATATGTGGCAGTTACATATTGGTTTGGCCTAAAAAGGGTGGGATATCTTAAAATGGGGGCTTACAGGTCATAGGCAGATTCAAAGATTTTTCTGGTTTGCAATTGGTTAAGAAAGAGAAACTTTGTTTAATCCTTTGGGGTCAGCAGAAAAGAATGTTAGTTCTGGTTCGTGGGCATGACTTCCTCCAGGAACCTCGAGATAGAACCCAGAATTGTGGTCAGAGCTCCGTCTTCAGTTTCCCCTCAGCTGAGGTCCATGTGCCAGTGGATCCACTTGGTGGGGGGCTGGGTTCCTGAAAAGCAACTCGGACATATGTTCGGATGTTATCTTTAGACTCTACAGGGAACCAAACATCTCATGATTCTTTCCTGGCTATTGTTTTAGCTACTATTATCTTTTTGTTTAGTAAGATACTCTTCTATTTCTTAGGGCTAGGTGGGTGCTTGAACTTCTCTCAAAGGAACTCAAAATTTTTCTTTATTTTCAAGCTTTTGGGTAGGAGTGCCCAGCAGGCTCCTAAGTGAGGTCGCTGTTCTGTGTCACTCTGAAACGACTCATTCTCCTTGCACTGAAGCCCAGTACATTACCCCACATAAGGAAGCTCCAACAGTTCCCTCAGGGAAAGATGTCCATGACCTAGAGAGGTCCTTGGGAATGGAGGATATGTCCAGCAAAGATGAGCATCAGCCAGTTCAGCACATACCCATTTCTCGACAGCATCAAATGGTCTTAGAGGAGCACAAAAGAAGCATCACCAACAGAACCTGTCCCTCCATCACTCCTGTTTTCTTTAAATATACCTAGGCTGGTTACCCATGGCCCCCTTTTAGGTCTCCAGAGGGGATGCTGGCATGATCTCAGCTTTCTCTGTACCCTGTTGCCCTGCCACTAGGTCCTGGGCCCCATAGATAATTGAAGTTTCCTCCTTCAGCATAGATTCAGTACTCTGGCTTAAGATCAAAATATTTTTTCACTCAAAATAAAAATAACTTTATTGAGTTTCATTTAAAAAATGTATTTTTTTTTATTGGATTACCTACTTTATTGACTAAAGGGATTCAAGGAGAAGTCTCGAGTGTTGTGTGTGTGTGTGTGTGTGCGTGCGCGTGCATGTGTGTGCCCTTGTCTGGTTTTGGTTTCAGGCTAATGCTGACCTCATAGAGTGAGTTTGAAAGAATTCCCTCCTCTTCAAGTTTTTGGAATAGCTTGAGAAGAATTGGTTCTAGTTCTTCTTTAAAGGTTGGGTAGAATTCAGCAGTGAGAACATCTGTCCTGGGCTGTTCTCTGTTGGGAGACTTTATTACTAATTCCATTTCATGACCTGTTATTGGTCTGTTCAGATTTTCTGTTTCTTTTTGGCTCAATCTTGGTAGGTTAGATGTGTCCAGGAATTTATCCAGGAAGCACCCAATGTTTGTTGTCCACTGGCATGTCAAAATTCTGCTTTATGTGAGAGGGGAAAACACAGTAGCAGCTTTCTAGGGCTTCGTGCTGAAATTAGATCAGGACTCTACCCACACCAGGAACCGGTGGTTGCTTTTCACTGTCTCCCCTACTCTCTCAGGGTAGTTTTGTCCACTTTCGTGGTGTCAGCTCTTGTCCCAGGATAATCACTAAGAATCACTAAGATGCTCCTTACCTTCAGCCAGTCTTTAGCTTCCTGGATACCTCTACATGGATGTGCTGCAGAAACTTCAGACTCACCATGTCCAAACTGGCCTAACCAACCCTCCCACAGTCCTCCCTGAATTTCAGACCCTGGGGTACAGTCCTTCCAGCCACCCAGGGGCCCCATGTTGAACTAAGCTCTGAGTGCTTCTGGTGATGCTGCAGTCGTGCCTTTAAAATCCTCCGTCTTTGCTTTCTCTAACTACTACCTTGGTTCAGACCCTGCCAGCCTGGGCAAGTTTTTCTTTCTCCATTCTCTCCTGAAATCTTGCAATACCCATCTCATGTACCCACCACGTAGCCTTAACACTTTGATTCTGCAGTGTTAATGGCAAAACCAAACTCTGTAAAATATTTTAAAGAGGCTTATTCTGAGCCAATATGAGTGACCCTAGCCTGGAGAAACACAGTCCCGAGAAAGTACACCCAAGGCGGTTGGATTACAGTTTGGTTTTATACATTTTAGGAAGGCAAGAGTTATAAACGAAGACACAAATCAATACATGGAAGGTATACATTGGGTCAGCCTGAAAATGTGAGCTATCCTGAAGTGGGGGCGTACTGGTCATAGGTGGGTTCAGACATTCTTTACTTTGTAATCGATTAAAGGAGTAAAGCTCTGTCTAAAAATTCGGAGTCAACACAAGTTTAAGTTAAGGAAGTCAGCTAATCTTTCTGTGATGTCATGCAAGAGATGGGCTGCAAAAGCAAGCAACACTGCTCTGGTCAGAGTGACCTGTGGGGCACACGATTTAACCCTTGCCTGGCCTGGCTTAGGTCCTGTTTGTAATTTGGTATCTTGTTGCCACAAAGAGTCTGCCCTGTCAGTCTTGTAATCTCTGTTTTGACATTAATCCTTGTCAGTTGTTGTGTCTAAACTGTGAAGGGGTGGGGGGAGTGTAATGAGGTGTGTCTGACCTCCCATTCTGTCATGGCTGGAAACTCCATTTTTAAGGTTTCCCTGGGGTCCTCTTGGCCAAGAGGGGTCCATTCAGTTGGTTAGGGGGCTTAGGAATTCATTTTCAGTTTACATCCTGCACAAAGCACAGCGTTTGATGCACAGACAATGCTCAAGAAAGCTTCTGAAATGAATGAATCAATGCACTGGTGGTGGTAGCGTGGCATCTGGTTTGAGGCCACGTGCATGCAGGCAGGGAGACTAGATAGAAGGGCACTGTGCTTGTCTTAAAGAGACCACGAGGCCAGGCATGGTGGCTTATGCCTGTAATCCCAGCACTTTGGGAGGCCGAGGCAGGCAGATCACCTGAGGTCAGGAGTTCAAGACCAGCCTGGCCAACATGGTGAAACCCCATCTCTACTAAAAATATAAAAATTAGCCGGGCGTGGTGGCAGTCACCTGTAATCCCAGCTACTTGGGAAGCTGAGGCCAGAGAATCGCTTGAACCTGGAAGGGGGAGGTTGCAGTAAGCCGAGATCGCACCATTGCACTCCAGTCTGGGCGACAAGAGCAGAACTCTAGCTCAAAAAAAAAAAAAAAAAAAAAAAAAAAAGAGAGATTGAGACTGCAAGCCTGACTTAAAGTAGTGGGACTCGAGATACAAAAGACTGGTGGATGGGAGTGGTAGCCGATGGTAGAATCAATTTACCTCAATGATTCAGTAAGTGTGTAAAAGAGAAGAATCAAGGACTCATTCAACAAGTACTTTGACTTCTGTCCGACTTTGTCAACTGGTAAGTGGTGATGCCCTTCACTACACAGAAGATACAAGAAGGAAACACATTTCTTCTCTGTTGTTCGCTGAAGGTCCTGTGTTCCTCTGTTTGGGCCCAGGGAAGTTTCCAGTACTTCCCCCCGTTCCTCCAGGAACAGAGCTACAACCATCCTCATAACAAACATCTACGAATACCTGCTCTGTTTAGTACATGAGTAGCTGTTTTTGGATTCCTGTCACTTAAAAAAAAAAACCCACAAATTCCAAAATAGAAAAATTCTGACATGAATATGGGTTTCTTACTTAGCTACAATTTTACTGGGAAATGATGATTTGAATTTGCAACTTCAAAATTGTATCAAATGGCTAAAGATAAATATGATAGATTTCCTGCACTTAAGATGCAGATTCTGCCTCTGTGAGAGATGAGACTAGAAATGAGGCTGCCAGCAGGTTCAGGGTGTGGATAAGCCTCTGTCTCCTGTGTGGCTCTGAGGGCAGCCCATCGTTCTCCTGCCTTTAGAGACTGTGAGTCTCTCTGGATGTGTTATCTATCTTTATTTCTATCTGTTACTCTGATTTATTGGTCAGGGAGCTCTTTATCTACATTGAAAGACATCCATAGGCTGGAAGGAAATTAAGACTGTGTTAAGGTGGGGTGTGCATGGGGGTGGTGTGGGGTGTGCGTGTGTGTGTGATATGTATTGCATTGTGCTGTGTGTGGTGTGTATTTGGTGTGCATGTGTGTTATGTGTGGTGTGTTTGTGTGGAATGTGTGCATTGTGTTTTGTATGTGTGTGGTGTATGTATGTGTGTGGTGTGTGATGCCTGTTGTGTATGTGTGTGGTGTGTGTGTGTTGTGTCTGTTGTGTATTTTGTGTGGGGTGTGTATGGTGTGTATGTACATGTGTGTGTGGAGTATGTATGTATGTTGTGGGTGTGTTACATATGCACAGGGTGTGTGTGTTGTGTGTTGTTTATGTAGGGTATGTGTGTGGCAGGGATGTGCAGCTGGTTTGGTGGATTCGGCGTGGATTCTTTCTACCACCACCTCACCTTTTTGGATGGAAGTTAAAGTTGGTTTCTTAACTTACTGAGATTTTTAATCAATGCAGTCTTTTAAACTTTCATGTGTGCCCAGGGATAAATGTAGATTTCAAATAGATAGTCCCAGTGTCCTAAGCCAAGACCCTAAAATATTTTGGTTTGCAAAAATCTACAGCTCAAACCCATCACTCCATAATTTTCTGAAAGAATGAATTCATTTAGTTCATTTAGCGATTCTCAACCATAACTGTGTCTCATAATCACCCTGGGAGATATTTTTTAATATCGATTAAGAGCTCCCAGACCAATCAATCAGAATCGCCAGGGTGGTAACCAACTTCTTCTTCTAAGCTGCCAAGGTGATTCTGATGAGCAGCCACTGATAGAACTGATAACGGACTGGCACCAGCCCTCTTGGGGTGCAAGTTTGTCGTGTGTTCCTGAGGACCTTTGGTGTCGATTTCTGTAGGCAGAACTACACCCTTTGGGCCTGGCTATGTGAAGTGTGGTCCACTGACCAGCAGCATCCACGTCACCTGGAAGCTCGCTGGAAAAGCCTCATCCCAGAGCTACTGAATCAAAACTGGCCTTTTCTCAAGACTTCTAGATGCATCACAGGCACATTGAAGCTTGAAGATTGCCACTGAGTGTCAGCAGTCTCAGTACTGGCTGCACACTAAAATACTGATGCTTGGGACCCAACTCCAGAGATCCAGATGCAATCCTCCTGGGTATTGGGAATTGTTACCATTTCCTCAGGTGAATTGTAATGGAGAGGCAAGGTGGAGAACCACTGATATAAATGACTTTCAGTGATTTGCAATCTGCCTTTCATCCTAGCAGGTTTTGTTGGGATATGCCTCATGGTGAGAGTTCAAATCCTACAAAAATAATCCCAACCTCTTCTTCACCAGAACAGAAACCAAGTCAACTTTAAGCCTGGGGTTTCCCTTCCTTTTTGGTATTTGGAATAAAAAGACTTACACTTACATAGGGTTATTTATATTTGAGGCAGTTTCCTCCCAGCAGATCAATATTTAAAGTTTGAATGTTTTGTATATTTCAGATCTTCACACAGAGAAGCAGTCAACCAGAATAGAGCTACTAATAGCTGAAGGGGGTTAAGAATTTGCAAGCCCCAAATATGCAGCTCTGGTATATTGACTATTTTGAGTTAAAGGCACTTAAAAAAAAACAGCAGGTGCAAGAAGATCACTCTGAGCTTCATTCTATTTCTAAAGAGGAGAGGAAATTCTCATGTGAAAAGATATCCTCCTATGCCAAAAGAAGCGTTATTCTTATCATCAGGGACTAGAAGTTGAAGCCAAGGGAAGTTTGTACAAACAAACCTTGTTAAACTAGCCCTTATCTTCCTAGTCACTTCTCTACCCAATTAACTGCCCAGTCCAAGCCTTATCACATTTTCACAGTTTACTACTCTTTGTCCAACTCAGCATGTAAGTATTTGACTCTAGTTATATCTTTGGGTCTTTATTTCCTTACGAAGGCTCCAATGTCACACACACACAAAAAAAGTTGTATGAAATGAACGCGTATGCTTCTTTCCTATTGATGTGTCTTATGTCAGTTTAATTCTCAGGCCCAGAAAAACAACAACAGCAACAACAACAACAACACTTTCAAACTCCCCTACATGGTAATTCTCAGAGTGGAACATACACAGACATGCTCACAGTAGGAAGAAAAGAAAAAGAAAAGGAAGACAACTCCACAACACACAATGCTAGGCCAGAGGATTGCCCCAAAGGTAAATCAACACCTGGGCCCCTGCAGCAAGATCCTGTGATCTGTAACTTCTTGCCAAAAAGAAAATGCCCCAAACTACAGCATTATGAGAAGTCTGACCACTTCAAAGTAATCCAATGTGACTTTTAGAGTGGACAGAGCCACCAGGAGTGGTGGCTTGCACCTGTAATCCCAAATACTCGGGAGGCCGAGGCAGGAGGATCCCTTGAGGCCAGGAGTTTGAGGCCACAGCGAGCTATGGTCTTACCACTGCATTTCAGCCTGGGCAACAGATTGAGATCCTGTCTCTATAATTAATTCATTAAAATAAAGTGGACAAATCCTTTGAAAAGGATTTTCTGCTGGATTTGCAGCTTTTCACTTTGTTTTCCTCTGAGCTTCTCAAGACAGTTGAAGAGATGTTGCGGAGAAAGTGAAGTTGAATTGTGTGTGACAGACATGGAGGAAAATACCTGTCTGAAAATCTTGTGACGATGGATGAAGATAACTGTTTTCCAAACATTTTCTAGAAAGCTGGAGGAGTATATAACTAAAAGCATAGGTTTTTCCTCTGCCTGAGTTTAAATTCTTAGTCTCCCCTTTGTATCTATAATGGAGAAAGTTAACTTCCTGAACTATAGTCTCTTCATTTGAAAATAGGGATAATAACAATATATATCTCCTAGGTAAATGTAACACATGTCTGAGGCATTAAGCATGACATCTGGTATCTCATAAACCCTCAGGAAATGTTAGCTATTATTAAAAATCTTACTAATATGCCTATTTTGTGGATAAGGCAACAAAGGGCTAGAAAGGTGAAGTATAACAAGCCCAAGGTCGAGGCAAGATTTGAACCTAGGCATTCTGACTCCAGCACCTCATATGTAAGTACCTAATTACTAAGCACTGGTGCCTCCTGACAGGCCCTTCCTCTTCCCTGGCAGCTCTTCCCCTCTCCACCTCCCTCCTCCCCCCTCCGCCTCCTCTCCCCCACCCCTCCTCCTCCTTCTTCTTCTTCTTTTTTCTTCTTCTCCTTCTTCTTCTTTCTTCTTTCTTCTTCTTCTCCTTCTTCTTCTTCCTCCTCTTATTCTTCAGACAGGGTCTTGTTCTGTTGCCCAGAGTACAGTGGTGAAAACATGGCTCACTGCAGCCTCAACCTCATGGACACAAGTGATGCTCTGGCTTCAGCTTCCCAAGTAGCTGGGACTACAGGTGCACCACCATGCCCAGCAATTGTTTATTTTTTGAGGAGACAGGGTCTTGCCATGTGGCCCAGGCTTGTCTGGAGCTCCTGGGCTCAAGCGATCCTCCTACCTCAGCCTCCCAAAGTGCTGAGATTACAGGCATGAACACCATGCCTGGCTCACCTGACTTCTTAAAGACTGTCTTCCTATGTCCCAAGACTCAGTCAAGACTTTTCTATGATGTTTTTCCTGGCTGTTTCTTCCCAAGTGGATCTGACCCCTCTTCCTTTTGTACCCTGACTGTTTCTGTACATCCTTTACAACATCCACACCATCACTCTGTGGCTCTCTGTTTGCTTGTAGAGAACAGAGCCCAGTTTGAATAGCCAACCTGCCTGAAACCCACCCAAGATCTGGACTTTAATAAGAGGATACATTCTCTTTTTGCTTAAGGCTGTTTGAGTTGATCTTTCTGCCACTTGCAGAAGAGACCTGATGTACATCTTTCATATCCCAAGGTTCATTCCAATCATGGGCCAAACTTGAACATGAAAGAGGTGTACACAGGGTGCTGGAAACCTTCCTTTAAGTGGACATCAGTCAATCAATATCCTTCAGGTATGGTTATTGAACCAGTGACTACTCCCCTTAATTGTAAATAGCATCTAATCCATATTTCTTTACACAGTTCTTAAGCAGGTCACGAAAAATTGCCAAATTATTGGTGCACTTTCCAGATCTACCTATCAATGCCATCCATATAGAAACGAGAATTTTCTAAGTCACTGATTCTTAGACTGGGGCTGGTTGTCAACACTGATAACACTGCTCGTGGCAGTGGGGGGTCGGGGGGTGCTTCTCACCTATGTGGTTTCTCATGCATCTCCTTGATGTCGAGAATTTTCTAAGTTTCTACAAAGTTCTTAGCTCTCTCCCATGTCTCCTCCACTTCCAAGACGGAGTTCTTTAGCATTTGTGGACATATGAGCCAATTGTCCCCATAGAACTTAGAGACAAGTAGCCCCATGTTGGGAAAGAAAAATAAAATCTCGGGACCCCAATTCACTTTGACAGAAGGAAAAAAAAATAAGCTGAAAGCTGAATCATGCAAGAAGCTGCCTTTCCTTTTGTTCCTAAGCAGATAGCTACAGATAAAAAGTTAAATATCCCCACAGATAGCTACTGTATGTTCACCTTATACAAAGTGCAAACTCACTGAGCACAAGACTAACACATAATTGACTATTCCCGTACCTGCTCCTTTCTCTTGCAACTTGTGGGTTCTGTACTGTGACCATATCCTCCCTCTTTCCCCTTCCACCTGCTTTTCCCCTGTAAATACTGAAGCCCTCAAAACCACCTTTGGAAAATAACGTGGAACATAGATTGTTCCTGCAGATTTGTAATCCTTATTTCCGGGCGTGTTTTTAACCTTGGCAAAATAAACTTCTAAACTGATTGAGATCTGCCTCAGATACTTTTTGGTTTACAATGTTATGTATATACCCGTGTTTCCCATATTCTGTCCTGTCTCAGTCAACTTATCGTATCTTTTTTTTTTTTTTTTTTGTAATGATTGGTTGCATGGCAGATCTACAGTCACTCAGACTCTTGGACTCAGAGAGTAGCGGACCAACAGCAGCAATCAGCACCACCTGGTAACTGTTAGAAATTCAGAATCTCAGGCTCCATCCCAGATTTACTGACTCTGAATCTGCATTTTAACAGGACCCTAGGTCATCCTCATGCACATGGAAGCTTCAGAAACACAGAGAGAAATTTTTGCATAGCGGAAGGGCGAGTGGTGTTCTTCCGGGTTGCCTTTACTAGTTTGCATGTTTTCCAACTCTCCATGACATCTCCACATTAAACGTCCTCCTGAATAGTGACACAGCTGAATAATTGGTCATCGAATGCCTAAGTTGTTAAACGAAACAAATTTTGAAAGTCAGCTTTTTACAAGCCTTAGCTCACAGTGGCCTTTTGCTTCCTGCTGTTTTTCTTACATATCTGGGCTGTTCTGTTCTGTTTCTGCATGGCCTTTGCCTTGTATCCATCATTGGTGTAGCATGGTGATACGCTTTCTTTCTTTGAATTTGCTTTAATTTTTAATTTTTGTTATATATATATGGGGTGCCTGAGATATTTTGATACAGGGTAAATGGGGTGTCCATCACCTCAAGAATTTATCCTTTCTTGGAGTTACAAAAGTTCCAATTATACTCTTTCAGTTCTTTTAAAATGTACAATAAAGTATTGTTGACTGTAGTGCCCTGTTTTGCTATGGAATACTAGATCTTTTTTTTTTTTTTTTTTTTTGGATAGAGTCTCCCTCTCTCACCCAGACTGTGGTGCAGTGGCCCGATCTCAGCTCATCACAACCTCCACATCCCAGGCTCAAGCAATTCTCCTGCCTCAGCCTCCCAAGTAGCTGGGACTTCAGGTCTGTGCCACTATCGCCTAGCTAATGTTTGTATTTTTAGGAGACACAGGGTTTCACCATGTTGGCCAGGTTGATCTCAAACTCCTCACCTCAAATGATCCACCCACCTCAGCCTCCCAAATTGCTGGGATTACAGGCATAAGCCACCCTGCCTGGCAGGATACTAGACCTTATTAGTTCTATCTAACTTTATTTTTGTACTCATTAACAGTGATATGCTTTCTGGACAGGCAGACTTATTCTTTGCTAATGCCCCCTTTTCTTCCAATATCATATACAATTGCACGGTTATTTAGCTTCTTATACCACCCTATCCCCACCTGTTGTTTGCTATCGCCCACCTCTCAATCACAGGTTTATTGTAATTTTGGTTAAATCACTTTAATTGTCTTTATATTGTTAATTACACATCTAATATAGTTCCTTTCTTTTATAATTAATTGCTAATTCTGGATTTAACCATTGCTCAAATTTAAGTACTTAAATCACTTTCATTTTCTTCCCATTTTCTCTGTAGCTTCTCAATATAATTTTCCATGTGATGAAGTAAATTTTAATTTTCTTATGATTCTATGTATGTGCAGATAATTCTTCCCATGCCCTCTACAGCTTTTCGGTTAACTTTTCCATGATATGAGAAAAGCCATCAGTTGTCATTTTGTTCCAGAGACATCCTCGCTTGGAGCCGTTTGGCTTCCTGTTCTAATTGGAACGAATTGACGGACAGGCCAGCGGCCCGGCTGACATTCTGGGGCTTCCTTTCATTATCATCTTGCTTATCAGTGTGGGCCCAATCAGGAGACAGAAAAAGGAGAATTTTAATATGAGCAATTATTAAACTATTATAGGAGAATAACTATAAAGATGTAAAGAAAACAAAAACCAGGACCCGAGGGTTGGGGAAAAGGCCTTAAGGAGGGGCTGCCTGGAGGTGAGCTTCTTCCCCAGGTTGCATCCTTGCTGAGAAGGTGCAGTTGCAGACTCCTGGATGTCAAGGGAGTTTCTGGGCTGCTAAGGCCTGAGCTTCTCCACTGTCACTTGGTAAACAGGAATCCAGCCTTTTGAGTGTGAGCCAGCCAAGGCTGGTGGGGGCATCCAGAGGGAGCGGAGGCCACACTACAGTCAAAGACCTGAAGTACAGTGTCTGTCCCGGGGCTGGGCAGGGGGTGGAGGATGGGGGCACAGCAACGTGGTTCCTCAGCCCCAGCCAGGACTGCAAAGCCTTAAGAGGCTCATGCTCCGGGCGTGTGGCTGGGGCAGAGCACCAGCAATGTCTCCATACAGAACACACTGAGGGTGGTCAGAGCGACGAGGCGGGAAAAGCAAAGCACAGCCACTGCAGTTAAAAAGGACGTTCCCTAAATGCCCCTCCACTGCCCTCTACTGACGAAGCTTCACATCGTGTTCGCTGTAAAAGAGGAAAGCCTGAAAGCTCAGTTCATTATTACACAGCAGGTACTGAAGGGTGAATTTAGAGCTGACAGGCCATAAATGGACCCCTGGCACAGACTACCCCTTCGAATACTCAGCTTTCATATGCACTCTTCTACACACATTTGACTGTCATACAAAAACCAAAGATCTCAGTATTTCTACCTAACAAGATATGGCTCCCCTTACAAGGAAGGAACTCTCACCTTTTCCCCAAGAAAAAAAGAAGTAAAATTCCCAAAAGATGCAAAATCCCAAAAGATGCAAACCCCCAATTACAGTATCCATCACTGCCTCGATTACTCTTCAAATTTAGTCATGGGCCCATGGAATATTCTGTTACCTAAAGACTAAATTGTGAAGTTGACCTCCAACAACTTGGATAAAAATTTAAAATAGGAAGGAGATTTTTAAGAACGGTTAGTATATGTCAGTAAACACATGCATACAGAAAGCAAAGAGAAAATATACCAAGCTTCTACAGTCCTCACTTCTGTAGCTGGTCATGAGCTTGTGGTTGGTGTCTGTGGCTTCTTTCTTCCACAGTCCGGTCTATAACTTTCTTGTCCTCCTGGCCCAAATCTCAGCAGCTCAGGGCTTTCTACCTGGTAGAATGACTCAAACTTTCATTCCCCAAGGGTCTGAGTCCCCAGCTGTGCTGCTTTTTCTTTTGTTGCTACATAGTCCTTTAGTCTCTTAATTTCTTTTGTTGCTACATTGTCCATTAATGGACAAAAAATTTCTTTTGTTGCTACATTGTCAATTGATTAATGGAAAGGTTGCTACATTGTCCATCAATTAATGGAAATGTTGCTACATTATCCATTAATTAAAAAGAAAATTAATTTCCCTTGTTGCTACATTGTCCATTAATCTCTACTGCTGGACAGGGGAGTATTAAGAGATGACTCGATAACTTCTCTTGGGTTCCAGACACGGTCCTCCTTGCCTCCATTGCATAGCAGCAGCCCAATCGACCCAGGTAATTGGGATCAATCACTTCAGCCAATTGGCACAATGTCATCGGTGTGATGGACCCAGTGGGATGTTTTGTGGAACATCAAAATGATCAAGATCTCTGTGGACTACATGACGGCAGAGAGCTGGGGAGTTGATGTCGCTCTGAGGCAACACTGTGAAGATATACCATTGGACCAGACAGGTAAAAGCAAACTGCTCTGGTAGCCCTCGAACACTGGCATGGAGAAAGGGCATCAGCCAGGTCAGTAGTGTCATACCCAGTGCCAGAAACTGTGTTGATTTGCTCCAGTAAAGACACTGCCTGGGGACAGCAGCTTCAAGTGGAGTCTCACGACTCGATTTAGTTGAAGATGGTTCACAGTTGTCCTCCAGGATCCATCTGGCTCTGCATAGGCCAAATGGGGGTGTGATTGACAGTGCCCTCCTATTTCTTTCAAGTCTTTGATGGTGGCATTAATCTCTGCAATTCCCCTGGGAGTGCAGTATTGTTTCTGTTTTACTATTTTGGTAGGAAAAAGACATTACGAGGACTTTGACTCAACATTTCCTACCAGCATGTCCCTTGTTGCCAAGTACTCAGGAACTGGAGAAATAGCCACAGAGTGGGCCTGCTGTGGCATCGATCACCTGACCACCTTAAGCCTTTGCATTGACTGGTGGGCCACAGTGTCTTTTTTCTTTTGAGACAGAGTCTCCCTCTGTCACCAGGCTGGAGTGCAGCAGCACAATCTCGGCTCACTGCAACCTCCCCTTCCCGGGTTCAAGTGATTCTCATGCCTCAGCCTCCTGAGTAGCTAGGATTATAGGTGTTCACCACAACACCCAGCTAATTTCTGTATTTTTAGTAGAGACAGGGTTTTGCCATGTTGGCCAGGTTGGTCTCGAACTCCAGACCTCAAGTGATCTGCCTGCCTCGGTCTCCCAAAGTGCTGGGATTACAGGTGTGAGCCACCATGCCCGGCCAACAGTGTCTTTTGAGTAGGCTGACATTTGGCACTGCTTTTCCTCTGGAGTCATTTGCTGATTCTAAAGCTGTACCTAAGAGGCTGAGAAGCTGAAAGAAAATGCAGCTGAAAGTCTGAGAAGCTGAGTAGAACTATCAGCACCCCTATGGGACAGGGAGAAAATATTAAAATCCACTAAGGAGAGGCCCCAGTAAATCCCAAGGCTTGCAGTTGGGACCCCCAAAATGGCATACCATTGAAGGAAGGACAAACTGTAAATAATCCTTCCTTCTAGCGTCCAATCAGCTCAATCTATGACTGCTGACGTGTGCCCCAAACTGTCTGCAGAAACAAAAGCTAATCCTTTCTGGGAGAAGATAACAATATTTAATGCCTCAAATTATCGCTCCATTTTTTGTTTTACTCAATTAGATGTAAAGATGTTCAGTAATGCAAGTATTAGGGGAAGGGATGGTTTTTTTCAACATGGTATTGGGCTGGTTGGGCTGATTGCAATCCACATGGGAAAAAAAAAGTAAATTACACCACAAAAAAAAATCAATTTCATATAGACTATAGATGTAATGTGGAAAGAAAAACAATAAGCCTACTACAGGATAACATAGAAAGCAATTTCAAGACACTGATTTGGCAAAGATTTCTTAGAACATCGTAAACATGAACCATAAAGAAAAAGATTGACAAACCATGTCACATTAAAATTAGAACTTCTGTTCATCAAGAAATGATGATAAACAGAATGGAAAATGTATTATACAAAGTGGAGAAAATATTTGCTACACAACTGATAAAAAGATTGTATTCAGAATATATATATATTAATGTTTTGATATGCCAAAAAGAGAAGCTCAAACAGCCTAAAATAAAAATGAATAAAAGGCCTAAATAGGAACGTCACAATAGAGAACATTCAAATAGTTAATAGGCCTATCAAAATGTGCATAGTAATCAGAAAAATACAAATTAAAATCACAGTGAGTTCCTACAGCAAACCCACCAAAATGGCTCAAATTAAGAGGACTAACCCTACCAAGTGAAAATGTGGAGTAACCAAAATACTCATGTGTTGCTTGTGGGAGACTAAGTTGGTCCAACTTGGAAAAAATATTGGGCAATATTTTCTAAAGCTGAACATATGAATGCCCATGATCCAGCAATTCCATTTTAAAGTATATATCTGTGGTAGGCAGACAATCAGCTCGCAATGATTTTAACATCCTAACCCTGGCACTTGTGAATATGTCACCTTACATGGCAAAATGGACTTTGCAGATGTGATTAGGTTGAGGATCATGAGATAGAGAGATTATCCTGGATGATCCTCCTGGACTCTAAACGTGATCACGAAGGTCCTTACAAAGGAAAGAAGGAGGCAGGAGAGTCGGTGTGAGAGAAGGCCGTGTGACCATGGAAGCAGGGTTTGGAGTGATGCCATTGCTTTCTGGAATGGGCCACGAGTCAAGGAAAGTAACCACTAGAAGCTGGAAAAAGCATGGGAACAAATCCTACCCAGACTCTCCAGAGGGGATGCAGCCCTGCCAACACCTTGATTTTAGCTCAATGAGACCCATTTTTGGACTTCTGACCTCCAGAATTGTATTAAATTTGTATTGTTCTCAGTCACTAAATTTGTGGTAATTTGTTACAGCAACAATAGGTAACTAATACAATATCTAGCTGAAATAAGTACATATGTGTATGGAAATACATCCAAAGAGTGTTTCAAGAGCATTATTTGTTAAATACAAAACTGTAAATTATCCAAGCTTCATTCACAGTAGAATAGATAAATACATTGTAGTATAATCATTCAATAGAATACCATATAGTAACACACATGAATAACTACTGTTGCACACAACAGTATACAATGTGGATGAATCCAGTGGTGTACCTAAATTTTTAATGACTATCTCTGGATGGAGGGTTATATACATACATATATGTTTGTGTGCACACGTGTGCATATATATATGCTTATTATAAATGTTACTAATATAAAGGATGTATAAGACACAATTTACAAAAAATAAAATATATAATACTTCTTATTGTAAATTCCATATTGCCAATTGATTCTCAATCGATTTTGTTGATTTTTGCCAAACTTTCGAACCTGTAGTTCTGTCATGATTGTTAGTTGATAGTTTTATTTATGTTAAAGACTAAGACAAAAGACAATAAAGATTTATGTCAAAACTTCTTTTATTTATTAGCTGGGCTTGGTGGCTCATGCCTGTAATCCTAGCACTTTGGGAGGTTGAGGTGGGTGGATCACCTGAGGTCAGGAGTCAAGACCAGCCTGGCCAACATGGCAAAACCCTGTCTCTACTAAAAATACAAAAATTAGCCAGGCATGGTGGCAGGCTCCTGTAATCCCAGCTACTCAGGAGGCTGAGGCGGGGGAATTGCTTGAACCTGGGAGTTGCGGAGGTTGCAGTGAACGAGATTGTGCCACTACACTCCAGCCTGGGTAAAAGAGCAATACTCCGTCTCAAAAAAAAAAAAAAAAAAAAAAAAAAAAAAAAAGCTTCTCTCATTTTTCAATGACTTCAGCAAAAAGAGAGAAAAACTTGTCTCATTTGTCAAACTATCATCCTGAACTGGATAATGGTTTTGAATACTGGAAGAATAATTCCTCAATTTTTTTGTGTACTTCAGTGTAATGGCCACAGACACAACACACTTCAGTTTAATCTGCAATATTAACATTTTTTCACCACTTTCTTAAGTCTAGACAATCAAAAAAACAATAAATCCATCCCTTTTTATTTATAGCATATTCTGATTTCTGTGACGCAACGGTTCCTGCTGTGGCCAATTTAAGCTATTTATTCCTAACACGTGACAATTGTAAACAAGATGAGGAAGAAACACACCATAGCCCGTCATCATAGAGTATTCCACGGAATTACAACAGGTAGAAACAACCCCAAAGCAGAGGCCATACTAAAATGGAGTTAGACAGATAGGAAGTAATCAGTTTGAGTATTTATTACCTGTGTTTTTAATTGTAATTTAATTACGTTTTTATAATTTAATTTTTCTAATAATTATGTTTAACAGATAAATTTCAAAATTTCTGAAAATGTAACCATCAGCTCTTGTGAGTTGGTACAAAACATACTCCTGAACACACATTGGACAAAACTTTAAAAATAGCACTGACTGAAATTAGCTGGATGTAAAAAAAATACTGTATGAGTCCATTTATATAAAATCCTAACAGAAGCAAAACTTAACTCTTATGTTAGATGTCAGGATAGTGACCCAGCTAAGCCCCGTCTACATCAGCTGACCCCCAGGCACACAGGTGAACCCAGGGTAGCAGAGCCAATGCGCTGAGCCCAGCCTGGATCACTGACTCTTGCTAACTCACACATCCATGACAATAAGTGACTGCTCATCCATGATTATAAGTGATTGCTGTTTTAAGCCATTGAATTTCGGGATGGTTTGTCATGCAGCATTTTTCTGGCAATAGGTAGCTAATAGAGAAATTGTATGAAAGTACAATTCCTCCCTTTGGGGAAGAAGGTGAGGAGGGTGGCCAGAAGGGGATGCAAAGGAGACTCCTAGGTGTTGGTAATATCCTACTTTTTGACCTGTGTCTGTTACATGCATTATGCCCTTTGTGACAATTCACTGAGCTATACTTATGATTTGTACTCTTCACTTGTGTTTTGCCTCAGTAAAAAGATTTTAAAAATACAATTGGCTGATTAATTCCTGAAAAAGTACTCCATGTCTCTAGTAATCAAAGATACTGAAACTGAAATCTTTAAATATCATTTTCCACTTAACTGGTTGGCAAAGATTTTTAACTTTGTTACTCAGTGTTGAGTGATTGCAGGAAAATGAGCATTTTAGCATATTGGTAGTGTGATAAGATGTTGGAGGGGTGATTACATATTAGTACAAACTTTTTGGAACATTAATTGGTAAATTTATAAAATAATTAGCAAAATATCTTTTGACTTGCAATCTTACAGTTGGAAGTTCATACTAAGGAAATAATTATAATTATTTGCATAGATCTAGTTACTAGTATGTTCATCATAGCATTGCTTTTGATAGTGAAAAATACAAACATATGAAATGTTATAAAATTGGGTTTGGTTCCATAAATAAGGTATGTTCCCATAAAAGCAGTCATTTTATGTGATGAAAAAAGTGTGTAGTAAATTTCATAAAAAGCTGTTTGTGATCTGTTACTTAATGAAAAAGAAAGCAGTTCATTAAACAATGTGCTGTATACAATGGTGCATACACTGGCCTTTGTAAAATAGCTACATATTGTATAGATAGATTTACATGTCTAGAACTATAGATAGGTGGATGGCAGCCATGGTAAGCAAGCAAGTATGCAGGTAAGCAGGTGAGGTATGTGCAGGTAAGAGGTAGTTGTGGATAAGTAGGTAGGTGTGCAAGTAAGTAGGCAGGTGTGCAGGTAAGTAGGCGGGTGTGTAAGTAGGCAGGTGTGCAGGTAAATAGGTGAGGTGTACATAGCTATATGTTGATATAATATACATACATTTATATATGATAATATATACATATATTATACATATAATTATTAAGCAAGAGTACAGAAGAGTGGATTAAGAGTATGCCATAAGCAATATACATAAGGCGGTTATACATATGCCATATAATATATGCAAGAATCATTAAATATGGCACATATACATATTATTACACGGATCAATAAGAGGAAAAGACAATATGAGAAAGAGATCGATAAGAGGCGTTATGAAGATAAGGCGATCGCTATAAGATATGCGACAGGTTGATTGGCAATATAAGTAATATATGCGGATCAATATAAGAGGCGTTATACAAGAGCGCAAGAGTATAAATATAAGAGGCGGCCATATAATATAAGAGGCGATATGCGTTATACGGATTAGGCGCATATAAACAGGCGCGATGAGCAATAAGAGAAGAGGCTGAGCATTGAGATGGCGGAGTTCACGAGTCCCATATTATGATCCGACCCAACAAAGCATGAATCATTTTTGTAACTGCATAGTGGAACCATAGGTGATTTTCATTTTCTACTCTGATCTGTATTTCCTAATGTCTTCTCCCATGTGTGTGCACTTTGTTTAATTAAAAGTTACAGAAACAAGCACCCCCAACAACAAAAAAGACTCTAAACAGTTTCATATGAGGTCAAACTTTGCTGCCAAATAATTCATGGAAAAAAACCTTTTAGAGCTTTCTGGATACTGTAGTTTCAGCTTAAGGACGGTGAGCTAGAAAATATTTGCACTGGAACTTTATTACCTATTCCCTCTAACAGATGGGGTGGCCTATAGCATATGTCCATAGGGTATTGTTTTTATCATTTTTTCTTCAATCCTTACCCCTATGCTCCATCAAGATTTCTGCTAGCAGGTTTGTGGATATCCAGATGTACTATAGAACCCAACCTTGCTACTTAACTGTCTGCTTCTTTTGTGTTGAACAAGCTTCTCCATCTCGGATTCCATTTTAAGCAATATCTCCCAAATCTCTGTGATAATTAGATTTCCCACTCCAGCTTATAACTCAGATTCACTTGATTTACTCTGCATATTCTACACGATGGAGTATAAATGTCCAAGGTCATGTCTTATGCCTTGCTCCCTTCCTCACCGCACGCTCATGTGGATCACCAGATACCCTTTTCCTTGCCAGAGCCGCTGTCTTCATTAATAACTGCGTCCACCTAGGTTTCCCCTTTCTTGCTCATATTTGCTTTAAATCGCTCTTAATCAGATTCACTAGACTTTAGGGAAATAACAATACAACTGTTATCAAAAGGGATATCAAATATTTATATCACACCATGGAGTTTGTTTTGTTTTGTTTTCAGAAAGACAGAGTCTCACTGTGTTGCCCAGGTTGGACTCGAACCCATGGGCTCAAAGGATCCTCCCACATCAGCCTCCCAAGCAGCTGGGACTACTGGTGTGAGCCACTGTGCCCAGCTATGACCACTTGTTTTCTTAAATAAAAGAGCTCCCTCAGTACTGTCATGGATCATAATTATTAATAAATTCATAAATTCAGATAATTTGGATTTCAAATATCTGTTTAAATAAAGGGAGGATGTTGTCACAATTCCTAAATGTTAGAACTGGTGCAAGAAAATAAAGCAACAGTTTCATTGTCCACATCAAAGCACTGAGGGTGCCAGGATGGAAAAGGAGGTTCGCGGATGAGTGCTCATTCATTCTCCTTCAGACCACAGCAATGTTGCTGCAATTACCTTCCCCAGGCACATTCTGCATAATGGTGCTTTCCATTACAAAGTCACTCACTTGAATCATTTAAATATTGCAAAAAGTATACAATTTACCTATGTAATGATGTTATTTATAGCATGCCTTTTATCCGCGGATATGCCAGAGTTTTAAAAGCTGCGCTTAATACAGACTTACAGGTGCTTCCAATCTGACCCATGCAAGCAGGCTAATATTGCTGATGTCATTGAGCCTATAGATGAAAAGATGTGAGAGTATCTTCATATATTATTATATTCCATGTCTTCATATTCTTAATATATGCCAACCTGTCCTAAGTTCTTTCCCAAGATCACACAGCTCATTCTTTAAATACATTTTAACCCACTTTTGATCTATTTGACATTCAAACCTTTGGAAGCAACGCCAGAATATGGCATTCTGAATGATTTTATGTGAGGACTTTTTTTTCTTCTTCTTTTTTTTTAGGCGGAGTTTCGCTCTTGTTGCCCAGGCTGGAGTGCAATGGCGCGATCTCGGCTTACTGCAACCTCCGCCTCCTGGGTTCAAGCGATTCTCCCGCCGCAGCCTCCCAAGTAGCGGGGATTACAGGCATGCGCCACAACGCCCGGCTAATTTTGTATTTTTATTAGAGACGGGTTTCTCCATGTTGGTCAGGCTGGTCTCGAACTCCCAACCTCAGGTGATCTGCCCGCCACGGCCTCCCAAAGTGCTGGGGTTACAGGCGTGAGCCGCCACACCCGGCCATAAGGACTTTTTTTGTGGGCTGAAGATATGTGGATTCAGGAAAAAAAAACTAAAATATTTAGGTGCACACTTAACATTTCTATGATTAAAAAGTCAGCCTTCAGATGGGAGGATCACTGGAGCCCGGGAGTTTAAGGCTGCAGTGAGCTGCAGGAGTTTAAGGCTGCATGATTGCATCACTGCACTCTGTACTGGGCCACAGAGCAAGACCCCAATTCTAAAAATAAAATACAAATTTAAAAAGTCAGTCTTGTATTAATGGGTATTCTTTTTTAGTTTTAACTTGCAAATCTTTCTAAGAAATTAACAACTTTTAGGCATGTTTGGTAGGCTTCACAAGTTTCAGATGCAACAGCGTAATCTTCAAAAGATCTGTGCTTTGAAGATATAATAGTTACTCCATGTTACAGTTTGGAGGAAGATAGGTGGAGGTAACGAGTCAGGTGGACAGAGCCTAAGTGACTTGCTCAGGGTTACCAACATGATCAGGGGCTGCCAGGGTTTTAAAATTTATAATTTCACATGGACGACATGTTCTATCCTACAATGTAGAGGACAAAGAATGGGAAGGTAACTATACAAACAAACAGCTTAGCTACTAAAAGTGAATTTTAAATAAATTAAAACAAGTAGTTTTAAAGATAATATCTATAGGTCAAATGAGAATTTAGGACAGTGTGGAAGAACTCCCCACCGTGATAATCATGATCCTCTCTCCATCTCCACCGGGATGGAGCTTCAGTTTTACTGTGTTCTCCAGCATTCGTTCCAGAAATTTGTAGGAAGTTGTCATAGAAATGGGATGGAAGCCAGCTATGTTATCTCTCCAAGCTTCACCAATGTGACCCTGATTTTATCCTGGAGCCAATTTTATACATTCCTTTCTTTCCCTACCCCATCTGCCCATCATAAGCTTCCCCTGATCTGCTCTCTGGTTATCATCATGGGTGGCTAAACATTGCTGCATAATCGGTCCTGGCCATAAAACTAGAAGTACAGCCACATCTTCAGGATCATAGCAATGCCGAAGTGAACATTCCTGTGCAAATACCCCGTTGAACATGTGCAAGTGTGTGTAGAATGGGTTTCTTCAGCTCTACTTTCAACCAAGGGGTGATGGTAAGTGCTACCGAGAGGGTTATAATGGAGGATGGAAGATCTGGGTCCAAGTTTCTGCTCTATTGCAGCAGCACTGAGCTGGCAGAAAGCAGCAGGCAAACACCTCCTTCGTGCTCTTATTAGGGGATGTGGAGAGGCACTGCACAGGGAAGCGAGGCAAAGCAAGAAAAAGTGAGCAGCTTCCCTCACAGCAGCAATCAAGTCACACTGCAGATGGTTAGACAGGCAGGGCTGCATTCATGATCCAGTTAACATTGAGCAGAGGCTGCCTTCCACCTGCAAACCAGGGAAAGGAAAGTAAATGGGCTTTCTTATCATTGGCCTCACTGACCAGTGGCTCTCCCTTTTTTTGTCTCCAGAACTCATCTGTTGTCCAGACACCCTCTATCTGCCTCTAATTGAAGCCAAAGGTAGAAGGTTAGAAGACCGGCAGCTTAGGGACATAAGCAGCAGGGCTCTTGCCTGGATACGGTGCCAGAGACTTGATGTCTGCTCTTTCCTTCTACCATCCTACCCCACTCCCCAAGGGCTCTACAACAATAGGCTCTTGATGAGCTAAAGAAGCCTTAGGACCATCCAACTCCATTCTAAACTGTAGGTGTAACAGTCAGGGTTCTACAGAGAAGGACCACCAGTGGAAGATATACAAAAAGAGATTTTTGTAACATATTGACTCATGCAATTATGGAGACTGAGAAGTCCCATGATCTGCTGTCTGCAAGCTGGAGGCCCAGGAAAGCCAGTCAAATGGTTTGAAGGCCTGAAAGCCAGAGACCTGGTGGTGTAGATTCCACTCCAATTCTAAAAGTCTGAGAACCAGGAGAGCTGAGAGAGAGCAGGAGAAAATGGATGTTCCAGCTCAAGCAGTCGGGGAGAATTAGTTCATCCTGCTTCTATCTTTTTGTTCTATTGAGACCCTCAAGTGATTAGATGATGCCATCTGCTTTTCTCAGTTCACCAAATCAAATGCTAACCTCTTCCAGAAATAATGTTTAAACAGTTATCTGGGCATCCTGTGGCCCAGTCAAGTGGATGGATAAAATTAACCATCCCAGTTGGTAAAACAAATACAACTCCCAAAAGGGAGACAGGGACAATCTTTAAGGACACTGCTTTCTCTGGAGGAAACTCTGTACTAAGTTTGTTCAATACAGGGAGGTTCCTGACTTGGTTGGATTCACAAGAAGCAGACCTTGAGTCAAGGATTCATATGCAAGTGATGAGTTATGGGAGTGCTGATGAATGAGTGGGGCAGCCAGAAAGGGGAGAGAAGTCAAGGGAGAGTGTACTTTTAGGCAAAATCCCAGCTTTAACTTGATGGTGCAGAGGAGCTTTGAAATGCACATTATACCTCCAAGTATGTCCCAACTCAAGGGAAAGAGCCAGGTTTTCATAACCTGTCCCACCTGTCATCTGCTAAGGCCCACCCCAAAGGAACCTAATTTCCCAGGCAATTCTGGCTGTCTGCTGGTGTAAGCAAAGTGGCTCAGGACTGTAGTCCCAAGAAAGCCACAGGTGTGGCCATCAGGAAAAAAGTATATAGAAGTCAGAGGGTGGCCACAGACACAGCCAGAATCCAAGGGAATCTGGGCAGGAGAAGGGAGGGAGCACCACCTTGAAGAAGAATATGATGGAAAGTAGGAATAACGGAATCTATTCCACACACATATTTGCACATGTTCAAAAGGGCACATGCCCAAGAATGTTCATTTCAGCACTGTTTTTAGATAGCAAAAAATAAAAATAAAACGTTGGAAACCATCTAAATATCCACTAATGGTGGGCTAAATAAATCAATTACAGCATGTTCAGATTATACTATTCAGTGAATACAAAAAATATATGAGATTGTTATGCTCTTCAAGCTATATTATTAAATGAAAAAAACTCAAATTGCAGATTAATAATGTTACCATGCAACATATTTTTTAAAATTTAAAATTAGATGTGTAAATAAATTTACACACATCCATGTGCAAAAATGTCTAGAAAAAGGTCTAGAAAAGTATATGCCAAAGTGAGGAGAGAGTAGGGTTGCTGTGTGTGTCAAAGGGGACTCATAACATTTTATTCAATAGGCTTGATTATTAGAATATTTTCCAGTAACTGTGTGTTTATGTATTATTCATGTAGTTACAAACAAAATTGCCTTTGTAAAAGCAGGTCTGACATTTTGAAATGTGGAGCTGTAACTGATCTATGAACCACAGGAAAAAATCAAAATTTCTCCTTTCCATCCTTATGTTTTTGTTGTACAATGCCCTTGACAGAAAGTGGAGGTAATTTCCAAAGATACCCTGACCCCCAGGAATCAAGATGGCCAAAGGGCATAATAATTTTCTGTGTTCAGTTGACATTTTGTTATGCCACTAAATGGACTCTTATCTTTCAATGTTTTAAGGTTTAAATGTCTTCCATAAACCTGTTTTAGCAGGAAACATCAAGCTTTGCAAGATGGATATTACATGACCCTTAAGGATGGAGCCTAGGACACTGTTTCACATTTGGGGTCTTCTCACAGCCTCTGGTCCATGTTTTCCTCATGGTAGAAGCTGAACCAGTGTCGGTTGGCAGGCTCCCAAAGATTCTTCAGGCACATTGGCACTTTGCTTCCTTAAGGGTGCTAGAATACTTACATAAATAAAGAGCTTACTTCTCAAATATATGTAAATCTTAGGGTACTTTGATTTGGATGTAGCTTGACTTAGTGTAATGTATTCATGGGTTTTTAGGTCTTAAGACTTATATTGAGAAGACAGTGGCAAAGCATAGCGCATATAATAATCTTCAAACTGGTAACAAGGAAGGGTAATGAAATGAAATAATAGAGCCAAGTAAGAGAAACGACAAGATCAAAAAGAAGGAATGGGGCCGGGCACGGTGGCTCACACCTATAATCCCAGCACTTTGGGAGACTGAGGCAGGTGGATCACCTGAGGTCAGAGGTTCAAGACCAGCCTGGTCAACATGGTGAAACCCCATCTCTACTAAATATAAAAAATTAGCTGGGCATGGTGGCGGGCACCTGTAATCCCAGCTACTCGGGAGACTGAGGCAGGGGAATTGTTTGAACACGGGAGGCGGAGGTTGCAGTGAGCTGAGACTGTGCCATTGCACTCTAGCCTAGGTGACAAGAGCGAAACTTGGTCTCAAAAAAATAAATAAAGAAAGAAGGGATGAAGAGTAGATAAGTAATTTTGTAGAAACTGAGAGAGGATTCTCCCAGAGATGAAGTTACTGTATTTTTTTTATTCCTTTCTACTGTCTCCTTTGCTAAAATGCTCCCACCTCCCAACTTAAGAAATCCACAATCCTGTCTCATTCATAAGTAGCTATGACCCATCTCTCTCCTTTCATTCCCAATCAGTAGTTGTGAATGCTTTCCCACGATCATCACCTTCACAGCTATTCAGCTCTCCCACTTGGCTCCACTCCACCTCCCTTGCGAAGGTTATCGGTATCTTTACAGTTTCAGAATCAGATGGACATTTTTTATTCTAGTCTCACTTGAGAAGCAGTCTGGTGTCATGAAATGAACCTCAGCGTGCTCCTTTTTCGAGATTTGACTTAAATGTCACCTGTTTCAGCAAGGCACATGCCAACATGTCTTCAAAGAGTTGGGTACAGTTTTCTCTTTGTGTTGTTAGTACCAACACATACATTCCATTTAGAACTTCTGTCATTGTCTTATCATGACTTACAGATCTGTCCCCTGCAGTGGCATACGAGGTTCTTGAGGGCAAAGACTGTATCTACGTTAATCCTGTCCCAGTGTCCGGCCAATAGAAGGTATTCAGTAATAGCTATTGAGTGAATGAGTTAATGAATGACTGAATGAATTGGTAAATGAATGCTCATACATAAGTCTGGAAAACAGACACACGAAAGATAATAATTCTTCAGATAGCTAAGAAAGACATAGCCATAATTTGAACTGAGAGGAAGTAAATGAGAATACAGGAAAAAAAGGGGGGCTGAAGAATCCCAAGTTTGGGTCTAAAAACATAAGCCTAGAATATAAAATACAGAAAAACAGTTGGTCTGGGTAATGATTAATGAGGTCAAACCTTTTGAACTAGGTTCAATAATAATAAAAAGATTTTCCTTCAGACTCTTTTCTTGTACAAGGTACATGACTCAAGGCATCATTACCTTGTAGTAAAATAGTTCACCTCCACTTAACAGACAGTCTGTGTTGATGACTACTAGATGGCAGGACAGGCAAAGGTTTTGGTTCCAGTGACTCTATATGTAAAGGAAAAATTCTGCCAGATTCCTTGAGTTCCAGGCAAGAGGCCGTGAGGCAATAATGTCAGGGAATCAACGGTTTAGGGCTAATTTCATCAGAAACAACAAAATAAGTATTCGAAGGTGTCAGAACATATTCAAACTTGTATTTCACACAGATACATGTCTTGGTTGTAAGGTCTTAGAAAGAGGCTCACATCTCTCCCTGGTTCTCACATGCCTCCCCTAAAGACGGTGATTAAAAAGCCATTCTTGGAACAACACCTGACCATCCAGTGCCAGTGAGGTCAGTATCTTGGCAAGAGATTAGACCCAAGTTGGGTCCGTGTCTGGCCTTGGTGTTGATGTGCCTATCACAGATCTGTTCAAGTGAAAGAACCTAAGAACTTCACCAACTGTTTCTGGATAGGCCTGCCCCAAAATAGGCAGAGAGTATCAAAGCATGAGGAAATGGTGCTGATATAATAGTAGGCATTATATTATATCAATATTAGATATCAATGACTAGGTATGTGGCATTCTTCCCCACTTGCACCAGCAGATAAAGCCATGAAGAAACAGGTAAAAAGGTTTATCACCTCTTGGCCAAGTATGGTGGCTCACACCTCTAATCCTAGCTACTTTAGGAGGCTGAAATGGGAGGATCGCTTGAGGCCAGCAGTTTGAGATCAGCCTGGGCAACATAATGAATCCCTGTCTCTTAAAAAAGAAAAAGCAGGGGGTGGGGGTGGTTATCACCTCCTGCTCCTATGAAAAGGCTCACTGGAGTCAGTCAAGTCCTATTGCCTACATTCTCAATCTGCTCAGCCCCATGACTGTCTTAAACACATTCTGGGCAGGCAGTATGGACCTGGACATCAGACAGCCTGGGCATGCATTAACCCCTGTTTTGTGTGAGTTTATGATCTAACTCAACCAAAGCTTAGTGTCCTAATCAGTGAAATGGAGATAGTATTAGGAAATCCCTCACAGGGTAATTTAGGAGATCGGTCATGATAATGGATGTAAAGGGCTTAGTACTCTGCCTCTGCCTTAGTGTTAGTTATTACTATTGGTTGTGGGGATCACGAGAGAGTCTTCCAATCCATGCTTCCAGTGGATTGGGAGAGAGGGTTTGTTTATGAGCAGTTTGATTCACTGTACACCCATCTAAGTCAAACTGACTCTTAAGCATTTTGCAATTTTCTAACAGGTTTTCATCTGCTATACTCAAGGTGGAAATTGTGCCCCAGGCCCACACAGGCTGCCCGTGCCTCGATATGTTAAACTCCCATACATAACCTCATTCACCCGCAGTTGCATTCCTCAATATTCTTGAGCCCAATGTAGGGGCTGAAATAAAAAGGCTGGCCTAGCCACCATACCAGTCAGAGTCTATCAGGGAGGCACAACCACTAGGATATGTGTGCACACATGTGTGTGCATTTATGTCTGTGAATATGGATTTGTTACATAGATTGCTCCTTGCACAATTGTGGGATGGGTTATGTAGTCTCTATAAAGCCTAAAAAACATTGCTGTTATGAAACAATAGTTTTATGGGGCCATTAAAATATATTTACCTGTATAATTTCACTTTCTTTCTTCTTTATTCCTTGCATCTCTGAATTCCTGTCTAATATCATCTTCCTTCTACTTAAAGAACATCCTTTAGAATTTCCCTTAATTCTCTAAAGTGGCATCAAATTTTGTAGTCTAAAAATGTCTTTATTTAGCCTTCACCTCTCGAATATAGGAAAAACAAACTCTTTTCCTCTAAACTCATACCCAACACTTCTGTGACCAGGTATGTGGGTTTTTGTTTTTGTTTTTGTTTTTTCCACATCAACCGATTCTCTGGATACCAAGTGAGTGTCCTAAATTCAACTGCATTCTGACACTGTCTACCTGGAATTAGTGTCAGACCCCACAAGTTAAAAGTCCTACGAGACTACCCCCACTTCAGATGCTACTCAAAAGTCCAGGTGGTTGTCATCCATTCATCCATGCTCCTGACCAACTGGCTATAAATTGGAGGTTCCCATGATCCCCTCCTTGCAGTCAATTATTTGCTAAATTGGCTCACAGAACTTAGGAAACACCTGTGTTTACCAGTTTATTATAAGGGATACAGATGAACAGCCAGATGATGGAGTACATATGGCAGGGTCTGAAAGAATTGGGGTGTGCCACCCCACTGACACACGCATGTAGTCATCAACCCAGAAGCTCTGTATTACCTATAGTTCAGGGATTTTTATGAAGACTTCATCACATAGGAATGATTGCTTACAAACTTAAGCTCCAGATCCTCTTCCCATCCCAAAGGATGAGGTGGTGGGAGCGGGACTGACAATTCCAAGCTTCTAATCACAGCTTGGTCTTCTGGTGACCAGCCCCCAACCAGGAGCCCACTGGGAGTCACCTCACCAGAACAAAAGATGCTTTTATCACCCAAGAAATTTCAAGGGATTAGGAGTTCTGTGTCAGAAATTGGGGTCAAAGACCAAGTATTAGAACAAAAGATGTTACTAGCACCCCTAATAGCTGAGGACATTACAAGGGCTTTAGGATCTCTGTGCCAGGAAATAGGGAAAAAGACTAAAATATGCATTTTTTATTATGAATCACAATATGTTCTTAAAACATATTTTAGCTGGAGGGGTGTGTGTGTGTGTGTGTGTGTGTATGTGCACTTTTCTCTTAGTACACTTGAAAACACAACTTTGCTGTCATCCCACTTCTATTGTTGCTGTTGAGACCTATTGAATGTATTGCTGCTCCTCTGAAGGCACTATCTCTTTTCTCTGATTCCTTTTCAGATCTCTTTGTGATTGTTATTCTGCAGTTCCACTATGCTAAGTACTTTTCAGACTTACTGTATATGGATTTCTATCTTTTGAAAGCTTGTGAAAATGTTCAGCCATTATCTTATCAAATATTATGTCTGTCTTATTATTTCTTTTCTTCGCTTCTGAAAGATTCGTTACACCCGTATTAAACTTTATTATTCTACATTTCTTGCTTCATAACTTTGCTTTCAAATGTTCCACGGCTTTCCCTTTCTATGAGGTATTTTGTGTAAATCAAGAGCTATACTCCTATTCAGTGATTCTCTCTTTAGTCATGTCTAACATGGGTGGTGTCAAATTCATTGATGCAGATTTTTATTCCAATTATTACATTTATTTCTAGACATTCTACTTCATTCTCTTTCAAATCTCTTTAGACATTAAAGTTTGTCTATTTTTTTAACATTAAAAGAATTTTAATTCTGTGTCTGATAATTCCAGTATCTAAGGTCTTTGCAGGTCAGTTGCTATTGTTTGTTGTTTATGCTTATTCACCTCACAGTACCTTGTTTCCTTAAATGTTTATTATATTTTTCTGTGAGCTACTTGTTTTCCTTGGAAATTTATTTGAGGAAATTCTTTGATGTCTGAAATTAGGGCAGATTCTTTCCTAAAGGATTTATACTTACTTTTGTCAGATGCCTGGAAAACCACTAGTCCAGTGTCCCTTGAAGCTAAATTTTTACCTTGAGTGTGTTGTTGTTAGAGTTGTTGTTTTAACTAGATAGTTTGAATCTGTGCTGCAAGTGAGACAGGAATTAAGCAGGACTTATTTTACAGGACCCTGCTTATAAGACAAGGTGCAAAAAAGAAGCCAACCAAAACCCATCAAAACCAAGATGTGACAAAAGTGACCTCACTGCTCATGATACATTAATTGTAATATATTAGCATGCTAGAAGACACTCCCACCAATGCCATGACAGTTTACAAACACCAAAGCAAAGAAATTACCTTATATGTTCTAAAAGGAAAAAGAACCCTCAGTTCTGGGAAATCCTCACCCTTTCCCTGGAAAACTCATGAATTATCCACTGCAGCTTTATTAAGTCATCAAGAAATAACCAAAAAAATAGCCAATCAGCAGCCTATGTGGGTTGCTCTGCCTACAGTGTAGCCACGCTTTCATTCCTTTGCTTTCTTTATAAACTTGCTTTCACTTCGTCAGCTTGGTTTTGAATTCCGTCCTGCGTGGAGTCAAGGACCCATGTGGCTTCCTGAGCTGAGCCCCACTTTTGGGGTTTGCCCTGCCCCATAAGTGTATGTGGTACAACTTTGCAGAGGTGGGTTTTCCCAGCTCTGTTCTGCACCAGGAAACTGAGCAATTTTCCTTGCAATGCTACAGTGTGGTAATGGGGGACGTGCATATTGCTGATGGAATGAAAGCCAAACTCTGTACAATATTTAAAGAGGTTTATTCTGAGTCAAATATGAGTCACCATGGCCTACAGCACAGCCTCCAAAAGTCCTGAGAACACATGCTCAAGGTGGTTCGGTTACAGCTTGGTTTTATACATTTTAGGGAGACAGAAGTTATAGACAAAGACATAAATTAATACATTCAAGGTATACATTGGTTTGGCCCAGAAAGGTGGGACATCTCAGAGTGGGAACTTACAGGTCATAGGTGGATTCAAAGATTCTCTGATTGGCAATTGGTTGAAAGAGCTAAGCTCTGCCTAAAGAGTTGAAGTCAGCAGAAAGAAATGCTTGAGTTAAGATAAGGAGCATGGTATAGGCCAAGGTTCTTGTTAGGTAGATAAAGCCTCCAGGTGGCAGGTTTCAGAAAGAATAGATGGTAAATGTCTCCTTTTGCATCTTAAAAGGTGTCAGATTCTCAGTTAAATCTCTTTTTGATCAGGAAAAGACCTAGAAAGGGAAGGAGCTTCTCTACAAAATGCAGATTTCCCCCACAAAAGAAGGCTTGGCAGGACCATTTCAAAATATGTCAAAGAAATATACTTTGGGGCAAAATATTTTCATTTCCTTTAGGGCCTGTTGTCATGTGTTGCTATACCAGAGTCAGATCAGAATTTGGTATCTTATTGCCACAAAAAGTCTGTTTTGTCCGTCTTATGATCTCTATTTTAATGATAATTCTGGTCAGTTGTGCCTGAACTCCAAAGGGGAGGGTATAACACATCTGACCTCTCTTCCCATCATAGCCTGAACTAGTTTTTCAGGTTTCTTTGGGATTCCCTTGTCCAAGGGTGGAGGGTTCATTCAGTCAGTTGGGGGACTTAGAATTTTCTTTTGGTTTACAATGTGTTTCCACGCCAGGCCTACACTAAGGGTGGGGTTCTTCAGGGTACCATATTTGAGGGAAGAGGGTCTCCCAGGATGTCCCACTTTGGCTGTCCCATGCTTTGCCTCCTGCCTCTGGTGCTCCCAGAGGCAATGAAAGCTGAAGCTCAGAATCAAGCTTGGCAAATGTCCCCAGGCTAAAAGCTGACTCTGTTCGCTTCTCTCAGTTCCCACTTCCCCTCAGATTTTGCCCTGTGTATTTCTTGGTTTCTTGCCAGCTCATCAGTGCTTTTAAGAAAGCTCTGATTTTCAAACTTTTTAGTTATTTTCAGCAGAAAGGTTGATTCGGCTAACTAGATTGCAATATTGCCAAAAGAGATCCCTGCAGAGCTTGTTTTTGTGAAACATAAAGAGAAGAAAATGATGTTTAATAAGATGCACAGGTTGGTAAATAATGCTCTGCTATTAATCTTGTGAACAGGTATTTCAGTCATCTTATGTGAGTCAAGCACAAAGTGACTTTTCCTTTCTTCTCAGGTAGCATGAAGTGTTACAAGTCAAGCGTGTGACTTTCTGAAAAAAAGAGATAAAAAGACATGTGAAGAAGGAAATGGATTACAGAAATGAAAGAAGGGTTCTTTCCCTTGGGTTAGAATTATAAAATTTCCAAGTGAAGGTGAATAAGTCTATACTAGTGTCAAACAAGTATAGGAGTAGAAACAACTAATCCTGAATAAATAACATGAATCTTTTGACACTCTTAAATTGGCCTTATTTTAAAAAAATAGATAGAGTTTATCTGCTAACTTTTCCCTAAGTGCAGACACAAAAAGAAAACTAAGCAGGAATCCTTTTCTCTTTCACCCAGATGTAAACATGATTTTTGCCTAGTGAAAGTGCTAGGTACCAGAACGAAGTTCTCTTAACTTACCAAAAAATAAGCAAAAACACCCAAGTGAGCATCTCCTTTCCAAAGAACCCTATGCTAAGTCACTCCCCCGTGTATGGATGGCTCCCCTCAGAGACAGGTAGACACTGAGCTTCCTTCCTTTGAGGAGAACAAGAGGTAAACAGCAGGTGCCACCAGACTGGCCTGGAAGGCAAGAGACCAGTAGGTGGGCTCAAGGCCTTATTTTCAAACTTATGAATTGAATTTGATGACCGTTAGGGTCTCTCTCAGCTTATTAGATGAATAAACAATAGGGAGCTTTTCTTTCTTTTGTTTTTGCAGGTCTGAGGCTCCCATCTAAACATCAGCTGTTGTGAACCTCCTTGCACACACTGGGGAAAGATGCCCATCTGTCCTTCCTCTTCAAGGTCTCTGCACACACCTTAGCCTCTCCCACAGTCCAGCACCCCTTTGGTCCTGTTCTCAGTGAGGGAGAAAGGAAGGAAAATCATTTGGGAAAAATTCAGACCGCAGAAGTGGCCTGCCTGAAAAGTCACAGTAACAGGCAGAAATAAAATAACCTGGGAAAAAAACTCAGGCTGCACCTGCAAACAGATAAGCAAACAGGGTCCAGCACAAAGGTTCTTTGTTCTTTGTACAATTAGTGAGCTCCTAGGAAAAACTTTCCTCCCCTTTACAGGCACATACACGGTGGGAACTTGCACAGGGAGGAAGGGGGCTTACCTAAAACAAACCCATAGTTATACAAACAAGAGAAGCAGTGCTTTGTGCTTGCCTGGAGACATACCCACAGCTGCATAAGAGAAGAACTGCACAGACAGATTTACTGGTAAGAAAAGTTACTCAAACAGTTACAGGGAAGAAAGCAGTTTCTTACAAAAAGCTTTTAAATTCAGCTGTAACCCGGCAATCCACTTGCACTCCCCTCTCTGCTGCAGAACGCTTTCTTTTTTCGCTTATTCAACTTTGACTCCAACCCCACCCTTACGTCTGCATTCCTTAATTTTCTTGGATGTAGGACAAAGAACCCCAGGGAAACCGCTACATTAAGGTACGTTGGTGAGACTGCAGCATCAGCATGACGGCACAGTATTAGCTCAGATAGACTGCATCCTCTAGGATATTTCTACAGAAGAACTTTTGTGAGAGAGTGAGTGGCTATGGGAAGAGGGTTTTCTAAATGTGGTGGGGTTTGAGAACGGAGATGTTAGGCTCCCCTTTGACCCTGAGCTAGGCAAGTGGCCAGAGGGATGAGAAAGGTTGGATTCTCTAAGTCTAAACTATTAATAATATCCTCACATTGGAAACTGGCCATGGCTTTCATAGCTTCTCTCACTCGAAGTCATATTGCATGACATGGCCAGTTTAATCTTCCAAACATTGTTATTAGTACCTGATTCTCCTGTCTCAAATCAGTTGTGGCTGCCTTCTGCTTGTATAATAAAGTCAAAATACCTTAGCTTGGCTGGCAGGGTCCTCTGGGAGTGAGCACTAATTTATATCTTCCCAAAGTCCTGATGTTCTATAAATGCCTGAATCCATACCTACCCTTGAGCTTCCCACTTTGTACAAGTATTTCCGCTTAATTCTTTCTGTAAAATATAGTGGGGTTTTGTTCTGAAGTTGGCTCCTTAAGAAGAGGAAGTGTTTCAGGACAAAGGCAGACAGCTGTCTCTGCTATTAAGGCTCTTTGATTTGGCTCAGTATGTTCCAGTCTTGCTTCCGTAAACCATCCTCATTTGCAATTGTGTCATCCACCACCTGAGTCCCACTGTGATTACGTATTTCTAATCTCTACACCTGATTCTGGGGCATTTCAAGGTCTAAGTGGAAGCACTAGGATGCCTTTCTTTCACTTGAAAGTTTTTAGTTTATTAATCCACACAGTGTCTGCAGATAACATCATTGCAGCATCTTTACTCCTTTGGCTTTTTGCCAGCACCAACATTGGCCTCTGCCAACCCCCTGAGTTTCTTCATTCTATTCTTGCATTCTTCTCACTGCTTTCTTGAGGTCTTTTTCTTCTCATGGAGGCAGGCCATGTCTTGCAAGTCTATGTTAGGGTTCATGATTCTTTACATAATCCAAAAAAATCATAAATCACACCAAAGTCAGCTATCTTGCCACCACCAAAATAAGTTCTGAATCCAAACACAAAGATGACATCCAGTGTGGTCTTGTATATTTTGACTAATTTTTCCAGAATTTCTGTCTTAGGTACTGTTGCCTTCCCAGTGTTAAGGATATCTATGACCATTTGTTTCCTTTGAAGTATTTGGTTGGTTATGAGTTTCCTGGTCCAGATAGTTACTGTGTCATTCATGATGGCAGGTGATCTGCAGACAGCCAGGGAGGAAAACTCAGGAGGATGCTTTAAATCAGATGAGTCTATCTGTTTCTGAGCCCCAGACTGACACTTACCTAGTGTGTGTGTGTGTGTGTATATATATATACACACACACACTCATGCACACACATTATATGTGGTATTCATTAATTCTATCTATGGCTATGTAACAAATTACCCCCAAACTAGCAGCTCAAAACAAGAAATATTTAAGTAATTATTATTATTACACACAGCTTCTAAGAGTCAGAGATTTATAGTCAGCTTAGTTGGGTGGTTCTCTCTTAGGGTCTCCCATGAGGTTGCTATCAAACTCCCAGCTGGGACTGAAGTCATCTGAAGGCTGGACAATTCACTTTCAAGTTCATTTGTGCAATTATTGGTAAATCTCCATTCTTTGCAGGGCCTCAGTTCCCTCTACAGGTTGCCTGGGTATCCTCAAAAGCCAATGATGAGAGAGAGAGAGAACAAAACAGGAGCTGCAGTGTCTTTGGACCTTAATCTTGGAATTCATACATCCGCATTTCTGCCATATCCTATTGGTCACATAGATCTGGGAGGGTACTATGGGTGCGTGTTCACACAAGGACAGAGGGATGTTTGTGGTCATTTTGGCGGCTTGCTGCCACACCCAGCCATGTTTTTATGCCTCCCCATACATATTCTAACATCTTTGAAATTGGGGTGCTTCTTATAATCAAAGGTATGTCATAGTTTAATTGGCAAAAATCTCTAGTTAGTGGTATATAAAGTAACCATGTGTCTTATAATTGTGATATCTTATTCAGGGAACTATCCCATAGGGATAGGAGGCTTCCTGACTCCTGGCTACCTGTCTCGACCATGTTGCTCAAGGTCCCATCGAAAGCCTAGTTGCTGTCCCACCATGTGATGCTCAGCTCCTTTTCTATGCCCTTGCCCACACTGATCCTTCTGAGGTGACTTCTTCATAACTTAAATGACTAAATCAGGCCTAAATCCTCCAGAAGCTTTCTCTGACCACCCTAGAACACCATAGTCTCAGTATCCTCTGTAGTCCCATAGCACTTGTTAATGATTCCATCCATTCGGTGCTTAATTTTGTACCTTATAGTAATTGTTGAGGTTTCATGTGTACCTACTTCACATGTACATGCTGTGTATATGCCCCGTGTGAAGAATAAATGTTGCTGTATGCATTTGGAGTCCTGTTTTTTTTAAAGCAGAATTTTGGGACTCTTCATAAAAGAACAACAACAAACCTCTGCTCCTTGGGTGAAATTTTATAACTAATCTGATAGACAAAATTATAATAATCAGAAATGTACAACTGTACAAACATGCATAAGTCAAAGACGCAAAGACTGAGTCAGAGCACCTCAGTTTCCAACAGTTCATCTACTTCATGATGGTTTTGTTCTCTGTAACATCTAAGTTATAAGATTTATTTGAACATGACTTCTGTGCACTCCATTGCACCATGGGGTGGGGAAAAGGTGTCTGGTCTATTTTTGCCCATAAAAATAGGAATTTTTTCTGGGAACAGGGTTAGGAACAAAAGATTAGTACCTAACAAAACTCTTGTAAGTGGTTTAACTTATTGTCTTATAATATTTTTCAGGATTCATTTAAACAAGTGAATTGATTTTATCTATCTATATGTCTGTCTATCTATCTATCTATCTATCTATCTATCTATCTATCTATCTAAGTTAAGGGAGGTTCAACAGAATCCATGTTATAAGAAAAAAAGTTAAGGAAGGGTAAAATGTATGAACTTCAAATAAAACTAACTAGAAATCCAGCAGACAGTATTGCTAAATTTGGGGATTTTCTTTCAGCTCCTTGGATCATTTACCATCCGCTTCCTCAGAAAACAAGCAGTTCAGGATTGTTGCTGGAAATGCATTGGTAAGGCCCAGCCCAGCTCTACTCTGTCACTGGCTCAGAAGCACTTCTATCACCAGATATATATAAGAAAAAATGAATCATCACTTCTACCTCATATCACATCCAAAAACTATCTAGAAATGGAATATAGGCTTACACACAAAAGCTAAAATTATAAAAGCTCTTTAAAAAGCATAGGGCAAAAATCTTTATATATTTGGGATAGGCAAAGTGGGTTAGGCCATGTAGACTGTTCACTGGGCACCACTTTTCAATTCAGAGGGGCAGGAAGTAAGGCATTCCCTTTCGGTCTTGGGTCTAAGCTACACTGACCTACCTAGCCCTAAATACCTGACACATTTAACTGAATTTTGTTGGTATCTATTTTCAGTAGAGGTTAGAGCCCAGAAAAGGTGATGATTCACTGGCACCTCCTCTGATATCTAAGAGTGCATGGATCTAATGTTCTTTAGTTCTTCCAGGCTTGGGAATAACTATCTTATAGATGATATTACAAGGGTGGATAAGATAGTGTCTATAAAACACTCTGAGATCTCTAGAAGTATGATGTCTAAAATTCACAAGGGATCACTACAGGTAACTACTCTTCACAAGAATATGTTCTGACTTGTTGTTTCCAAGACTCTGTCTTCCACATATATACTGGGATGTCTGTTGTCTTACTCTATCTTGTGCTGCTGTAACAGAATGCCACAGAATGGGTAATTTATAATGAACAGAAATGTATTTCTCACAGTCCTGGAAACTGGGAAATCCAAGAATGAGGCATTGGTATCTGGTGAGGTCCTTGTTGCTGCATCATACCATGGTACAAGGCAGAAGGGCAAAGAGAGGAAGAGAGAGAAAGAGGCACACACTCATCCTTTTCAGGGTCAAATTCATCCTTTTATAATAAACCCACTCCCACAATGCTGTGGTTTGAATGTGTCCCCCAAAGTTCACATGTGGGAAACTTAATTTCCAATGCAACAGTATTGAGAGGCGGGGTCTTTAGGTCACCAGGGCTCTGCACTCATGAATGGATTAATGCTATTATTGAAGGAGTGGGTTAGTTATTGTGGGAGTAGGTTCCTGATAAAAGGCTGAGTTTGGCCCCCTTTCTCCTTTCTCTCACCCATGTGGTGACTTCCATCATGTGCAGGAAGGCTATCACCAGATAATAGCACCCTGTTATTGGACTTCCCAGCCTCCAGAACTGTGAAAAATAAATTTCTTTATAAATTACCATCTGTGGTAGACTTTTATAGCAGCACAAAACAAACAAAAATGTGTAATAATGAACCCACTCCCATAATAATGACATTAATCCATAAGGGCAGAGCCCTGATGGCCTAGTCACCTCTCATTAGACCCCAACACTGTTGCACTAGGAATTACATTTCCAACATATGCTTTTTGGGGGACACATTTAAACCATAGCATCTGTGTTTAAACATTTATAGTTAGTGTCAGGGTTGGTGGGTGACTCAGGGAACTGGTAGGTTAACACAATATACACGATATACCCTGCTTGTTCTGTGCCCTCTGCCTTCCTCCCTATTGTCTAGCTCCCCTTGAGCATGATGACAGGCAAAATTTGTTCAAATAAAGCGATTGAAGAACTCTTCTTTTAACTTGGTCCCTGAGTGTCTAAGTCCCTGAAACATGAAATGGAGACATGTCTTCAACTTAACAACATCACAGCTTCTATCCCTTGCACACCATGAGAAGCACTAATCATATTCATTAGGGATCTAGTTGCAGAGTATATATCAAAGGAGGAGGACAGAAGTAAGGGAAAACAATTATGCTTAACAAATGAACTAAAACAATTATGCAGTCACCCACTGAGTAGAGAGCTTTGAGCTCTGCTTCAAACGGGTTATGAAATAACCGAGAAACTGTATTGCAATTGAGCTAGACAGCTATTTCAGAAGACTCTTTCACAAGATAAGTCAACCAACATCACTGGTTAGAGAAATCTAAAAGGTGTTCTGTTATCAGATCTCCTGTGAGTCTACAATTAGCAATTTTTTGTAATTTTTAGAAGTTAAATAATATCCATAGGAAGACATTAAAATGATGCCTCTGGTCATCTGGTGACAGTTACATTTGTTATAATTTTTGACTGTTCAGTGTCTCCTGGCCATTCTTCCTATGTTGAAGAATCTCCCCTATTTTGCCTTGCCTCCCCAAAGTAGGAACCAGAAATGTTCTTTCCCATCCTTCCTTGGCAACTTTTGGAAACCCACCTCCTCATGATGGGCAAGACTCCTTATCATGTGGCTGGAAAGAAACATCTATGACATATTTATTCCATGACCCATGTATCATTTTGTAGGCTGCCAAACATTCAGCCGGCAAGTGAATGGTCCATTTATTTGCAAGCTTGGGCTGATGCTTCTTACCTCTAAAAGCTAAGAACTGTCAGGCCGGGCGCGGTGGCTCAAGCCTGTAATCCCAGCACTTTGGGAGGCCGAGACGGGCGGATCACGAGGTCAGCAGATCGAGACCATCCTGGCTAACCCAGTGAAACCCCGTCTCTACTAAAAAAATACAAAAAAATAGCCAGGCGAGGTGGCGGGTACCTGTAGTCCCAGCTACTCGGGAGGCTGAGGCAGGAGAATGGCGTAAACCCGGGAGGCGGAGCTTGCAGTGGCCAGATCTCAGCCCACTGCCACCAGCCGGGGGGACAAAGGGAGACTCCGTCCCAAAAAAAAAAAAAAAAAAAAAGCTAAGAACCGTCATCGCTACCAAAGATTGGTACAGTTAAGCATGGGCATGTGCCCTAGGTCAATCAGACACATTCACATGAAGCTTCAACGGGGAAAGAAGAAACAGGTACCACATACACCTGTTTCTAAGAAGGATGGAGGCAGAGTGCTGGAGCCTTACAGCAAGCATGACCATGGTTCTTTCCAGGCCCACAACTGGGGTATTACTGCAGTTTCTCTGGAATGCCTTGTGGTGTCGTATGTCTAGCTCTGTCGGGGGCACAGCTATAAAACCTGACTTTGACCTCCTTGTGTTCTTTAAGGTGCCTGATACTCTTTAATAAAATTATTTCCTGCTAGTTAGAATGCTGAGTAATACACAATGCTTTTTAGAAGCTAAATAAGAGGAGAATATGTGACTATTTTAGAAAGCTGTTAAAAGTTCATGCCAGTTGGGCAGGCGCGGTGGCTCATGCCTGTAATACCGACATTTTGGGAAGCCAAGGTGGGCAGAACACCTGAGGTCAGGAGTTCGAGACCAGCCTGGCCAACATGGTGAAGCCCCATCTCTACTAAAAATACAAAAAATTAACCAGGCGTGGTGGCATTTGTATGTAATCCCAGCTTCTTGGGAGGCTGAGGCAGGAGAATCACTCAAACCCAGGAGGCAGAGGTTGCAGTGAGCCAAGATTGCACCACTGCACTCCAGCCTGGGTGACAGAGGGAGACTCAGTCTCAAAAAAAAAAAAAAGATTGTACCAGTTGATGGTGGCAATGGCAGTACCCAGCTTTTAGAGATAAGAAGCATTGGCCCTAGCTTGCAAATAAACAGACCACTCACTAGCTTGCTGAATGTTTGGCAACATACAAAGTAATACATAGGTCACAGAATAAATGTCATAGATGTTTCTTTCTAGCCACATGATAGGAAGTCTTGCCCAGGATGAAGGGGTGGGTTTCTAAAAGTTGCCAACACCACTCTTAGTGCAGGAACTCACTGAAATAATCCCTGTGTCCTGTACTGTAACATTAGACATTGGTCCATTGGGAGGGCAGACACTCAATTGGTGATCAGCCGTTGAAGGCTGCAGAAGACTTCAATTGAGTATAAATATGATCCAGGAGAGAGAGTGCACGGAAGTGACAGACGTGTGCTATGATTTGAGCCCTTCAGCTAACCAGCTCAGAAAATATACCCTCCTTCCATCTGCAAGGAGCATATTACAGAGTGAAATGATTGTAGGATTCCCTAGACAAATTCTTTACTATAATGTCTTTCTACAAATATTAAACAATGAACAAACACATAGAGCGAGTCACCTGCAACTTGTCAAAACAGTTTGTAATCTTTTGCCAGATATTGCTAATTCCAGTTTGTGGGCAGGTATTGATTTTTTTAGGTAGATATACCTTTGGCACCCTAATAATTTCCCCTAAAGTTAATTTTGAGATTCTCTGCCAGATAGGCACTCTTGGGTCAAACAAAGTCTACCAATCTCAGGAGATCAGAGCCCAGTATAGGAAGACCTAGTGAAGCTGAGAAGAAGGTCTCCACGTTGGCTGCCACCCTGGCTGGCACTCAGGTACCTGGAGAGTTGTCTCAAGCCATGGGTTCTCTTGAGGTCACTCTCAGCAGCAGGCACCTGCCTGGCTCTCATGCTCAGTCATTGCTGTGATTCCGCTCCATTGTCCCTTCTTCCTCCACTCCTGCACTATGAATTACCTTCCCTCCTGTCTTCAGAATTCCCTCTAGTTTACGGCTTCTGCTTACTCATAAACACTTCTGCCTTATGGCTTCAGTTGAGTGCCTTTTATTTGTGTATTTCAGCTTCTGCTCCCACTCCTGACTGCTAATATCGATGACAGCAGTTATCTTCAAATTCCTCATAAGGGGCTCCAATGACTTCATTTAGCCACTCTGCACAGCAGACCCCATTAGTCAGAGCTCTCCAGCTGTCCTCCAGAATACAGACTTGAGCCCAGATAATATGGTAGATGAAGTGGTGTGCCTTGCTTCACCCAGGCAGTTCCCCTTTTGTGTTCCATACTGCACTACACCTCACAAATGGGTGCTTGTGCTGTACTGGTCAGCTCCTTCTCATATATTAGAGCACAGAAAAGAGATAGACAGCTAGATTGTGAACATTCTGAACTTGCAAGTAACAAGTTGTGCAGAGACTATCTGGGCAGATTGTATTTTCCAAAGATAACCTCACCAATATATCCCATCCTGCATTTTCTCCTTAGAGTTGGAAGTTGACACTGTGGGCGCATGGTCCTTCCTGTTGAATCTAAGCAGGCCTGTGACTACAGTGGAAGGGAAGCTTCCTGACTTCCAAGGCTGACTCATAACAAGTGGTAAGGCTTCCACCTATCTTCTTGGGGTCCTTGCTCTTGGAATCCAGCCATGATGCTTGTGGAGGTGTTTCTGCTCAGTCCTCGCTAATGTCCTGGTTGACAGCCAGCATGAACCACCAGACACACGAGCATTCAGATGACTCCATCCCTCAGCCCCCAAGCTGCCCCAGCTAATGGTCAGTGGAGCAGAGACAAACCATCTCCACCAAGTTAAGCACAAATTTGCAAATTTATAAGAAAAACAAAAACAAAACAAAACCAACTCCATCTTAATAATTTAGGTTCGGGGCACTTTGTTACCCAGCACTGGATAACTAAAAGTATCTCTTACCATCTCCCCAGTGATCTTATCCCATCCACAGATCCCCCTCTTTCCTGTATGCTCACCATCATCATCTCCACTGGCTCCTTAACCTCAGCCTTTAAATGTACTTTAGCAGCTTCCAGCCTAAAGGAAGAAAAAAAAATCTCTTTATCAAGTCAGATCCCTTCTTTCACTCTTACCCACTAGCTCTGTTCTTTCACATTCAAATTTACTATAATGGTTATCTACTCAACACAGCTACCTTTAAACTCCTCTGAGCTACTCTATTTACAGCAAGCAAGCATTTTCCCTCTGCCCAGTGAGCTTTTAGTTGCAAAACCAATGGACAACACTCAATATTTATTTTCCTCCTTGTCTAACACCACATATCTCACTGTGGGATGTCATCTGCTCATTTGCTCCACTACTACCAAAATGCCTTCAAGTCTTTATGCACTGATGTGCAACTCTTATGTACTAATGACTGAGGGCTGGAAAACAGCTGGGAGGAAAGACAGAAATGTAAACCAAAGAAAATGACTGAGGCAAGTCTCAATCAACTTAGAGGTTTATTTTGCCAAAGTTCAGGATGTGCCTGGTGAAAAGGAACACGAATCACAGGAACATCTGTGATTCGTGCTTGTTCCAAACAGGGTTTGAGGACTTCGATATTTAAAGGGGAAAGAGTGGGCAGCAGAGGAAACAAAAAGAATAAAAGGGGGGAAGGGTAAACAAAAGGTGGCATGTGGTTTCTTTTGAAGCTCTACAGATCCCCATATTTCCTGTATCTTCACCATCATCCTCTCCACTGGCTCCTTAATTTCAACCTTTAAATGTACTTTAGCAGCTTCCAGCCTAAAGGAAGAAAAAAAAGATTTCTTTTTTTTCTTGTTCTTTTTGAGGCTTTGATTAGCACTCATCAAATCCACATTTTATATGTTAAAGGAGTGAGTTGAGGAACACGGTCAACCATGCACTTGTCTCATGTTCAGTGAGTTTGCATTTTTATATAAGATAAAGTAAACAGAGACCAGGGGAAGCAGTCATGAGACATGCATTTGTCTCAGGTGAGTGGAGGGGGGATTCCTAGTCCTGCCTGTCCTGCACCTGTGAAGATAAGCTCTTAATTTACATTGTCAGGGTAAAATTCACAAGAACTCTGTTTCAGAATAAAGATCTTGGGGCCCCCAAAGAATTTCCTCATGAGCAAATTGTGAGGGAGGCCACCTGGGGAGGTATGTGGCCTTCTATCTTTGCATCTATCTACTTAGGAACAAAATGAAGGCAGTTTTTGTGTGACTCAGTTCCAAAGCTAAACTTTTCTCTTTGGGCATAGTTTGGGGTCCTGAATTTTTTATTTTTCTTCCATGTAAACAAGTTAGGATTTATTGAAAGACTTCCAAGTGCCAGGTGCCTGTCTAAGCACTGTCAAGCAATAAAACTTCAACAAATTCAGTTTAATTATCTAATCGGCTTTTATTAGCAATTCATGAATCGGGCAGCATCACATTTATTAAATAGAAAGGTGCTCTAATGAGCTGAGCAGAGGAAGTTGGCTTTACAGAGAGGAAATGACAGAAGAAAGCAAAAACAAGGAACAAAAAACAGATTGTTCATTTTAAAATTATTTTCCTTGTAGGGTTAAGGCAGATGGGAATTCATTATCACACTGCTTCAGGCTGACCAGGCCCCTTTGGATTGATTGCTGTGAATCTTGTTTAGTAAAATGTCCCATGTCTAAGTTCAGTTTCATTACATGGCACCCCGCATGAGTGACTCCATTCTGGTTTGGTTTGGTCTGGTCTGCTGGAGATTAGTGCGTGAGCTCAGTCAAAAACTATAGACTCTTATAAATTTCATTTCACAGCACTTTTGCCTAGGTTGATAGTAAAGAAGGAAAAGTGTAGTAGAAATGTGGTAGCCGGCCCTGAACTGGCTCCCAAAGATCCTCACTCCTGGAATCCATGCACTGTCCCTTTTCATAGTGAATAGAGCCAACCCATGTGACTAATAGGATACTGCAGAAGTGGTGGTGTGTGGCTTCTAAGAATAAGTAATAAAATGCATTGCAGCTGCTGCCTTGGCTTCTGGGGAAGCCAGCTGCTGCATAGTTAGATCACTCTGCAGCAAGGTCCCCAGCGAGGAACTGAGGCCTCCACAACAGCTGGCACCAGTGTGACAGTCACAGGAAAAAGCCACCCTGGAAGTGGATCCCGTCACCCCAAACAAGTCTTCAGATGGCTGCCAACTCAGCCAACATCCAACTCAGCCTCACGAAAACTCCCAGACATGGTGAGAAATAATAATGTGTATTGTTTTAGGCTACTGCATTGCGGGTATTGATTATGCAACAGTAAACAATTACTACAAGAAGTCGGGTTCTACCGTCAGAGGAGCCGGTGTTTGATTTTCACTTGATCACACGGCCACATGTTAACTTCCCCAAGCCTGAGTTTCCTCCTGCAAAAATGGCAGCATCCACTTCCTGCTGTCATTTCGAGGGTTACATTAGATAATCCATGTAGAATGCTAAGCATGATGCCTGACATACAGTAAGCTTGCTGCAAATGTTAGCTCCCATTACAATTATTACTCCAGCTCTACCTATTCAAATTTTTGTGCGGTTATCAAGACGTGATTCTTATAACAGCATTTGAACATAAAAGAAGTGATAGTAATGAAGGGACCCACTTGGATCCACCCCAAGACGGCATAAAGATTACTTTAAATTGAAGACATTTGAAATACAGCAGAGGCAGAAAGAAGACTTTCTGGAGCTTCCCTTGTCTGAATAAAGGCAGAGACTTCTGAGAATAAATGCCCTGTCCTGGGAAGTTTCCAGCCAGGAAGGAGACTGACCATTACAGAAGGTGCATAAACAAACCTTATCAAAAACCATCTACCTTCCATTTGTCCTCCTAGAACAAATCTTCTATCTTTACTCCATCCTCACCCTCACCCTTTCCCTTCCCTGGTTAAGCTGGCATGTAAGCCCATACCCCCAGCTGTTCAGTGAGTTCATCAGTACTGAGTACTCCCACAGACAAGGGAATCAACTTCATCTTTTCTTTTGTTAATATATCAATTGTCAGTTAATTTGCAGACCCCTGGTATCTGGACCTAAGTTAATAGAGGAAAAGTTTTTCTCCCAACAGTAATATAGCATCTCCAAGGAATGCCATAGGTATCAAAATAAAATAGAAATAATAAAGGAGTACCATTATTAACTTGGATTTAGAGACCCTTAACCCTAGAATCCATTTTGTCCAGTTCCCTGTGTGATGTAGAAACGGAATTCTGCAACTTCTGTCAAGGGCTGAGCAGTACTTTTAAGCCACTCTGAGATAAGAAATGTCACATACATGCTAGAGCCAGTGAAAACTGGCTGCTGTTAACAAGGAGATCTTTCAGAAAAATTCTTCTGAGCCAGCCTATGCCTGCCGCCTACTCTCTTGTCTTCAATAGCTGATTAGCCCTTCTAGCTCCCAATTCTGTCTTTCTCTCGGATTTAAGATTTCTGGATGCCCCTAATTACCCTTTGCAAACAATATATTTCACATTACCATCTTGTGGTGCAACACCGGGTAAAACTGTTCAAATCAAGAGAACTCTGATTCCCACCCCAAGTTTCAGGAGATTCGTTCTTTTCCTGCTACATTATTCCCTGTAGAGAGTCCTGAGATGCCCCTACATGGCCTGTGCTGGTTCCTGACATCTGCTCGGGCCATCAACCCGCTCCGTCTAACTGGGAGGTAGTAAGAATGCAGGTAGAGGTGGCTTCTCTTACTGTGGCCACATAGCCTTCTGGGGGAGTCTGTAGACCTCCAGCCCAGAGTGCCAGGGAGATCTAACTGACCTTGAGATGGGCAGGCCCATAGTGCCACCCAAGAAGGGCCCAGTTGGCAGTGCAGTCATGCTTTTCCCCACAGGCACCCTTGCCCAGGACTGGACGATGTCCTTAGGCACCTCAGGCAAGCTAACTGGGCTACAATTTGGTCAGCATTGTAGAGGTGTTGAAAATCCCAGTGGCACACCTCATACAGGAAAACACACCCAGTGCTTAATAGAACCCACCTTCTTCTTTTTTTCCATTTTTTAGAAAATTGTGGAAAATATACGTAATATAAAATTTGCCACTTGTTATTGTGTACGGAACTGGTGGGTTATTGGTCTGACTGACTTCAAGAATGAAGTCGCGGACCCTCGTGGTGAGTGTTACAGTTCTTAAAAGATGGTGGGTCTGGAGTTTGTTCTTTCTGATGTTCGGATGTATCTGGAGTTTATTCCTTCTGGTGGGTTCACGGCCTTGCTGACTTCAGGAGTGAAGTCTCAGACCTTCGCAATGAATGTTACAGCTCTTAAAGGTGGTGCGTCTGGAATTGTTCATTCCTCCCCGTGGGTTCATGGCCTCGCTGACTTCAGGAGTGAAGCTGCAGACCTTCATGGTGAGTGTTATAGCTCATAAAGGCAGCATGGACCTAAAGAGTGAGCAGCAGCAAGATTTATTGTGAAGAGCAAAAGAACAAAACTTCCACAGTGTGGAAGGGGACCTGAGCAGGTTGCAGGTGCTGGCTCCCGTGGCCTGCTTTTATTCCTTTCCTTTATTTGGCTCCACCTACATCCTGCTGATTGGTCTATCTTACAGAGAGCTGATTGGTCCATTTTACAGAGTGCTAATTGGTCCGTTTTACAGAATGCTGATTGGTCTGTTTTGACAGAGTGCTGGTTGGTGCATTTACAAATGTTTAGCTAGACACAGAGCGCTGATTGGTGCATTTACAATCCTTTGCTAGACAGAAAAGTTCTCCAAGGCCCCACCCGACCCAAAAGCCCAGACAGCTTCACCTGGCAATTCCCCCTCTAAACAGGACACCCTAACTGCGGTTGGGAATTTGACTGATGACTGCTCTAGCTAAGAGCTATCCCTGCTGGATAGGGGTGAAGAAGGGGCCCCGCAATTGTAGTGTCCTCCAGAGGGGAACTCTTTAGGCCAGTGGAAGGATTAGCAGGTTGGTCCAGGGGTCCTCAGTAGAAGTTGTTAGTTGAACTCATTTGGGGTTCCATTTGTAAAACCATCTGTAGCTTGATGGCCTCGATTCCAGAGGAAACAAATTTGACAAGAAGGTTAAAAATACAGGGCCTAAAGGCGAGTAACAGCAAGATAGCTGCTATGGGACCTAGAAAAGGGAGACGCCATGTTGCCCAACTCCAGAGGTTGGTATAAGAGTTTGAAAGGCGTTGTCTGATTTCAGAAGCCTTTTCCTGTAAGTGCTGGGCGGCATCTCATACTATCCCTGACTGGTTAGTGTAAAAAAACACTCTTCCCCTAAGAAGGTGCAGAGTCCTCCTTTCTCAGCAGTGAGGAGGTCTAGGCCTCGGCGGTTTTGGAGAGTCACTGCTGCCAAAGAGTCTATTTGGGACTGTAGAGTAAGGATAGATTTTGTTATTTCTTGCAAACTGTCTGAAAAATCCTTTGAGAATGTGTGGTAGTAGGATAACGAAGTAGATAAACTGGCTATTCTGGTTCTTATAGCAGTAGCCATTCCTAACCCTATAAGTAGGGGTATTAGTTGTATGGCTCTGCACTGACGGACTTGAACTTTGAGGGATACTGATAGGGTCTGATTTCCTGGGGCGATGTTAATGTTGGGACTTAGAAAGACTAAGGTGCAGGTGCCTGTCCAGTTAGTGGGGAGGCAGCTATAGGTTGATGTTCCAAGTAAGAATATACCTTGGCTGGGTAGACAGAACTGGTTGTGTATGTTAAAAAGGTGTGTGAATTTGTTTTTTTTGTTTTCCCATACTCCTAGAGTACTTGCCAAGGTAGCTCCAGTGAGTGGCTGGAAAGGGGTGTTGGGAGCAAACTGAGTGGCTCCTTGTGTTCTATTTTCCCATTGGAGAAAAAAACGTTTTGTGTCTACTAGGAACCGTTTGAGAGAGTGATTGAAAGAGGGGATGGGAAGGCATTCACTAGTGGTGGGGATGCTGCTGCAGGGGGTGCAGGGGTGAATGGTCATGCAGGGAGTATGTTTGCTATTACAAAACCTGGACTGTTTGTTAAGCAGGGAGGAGGTGATGATTTGGGGGGCCCTGAGAAGCATACAAGCCGTCTGAATGGAGCTGTTTGGGTGACTCAGAAGTTACTATGATTAATTGGGGCTTGATGTTGTAGGGTGTAATTACACTGATGGGCTAGTAGGTAATAGTAATAGGTAGTAGTAAAAGCTGGATTGCAGCTTTTACGTCCTGTTAGGGTATTCTTGGTCCTATTGGAGATGGGGAAGTCGGCCAATGATTGCATATTTGGAAGTCAGAAAGGGTCTTTTCCTTCATAATGAGGGTGGTAGGTTAAGTCGGTAAAGACCCAGTTTTTTTGCAGGAATGGGAGTGGCAACGTAAGCAGAGGTTGATAGAGAGATACAAAGCCAACAGTCATTTGTCAGGGAAGGATTGGACTGGTTTAACAGAGACTGGGTTAAGTTGAGAGTCTTGTAGAGGCAATTAGAAGCTAGTGGAAGGGAAGGGGTGATTGTATGAGGTATCCAAGGAAGCAGGAGGGATAGATAGGTAAAGAGTAAATAGGAAGGTAAAGAGGGCGCTTTGGAAGACGAGATCATTTTATCCAGGCTGAGTTAAAGGTAGGAGTAAATTCCTGTCAGAAGGAAGGAAGATAGAAACAAGGTTACTGTGCTTAGGATTTTCATCCTGGTAGGAGCTACAGTATATAGTCCTATCACAAACAGTATGGTTAGTATGCTGCTTAATAATATGATGAAATAGTAAAAGGATTCCATTAAAAGGGCAAGGAGAGGTGTTAAAGATACAGATTATGCAGGTTTTCACTTATCCTTTTTAAGGAGGAAGGGGTTTTTCCTCAGGATCAGTGGTAGGAACCTTTTTAGTCTGGGATGTTTCCTTCCGAAATAGGAGATGCAACGGTTTGCATGTGTATCGAGGCTGGTCTGGCTGATCTTGGGACTCCTGAGCTGACAGTCCTGCAGGTTCCTCAGGGGATGTCCAATGTTTAACTCGGGTGTGGTGAATCCAAGATTCCACTCCTGCCACCTTAACTGCAGTTGGGGTAGAGAGGATTACTGAGTATGGTCCTTCCCACAAAGAGTCCATGGATGGGGAGGTAGAGGGGAGAGATTTGACCAACACTAGGTCTCCTGGTTGAAACAACCCTGTTCCCTTTTCTCTGTGACGTCCTTCAGGTAGGTTTTTAAGGTTTTGTTGATATTTTGCCAAAGAAGTTATATCATTAACCAAGTTGGCCGTTTCCTGATCAAGTAGGAGGTCATTTGTGAGAAAAGGTTGTCTATACAGCATTTCATATGGACTGAGCCCCATTTTGTGAGGAGAATTTTGGATTCTCAACAAGGCCATGGGCAAAAGAGTAGGCCATGGGAGATTTCTTGTGTTAGTTTCCTTAAGTGCCTTTTGAGTGTTTCATTTGCCTTCTCCACCTTCCCTGAGGATTGTGGGCTCCAGGCACAGTGAAGGTGATATTGTATCCTTAGCGCCCTGGAAATTCCTTGAGTTATACTGGCTTTAAAAGCTGGACCATTGTCACTCTGTAAGCTTTGGGGAAGCCCAAATCTAAGAATTATTTCATGAATTAGGACTTTAATCATTTCCTGAGCCTTCTGTGTCTTGCAGGGGAAAGCTTCTATCCAATTTGTAAAGGTATCGACACAGACCAATAAGTATTGAAATCCCTTTGACTTAGGCATATGGGTGAAGTCTAACTGCCAGTCCTCTCCAGGATACTGACCTATTCTTTGTTCCCCCAAAGGAGCCTTACGATGAACCAAGGGATTATTCCTTTGGCACACCTCACAGGCTTTGACTACCTGTGAGATGGTCCGGAGGAGATTTGGCTGTAAATAGGGATTTGGCCTTGAGTGTTTTTAATACCCATATGAAAAGTTTTCTGGAGGCTTTTAAGTATTTTCCACTGGCTGGCTTCATAGACAAGCACCTTTCCTTCTTCTGTCGTTAACTACCCTGAGGGGAGAAAACTATGCCCCCGTGAAAGTCCCCATTCTGTTTCAGTCGGGGAATACTGGGGCTTAATCTCTTGGAAGGGGTTGTTCCACACCAAAGGCCCTTCAGTAGGTATTTCTAATGGGAGATTCTGCCTGGCAGCAATTTTGGCCTCAGCATTTGCCTGACAGTTTCCTTCTGCCTTTTCTCCTTCACCTTTCTGATGGCTTTGGCAGTGTAAGACTGCCACCTCCTTGGATTTTTGCACTGCATGCAATAACTCCATAATTTCCTTGTGGTGTTTAATGGGGGCTCCCCCAGAGGTTAGGAACTCCCTTTCTTTCCATATTGCAGCATGGACATGTAGGATTAGATAAGCATACTTGCTATTTGTATACACATTTATCCTTTTTCCCTTTCCCGGTTCTAAGGCTCAGGTAAGTGCCACTGGTTCTGCTAACTGGGCTCTAGTCCCTGGGGGAAGAGGCTTACTTTCAAGTATGGTTACATCACTAACTATGGCATAACCTGCCCTTTGTATCCCATTCTCTACAAATGAACTTCCATCAGTATATAGGTTAAGGTCAGGATTAGCTAAGGGGACTTCTAAGAGATCAACTCGGGTGGTATAAGTCTGGACTATAATTTGTTGGCAGTCATGCTTGATTGGTTCCCCATTCTCTGGGAGAAAAATGGCAGGGTTGAGGGCCACGCACATATGTATTTGAAGCACTAGTCCCTCAAGGAGTAGTGCCTGCTATCTAAGTGGGCAGTTGTCTGATAGCCATAAACTTCCTTTGGCATTTAGTACGCCACTTACATCATGAGTAGTCCAGACAGTGAGATCCTTTCCTTGTTTTGATAGCCTCTGACACTAAGATGGCCACCACCGAAACTACCCGTAAACAGTGAGGCCAGGCTTTTGCTACTACATCAATTTCCTTACTTAGGTATGCCACTGGTTGTGGGGTTGTCCTACGAGTCTGAGTAAGGAATCCAAGAGCTATCCCTGCTCTCTCTGTGACGTATAAAGAGAAGTTTTGTCCTGTGGGAAGGCTTAAAGCTGGAGCTTGTACTAGGGCCTTCTTTAAGGTTCTGAAGGCTGTTTCTGCAGCACCTGGTTCCCATTCTACTAGTTGAGTATGTGCCCTCTGGGTCTCCTCGATTAGAGTATAGAGGGGCCAAGCTATCTCGCTGTATCCGGGGATCCATAGTTGGCAAAAGCCGGTGATTCCAAGGAACGCCCGCAACTGTTTTAATGTCAGGGTGAGGATAAGCCAGTATAGGCTGTATTCCTTCCTTGCTGAGGGCCCTGGTCCCTTTGGCTAAGATTAGGCCTAGATATTTAACCTGCTGTAGACAAAGCTGGGCCTTCGACCTAGACACCTTGTACCCTTGATTGGCTAGAAAGTTCAAGAGATCTAGAGTAGCCTGCTGGCATGAGGCTTCCGAACTGGTAGCCAAAAGTAAATCATCCACATACTGAAGGACCAGAGTGCCTGTACTTGAGAAGTGGCCTAGATCTTGAGTCAGTGCCTGACCAAACAGGTGAGGGCTATCCCTAAACCCTTGGGGCAAGACCGTCCATGTAAGTTAGGATGTGTGGTCTGTGGGATCCTCAAAGGCAAAGAGAAACTGGGAGTCAGAGTGCAGGGGAATACAGAAGAAGGCATCCTTGAGGTCCAGAACAGTGAACCATTCTCCTTCCTCTGGTATTTGAGAGAGCAGGGTATAGGGGTTGGGTACAACTGGATATAGAGGAATTACTGCCTCATTGATGAGTCTAAGATCTTGCACTAGTCTCTACTTACCATTCAGTTTTTGTACTCCTAGTATTGCAGGGACTGCTGCATTTCCTTACTAAGCCTTGAGCTTTTAAATGTTTAACAATATCCTGTAATCCTTTATGAGCTTCAGGCCTTAAGGGATATTGCCTTTGATAAGGATAAGTGGTGGGGTCTTTTAACCTGATTTGGACTGGGTGGGCATTTTTTGCCCTTCCAAATTGTCCTTCTGATGCCCAGACTTCAGAGTTGATTCCCTCCTCAAGTAGGGGACAAAAAATGGGTAACTTGTTCTCCGTATTCATGTAGACAATTTTCCAGCTTTGGCTAATATATCCCTCCTTAATAAGGGTGTGGGACTTTCAGGTATAACAAGAAAGGCATGTGAAAAGAGCAAAGTCTTCCAATTACAACTGAGGAGGTGGGAAAAATATCTGGTTACAGGCTGTTCCGGGATTCCTCAGATGGTAACGGACCTTGAGGACAGTCGTCCAGGGCAGGAGATTAATACTGAGAAGGCTGCGCCAGTGTCCAAGAGGAAGTCAATTTCCTGGCCCTCAATGGTTAAACGTACCTGGGGCTCAGTGAGGGTGATGGCATGAGCTGGCGTTTGTCCCGGGAACCCTCAATCTTATTGTTGGATCATCTGGTTGGGGGCTTCTGACCTAGAGAACCTTTGTCCTCTGGGGCTGTGCACCTTCCAGTGATTGCCTCGACATGGTGGACATGGACGAGGGGTGGCTTGTTTCTCATTGGACGATCTTTTTTAAAGTGTCCTTATAAACCATACTGATAACAAGCCCTACTGGGTGATTGGCCTGCTCCATTTTTTGTGCTCTCTGAACCACTAAGGTTTGTTTGTCTGAGGGCCATGACTAAGGCTTCAGCCTTTCTCTGATCTCGATTTTCCTTTTGGGTTTGTTCCTCTCAGTCCCTATTATAGAACACTGAGGTTGCCAGGTTTAATAATGCCTCCAGATTTTGTTCAGGGCCCAGGGTTTGCTTTTGGAGCTTTCTCCTGATATCTGCAGCTGATTGGGTAATAAACTTATCTTTTAGAATCAATTGACCTTCGAGTGATTCAGGTGACAGGGGAGTATATTTTCTTAAGGCCTCCCATAGCCGCTTGAGGAAGGCAGAAGGATTTTCTTCCTTTCCCTGAGTTATGGTGGACATCATTGAATAATTGATGGGCTTTTTCCTAATTCTCCTTAGTCCTTCTAGAACACAGGTCAACAGATGTTTATGACTCCAGTCCCCATGATCTAAGTCAAGGTCCCAGTGGGGATCCATAATGGGGACAGCTTGCTGACCCATAAGGAATTTGTCCCTTTCTTTGGCTGTCATTCTATCATTTACTTGACTAAGATACCAGGTATCTCCAAACTCTCGGGCTGCAGCCAAAGCAGCATTTTTTTCATTAAAGGCTAGGGTTTGATCTAACAATAGCATGACATCTCTCCAAGTGAGATTGAAGGTTTGCCTTAGACCCTGTAGGACATCTATGTACCTATCAGGATCATCTGAAAACTTCCCCAGGTCTGTCTTGATCGACTTTAAATCAGAGAGGGAGAAGGGGACATGTACCTGGGTTGCGCCAAATTCCCCTCCCCCTACAGCTTGAAGGGGACACAACTGATAGCTCGGGGGTCTTTGTGGTCCTTTGCAGATTTCTTTGCTTATTTCCTTCTGGGCAAGGGAGATTAGAGGAGGCTTATCATTAATAGGAAGGGGAGCTATAGGGAGGCTAGGATATGGAGGTAAGCTGAAGGTCTTCCTGTGGGATGTAAACTACAAGCTTTGCATAGTTGTGTATGCAAAATCGAAAAATTGTTTTCAATGAAAATAAGGCTTGGACATAAGATATTTCATTCCATTTGCCTTCTCGCTTACAGAAAAGGTCAAGCTGCAGGATAGTATTGTAATTTGTACTTCTTTCAGATGGTGATTTTTCCCCATCAGAGAGGGAATATTGGGGCCAGGCTGTAGTGCAGAAAAAAATGAGCCACCTCTTTTTCAAGGTTTTTGGGTCAAATTGGTCCTAATGGCTTAGGATGCATTTCAAGGGTGAGTCTGTTGATGCCTGAGTGTTTCCCATCTGAAAGATAAAACCACCCACGGTTTTGATTTGTTTATCCCCCTGCACAAGAACCCGAAACAGTCCCTGGACCCTGCTGATCAGAATAGTTGCGCTCACCACGCAGCAGCAGAAACACTAGTTTTCCTCCTAGACCACAAGGAGGACTGAGAAAAATTGGATTTAGTGGCCCTTACCAACGCATTCTTGAAAAACTGTTAGAGTCCTAACCATTCTCCTGTTAGTATTGGGACCTTACCTATGTCCTATAAAGATGTTATGCCCCAAAAATGAAGTGGAGGGCCGTACCCTGAGGGAGGGAAGGGATCTCCAGGGTTGGAAGAGTGACATCTTTTGTCCTCACTTACATGAACAGGTAGGATACAATTTCTGAGGCTCTCCATAACCTAGCTTCAGGAATAGCTGTTGTTAGGCCTGCTTGGCTGAGGAGGGATCCTAAAATTCCAGATAGTCCCCGCCATGATGGGGCTTTGGGCAAAAATTATGTCTTTCTGATTGGTGAGCCTGGGTGCCTAAAGAAGGGAATAAAGTCCTGGAGTTTATAGTAGAAATCATTCTTACAGGAGAAACTAGAAAAGTATCAGAGACAAGGAGTAGTTTTTAGAAACGAGACTAGCCTTGGAGAAGAGAGGTGGGAGGAAGTTTGTCTGACAGGCATTAGGATCCAGGGGCAATGGTCAGGATAGATGGGCAAGTCTCACTTGGGTGACATGCCTTTGAGAGTTCTGCCCATGGCCACAGGGTAAACCAATTTGTTGTCGGGACCCCGGAGCTGAATGGCTTTCCTCTCTGTTGACCCTCAGCTTAGCCTAGAAGTACAGGAAAAGTGGAAGTTGGTTCCAGGCAAACCAATGCTCCCAACTCTGAAGAGTCTGGGGTTGTTAGAGAGCCCTTTCCCAGAAAGCCTGACACCCATGTCTTTAGTCCTGCGGCCTTGCTAGTTGCTTTTAACTACCCGACAGGTGCTCGGTATTTAGCCCCCAAATTCTAAGGAAAAATAGGACAGAATAGCAAGCAAAAGGGGTCTGATTGTACTCACCACTTGGCAATAGGCGATGTTCCCTTCGTGGTTGCCAAAATATGTCCCAAATTGGTGGGTTCTTGGTCTCGCTGACTTCAAGAATGAAGCTGCAGATGCTTGTGGTGAGTGTTACAGTTCTTAAAGACGATGTGTCTGGAGTTTGTTCCTTCTGAGGTTCAGATGTGTCCAGAGTTTCTTCTTTCCAGTGGGTTCGTGGTCTCGCTGACTTCAAGAGTGAAGCTGCAGACCTTCACAGCGAGTGTTACATCTCATAAAGGTGGCATGGACCCAAAGAGTGAGGAACAGCAAGATTTATTGTGAAGAGCGAAAGAACAAAGTTTCCACAACCTGGAAGGGGACCCAAGCGGGTTGCCCCTGCTGACTCGGGTGGTCTGCGTTTATTCCTTTATTTGGCCCCACCCACATCTTGCTGACTGATCCATTTTACAGAGAGCTGATTGGTCCATTTTACAGAGTGCTGATTAGTCCGTTTTACAGAGTGCTGATTGGTCCGTTTTGACAGAGTGCTGATTGGTGAGTTTACAAACTAGCTAGACACAGAGCACTCGTTGGTGCATTTACAATCCTTTAACTAGACAGAAAAGTTCTCCAAGTCCCCACCCGACCCAGAAGCGCAGCCAGTTTCACCTCTCATTATGGTTTGAATATCCTTTCCAAAACTTATGTTGAAACTTATCCTCAAAGTGGAGTATTGAGGTAAGCCCTTTAAGAAATGATCAGATCATGAGGCCTCTGCCCTGGATTAATCCATTCACAGATTAATGGATTAACATGTTATCATACAATGCCCTGTGCCACCTGAGGATACCACAGAGAGTCCTCACCTGCAATAAGGCTGCCCTGACCCCTGACAACCGTCATTCTACTTTCTGTTTCTATGCATTTGACTACTCTGGGTACTTCATATAAGTGGAATCACACAGTCTTTGTCTTTTTGTGACTGGCTTATTTCACTTAATATAACTTCCTTAAAGTTAATCTATGTTGTAGCATATGTCAGAATTTCCCTCCGTTTTAAGACTGGATAATCAATATGCCATTGCATGGATAGACTACATTTTGTTTTATCCATTCGTCCATCTGATACAGGAGTTAAGAGAAAATCGCTTAGGCAGATAGTAAGGGTATAGAAGTCCTCCGTAAGGCTTTTCTTTTTAATGAAAAGCAGCCCAAATCATTTTCTAACAAAGAGCAGCCTTTAAAGTTGAGCTGCAGACATAGACAAGCAAGTTGGGGGCTTGCATGGGTGAAAGCCAGCAGGAACTAGGGACTAGACATGCTCAAGATGGCAGTTCCACCACCCCTTCTCTGCCAGCCACGTGTATAGTAAGGAGCAAACAAGATGACACTGGCCCCGGCTAATTTATTTGCATAATAAGATAAGGGTGGGGCGATCAGCCTTCCTCAAGCTGTGACGTGCAATATGACTCACGGTATGATGCCACACCTGATTGAACCAGTCTGTGAGCCCTAGGTAAATAAGATACCGCCTCCTCAAGCTGGACTATAAAATCCCCTGCATTTGCCACCAGCTGTCTTTTCCGCTGGGAGATCCCTTTCTCTCTAGAGAGAGCTGTTTCTCTTTCTCTTCTATTAAACCTCTGCTCCTAAACTCCTCCCATGTGTCTGTGTCCCACATTTTCCTGGCGCGACACGAGGAACCCCAGGGTATATGCCCCAGACATCGTAGCCGCGTCACATCAATGGACATGTGGGTTGCTTCCACCTGGCAATTGTGAATAGTGCTGCTTCGAACACTGGTGTACCCTCTCTTCTTTTGAAGGGAGTTTAGTGGCCCCCCAGGTGTCACTTAAGCAAGTCCCTGACAAGCCCCAAAGCTGCTCGTCAGAGTAGCCCTTCCAGCTGCACAGGCTGATCTCATCTCATGACATTTCCAGGGTTGTTTTAGTGCCTCCCTGTCGACCACCTGGGTAGCCCACCCCTGAGTCTGGCTTTGGGGCCAAAGTTTCTGCTCTTTCTGACAAGAACCTTTCAATTCATGCACACACACCCCTTCCCTGGGACATGAGCCCGCGTTATTATAGAATGGCCGACAGAGCTCTTCTATGTCAGCTGCCAGCAGCCCAGAACGAAACTCGCCTTGTGCAAGTCTCCTTGGGCCCCCGTGGGGATTCTCTCTCAGAGCCTCAACGCTCCTCTGTGGTTGAGGCCTTAATAATCACAGTCACTCTTTCACATTCTTATATTTTTTGCTAATTTTATGGGGGGAGAAAATACACTGCCATCATATGGGAAAAGGAAATGTGGCTTCTCCATTTCTCTTGTCTGTTCTTCCTCATAGACCCCCACCTTGTAGGGAAAGCAAAGGGTGGGGGAGTTTAAAGATCTCCGTCTCTTCTAGTTTAAAGAGAGGCCTGCAAACAACTGAAATGCAGCTCCTTCTCAAGGCCGAGTTAAGCCCTCTCATTTGTGTAAACCAGTCCTTCCAGGTAAAGGCACCCTTTTCCCATTTGCCCTCCCCATCTCTACCGCACAGTGGTGTGGGCTGGGTGGAGACCCCAGGGCAGGGGGCAGAAGGGCCCTGGATCTGTGCTGCATCCTCTGGCACTGTAGGTCTTTGTTGGCTTGTGAGTTGTCATGGACATGTCTAGTGGGCTCCGCTGCTGAAGTCTAGATCCCGTTGTGAAGTCCCAGTGTCCTGTGGCCTTATCACACTCCCATTCCTCTTACTCTTACTTTCAGTCTCCACCAGGAGTGGGGGCCTCCTATGTCCTCTGCACACCACAGGCAGCCGTGGGGAGCCAGGAGCTCTGCTGCAAGCTCAGCCAGCCAACTCTTCACCTCCACCTCCCAAAGCTTCCTGTACTCAAAGACACGAAGCTTCTTGGCTCAACTTGAGAGGTGGAAAGAAGATTCTCTGTATGTCAAAGAAACTCTATCCTAGAGTCTATCAGGCCTGACTCTTAAAAGGTTAAAAGAAAGAAACTTTGTCTAGCTGTAGATTTTAAAAAACCCAACTGTGAGACTCAAAGACGATCGATGACTATTTTGCTTTTGGTGGTACCTGCTGTCTTTCCTGAGACTGATGGTTTGACAGTAGGAATGGAAGCCCACATGGGAATGTAATTTCATGCCAAATTGAAAATGTATTGACTTCATTTTTATAAAAGATAATCTTCATTACCCACAGTCAATCTTAAAGAGAACAAGAGGGGTTTCTGCTCTCTTCCCTTTGGGGGACCCAATTCTGGTTCTGCAGATTTTCTCATTCACTCCCAGCAGACCTCACCTGATCACAGAGTGGACCTGGGCCCATTCATGGAAAAAGGAGGAGGGGGAGCTCAAGTTAAATGGAAATGTGCTATAGTCTCACTACCAAATAATGGATGGACTCTTGCTTAACTTTTTAGTTTCTTTTTAAGAAATTAAAATGTAAATTGATGTTTCCATCTTCAGAAACCAAAACTTGCCAGTATCCCACAAATGGCCGATTCCAAACATGGGAAACTTACTAACTCCCTCTTTCGGCTCTCTGTCATATGGACAATGTTTACATCTTTGACTCTGCATCTTGTGTCACAGATGAAGCATGAGCCATGTCATGTGCTCCTGTTATTGACCTTTTTATTTGTATGTATGTATGTATGTATTTATTTATTTATTTATTTTTGAGACAAGGTCTCACTCTGTTGCTCAGGCTGGAGTACAGTCCTGCAATCACAGCTCACTGCTACCTCTACCTCCTGGGCTCAAGTGATCCTCTCACCTCAACCCTTGAGTAGCTGGGACGACAGCCACTCAAAATAAATAAATAATAGCCCTGCTAATTTTTGTATTCTTCTTATTATTTGTTTTTGGTAGAGATGGGGTTTCACTATGTTGGTAGAGATGGGGTTTCACCATGTTGCCCAGGCTGGTCTCGAACTCCCGGGCTCAAGCAATCCACCTGCCTCGGCCTCCCAAAGTGCTAAGATGTGAGCCACCATGTGCAGCCTGACCTTTTTAAAACCTGGGAGGCACAGCAAGAACTCTGGAAACCAGAGTCCTTGAGTGAATGAATTCCTTCTAGACTACCTGAAACTAGAAACTATCACCAAAGTCTTTTTTTTTTTTTTTTTCTGAGATGGAGTCTCACTCTGTCACCCAGCTTGAAGTGCAGTGGCACAATTTTGGCTCACTGCACCTCCGCCTCCTGGGTTCAAGCAATTCTGCTGCCTTAGCCTCCCAAGTAGCTGGAACTACAGGCACACGCCACCACACCCAGCTACTTTTTTGTATTTTAGTAGAGACAGGGTTTCACCATGTTGTCCAGGCTGGTTGCAAACTCCTGACCTCAGGTCGTCTGCCTGCCTCAGCCTCCCAAAGTGCTGGGATTACAGGTGTGAGCCACCGGGCCCGGCCAAAGTCTTATTTATACCTGCTTTCCCTCAAGTGCCAATGTAGGTTCATGAATTGTAACAAATGTACCCTCAGGTTGGGGATATTGACCGTGGGGGAGGTTGTGCATGGTGGGGGAGTGGGGAAGGGTATATGGGAAGTGTCTGTTTCTTCCACTCAATTTCGCTGTGAACCTAAAACTGCTCTAAAAAATACATTCTACTTTTTAAAACGGGGAAAAAAATCCAAGATCCATCACATGTAAAATTGATAAAAGTATATTTCATTACCATAAATTTGTAACTGAAAATGTATAATATTTACTTAATTTTTAGTCAATGAATAGGAATCATAAGGTGATACAAAGAAACATGGAATGAGGAGTTATATTTGACAATTAGAGAGTCAGCATCCAAATTATATCTATGTTTTATGTTGTATTCATTTGTATTTTGTTCCTTGAGAAAATTTTGTTTGCAAAGGTAAATAATTACAAATAAAAACTGACTCATAATATTTTGCCTTGAAATCTCAGGGTATTCATTAATTTAAATTGAAAAAAAGGTGACAGAAAATCTTTGCTTCAAAGTTGAATCACTAAGAATGTCTAATACATGCTTATGTTCCTAAATGCAAACATAAACATTTTATAAGGAGTACACAAAGCTACACCATGATGTATAATTTTACACCATAGTGTGCTGTTACATGGCTGGCTGTCCTGTCCTGTGGATAGTATGAGGATCTCAGGGAGGAAGATGAGTTGAGACTTGCCCATTTGAGCAAAGCTAGTGTGCATTTAACACCTTTGTCTAAGGTCTTGCAGGTTAGTATAGATCAAGGCATTATTGACCAGGCAGCAAGGAGAGCCAAAAGCCATCCCATGCTCTGCCCCCAAGTCATGAACCCAACACAGAGCTGCATCTGCCCAGAAGAAGGAGTTTCATTTCCTAATTCACATGCAGGTGACTTATAAAGTCAATAAGGCACTACATAGTCAGCAGTGAGAGGAATAGTGGTGTATTCATGCATTTCAGTTGTATATGCATGAATATGCACAGGCATGAATATCTTAAAAGAGCAGTTAAGAGTTTCAATTTTTCTAACTAATTACATATTTGGAAGATCAACTATGTGCACAATAAAGATGAGAAAAATTTTATTCAATAGTCTGCACAGAGATAAATTAATCATGGCTACATATGTTAATGTGGTGGTATTCTTTAAAGTGTCAAAATTCAGTGTATAATACACCTAGGAGTATTGTTTGCATCATTTTAGTAGAAAGAAAATGAATAAATATTTTAAAGACATTTAAATGAAAACTAAATGTGTAGTCTCAAAAACTATGAGAATAAAAATGAGGTCACATATCCATTAAATTGAAATTAAATGGCTTAAATATTTTGCTCATTGTTGTTGTTTTTACTAGAGACAGGATCTGTCGCACAGGCTGGAGTGCAGGGTGCAGGGTTGTGATTATGGCTCACTGTAATCTCGACCTCCTGGGCTCAAACAATCCTCCCATCTCAACCTCCCAAGTATCTGGGTCTACAGGCACATGCCACCATGCCTGGCTAAGTTTTTAAAAATTTTTGTAGAGACAAGTCTCAGTCTATTGCCCAAGCTGGTCTCAAACTCATGAGCTGAAGCAATCCTCCCGCCTCAGCCTCCCAAAGTGTTGAGGTTACATAGGTGAGTGAACCCCCACTCCAAGCAAAATTATTTCAAATACTTACCCACTTCCCTAGATGTAGTTTGAAGGTCAAAGATCGCTGGGCTGTTGGTTAAGATATCCTTGCTGGTACTGCTGCCATTGCACACAGAAGTGTGCAAGGGGTATTATGGAATCATAAAAAAGAGATGCCTAAACCTGATTTAGGAGAAGATGCTGAAAAAACACTAGGAAAGATTGTATTAACCCTGCCACTTACTTTCTGTATTCTGATGCTTTTATATCTGAGGCCTTGCTGACACTGGAGGGACTGCCCCTCCAGGAGTGTTTAATTCCTAGAGATATTAAACGACTTGCCACAGAGTGTGCCTTTCATATGAAAACCAACCAATCCAGAGCCCACACCCCACAACCTCTTTTCTTATTGGGCTCTCATACGTAGGGCCACTATTCTCCTATCCTAATCGCCTCATGGCCAGGTGCGAGACAACTACAGATGACCTCTGTGCCCCAGAGCCTGTTGAAATTATTCAAACTAGACCATCCTAGAGTTGCTTCCCTGTCTCACCCATTCCTTCCCACAAAACCACCACAAAAACTCTCTCCCTGGGTCTCCTGACCAACCCTGGTGCTTCCCATGTGGCCCTTTGTGATGTGGTATGCCCCCTCCTCTTGGGAACTGTGAGTAATAAATGATCTTTTCAAGGATAATTATCTCCTGATCTGCTGGCCTCATTACACTTGAATAATAATAAAATCCACATGTTAAAACAAAGACTTCCTGAAGGAGGTAATGTATGAGATAAGGTCTGAAGAATGTGGAAGTATCATCTTTGTATAATGAGGCAGCAAATGGTGTTTTAGGTACAGAGAGCAGTGTGTGCTGGAGATAAAAGAAGGCAAAAGCCACCCAAGAATTCCAGCAGCTGACTGTGGCTGGATCACAGAACATGAGGAAGATGTGGGTTAAGGTGGAGTTGAAGAGGTTGGCAGGCACCAGATCTGGAAGGTCTTTATGTACCATGTTTAATAAACTGCAGAAACCATCAGCTACTGAGTTGTGCCTGACCACTATGTTTTCTCATCTTCCTTCTTCTGCAGACAGCCTGCTAATGTCTGTGGGAAATTTCTCCCACACTTTATGCTGTCTGGTTGGGGACATTTGATTGGTCCACCTGACCAAATTTGACCAATCAGAATCTTCCCTGGGACTGATATAGAAATGGTGGGAAAGATGCTGTCTTTCCTCAGAAGCCAGTGGCTTTGGTGGATGTGTACAGAGTTGGCAGTGGCAGTCTTCCCTGACACTTGAAAAGATGCTGACTAAAGAAGAAAGCAGTCCAATGGAGACAAGTAGACATGAGACACAGACAGTGAGGAAAAAAAAAAAAAAAATCCACTGATTTTATCTCCCGATTTCTTGATCCTGAAATTCTATTTTTTCTGCTCTTCTTTAAATACTATGAACTACCACAGAATCTTTTTCTGTGTGAACATGAAAATTCCTTTTTTAAAGTTTTGCTTTGTATTTTTTTCCCTTTTGTTCAATCCGGTTTGCTTTGGATTGCTGCCACTTGCAACTAATGGGTCTTTAAAAAAATCCTTCACTAAGGAAATTTAGAGATCTTGAGTAATTTTAAGTAGAAGAAGGATGTAAGGGGATATATATTTTAGAATGATGATTTTGGAGTTAATGTGGAGAATGAATTGGTGTGGAGACAGAAGGGAAGGAGACATCTGGCCGGAGGTGGGAAGACCAATTGGAAAGTTTTTGTAGTAATTTTGGCAGAGTATGGTGAAGGCCCGAAACAGAAGGGAAAACCAGGCAGTTGGAAAAGATTAGATAGATACAGAGGCGGGATGATTAATGAGATTTTGGTAAAAACTGAAATTGTTAGGCTTCTAATACACTTATTTTAGGATTTAACATTATCATGTTTAGAAAATTGTCTCTAGTGGTGATGATACTACAATCTTTTCAGTGATTAAAGACTAAAATCTTAATCTGGCCTGGTTTGTAAATAATCAAATGGAGTTTAAGAGCAATAAGCAGGGCACAGTGGCTCACACCTGTAATCTCAGCATTTTGGGAGGCTGAAGCGGGAGGATCACTTGAGGTCAGGAGTTCGAACCCAGCCTGGCCAATGTGATGAAATCCTGTCTCTACTGAAAATGCAAAAGTTAGCCAGGTCTGGTGGTGTGCACCTGTAATCCCAGCTACTCAGAGGGGCTGAGGCAAGGGAATTGCCTGAACTCAGGAGGAGGAGGTTGCAGTGAGCTGAAATTGCACCACTGCACTTCCACCTGGGTGACAGAGCAAGACTTCATCTCAAAAAAAAAAAAACAGGAACAATAAAAAGCAATTCAAGGGTTTGGAAGGGTAGGTGAAGGGGAGTGATAGCATTCCTCTCACATTTTAAGAATATCCTTTGACTGCTGTGTGGAGAATGGCTAGAATGAAGGTGAAAGTACAAATGAGGAAACTAGTCATTCTTCAACATTTATGGAACACCTACTATGTGCCAGGTACCATACTAGACCCTAGAGACAGAATAGTTAATAAGAAGGATACAGGTTTTGGCTCCATGGAGCTTCCATTTTAGTGGGGCAGACAATAAGCAGACAAATAATCTATCTATCTATCTATCTATCTATCTATCTATCTATCTATCTATCTACCTACCTACCTATCATCTCTATCATCTATCTATCCAACCATCTACCAATATCTATCCATCTCTTTCATCTATCCATTTATATCTATCTATCTAACATGTCATCTATCTGCCTACTTACCTATCTCTATCATCTATTTATCTATCTCTACCATCTACCCATCTATGCATCTATTCATCTACCTATCTATTTCTATCATCTGTGTATCCATCCATCTACCCATCTATCATCTATCTAGCTATTCATCTATCTATCTGTTCATCTCTCTGTCCATCAATCTATCTATCTTAGGAGTTGATAAATGTTAGGAAAAAAGGTAAAGCAGGGTATGGGGCATAGCAGGTGGAGGTTTATAGGAGCAGGTTGCTATTTTATTAGGGCTGTGTCAGGGAAGTTTCTCTTATTTGAGCAAAGACCTGGAGAAAATAAAAGTGTAAGCAGCAGTAATATCTGCAGAAGAGCATTCCAAACAAAGTGAACAGCAAACTGAACAGCAAACTGAACATGGGAGCGTGCCTATTGTGTTTGAAGAAAGGCACAGGGATCAATAGGGATGGAGCAAGAGGGGAAGTGGTAGGAGGAAGGGAAGAGAGGTAGTGGGGACCTGATCACGTAAGTCCTCAAAGGCCTTCGTTAGGATTGATCCTTATCTCTGTGACCAGTGAGAATCCATTGTATGGTTTTGAATAGAGAAGAGGCCTGCCTTGGCTTAGATTTGAAAAGAATCCCTCAGACTGCTTTGTGGAGTATAGACTCACAGGAGGATGAGCAAGGGTAAAGGCAAGGAGACAGTTCAGAGGCTATTTGCGTTCATGTAGATTAGGTTTCACAGCCTCTGCACCATTGACATTTGGGGCCAGATAATTCCTTGTTGTGGAGGCTGCCCTGTGTGTCGTATGATGTTTGGCAGCACTCCTGTCCTCTGACCACTAGATGCCAGTAGTGACCCTTCCCCCAGTGGTGCCACCAAAGATGCCTCCAGACATAGCCAAAACCCATGGGGAGAAGAGTGGACAAAACCTTCCCCAGGTGAGAACCACTGATCTAGATGACCAATGACACTGGCATGGACCAAGGCAGTAGATGGGCAGGTGGGGAGAAGTGGTGAGATTCTGTATGTGCTTTGAAGGCAAAACACACAGAATTTTATGCGTGGATTCTGTGAAAAAGATAAGGATTGGCAAGATTTTAAGATTTTTGGCCTGAGGCACTGGAACAATAAAGCTGCTGTTTACCAGGATGGGAAAGACTATAGGAGGAGCAAGTCTGAGAGGAAATCAGGAGTCTGGTTTGGGATGTGTTGAATCGGAGATGCCTGTTAAATCCACATGGAGATGACAAGTAGGCAGTTGGATATACAAGACAGGAGTTCAGGAATGAGGTCCAGGCTAGAGACAGAAATGTGACGGTCATTAAAATAGGGGTGTTACTTAAAGCCCTGAGGCTGGGAGAGCTTGTTGGTGCAGGGAGTAGAGATAGGGAAGGTGTGCTAGCCAACATTTTAAGGTGGCCCTCTGATATCTGACCTCTGTTATGTCCTTTGAAAGTAGACAGGACCTAGACTTGCTTCTAACTAGCAGAATATGGTGAGATAAGGGGTTGTCCCTACTACAAATACACCATGTTACATAAGCCTGTTTTTTTGCTGACTGGAGTCAGAGGCTCTCCTGCTGACTTTGAAGAAGTAAAGGGCTTCTTGTCAACCACTGTGGAGAGGTCTTGTGGCAGGGAACTGCAGGAGGCCTCTAGAAGCAGAAGAAAGACTCCAACAGATAGCCAAAAAGAGGCTAGGGCCCTCAGACATATGGGTGCAAGAAAATGAATTCTGCCAAAAACCTAAATGAGTTTGGAAACAGATTCTTCCCCAGTCGAACCTGCAGATGAGAACATAGCCCAGTCAATGCCTTCATCTTTGCCTTGAGGGAGACTCTGAGTTAAGCAGAAACAGGTCTGAGTTCAGGAGCACATTGGTGCTAAAAATTTGAGGTCAGGATAAGCCAGCAAAGACTGGCGGAAAACAAAGGCAGAGTCATTAGCCAATCAGAAGCAACCACACCTAGCTAATTTTTGTATTTTTTAGTAGAGACAGGGTGTCACCATGTTGGCCAGGCTGGTCATGAACCCCCAACCTCAGGTGATCCGCCCACCTCAGCCTTCCAAAGTGCTGGGATTACAGGCATGCGCTGCCGTGTCCAGTCCTCTTATTCTGTTTTGTAGGACGGTGGCTGCCCTGATCCATGAATCCCAAATAAAAGGAAATTAGATCTATCACTAATGATATCCGATGCATTGTTAGGCATATCAGTTTTACTAAAGAGTGTGTATGGAAGGAGAGGATCTGGAAAGGGACTCTCTTAAGATGATCTGTGCACACGATTGTATACAGAGTTTTCAGGTATCCCCAGGGGAATGGTAACCAAGTTGGGCAACCAGGTTATAAAGAAGTATTTTACAAGCTATACTGTGAATGATGGCAGTGCAGGAAACTCAGAAGTTGCTGACAGGAGTGATCCATTAGAAAGGAGGCATTGAGGCCAGGCGCAGTGGCTCATGCCTGTAATCCCAGCACTTTGGGAGGCCAAGAGAGGTGGATCACTTGAGGCCAGGAGTTCAAGACCAGCCTGGTCAACATGGTGAAACCCCATCTCTACTAAAAATACAAAAATTAGTTGGGCATGGTGGCATATGCCTGTAATTTCAGCTACTCGGGAAGCTGAGGCAGGAGAATTGCTTGAAAGGGGACCTGGGAGGTGAAGGTTGCATGAGCAGAGATTGTGCCACCGCACTCCAGCCTGGGCTACAGAGTGAGACTCCATCTCAAAAAAAAAAAAAAAAAAAAAAGGAAAAGGAAAAAAAAAGAAAGGAGGCATTGAGTTACCTCCCAGAATGGAGTCCTGGAAAGGGCTGGAGAGAATGAGTCCCAAGGCCCCGTGGAGGGACCTGGCTGCATGACAGCGGGGACACTTGCTCCCCTATGACAGTCTCTCACCGCTCTTCTCACTAACTCGGCTTTATCTTTAGTGAACTTTTAGTTTTTATTAGTTTATTGTGCGTCTGTTCAATTACAATGGAAATTCCATGATGAGAGGGACTTTTCTGGGCTGTTCATTACTGAATTACCAATGTTCAGCGTATTGCCTACCATAGAGCAGGTGTTTAATAAATGTGTGTGGAATAAATGATAAAAAATGAAAATACCTGGAAACAGATGTACTATAGATTTGATCTGATGCTAAGAACATGTGAGAATTCCTGTGCAATTTGCTTCTGTTTCCCCAACAAAAGGTGACATAAGGGCACGAGCTAAGAGGAAGGGGGCGTTGTGGGGAAGAAGTAGGGGAGAAAGTTGAGGCAAGTCTTGAAGGCATGAGCTAGTCATTTTCATTAGAGGGAAAGCAAGCCTGCTGGAGAGACAAGGGAGTTCACGGTCACTGCTAAGTATCCTGCCAGGGCTCAGAAACTGGTGCCCTGACATATGGCACTTTGACACAATGAACTGGAGAAGCAGCCTCAAGATCTCTACCACCCCATCCTCTTCTCTGGCTCCAGTTCTTTGTCTTTCCCAAAGCACAGGATGAGGTTCTTCTCTGAAGTTCCTTATTTACCTGGAAACCAGACTTCCAAAGAGGAACACAATTGCCCTCCACTCATTCCCTGAAATCTCATTTTCTATCACACGAAAGAAGACTGAGGAGTGCAACCACATTGGGATGGACTTTTCCACAAGACACTGTCTGCCTCTAGGGCTCATCTAAATTCCAAAGAGAATCATTTTCAGGTTAATTTCTGTCTTCTGAGTCCATTCATTTCCCCTGTAAATTATTTCACTCCTACACCCCCATCTCCCCTCAATGAAGAGCATACTGAAGCATCAACCAGCTGGCTGTCTTTGGGGTTTTCATGTTTTGTATGATTCCAGTGCACATGTGTGCACATAATAAATTTCTGATGCTTTTCTCTGTTAACCTGTCTTTTGTCATAGGAGTGTCAGCCTTGACCCTTTATGATGGGGAGGAAAGGGATCACCCCTTTTCTGCCTCTACACCCATTTGAGGTTTGTGGCTGAATATTTTAAAGTGCAACCGGTTGGCTCAGTTCTGTGATTGATTTCTGGGGTGTTTGGCTTATGCAGCTGGCATTTGGTGGAGCCATTTATCAAGAAACAAAATGAAGGAGGATAAGTGGGCCTTTCAGGAAAGATAATGAATCAATTTCAAACATGCTGAGTTTGAGGCATCAGTGGGACACCAAAGTGAAGTAGTATTATACATGGGTCTAGTGGAGGGGGGAGAGCAGCACATGGTGAAGATGTGATGGGAGAATTGTGAGTATGTGGACCAGGGCTGAAACCCTAAGGGCACAGCTGAGATGACTGTGGGAGAGGGTAGCATGGAAGAGAAAGGTTAGCAGAACCCTGAGGAGCAGTAATGTGAAAGAGTCACATACATTTATCATGCTTGAAGGTCGTGTCTCTCTAAGCAGATTCTGAGCTCTTCAGGGTCAAAGGTTGAGTCTTGAGCTTCATTCATTCTTAGCCCCTGTCATAGTGCTGGCCACACAGAAGACAATTCTAAAATTCACTGATTTTATTTCTCTGCACTTTCATTTATGAGGATCCTATCACAGTTTATGATTTGAAATGCTGCTAAGGGATACTTTTTTAAAATCATAACTTTCATACAAATATAAAAAGAATACTTGTAAAGATTTGAACTCAGTACTTAACAAGAGAACTAATAAAATGTTACCACCGCTTCAAGAGACAATCTAAAGACCAGACAAATATACAGCCAAGGATGTGCAAATGAAATTCCCTAAGATATGCAAAACTGACTTTTTCCAAAGGAAATTGAGGCAAAAAGGGTCAACTGTACTTTCACAGGATAAAATTCATTTGCATGTTTATAGGCAAATGTTACTATTATTTGCATTGCTATCAGTTATCCACCACAACTTACGGAGTTGTAAAATAGCTTAAAGTCAAGAAAGGCACAGGATACACCATAGAGTCACATCTGGGATGGCATGCTAGGCTGACTCTTTTTCCTTTGAAGACAACTGTAACCCTCTTGGTTCATTTCAAAATCACAATTTCCCCTAGAATGCTAAAAAGAAAAAGATATTATCCCTACCATTTCTATGAGCGGGGTCTATTACAAAACATAGATGAAAGTATATTTGGTTATTCCCATAACATTTACTAGTTGATTAGGGAGACGAGGCCGAATTGGGGACCCCCCCAACATAATCTCTTCTAATTGGCATGGGAATTGTTCAGGAATCAAACCAAACCACCTCAAACTCACTCTGGAATGAGGCAGAGTTATAAACAAAATATAGGAGATGTTGAAATAGCCCAGCTGGGTTCATTGAGCTTTCCAAGTCAGAGTGCAGGTCCTGAAGGTGGTGACTGTCTCCCTTGTCCCCTCCTGCTCCACCCCTACCCCCATGTCTGCTCTCCTCTAGGAATGCAGGACCGTCCGACTGTATCCTCAGCCTTCAGGTCAAGCACATGATCCATTTAAAAATGGAAACCCTCCTATCCTTCAGTAGTGAACAAGGGCGACTCTGGTTGCTGTTGGAAAATTCAGCTGCTTTAGTCCAACAGTTCAGGAGAGGATCAGCATAAGAACTTGGTGATGATTACTAGAGAAAATGCTCCTATGATTTCCTGAGCATAATATTTCCCTTGCAATTTTTGAGCGTTCTATAGCAAACCTGCCAAAAATGTGGAGCCTATAAATAGGGGAGAGTGGGAAGAAAAAAATGGGACCTGTCACAATGCCACTGAAAATAGGGAACTAAAAATTTTCCAGAGATGCAAAGTCAAAGGGGGATTAATATTTACTTAGAAATGAAGTAGCAGGTGCATGCTTTATAAAGAAATGCCAAGAAAGGATGAAATTAGGGGATATAAAAGAGAGACTTAAAAAGATGGAAAAATGTGTCAGCTAAAGTCTCATTTTGAAGAAAGTTACAGATCAACAAAGGGGGAAAAAAACTCAGGTACAGAGATTCCATATTATGTCTTGCACTGATTAGGTAGGTGCTTTATATGCACTCCTAAATTTACTCTTCCTGCAAATACTATGAAATAAGTATCACTACCAGAGACAACATTCAAATATTTAATAGCAGACAAATATTTAACAGCACAGACATTAGCCAATCAGAAGCTGGCTAGAGGAGCCCTGCTAAGCCAGGCACTAACCCTCTAGTGATTCCTTGGCTGGATCATGAGGCCAAGGTAGGGGTCAGGGCAGCAGCAGATTCTGTACAGAGGCCGTTCACCAACCTTGGAGGTGTTGCAATATTTACCAAGTAGCACAGCTAAATAGTGTGTGCCAGTTGAACATCAGCTCTGAGTGGAAACCCAGGGCCATGTCCTCTGGGCAGTTGTAGGCTTTCTCTCTTGCCTTTGACCTGTGTAGAGTATGATGCCAGCATTGAAGTCTTTCTTGCTGCTCTTGGCTGTGGTGGTCTGCACTACTCTCTGTGTCTCCAAGCGGAATCCCACTCCATGGGGTCCTGATGGCTCCCTTCTCAATCTTTGGAGGAGAGCAGGCAGCAGGGACCCTCAATCGCCTTTGCCACTTAATCCCTTTAGCATCCTCAAGATAAGTCCACCGGTCTGTACAAATTTAGGTTCATTTTATTTCTGAACAATGTCAGAAGGGAATTACAGTGAAGAAAGAAAGAGTTCGAGTTCCAGCTTACCTAGACTTCCTGCAGAGCCTCAAAAGAGAAGGCAGGGTTGCAGACATCTTTGTTTCATCTATCTCGCATCCTCTCCTGTGTCTTGGTACTGGGCTGTGAAGGCAGGCTGCCTGGGTTTGCAACTTTCCACTTATTAACCGTGTGACCTTGGGATAAAGGCCCACCTTTCAGAGCCAGTATAGATTGGTTATTAGAATTGTTGGTTTTGTTAGGTGTTATAAAATGTCAGGGTTTTTTTTTTTTCTTCTTCTTTTAATGTGTAAACTGAGGTATTAGGAGATAGGAAATGATGTGGTGTTTGGAATTTGCTTTAAAACATATTCCAACAAAAGGCCAGACACATTGGTTCATGCCTGTAACCCCAGCAGTTTGGGAGACTGAGGTGGGTGGATCACCTGAGGTCAGGAGTTCGAGACCAGCCTGGCCAACATGGTGAAACCCCATCTCTACTAAAACAATACAAAAATTAGCCAGGTGTGGTGGTGCCTGCCTGTAATCTCAGCTACTCGGGAGGCTGAGGCAGGAGAATCGCTTGAACCTGGGAGGTGGAGGTTGCAGTGAGCAGAGATCATGCCATTGCACTCCAGCCTGGGCAACAAGAGTAAAACTTGCATCTAAATATATATATATATAAACAAAAAAAAGAAGGTCTTGATGCAGTGGGTGGGGAGGGGCAGAGGAGACAGGTTGATGACGGTTGAAGAGAGGTGCTAAGTACCTAGGGTGAGGTTCTTGCACTCTCTAAACTTCCGTGTGTTTGAAAATTTTCATAACAAGAGAAAACAAAAAATTAAACAGAAAATGAGGTTGTCATTTCCTCCAGCCAAACAAACATAACAGGACTTAGGATGCACTTTTCCCAATCGCTCCTCTGGCAGAATAGTTTGATCCTCCAGCTAGCTTCCAGCTCTCATCCTGTTCATCTGTTCTCTAGACACTGGCAGGAAATAGGCTCTTCAACAGGGTCTGCCAGGTCCAGTGCTAGGGAGTAGAGCGTTTTGGATTCTATGCCCACATTTTTTTTTTTTTTTATTTGACCAGTTTTCCAGTTGAGATACTTGAAATACAAAGTCTCATAGTGAGGTCTTGTCCTCTGCTGTCCCATTCCTTTTTATGAGCCATCATGGCGTCAATCTTATCTCTAAGGAGAAAAATTGGGAGGAGAGGCCTAGATTCCCCAATAGAAGCAGGAAGGAAAAGTTTGCAGAATGAAGTGTGAAGTGAGGTTTGTGGTTTGAGTCATCAGAATGTCAAGGAGAAAAGAAGAAAAATGAATCATCATCATTTGACCACGGTATTTACAGCTAGCGGAAGGGACAAGAGGAGAAAAAAGCAAGGGAGGAGAAAAAGGAAGAACATCTCAGAATAAAATTGGGGTGGGTGGGGGGAGGAGGAGGAAGACAGTCTGAGAAATTGGTTTGGTTGCACCGCTACTGGCCACAACACAAAAATGTGTCCATTCCTGGTTGAAATTAAAAATAAATATGCATGCACGTGTATTTGTCTGCTGTGTTTAATCAGATAGCGAGGCACTCCTTTAAGCCCCTTGAAGACCCAAAGTTGCGCTCAGAGATTGCCCACCTGGAACGGAGCCCGAGGTTGAACAGGGAGCGGCTCAGAGGACCCAAAGCTGCCTAGCTGACCACATTCTTCTCTATGAGTTCCCAGTAACGGAGCCCAGTGGAGGAGACGCTACACTTCTCTGTGGGTGTAGAGGCTAAGGGCGGGGGTCTCCATAGAGGCGTCAGCGCCCACCAGCAGCAGTGACCGCGCACAGGGAGGTGAAGAATGCGACCAGTGATACGTCCAACCTGGAAAACGGGCCTCAGAACCAAAGGGCCAACTTCTGGCCATGCATAACGAAGCGGAGCAATCTCAGAGGAGAAGGCACTGGAAAAGCGTTGCAGGTCAATTTTTCCCAGTAGAAACGGTAGGCTGGGAGGGAGACCCGCTCACCCCTTTTGACCCACCCCTGCAGCTCAGCCACGCCTCCTAGGGAGGTGGGCAGCCTCGCAGGAGCCCGCGCGAGGCTGCAGTGCCGCCCTCCGCCGCATGAGGGCAGCACGGCCTAGCCGGCGCAGCAGTGGCGGCCCCCGTGGCCCTCTTGGCCAGAGCCAGGCGCAGGCCGGCTTGCGGTGCCGTCGTTCATTGGCCGCGGCGCGGGCGCTGCCATGTTGGCGGAAGCAGACCCCCCTGTGCCGTGGAAACTGGCGGTGGCCGCGGCCGCCGAGTCCGTCTGCGCAGCCTCCTGCGTTTTCTCCCTTGGATCTTGGCACTGAGAGGCGGTGGCCGGCGGGATGGAGAAAAGTAGGATGAACCTGCCCAAGGGGCCGGACACGCTCTGCTTCGACAAGGACGAGTTCATGAAGGTGCGCGCGGCCTCCGCTCTCCGAAGCCGGGCCATGGGGGTGCCTCTGCCCTGTGCCCTCTGGGGCCCTCTCTTCGGGCTGCTGCTTCTACCGCGCACGCTCCGTATCTGGTCCTCCTCCGAGACCTCGCTGCACTTCGCAATGAGTCTTTTGGCCTCAGGTTTGGCAGGTGCAGCCTGGAGAAAGCACTTCTGTAAAATCGTGCATGTTACATGAAAAGGCCTGAAAGTTCTGGGCAAGTGGTTTTGAGCTGAATGTCAAAGCCTCTGTTACCCGTTCCTGTTACCGTGCAGCGCAGTCAGATTGCCAGTCCCCTTGTCGGAAAGAAGCTTGTTGACCGGGGTCTTGGAGCTCATTAAGTGTGTGTTGAATAAATCCCTGAGCCCACGTACTTTCCTAGGGACTCGGGTTGGAAAGAAAAAGAACTTAACCTGAAGTTTTGCTTAACATTCAGCTAAAGCTTCCGGAATGGGATCTTTAGAAGCTTAGAACATTCTTACTGACTTGCAATACGACAAAGCAAACCATTACTCTTTAAAGAAGTTGCTCTACTTCTTTTTACATGATGCATTTGAAGAAGTTGGTAGTTGTAGGTCGTAAACTTAGAGAAAAGAAATATAAACTGAAAACACTTCACTGATTATAAAGTTCATCAGGCACAACCTTGAAAATGGCCAGGCTTTGAGTGAGAGCTAGGAGGAGCTTTGCCTATCTATTTGGTGTAACCCTCTGGGTCTGCACTTAAACCATTCAAAAAAATGTTTATATTTAATTTCCTGAGGACTAGGAGTTTTGACACCACTTAGTAGCTGCTTTCAGTGTTAAAAAGCGCAAAGTTTTAACTTGTTAGTAGACACCTACAATTTTGAGCAAGTGAGTTGAAATCTCTTACTCTGCCTCTCTTGGTGACTTAAAATGTTTTCTATTTTTCTAGAATAGCCTATCTCTTTTTGATAATATTTGCATTCAGATTACATCTCCAAAGCTCTGTTGTTGTTTTTTAAGTATATCTGTATCTTCTCCAGTTGACCATACCATTTTTAATATGTAGGACTTATCTATACCCAGGAATAATGTACGTTATTCTTGTAAGTGATACTCCTATTAGACCACTGTACTAAAAGGTGTAACTTCATTAGGATGTCTGAAAGAATGTACAGAATCAACTCATTGATCTAGAAACCCTTTGTTTCGCCCGCTGGGTAAGAGCTACCCTGAAATGAGGGTGGAAAGAAACAGCTAAGGGTACATGCTGGGGAGAGGTGCCCTGGAAGAGGAAAGGCCACACACAGAGATCGGGGGCGTTGTTGACGTCAAGAATCTCGGAGTACAGAATAATCTCAGCTTGTCCATCTCTTGATTTCTTAAGGCTCAACACCAGCATCTTCTCTGACTCACTAACCCCACCACCTTTCCCACTCTGAGTTGACAGAATGCCTTTGGTATATGCAGCTTCAGTAAGTGAAATCACAGAAATGTAAGTTCTAAAATAGAACTTAGAGTGCAAACGGGGTGGGGGAGGGTGGCTGGAATGCCAGCAATTGCATATTTCGTGGCTCTATGAATATGCTGTACATTTTATAGTGCTTATAAAAGTGACAACATACATAGAAGAAAATACATAGAACAGCTGTTCTGTGTAAAATGTTGTTGATTTTTTAGGTGGAGCTTGAAGATAAAGGTTACTTGCAATTTTTGTTTCCTTAAACATATGTAACTATATATAAGTTACACTTCCATGGCAGAAAGGATGGTTGGAACATTTATCCAGGATATATTTCTGTGTTTGTGTCTCATTCAACACATTTTGTAATTGGATAGGTTTTGTGCGTGTGAGAAGGTTGGGATATGACATTTGTGTTGGGAGATTTGAGACTGCTTGAAAATCCAGTCAGTTGATGGGAAACTGCGTTTAGGTTGCCATAGATCGTAGCAGTTGTTTAATCAGTGGGCATTCCATGACCACCTGCTATGTGCCAGGCAGCAGTCTAGACATGAAGGTATAGGGATAAGTGAGATAGTTTTTTAGCTCTCTAGCATGGTAGATAGGAAGGACATGTGTGCCAAGAAACAGCACTTAGTCCACAGTGGCTAGCATGTGGAAGGATGGCCAGGAAAGAGACTGGGAAAGTAGAAAGTTAGATGAGATGGGATTGATTGCAAGTTGCATTGGGCCTTGTATACTACACTGATGAATTTGCACTTGGTGCAGTATTCGTTGTGGAGTTATAGTCAGGTTAAAAGCAGGAAATGGCATGATCATATATGTTGCAATTGGAACTGACTGGTAGCAGGAGGCTACTTAAAAAGTTATTTCAGTGGTTTTTATGAGATCTGAGAAATACAGGAGGGGATAGTTTGTCAAAAATATTACGTAAATGATGAAAAAGCAGGAGTGGCAGATGAACAAATCACTTGAGGGGTCAAAGGTGGTGGTGGCATGATGCTGTTGACTTTGTCAGTTTAATAAAAGTATACACGCTGAGCAATATAGAATGCATTTCTACAAAATATTAAAAAATTAGCAAGGTGTGGTGGCACATACCTGTAGTCCCAGCTACTTGGGAGGCTGAGGTGGGAGGATTACCTGAGCCTGTGGAGGTCAAGGCTGCAGTGAGCCAGGATTGCAGCACTGCACTTCAGCCTGGGCAACAGAGCGAGACCCCATCAAAAAAAAAAAAGAAAAGAAAAAGTACTAACACTCTTAGAGAGGGTTGACAATCGGTAGATGAATTAGGATGTAAGTTACTGGTAGTAGGAGAGAGGTTGTAGGCTAACAGGGATAACTTAAACCCACTTACCTAGGTGTGCTGTGGAAATCACATCCTGTCTCACATATGACTTCATCTGTTTTACAGAAAAAATAGAGGCCATCAAGCGGCAGCTCCTTCATCTTGCTGACAGCAACCTCATTCTTGCGTTTGTACCTGTTCTCACTCCCATCGTTAACCTGTTGTGTAGGGCAGTGGTCCCCAAGCTTTTTGACACTTTTGGAAGACAATTTTTCCATGGACCAGGGGTGCAGGGAATGGTTTTGGGATGATTCAAGCACATTACATTTATTGTGCACTTTATTTCTATAATTATTACATTGTAATACATAATGAAATAATTATACAACTCACCGTAATGTAGAATCAGTGGGAGCCCTGAGCTTGTTTTCTTGCAACTAGACAGTCCCATCTGGGGGTGGTGGGAGATAGTGACAGATCATTCGGCATTAGGTTCTCATAAGGAGTGCCTAACCTAGACCCATTGCGTGTGCAGTTCACAGTAGGGTCCACGCTCCTATGAGAATCTAGTGCCGCCACTGATCTGACAGGAGGCGGAGCTCTGATACAGAGTGGCTGTAAATACACGCTGCGTTCCTCCTGCTGTGCCGTCCGGTTCCTGACAGGTAGTTGGGGACCCCAGTAGGGGTCTTTCCTTCCTCTGGAGGTCTGCCTCCCATGCTTGGATCCGGTGCCCTCTCCCTTCTCAGGACCCTGTTATTCCCACCCTCTCCACACTCCTTTCCATTGGCTTTCATACACACTCCTGTTTTGGTTTCTTCTACTGGACCCTCTAACCTCCAGTTAAAGCCCCTCACTCTGTTCCATCTCACAGCCAAATGCTTAAGGGTTGTCTTTACTTTCTCTCCCTTCACTCTTAAATTCACTCCATTCTGGCTTCTGGTCCCATCATTCCACTAAAGACTTCTCACCAAAGTTAACTAGATGGAAGTTGATACACCAGCCCTTTTCTGCCTCCTTCCCTGACCTCAGTAGACCAAATGCTTCCTTCATTTGCTTTCTGAAACTTGGTGCTTTCTGGTTTTCTTTTGGCTTCTCTGGTCTTGTCTCTTTTGCATAATCATTCTCCTCCTCCTAACCATTAACTGGTGGGTTATGGACTCAGCCACATGTCTGTTCCTTTTCACATGCTGTGCACTTTTCCCCAGGTGACCCACTTCATGCAGCTTCAGTGACCACGTGTAGACAGGTGAAAGGTTCATACTTCTGGCCCAAATGTCTTCGATCTGCAGCCTCATGTGCACAGCACCTTGACATCTCTTCTTGGCTATCTCTGTGGCACCTCAAACTCGGCGTATTTAAAACTGAATTTGTGGGGGGAAGATGAAAAAACACAACCTCCTCTCAAACCTAGCCCTCTTCTGGTATTACCTATCTCAGGTATACTAGACCTGAGGTAATCCATCCATCTGGTTGTGAGTCAGAAAACCAGGAGTCGTCCTTGATAACACCTCTCTCCTTCACATTCTTCAAATCCAATCTGTTACTGAGCCTTAGGATTTCACTTCCCAAATATCCCTGAAATTTGTCTACTTCTCTCCATCTCCTGTTTTCCCACTTTCTGACTCATCGTTATCTTTGGCCATTATAATCTAGTGGCTTCTTACTATAGTCCCCTGGCATCCGTTCTTGCCTTTTTCTAGTCCATGTTCTACATCACAGGCAGGGTGCCCTTTTCAAAACGCATCTCAGTGCTTTTATGTAACAGGTGCTTGTATGTAATCAGACTGCCACCTATGTACACCATGAGGACATGAGAAAGCATTTTCCAGAACATTTGGAAGTATTCCAGAGCAGCTTGTTGCATTGATGGACAGTTTCTATTGATTAGTAGCTATCTTGGTTATCAGATTGAAAAAACATAGTGTATGTAGACTTGAGTACTATCTGGTTTCAGGCATTGACCAGGGGTCTTGGAATGTATCTCCCTCAGATTAAGGGGACCCCTTACTGTAGTTCTGAGGCTGCTCTGTATTCTAAGTGTGTGAATAGGGAATATTGAAACAGGAGGTGTATCCAGGAGAATAATGCCTGGCTGATTGAATAGCAGTGACCTGGAGATGTGGGCCCCAGTTTCAGCTCTGCTGACCACTCACGTGTGATTTTGTGCAAATCACTGGCCTCTGTGGGCTTGTGTCCTCATTTGTGTCATGGGGTGATGCTTATCTCAGTACTCTTTGCAGTGTTTCTGGCTCTTGTCATTTTATGTTTCTGCGAATAAAGAAACTTACAGTTGCCCCTCAGTAGCCGCAGAGGATTGATTCCAGGACATCTCCCACCCCTTCACAGATAGCAAAATCCGCAAATGCTCAAGACCCTCTTGTAAATGGTGTAGTATTTGCATATAACCTACTTACATGCTCTGGAATACTTTAAATCACCTCTAGATCACGTACACTACCTAATACAGTGTAAATCGTTGTTATACTGTATTTTTATTTGCGTTACTTTTTATTTTTTACATTATTTTTTTAAAGAGTCTCTTCAATTCATGGCTGGTTGAATTAGACGGTGTGGAATGCCTGGATACAGAGGTACAGTTGTAGTAGATTCTTCCCATTTGCAGATAAAGAAACTGAGGTCCAGAGTTGTTGTGACTTCCCCCAAAGTCACACAACTAACTGGGGCAACTCAGGGCCCCTACCTCCTGACTCCCAGGCTTCAGTACTGGAAAAATAATCGTGTCATGCTTTCCTTTCTAGATGGTAGGCACTTTGGAATGTGTGATTTTGAATACTAAGAACAGCCCCAAAATATTGCATAGTCCCTATGCTAAAGCACACGCATTTTATCAGTAGGGACAAGATTGAGGGTCATCACTTATTTAAAACAAATTGTAACCCATCTAGTGATCTGGACTCTTGGCCTGTAGATGAGATACAGGAGAGCGGATGTGGGTGTGAAAGCCGCGCAGCCCAGTGTTGCTGAGTGCCCGGCACAGCGTGTGCCATCATTTCACAGCAACTAAAATGCTGACCTTACAGTTTAATGGTTTCATTTTCAGTCTTCATGAAAAGCTTGAATTATCTTTGGCTCCAGTTTGCAACAGAAATAAAGAATATATTTGAGACTGATTTTCACAAAATTTTCTAATTACCCACATGTGGAGCAATTTCCTAATGTGAAATACTTTTCTTGATGGTATGAGATCAGTACCATTGGACATACACAGTTTATTCAGTTGGCCTTTGGTAAAAAGAAGTTCTTTGGTATGCAAAAAAAAAAAAAAAAAAGAAAAAGAAAAAGCTTTCTGAGCAGTTGTGGCTTTCGATTTTGTAAGTCACTTTTTGCAATATTATACAATGTATTTCTTGAATAAAATGTTGAACTCACGGTCCCTTGAGTTTTTATTACTTGGGATAGTTGTTCAAAGTTAGATAAGCATGATGTAAATAGATCTTTGTTGTTTAACTAGTCATATAGCATTTAACATTAAATTTCTGTGAAGATTTAACTAAACAAATTAATCACAAACGGAGGCTTGGGCTTCCTCAGGTGTCCCTAAAACACCCACAGCAATGAGCACTTCAGAGTGAGATCATTCTGCTTAAGCGCTCAAGAAATTAAGTTGAGAAAGTAAGCTGAAAGGCCACATAGATTATCATTAGTGTTAAATTGAGGTAAAAAGGAGAAAGAAAGAGAAGAAATCAGCTGGGACAGAGCACAAATATTTGTTAAAGGGAAGGGACAGGTTGTAGGTTTTCTTTGCCTTCTCATAAATACGTCAAACCCAGGTACAGTATTGAACAGAGGATTTAGACATAAAATTGATGAATCCATTGAAACATAATAAGTTATTTAGCACTTAAGTGCTACTATTTCATACAACTTCTAAGATCCTCTGTCCATAGATGCTGGAAAGCACTTTAGCATCCATTTTGAATTTCTCAAGCTTCAGTAATTTGGTAACCAAATAAAGGTTTAGAATGAGCCTTGGGAGACACGAGTTCCAGACTAACTGGGTCGTGTGTCCGTGGGGCCACCCTGCACTGGGGACAGCCCTAGGTTGAGGGCAGGGGCTGGAGGGAAGAGCTCCAGGGACGTTTTTGCCCACAGCTTGCTGTTGTGAGGAAGGGTTCCCTTCCCACAGTCTCCCGTGGCTAGTGCCTTCATGGCATTCAGATCTCGGCTCAGATACTGCTCTGTAAGGGTCTTCTATCCCCTTTTCACCACTCACTTTCATAGAGTTCCATTTTATTTTCTTTGTAGCAGTTACCACTATTCATAATGTTTATTTGTTTACATGTTGATTTTCTCATTTCTCCATTAGAATATATGCTCCTTGAGAACAGGAATGTTGTCTTTGCTTTTCATTGCTGTGCCCCCTGTAATTACAGTAGTGCCTGAGTCACGCTGTGAATCTATTTATTTATTGGATTTATTGGGCTTATTTCATTGTGGTTTTATTTTTGTTACTTATTTATTTTATTTTATTTTAGATTCAGGAAGTGCATGTGCAGGTTTGTTACGTGGTTATGGTGTGTAATGGTGAGGTTTGTGCTTCTAGTGTACTCATCACCCAGATAGTGAATGTTGTACCCAATAGGTAATTTTTCAGCCCTTATCTTCCTCCAACCCTTCCCCTTTTGAATCCCCAGTGTCTATTAATTCCGTCTTTATGTCCACATGTACCCATCATTTATGTCCCACTTAGAAGGGAGATGATGTGGTATTTGACTTTCTGAGTTAGTTCATTTAGGATAGTGACCTCCAGCTCTTTCCATGTTGCTGCAAAAGACACGATTTCATCTTTTTATGGCTGCATAGTATTCTATGGTATATATGTACCACATTTTCTTTTTACATTCTCACCAACAGTGTATAAGCATTCCTCTTTCTCACATCCAGTGTTGTTTTTTGACTTTTTCATAAAAGCTGTTCTGATTGGTGTTAGATGGTATCTCATTGTGATTTAAATTTGCATTTCTCTGATGATTAGTTACATTGGACATTTTTTCATATGTTTGTTGGCTGCTTGTATGTCTTCTTTTAAGAAATGTCTGTTCATGTCCTTTGCCCACTTTTTAGTGGAGTTACTTGTGTTTTTCTTGTTGATTTGTTAAAGTCCCACATAGACTCTGGATATTAGTCTTTTGTTGCATGTATAATTTCCATATGTTTTCTTCCATTCTGTAGATTGACTGTTTACTCTGCTGTTCTTTTGCTCTGCAGAGCTTTTTAGTTTAATGAAGTCTCACGTGTCTATTTTTGTTTTTGTTGCATCTGCTTTGAGGTCTTAGTCATAAATCCTTTGCCTAGGCCAATGTCCAGAAGAATTTTTCCTAGGTTTTCTTCTAGAATTTTTATAGTTTCAGGTCTTACATTTAAGTTTTTAATCCATCTTGACTTAATTTTTATATATGGTGAGAAATATGGGTCCGGTTTCATTTTTCTGCACGTAGTGAATATTTAATGTTTATCAAATATGCAGGGGCATTTATTCTTATCTGTTGATCCTTTGTCTTAAAGAATGGTTTGAAACACACAGACATATAGGAGCTCATACTAATCTTTTATGACTTTCCACCTATAGTTTATTTAATCCACAGTTTAGCACATAATATTTTGTATTGGTATGTATCTCAATGAGACTGAACATGTTTTGAGGGCAGAGATCGTGTCTTCAGCTTGGTGTTCCCTCTTAGCGTAGTACCTCCCATCATTATGAATACAGAATGATGTCTGGGGGATTTGGGTTCTGTCACAGCTGCGGTAGCTGATGATTTGATAGTTTTCTATATTTGGGGAACATTTTACTTTTTGGCATTCAGCATGAGGCAGCTTGGAGAATTTTGGTCTTCTGTTAAAAGTTCTATGAAGTTTTCTCAGTGTTAAGGATATTGATATTTGGGTCTCAGGCAAGCTTTAAATGATTACTTCCCCAGTTCTCTTGTGTTAGTCGTTGTTTGCCATCCTTGTGTGCAAGTAGTTATTAAAACAGCTAAACTTTTAAACTTTATTTGGTTTTAAATTTGATTGTCACTATTCTAGTTAATGGTTCTTAAGTTTTCCACAGCTGGTTTGTTTTGCTATCTTATTATCCTGTATATGATTTGTTAGTCAACTTCTAGCTGTTTGGGGCATTTGTACTTTACCTGGGTTTAAGTCAGAATTATCTCTGAGTATAAAGAGAAATGATTTTTCTTTTAATTTCTGGGCTTACAGACCATAATTCTTGACTTTTTCCAGCTTTTTCAGACATAGGCATATATATTTTAATAAGAAAAAAGTCTACTTTAAAAAATATTGCTTTTTAACTAAAATAGCTTATTTTCAAAAAGTGGATACTATTCTATTCAAGTAAAAAAAGTTTATCTACCTTAGTATTTTTTAATTAATAGACTATTTTTTGGAGCAGTTTTAGTTTTATAGAAAAATTGAGCAGAAAGCACAGAGGTCCCATCTATCCCGTCCCGCCTCCCCCTTCACAGTTTCTCCTAGTAACATCTTGCTTTAGTATCTTACCTTTGTTACAATTGATGAACCAATATTGAGGCATTATTTTTAACTGAAGTGCCATAGTTTTTATTAAGAATTAATTCTTTGTGTTCTACATTCGATGGATTTTAATAAGTGCATAGTGTCATGTATCCACTATTACAGTATCATGCAGAACAGTTTCACTGCTTTACAAATCCCTTGTGCTCTGCCTGTCCATTCTTTCCCGTCTCTCGGCACCCTCCGCACCCCCAGCACCCTCTCATCCCTAACCCCAGGCAACTACTGATCTCTTTAGTCTCCATAGTTTTGCTGTTTCCTGAATATCATGTATGTAGTTGGAATCATACAGTATATATAGCCTTTTCAGATTGGCTTCTTTCACTTAGAAATATACATTTAAGATTCCTCCGTGTCTTTGTGGCTTCATATAGCTCATCTCTTTTTATTCCTGAGTAACATTCCATGTATGGATATGCCACAGTTTGTTCATCTGTTTACCTATTAAAAGAAATCATATTTGCTTCCAAGTTTTGGCAGTTAGAATAAGGCTGCTATAAACATTCACATTCAGGTTTTTGTATGGACATACATTTTCAACTCATTTGGCTAAATAAGGAGCACAATTGGTAAGACTCTGTTTAGTTTTGTAAGAAGCTGCCAAGCTGTCTTCCAGAGTGACTTCCATTTTGCATTCTTCCCAGAGTTCCTACTGCTCCATAACCTCAGAAGCATTTGGTATTGTCAATGTTTTGGATTTTAGTCATTCTGTTCATTAGTGTCTTGTTTTAATTTGCAGTTCCCTAATAATAACTCATGTTGAGCATTTTTTCAGATCTTTTGCTCATTTTAAAATTAGGTTTGATTTCATACTGCTTGCCCACCCCAGCTTTATTTAGGTATGATTGTCAAATAAAAATTGTATGACAAATAAAAATTATATACAGTGTGATGATTTGATAATGTGTATACATTGTGAAATAATTACCATAATCAAGGTAGTGTATTCATCATCTCACATAATTAACCCCCTCTTAAGATCTACTCTCTTAGCACGTTTCAAGAATACAGTATATTATTAACTATAGTCATCATGCTATATATTAGAACTCCAGAATTTATTTATCTTATAGCTGGAAGTTTGTATCATTTGACATTACTCCCAACCCCAGTCTCCATTCTCCAGCACCTAGTAACCACAATTCTACTTTTTGTTTCAATGAGTTTGACTTCTTTATTTTTTGATTTTTGTTTTTGTTTTTGTTTTTTTGGAGACAGAGTCTCGCTCTGTTGCCCAGGGAAGAGTGCAGTGGCATCATCTTGGCTCACTGCAACCTCCGCCTCCCAGGCTCAAGTGATTCTCATGCCTCAGCCTCCCAAGTAGCTGGGATTACAGGCACATGCCACCACGCCGGGCTAATTTTTGTATTTTTAGTAGAGACGGAGTTTTGCCATGTTGGCCAGGCTGGTCTTGAACTCCCAACCTCAAGTGAACCACCCACTTCAGCCTCTCAAAGCGCTGGCATTACAGGCGTGAGCCACTGTGCCCAGCCAGAGTTTGACTTTAGATTCTATGAAGACACTCCATATTAGTGAGTGTCTAATTTTGTGTTGCTAAAACAGAATACTTGGGACTGGATAATTTATAAACTATAGAAGTTTATGTGGCTCATATTTTTGGAGGTTGGGAAGTTCAAGTCAAGAGGCCAAATCTGGTGAAGGCTTTCTTGCTGTGTCAAAATGGGGTGTAGAGCATCATGTGGCAGAGATTGGATAGGAGGAGCATGCAAGAGCAAGAGAGGGCTGAACTCACTTTTATAACCCTCTCTCAAAAATGAATCCACTTGCATGGTAACAGCTTGAATACATTCATGAGGACAAAGCCCTCATGACCACTTCTTAAAGGTCTCCTCTCATGAACTCTTGTATTGGAGATTCAGTTTTCTTGTATGTTTAAGTTCTTTGTAGACTCTGGATATTAGCCCTTTGTCAGATGGATAGATAGCAAAAATTTTCTCCCATTCTGTAGGTTGCCTGTTCACTCTGATGATAGTTTCTTTTGCTGTGCAGAAGCTCTTTAGTTTAATTAGATTCCATTTGTCAGTTTTGGCTTTTGCTGCCATTGCTTTTGGTGTTTTGAACATGAAGTCTGCCCATGACTATGTCCTGAATGGTATTGCCTAGGTTTTCTTCTAGGATTTTTATGGTTTTAGGTCTTATGTTTAAGTCTTTAATCCATCTTAAGTTGATTTTTGTATAAGGTGTAAGGAAGGAGTCCAGTTTCAGTTTTCTGCATGTGGCTAGCCAGTTTTCCCAACAGCATTTATTAAATAGGGAATCTTTTCTCCATTGCTTGTGTCAGGTTTGTCAAAGATCAGATGATTGTAGATGTGTGGTGTTATTTCTGAGGCCTCTGTTCTGTTCCAGTGGTGTATATATATATGTTTTGGTACCAATACCATACTATTTTGGTTACTGTAGCCTTGTAGTATAGTTTGAAGTCAGGTAGTGTGATGCCTCCAGCTTTGTTCTTTTTGCTTAGGGTTGTCTTGGCTATGTGGGCTCTTCTTTGAGATGAGTTTTTTCCAATTCTGTGAAAAAAGTCAATGGTAGCTTGATGGGGATAGCATTGAATCTGTAAATTACTTTGGGCAGTATGGCCATTTTCACGATACTGATTCTTCCTATCCATGAACATGGAATGTTTTTCCATTTGTTTGTGTCCTCTCTTATTTCTTTCAGCAGCAGTTTGTAGTTCTTGAAGAAGTCTTTCACATCCCTTGTAGGTTGTATTCCTAGGTATTTTATTATCTTAGTAGCAGTTGTGAATGGGAGTTCACTCAGGATTTGGCTCTCTGTCTGTTATTGGTGTATTGGAATGCTTGTGGTTTTTGCACATTGATTTTGTATCCTGAGACTTTGCTGAAGTTGCTTATCAGCTTAAGGAGATTTTAGGCTGAGACGATGGGGTTTTCTAAATATGTAATGATGTCATCTGCAAACAGAGACAATTTGACTTCCTCTCTTCCTATTTGAATACCCTTTATTTCTTTCTCTTGCCTGATTACCCTGGCCAGAACATCCAATACTATGTTGAATAGAAGTGGTGAGAGAGGACATCCTTGTCTTGTGCCAGTTTTCAAAGGGAGTGCTTCCAGTTTTTGCCCACTCAGTATGATATTGGTGGTGGGTTTGTCATAAATAGCTCTCGTTATTTTGAGATACGTTCCATCAGTACCTAGTTTATTGAGAGCTTTTAGCACGACGGGGTGTTGAATTTTGACAAAGGCCTTTCTGCATCTATTGAGATAATGTTTTGGTTTTTGTCATTAGTTCTGTTTATGTGATGGTTTACGTTTATTGATTTGCGTATGTTGAACCAGCCTTGCATCCCAGGGATGAAGCCAACTTGATTGTGGTGGATAAGCTTTTTGATGTGCTGCTGGATTTGGTTTGCCAGCATTTTATTGAGGATTTTTGCATTGATGTTCATCAAAAATATTGGCCTGAAATTTTCTTTTTTTGTTGTGTTTCTGCCAGGTTTTGGTATCAGTATGATGCTGGCCTCATAAAATGAGTTAGGGAGGATTCCCTCTTTTTCTGTTGTTTGGAATAGTTTCAGAAGGAATGGTACCAGCTCCTCTTTGTACCTCTGGTGGAATTCAGCTGTTAATCCATCTGGTCCTGGACTTTTTTTGGTTGGTATGCTATTAATTGCTGCCTCAATTTCAGAACTTGTTATTGGTCTATTCAGGGATTCGACTTCTTCCTGGTTTAGCCTTGGGAGGTTGTATGTGTCCGGGAATTTATTCATTTCTTCTAGATTTTCTAGTTTATTCGCCTAGAGGTGTTTATAGTGTTCTCTGATGGTAGTCTGTATTTCTGTGGGATTGGGGGTAATATCCCCTTTATCATTTCTTATTGCATCTATTTGAATCTTCTCTCTTTTCTTATTTATTGGTCTGGCTAGAGGTCTATCTATTTTGTTGATCTTTTCAAAAAACCAGCTCCTGGTTTCATTGGTTCATTGATTTTTTTTGAAGAATTTTTCGTGTCTCTATCTCCTTCAGTTCTGCTCTGATCTTAGTTATTTCTTGTCTTCTGTTAGCTTTTGAATTTGTTTGCTGTTGCTTCTCCAGTTCTTTTAATTTTGATGTTAGGGTGTCAATTTTAGATCTTTCCTGCTTTCTCTTGTGGGCATTTAGTGCTATAAAGCTCCCTCTACACACTGCTTTAAATGTGTCCCAGAGATTCTGGTATGTTGTGTCTTCATTCTCGTTGGTTTCAAAGAACATCTTTATTTCTGCCTTCATTTCATTATTTACCCAGTAGTCATTCTGGAGCAGGTTGTTCAGTTTCCATGTAGTTGTGCAGTTTTGAGTGAGTTTCTTAATCCTGAGTTCTAATTTGATTGCACTGTGGTCTGAGAGTCTGTTACGATTTTTATTCTTTTGCATTTGCTGAGGAGTGTTTCACTTCCAGTTACGTGGCCAATTTTATAATAAGTGCAGTGCACTGCTGAGAAGAATGTATATTCTTTTGATTTGGGGTGGAGAGTTCTGTAGATATCTATTAGGTCCTCTTGATCCAGAACTGAGTTCAAGTCCTGAATATCCTTGTTAATTTTCTGTTTTGTTGATCTGTCTAATATTGACAGTGGCGTGTTAAAATCTCCCACTGTTATTGTGTGGGAGTCTAAGTCTCTTTGTAGGTCTCTGAGAACTTGCTTTATGAGTCCGGGTGCTCCTGTATTGGGTGCATCTATATTTAGGATAATTAGCTCTTGTTGCATTGATTCCTTTACCATTATGTAACGCCCTTCTTTGTCTCTTTTGATCTTTGTTAAAGTATGTTTTGGATTAGGATTGCAACTCCTGCTTCTTTTTGCTTTCCATTTGCTTGGTAAATATTCCTCCATCCCTGTATTTTGAGCCTATGTGTGTCTTTGCACGTGAGATGGGTCTCCTAAATACAGCACACCGATGGGTCTTGACTCTTTATCCAATTTGCCAGTCTGTGTCTTTTAATTGGGACATTTAGTACGTTTACATTTAAGGTTAATATTGTTATGTGTGAATTTGACCCTGTCATTATTTTGCCCATTAGTTAACGCAGTTTCTTCATAGTGTCGATGGTCTTTACAATTTGGTATGTTTTTGCAGTGGCTGGCACCAGTTTTTCCTTTCTATGTTTAGTGCTTCCTTCTAGAGCTCTTGTAAGGCAGGACCTGGTGGTGACAAAATCTCTCAGCATTTGCTTGTCTGTAAAGGACTTTATTTCTCCTTTGCTTATGAAGCTTAGTATGGTTGGATATGAAATTCTGGGTTGAAAATTGTTTTCTTTAAGAATGTTGAATATTGACCCCTAGTCTCTTCTGGCTTATAGGGTTTCTGCAGAGAGATCTGCTGTTATTCTGATGGGCTTCCCTTTGTGGGTAACTCAACTTTTCTCTCTGTCTGCCTTTAACATTTTTTCCTTCATTTTGGCCTTGGTGAATCTGATGATAATGTGTCTTGGGGTTACTCTTCTTGAAGAGTATCTTTGTGGTGTTTTCTATATTTCCTGAATTTGAATGTTGGCCTGTCTTGCTAGGTTGGGGAAGTTCTCCTGGGTAATATCCTGCAGAATGTTTTCCAACTTGGTTCCATTTTCCCTGTCACTTTCAGGTACACCAGTCGAATGCAGATTTGGTCTTTTCATCTACTCCGTATTTCTTGGAGGCTTTATTCTTTCCTTTTTTTTCTTCTTTCTCTAATCTTGTCTTCTCACTTCATTTCATTAAGTTGGTCTTCAGTCTCTGATATCCTTTCTTCTGCTTGATTGATTCGGCTGTTGATACTTGTGTGTGCTTCACAAAGTTCTCATGGTGTGTTTTTCAGCTCCGTCAGGTCATTTATAGTCTTCTCCAAACTGGTTATTCTAATTAGCAATTCGTCTAACCTTTTTGCAAAGTTCTTAGCTTCCTTGCATTGGGGTAGAACATGCTCCTTTAGCTTGGAGGAGTTAGTTATTACCCACCTTCCAAAGCCTTCTTCTGTCAGTTCGTCAAACTCATTCTCCATCCAATTTTGTTCCCTTGCTGGCGAGGAGTTGTGATCCTTTGGAGGAGAAGTGGTGTTCTGGTTTTTGGAATTTTCAGCGTTTTTGTACTGGTTTCTCCCCATCTTTGTGGATTCATCTACCTTTGGACTTTGATGTTGGTGACCTTTGGATGGAGTCTTTGAGTGGACGTGCTATTCCTTTCTGTTTGTTAGTTTTCCTTCTGACAGTCAGGCCCCTCTGCTGTAGGTCTGCTGGAATTTGTTGGAGGTCCACTCCAGACCCTGTTTGCCTGGATTTCATCAGTGGAGGCTGCAGAACAGCAAAGATTGCTGCCTGTTCTTTCCTCTGGAAGTTTCATCCCAGAGGGGCACCTGCCAGATGCCAGCCAGAGCTCTCCTGTATGAAGTGTCTGTCGGCCCATACTGGGAGGTGTCTCCCAATCAGGATGCACGGAGGTCAGGGACCCACTTGAGGAGGCAGTCTGACCCTTACCAGAGCTCATACGCTGTGCTGGGAGGTCCACTGCTCTCTTCAGAGCCATCAGGCGGGAACGTTTAAGTCTGCTGAAGCTGTGCCCACAGCCACCCCTTCCCCCAGATGCTCTGTCCCAGGGAGATGGGGGTTTTATCTGTAAGTCCCTGACTGGGGCTGCTGCCTTTCTTTCAGAGATGGCCTGCCCAAAGAGGAGAAATCTGGCAGTCTGGCCATCGCAGCCTTACTGAGCTGCAGTGTGCTTTTCAGGCTCCTGAACATCTTGTTTGGTGGAATACTCAACATCCATATAAAACATAAATGCAAATTTATATGGATTATGAAAAGATATCCAAGTTGTATTGTTATATGGGGAAAAGCAGTTTACATACAGCATGAATATTTAGATTCTGTGTGTGCATGTGACACATAGAGAAACATCTGGAAGGATGTGAATCACAGTGTTAGGTAGAGAAAAAAATAGTGCTTATCTCTACAGCATGAGAATTTGGGTGATTTTTTTTTTTTACTCTGATGGAGATTTTTAATGTAATTCTTTGTTGTTTGAAAGTTTTACATTGAACATTTGTTACTTGAAAATTAAGGGGAAACATTTCTATTTTGAGAAGAACCTGATTGAATTGTGTTGTTTTGAAAAAGAAGTTCACTTTTAGAATTTTAGGCAACAGGAGAGGATGTTGTCCGTCAGGGGCCACCCTTCTTGGCACCTTTATAAAGCGGACAAACACCTTCATACTTTCATGTATGAAGACACTTTCTTCCTGCAGCAGCATGGCCTTGTAAATGAAGGGAATGGGCTTTCTTACTCTTTCTTCCATTTCATTTGTATATGTCACTGTGATGTCATTGCCATAATTTTTTCTTCTCTGGTTTTATTTTTCAGGAAGATTTCGATGTTGATCATTTTGTGTCTGACTGTAGGAAGCGGGTCCAGCTGGAAGAACTGAGAGATGACCTGGAGCTCTACTATAAACTTCTTAAAACAGCCATGGTCGAACTCATCAACAAGGATTATGCAGATTTTGTCAATCTTTCAACAAACCTGGTAAACTTTAAATCCACAGTCCCATTTACACACATACAATTTCTTTCTCACTCATACTTATTCTTAGAAGTGTTGTGTGTTTTTAGAAACCTTTTAGTTGATGTCCTCACAGAAATTTGAAGAGATCACTAATCTCATCAATAAAATAACCAAACTTTCTTGATATACAATTTTGCTTTTTTACTTATTTAAGACTATTGAATATTTTTTGAATTTGATATTATTAAAAAGCAAAGGCTAGTAATAGCAGAGTGGTTGTTTTTGTTAGCTGCTGATTACTGTGAAATCTCTCTGGTTTAGACCAATTTGCAAGAGCAAATATCGGCTGTTCTTAAGGAAATGTTTAATTTACTTTCAGATACATATGCGAGCCAGAGCTAGATTCAGAGAACATTGGCCAATATTGATCATTAGGAGGCTTGGTTTTATAAAATGTAAGAATAGTTTGCCATGAGCTATCAGCTGTTTATAAAAGTAGGTTAGAAGTGCTTATGTTTTAATACTCCCAAAGTTTGCCTTTTGGTCATCCTGTTCCTATTTTATTTTACTTTTAAAACTCTCTCCAAAGAAGTACAGAAAGTAACCATCTCCATGGAAACTTTAAGAAGCATTAAAATTAATGAGCCATATTTGCATTTGGGAAATGTACATCTAAGATAAATGTTGTAGTGGGATTAGAAACCTAGAAATTTTTATTTCCATTCTATTTCATTTGGATTTTTCTCAAGAGTTATAATGGTTAGGACAGATAGAGTCCTTGAGACTTTCACATCAGCTGGTTGAATATTGTAAATTACAGACGGATAGCTCTTTATCTCCAGTTAAAATTTCTCAAATTCATTAAAATATTTTATTCAGAGGCAAATTGTGCCTAAGAAAGCTTTTATTTATTATGACTTCTTTTATTTTTATAGTTTTCATGTACATCAAAGGTTTTTTCACATTCTATCAACAATATTTATTGTAAAATAACATGTTATTTAGTTACTTAGCAATATATGGTTGTTCGTTTTGTTGTACGGAAAGAATAACATAAGTCTAGCACTGCATTAATCATTAAATAGATACTTAGCGATTACTCTTGATTGTGAAGTGTGTGTGCCAACATGATCTCTGCCTTTAGGTTGGCATGGACAAAGCCCTCAACCAGCTTTCTGTGCCTTTGGGACAATTACGAGAAGAGGTTCTGGTAAGTTTCCCAAATAACATTAAACAGTTTACCATAAAGCATGATATGCTTGTTTGCCCCTCCAAAAAAGAATTCCTTTAATCTGTTAGATTGTTGTTTTTTGTTTTTTGAATGTTTAGTAATTATAATACCCTCGGAAAAGTTGTAAATCATTCTCTATTTTTTGCATGTGATACTATAACCAAAAAAATTTATGTTTGATTTGAAGATGACAGATTCTTGGAGTAGATAGCTTTAAAATGTTGGGGGAGGAGAAGGCTGTTTGAAAACTCAACTTGTTACCGTCAGCTCACTCATATGTAGGTAGTCACTAATTTAAGAATAGCTTCTATTTTTAAAATTTATAGTTTTACAAATATTTTCTCAAATAATATTTTATATATTGTTAGGTTCCTAGACTATCCACAGAAGCTCTTTAAACCCTAATGTAACTGAAGGATAATATACAATTAATATAATAACTAATTGTATTTATTTTAATGTTCCTATGAGATAATGTCTGCTGTGAGTTGGGACTCCCATGTCTAAGCCATTGGAGACAGGGACTCCATCCGGATGAACAGTAGAGAAGGAAGTTTTAGCATCATTTTCAACAGAAAAGTGTGCTACCCTGTCCTGTCCCTGCTGGTCCACCCCACAGTCTGTGTCAGGCACCGTGACTTCCATGCTGTCTTAGCCTTGAGGAGCTGTCATAAACTTGGTTCATTGCACCATTATTACCCGTGTATGTCACCACTAGATCATGCGCAGCTTGTGTAGCCTTATGCACTTAGCCCCTAAGACAGTCCCTGGCACATAGTAGGCTCACAGTAGGTGACATACGTAAACAGTGCATGTGTAGTGCTGAAAAAAAAAGGCAGAATAATAGCAATGTCAGTGTTTAGAAATCCATAGGAATGGCAGGCAAGAAATAATTCTTAAAAGAGAGGTCTCGAGTTGTGCCTTGAACTAGCAAATATTTTCAGATGTTTGTGTCTTGTTTGATTTTTTCAAAAAGCTTTTAAAGTACTTCTTGGCGTGGAAGGAAAATTGTTTTTGTGATCCACTGTTGGATTCCACACTCTGGGTGGCTTTTACATGGCTCTTGGGTGTCTCTCCTGCCTTCTTTTCAGTGTGCCTCTTCCTACCCCCAGCCTCAGTCCTCAGCCTTCTCCTCTCCTCTCCTCTCCTGTCCTGTCCTCTCCAAATTGCCTCCCATGGAGGTGGATTCACTTTCCTGAATTCTGCTCTGTCATTGTTGACTGCTCTCTCACCTGCAGGCTCTAGTCTTTACCTTGCCTCCTGCCAGCACCATATGCTCTCCCTCTTTCCACAGCTGTCTCTATAGCCATCTTTTTCCTGATTGGTTTACCAATAGACCTGTTCTTCCTTTTTGACCTCCAACTCATGAAGCTACTCTGTGAGATTCTGCAGTCATTGAGAAATGAGACTATTTCTTTTTCACCGTTGCATCCTCATTGGCTTGCACAATAGCTGGCATTTAATAGGTATTTCATAACATTTGTGGGATGAATGAATTCACTTTTCTATAGAATTTTTGTGATTTCTCTAGTTTATTCTAGTTTTTCCATTACTTTCATTTTGGCCCTAATTTCTGATTAATTCATTAACTTCTGGACATGCTTCTCCACCTATTACCTCTCCCTTTTCCTTGCCTCCTGTTCTTGACTTCTTGATTCTGAATTTTCCCAAAACAACTTTTTCGTGATATATTAGTACTTAAAATGTGTAGAATCTAGTCTAAAGGTATTATCTGGTCATAGCCCTCTTGAATTAACCCTTCCTGTTTTATTCCTACTTTTGCCCAAATTGAAGCCTGCAGTTACCCCTGGATGTATTCCTCACTGGTTCTGAAATATGTCATAACTCTTCTATCTTCCTGCCTTGTCTTCTGATAATCTTCTCTCTATGCTTGTGAGCATCCACAAATTTTTAGAATCTACCTCAAGTCTCACCTCCTCCACCAGACACCCTTATACTTTGACTCAGGTTATCCTTTCTTTACCCTGACCACCTGTGATGCTCGTTGTATATATATTAATTTTCTTTCGGCAGCCGATCCTGCATGACCTTGGCTTTATATGTCATTTTCCCCCTAAATCTTGAGACACAAACAGCAATTGTGTCTAATATTTTGTAATTTGTCAATATCTGTGTAATACTGGCCTATAGGTGTTAAGTCCTGTGGAATTGAATTAAATGTGTAAATTTCATAATGTTATGAAACAATCTCTGCAGTACTTTTTTTTTTTTCTTTTAAAGAGCCTTAGATCATCTGTCAGTGAAGGAATTCGGGCAGTTGATGAACGAGTGTCTAAACAAGAGGACATTCGGAAAAAAAAGGTATACTCAAATATTATAATATTAAAGCATTGATTCACTGTAGCACCTTGTAGTAACAAGCACTTTCAGGCATACGGTGTGATTTACTCTTCTTGATACCTTTGCAGAGAGGAGCGTGATGTCTCTCTGTTTATATTAAAGTGTTTTCTACATGTATTTATTAGATGTATTTGTGTATTTTTTTTTTTTTTTGATAACTTTAGTACCCAAGCACACTTTTTAAAATCTCAAGGGAGAAAAGCCTATTTTAGAGATCTTCTGTGTAACTCTTCTTTAGATCCCTTCTCAGCTTTTGTCCAAAGATTCAAGAATGTAGTGCATTGCTGGAAAAGATTGTCCACTTCATGAGAGAGGGGATTTTTTCCTGTTTTATCCACTTATATTCCCAATGTATAGAAGAATGTCTTGGTTCATGATAGATGCTTTGTAACTATGTATTTAATGAATGACTTTATTTTTGTTATTTTAACAATGAGTTTTTATAATGTTCCCTGATAATAATATCTCCCTTGTGTAATAAATGTCTTTAATAAATTGGCACTTAGGTTTATCGGTATATCATGCACATGTAAAGGAAGAGGACAAATATGATTGGAAACTAAAAACATGAAAAAAGGATCTTAAGAACATAAATGTAGTACCAAAATAAAGGTTTATTTAAGATGGGGAAAAGAGGCCAGGTGTAATGGCTCACACCTGTAATCTCAGCAGTTTGAGAGACTGAGGCAGGCAGATCGCTTGAGCTCAGGACTTTGAGAACAGCCTGGGCAACATAGCAAAACCCTGTCTTTACAAATAATACAAAACAGCCAGATGTGGTGGTGTGTGCCTGTAGTCCCAGCTACTTGGGAGGCTGAGGTGGGAGGATCACTTGAGCCTGGGAAGTTGAGGCTGCAGTGAGTCAAGATCACAGCACTGCACTCCAGCCTGGGTGATAGAGCGAGACCCTGTCCTTAAAAAGATGGAGAAAAGAAAGAGGGAATAAGGATATACTATAAGAAACAAAAAAAATAAGTTTTTTTAAATTCTGAAATTGTGATACAATGTTGAAATATGTTTGTTCTAGAAAGCCAAAAGATTTGCATTCTTGGGAATTTAGTGTTATGTAGAAATGCTAAAAATGTAGAATGCTATAGGTAATTTTACACTGACTTTTGACTTTGTATTTTCCTGCACTTAGGATGACAAAATAAGATAATTAAGATTAAACATGACAATAGCTTTATTCTTAATTTTTATTTATAGATGTGTGTATTGAGGCTTATACAAGTTATTCGATCAGTTGAGAAAATTGAAAAAATCTTAAACTCTCAAAGTTCTAAAGAAACATCTGCACTAGAAGCAAGCAGGTAAGTATTTTTCACTAAATAACTCATAAATTAATACTTTACATCCAGCGTAAAAATTTTTTTAGTTAGAACTCATTTTTGATAAAGAAGAAAATCCCAGACTGTGGCTTAGTGTTTTTAAATGTAGCTCAAGCAAAGCAGAGTGCATGAAATGGTAAAGCTTATACATGTTATTATATAGCCTTGATGGTCGTATATAGCCTTGATGGTCGTATTATATAGCCTTGAAAGGTTCCAACACGGCACCTTTCAGGGAGTCAGAGAGCGTGTACTTTCTGTGGAAGGTTTTTATTATTGAAATTGCCTTACCCATGGACTAGTAAAATCCCTATTGACTTGTAAGGTGTGGAATAGCAGTCATCTTAAATTATTTAGACAGGCCCAGAGTATTCCAGTTGATGTATCTTGAGGTTCAAAATGCACGAGTGTTATATCATTAAGAGATAGTACAGGACACATTTCACTGAAATTTATAAACAGCAAAGAAAAAGCTGATGAAATAAACAAAAGATGACGGTTTCCTTTGTTATACTGTAGTGTCTTATTATCTTCCCACACTGAATTTAAAATCAGTCAGGTCGCTGAGTGACTCAGAAAATGAATTGAATGGATCATTATGAACACAAATGGGAAGCCCCATGGTGCAGTGGAAAGAGCATGGGCTTATGTTGCTTGTACCAGCTGGGTAGCTTGAGTCAGGTTACTTCACTCTGTGTCTTGGTATTGTCATCTCTCATATAAGGCTAATAGGAACTTCACTTGCAGGATTGGTAGCCATAGAGTAGACCCTCATATATGTCTAGTTCGGGCCTAACGCAAGCATCTCTGAAAGCCATGTTGATAGCCATCGTATTTTTCCTTGACTAATATGGGATAAGCTACAGGAAAACCAACCAGGACCAAATGGAATATACCTGCAGTTCAAAGTCCTGATCATACTATCAAGACAAGTTGGATTTCTTAATTTTAGGATTTAGGATCCTTAAATTCTTAAATTTAGGATTTCAGAATTTTAGATTTGGAGAGACTGTAGAAACAGTATGCTCTGTATCTCTCATTTTATAGATAGGAAGATGAGGCATCTGAAAAGGAAATTATTCTCATGTCCTAGGTCTCTACTTTCTTTCCTGATCGAGATGTGTAAATAAGTGGTCAATCGCTGCCATCTTTTTTCTTCAGCCTGTAGTACTTGTGCTTCTGTCCCTTCTGTTTCCCTTCATCTGCACTCATCAGAGTCCCTGTCAGTGTCAGTTCTGAGAGAACCAGTGGAGCCCTGTTCGACTAACTGCTCTGCTTCTGTCTTCCACTCAACAGCGTTGACAGCCACTCCCAACTGTGTCCTCACCCGGCATCTGTGATACCTGTCTCCCCGTTTTCTTTTCCTCCTTCCTTATTCCTATTCTGTTCCTTTGATGGACTCCACTGCCCTTTTTCATGCCAGCTTTCTCCAGGGCACTGTTCTTGGCCCTGTGCTCTTGATCAGCACTTTCTGGGTAACCTCATCCAACCCCATAGTTTTAGTGGCCTCCTGGATGCTGATCTCTTTATCTGCAGACGAACTTCTGTAGTCTTCAGACTCATCAGTCTGATGACTGCGGGGAGTCTAGTGGACGTTCTACAGGCACTTCACATTCATCATGTTGAAAACTGAGCTCTCATCTTCTTTCCCTGCCTCCGCCAGCAAAAACATTTTACTCCTCCCTTTGATTCCTTGTCTTAGGAAACAGCGCCTTTATTTCCTTCACTAACCAGGCAAGACATCTTGGGGGAGTCAGTGTCTCCTTTTTTTCCCTTCATCTCCTTCTTTCATTCACTAGGCAAGCCCTGGAGAGTCTGCTGCTCTAGCATCTCTGAGATTGAGAGATGTCTGCCTCTCCCTCTCGGTTCTCCCATTGCCTCGTTTCAGGCAGTGGCCTCCTGACTGACCTCTCATTTTCTCTAGGACAACTAACTCTGTAGCTGTCAAATGGATCTTTCAGATTTGTCTAATCACATCTTACTATGTGATTGGGAAACAATGGTTTCCTAGTGTTTTTAGGGTAAATCTTAAACTCCTAAGCTGCTCCTTGCCACTTCTGTATTCTTCACTAAAGCTATTCGGAACTACTTGTGGTTCCCTGACTGCCCTGAACATTGCTGACTTATGCTTCCTTAATTTTACTATGTATGGCCATTTATTGTACTAAAAGCCCTTCCTTTAACTTCCACCTCCCTTTCACGTGCCTGATTTCTCTTTATTCCATCCAAATCTAGCCCAAAACATGCTTAAAGTATGGAAAAGTTCAAAATACTATGCTAAGTGGAAAAAAAGCAGGTTATAAAACGATACAGATTTGTTATGTAAAATTTATTCTTGTCTCTTGTATGGGATACTGTTGATCCCTTCTGCTTTCTTTAAACCTGTCTCTCTCAGTTCTGTGAGAGAAAGTATAAACAAGACACTGCAAGAGTTCCCTTCCATAAAGTTCACTTACAAGACCACCTCTTTTAGGAAGTCGTCCCTGACCTTTCAGATTTAGATGCTCCATCTCCATGCATTCATCAGGCCTCCGGGTCATCCACCAGACAACTTACGGTTCAGACTGGAACTGTTGATTGACTTGCATGCCTTCTCCATCAGTCTGTAAGGTCCCTGACATCTTTACACCCACAGTGTCTGGAACTAGTAGGTACCTAAGAAAAGATACCAAATGTCCCCGACTAGTGGAGAATAGGCTTCTGATTACCTCAGTGATGTCTGTTTCTAGACGTACTCTTATATTATTGTATTATATTCAGTATGTTATATTCAGTATAATAGACACTGCACTCTTCCTTGCTCTGAATCATCTTTGAGGAGCTTTTCTTAAATGCAAATCTGAGCTGTAGAGAAGGTAAAACCAGGGCAATATTACTGAATAGTAGATATACCATGCTTGTTAAGCCAAGAAACATTCAGATAATTTATAAATAATCAATTCACACGAGATTATTCAGGAAAGAGTTAGGGATATTCAAGAAAGAGTTAACCTTTTTGGTTGGTCACGCTGGGTAGCTCCTGTTCCTCTAAACTAGTTTGGATGCTACAAATACAGAACTGGGTAGACCACTGACACTCTCAGTGCAGCATTTTCTGTGTCCTTATGATGTGGGCATTTTTCCTCACTCACTGATGAGCCATCAGTGTACACAGGATGCCTCAGTATACACAGCGGGTGATTATACCTTTATACTTCTCCTCTGCTATTTTACTTCTTTTTGAGTGATATTGACACTTGATAATATGTATGGGGGGGAAAAGTACATTTATTATATTTTGTGCCAGATATGTAAAGAATGCCCTGTCACTAGGACCCAGAACATACAGGTTGACAGCTGTTGCTGTTTGGTAAATGTAATTTTAAAGTAAGTCATTACTATTTAAATTTAAAATAAGATATTTTGAGATATTTATTTCTGTTGGAGGGTCAGTGTCATTTATTGAGGAGACAAATGTATTTGGTATTTTAAAATATTTAGAGGTATTTTAGCAAGGGGAGTGAGGCAAGCAGAGAAGTAGAAAGGATCCAGCTATAAGAAATGGGATGGAAAGAGAAAGAAACGATAAGGAGGGAGAGGGGAAAGGTTGGTGGGGGGGGGAAGAGGGAAGAAGAAGGGAGGTTGAAGCTGAAGAAGAAGGTTATGAATGGGAGGGCTTGGAGTCAGTGGCAGAAACATGTAATTGCATGCACACAGGCCTGGCCAGCCCTGCTGCTGTCTGGTCCCTGTGGGTCAAGGCCAGGCAGCAGCAGCAGCTTGTACTCAACAGATTCCCCAGTGCACTTAGAACATGCTGTGCATATGGCTCCTGGGGAACATTGACTGATGGCACAAAAGACGCTTTAGCTTTCACCTCGTGACAAGGTGGCCATGTAAAACACTTTGACAAAAGTCAAAATATAGTGGGTGTGAAAGCCTCTCACTGCCAGGTGTGTGATGTATTCTCGTGGAAATAGAGACCTTAGGGATTACACTTCTATAATTGTTTTCTCTACTAGCCCCCTTTTGACCGGACAAATTTTGGAGAGAATTGCCACAGAATTTAATCAGTTACAGTTTCATGCTGTTCAAAGCAAAGGCATGCCTCTTTTGGACAAAGTAAGACCGGTAAGTGTTGTTTTGGATTTCCACAGTTTAGTGTTTAGGAACTTGCTAAATAATTCTGGTTTAAATTAGTAATATTGTTGATCTAAGGGTTTTGAACCTAGCCTTGCATTTTTTTTTTCAATTTTTAATTTTCAGGGCCCCAGCTTCCTAAGTGTCACACATTATAGATTTTGTGTAAAGACTCAGTCACATTTTCCAGATGATAAGAGTAAAATTAATTCTGAATTTCATGGAATTGGACATATTATATGATGTAGACAATTAATTTATCCAAAGCTCTTAATTGGATTTTAAATCCATGATGTTTCCTAAAGATTGACTCTGTAGCTTAAGAGGAAGATAATTTTTTTCTCATTCTGTAATTCTGTCTAAATTCTTCTTTGATGAAGCAGAAATTTACTTATAAAGAGATTGGGGTGGGGGGGTTCATTGTTATCTCCAGGAAAGTTATTATTTTGATTTTATATATGTCGTCATCTATTGGTGTAAGAGGCTCGTTATGTGTCTATTCGCAGTTTCAGAAATTGCTCCAACTAGAGCTTTTTTTACTTACCCACCTTTTCTTGCAGCGTATAGCTGGCATTACAGCCATGTTACAGCAGTCACTGGAAGGCCTCCTATTAGAAGGCCTTCAGACGTCTGATGTCGACATAATACGGCACTGCTTGCGGACTTACGCCACGATTGACAAGACACGGGACGCGGAGGCCTTAGTTGGCCAAGTACTAGTGAAACCATACATAGACGAGGTCTGTGCACCTCCTTCAACAAACATTCATGAGCTTCTGCTCTGTCTTTGACTCTTTACTGGGTGTGAGGAAGATAAGAAGAGAGAACAGAGATCTTTCTGGAAAGATTCTCAGTTCCTACAGTACCAGCTGTAAGGAAGGCTTGGTCCCCATGGGTTACAGTTGGGAAGTAATGTTACAATGCCAGGAATTGGGCATGCCCTCTCAGGTGTCCTGGCAGTGCTGTGGCTCAGGCTTCAAGGGCGACATTCTCACCTAGGGAGAAGGTGTGCATCCACGTGTTTTTAGGTCAATTTCTTGGCAGGCAATTGTTCCTCAGTAGTTGTTAAAAGAATGTTTTCAAACCACTGGTCTTATGGGTGGACTAAGCAGGGTGGACAATTAAGCAGTGACAACACTGCAGTGTACGAGGAAGGTGCAGAGAGTGCTGTGAGCGTGGAAAGGTGTGTGAGTGGGGTAGACAGTGGCACCCTCAAGTCTTCAGGGAATAAATGACATTTGGCCCAAGTCTTGAAAAATACGGAGGAGTTTGCTGGACGGGGAAGGCGACAGGAGGAATATTCAAAGATCAAGGGCTTTTATAACAAATTAGCTGGGTAATACCTTAAATCTAGAACTCGGCTATGCAGTATCCTTCACCTATTAGGATATAGCTAAAATACAGGAAGTAAGTGTATCCCGCTTCTGAGCAGCCAGAGTATAGATTGTGCCATATAAAGTTGCTGATACTCAGCAGTTTCTGACATGCAAAAACAGCAGCTTCATCTGCTTCAGACTGAGAGAAGTCACTGAGCCCATCCTCAGCGTTTGGGGACTTGCCTCCAGTGACCTGTCAGTGTGAATGTTCTGACTGTTGTTAGTAAATACAAAGATTATACTCACATGATTTCAGGGTGAAAGTCTTTTATTTTTTAAAATGGAAAGTTGAGACTCCAATGATAAAAGTTAAATTTAGGGACTAATTTTAATAATTATTTTGGCCTTGTTAAGATTACTAAAAATAAATAATCTTTCAGTTCTGTTTATATCCTGTTATATTCCATAGCTGTCTCTATGGGAGTGAAAAAATTACGTACATTATTTCTTTGTCAATAAGTGAAAAATTTGTGTGTGTGTGGTTTGGGGGGCAGGGTCTCACTCTGTCGCCCAGGCTGGAGTGCAGTGGCATGATCATGGCTCACTGTAGCCTCAACCTCCTGGGCTCAAGCAGTCCTCCCACCTCAGCCTCCCAAGTAGCTGGAACTACAGGTACACACCACCATGCCTGGCTAATGGTTTTTTTTTGTATTTTTTGTAGAGACGAGATTTTGCCATGTTGTCCAAACTGATCTTGAACTCCTAAGCTCAAGTGATCTGCCTGCCTTGGTCACCCAAAGTGCTGGAATTACAGGCATGAGCCACCGTGCCCAACCAATGAAAATATTTTAGTCACTCATCTATTCCTTTTTCACTGAACTGAATATAGTATGCTAAATTCAAGAAATATTTGAACTTTCAGTGGCATATTAAATTCAGTAGCCACATTATGTTTTATTTAAACTCAGCTTATCTTGTCATATCATTCTTGACTCCCAATTTTATCACAAAAAATAAAATAATAAACTAATATATTTTCTATCTTTCTCTGCCTCAAACCCTTCCCTAATCTGCATGATGGTAGAAGAAAAGGCCAGGATAAAGACAGTGAGGAGTTGCAGTGGAGAATCGTGTGCTCTGCTTTAAATTGTTTTTTTTAAAGGTGTTACTTTATTTTCAAACTCACAGGGAAGCAGAAGAGAGTGCATGGTTTATCAGCCCATGTCTCCCCAACAGTCATAATTGTGCAGCCAAATCCGAGGAACTAGTTTTGAATGTGGCCTGTTATTTACTTTATTGTTTAGAAGATATGTCACAGGGAGGAGGGTGAGCATGAGGAAGCAGATTTGTAAAGTTTTCTTTATTGTTTTCTCTGAAATATATAGTTTGTACTTCCCTTTAAAATGCTTTTTTTAAAAAATGATATTCCTTTTAATAGGTGATTATAGAGCAGTTTGTTGAATCTCATCCCAATGGCCTTCAGGTCATGTATAATAAACTCCTGGAGTTTGTTCCTCACCATTGCCGCCTTCTTCGAGAAGTCACGGGAGGTGCCATCTCCAGGTAATTTAAACGACCCTGTGTGGACCCCCACCTCCCTTTCAGTGACCGCACCTGCTAAGCGCAGGCGCACGACAGACGATGACTGTCTTGTATGAAGTGAATCCATTATGAATCTTGTTATTTCATTGTTTCTACCCATGATATTGTGAGGCAGGTTGCATTAGCCTCATTTCAAAGATGTGGACACTGAGATGAAGCTGAGACTAACGACCACATTTCCAAATCCAAAGTCTAGCCTTTCTTCTTCTCTGTACTTTTTCCTAAATTTAGTTTGAAGTCAGAATTGCTTTCCTTCCATGATTCTAATATGTCATAATCTGTCTATAGATATCAGTTCAGTTTAATTCAACAAGTTTTATGCTAAGTATGAACTCATCTTCAATTTTTCCTCCCTTGGTTCAGTTTCCAAGACTTCCTGATTCTCTTTCATAAATACCCCATTACTTTCACCATTGCCATTGTGCCAGTCCAGGCCTTGTCATCTGCTGTCCACAATAATAGAATCTCCCCACCCTGTCTTCCTACTTCCAGTCTCTCCTTCTCTAAGCTTCTGACTGTCACATTTACCCAGAAATCTGCGATTCATAGATTTCTTCATAAATCTTTAGTGGCTTCTCAGTGCACATGGAGGAAGATCCAGGCTTCTTGAAGCAGGGCGTGAGGCCCTTTTTGTTCTTGCCTGGTAGCTCTCTGCTGGAGAACTCTCTGCCATGGAACTTTCCCTCCATATCCCTGGACGCTCTAGCCACACAGTGCTAGCTGCCTTTCCCCAGCTCCCTTGTACTCACGTGCTTCTGCGTTTTTCCTCTGCTTGCCTTGCCCTTCCTGTGCCCTTCGTTTTCCTGTCAAACCGCCTCTCCACATGAATCTCCAGCTCAGATACCACCTCCTTCAAGAGACCATCCTTGGCTGGGCGCAGTGGCTCACACCTGTGATCCCAGCACTTTGGGAGGCCAAGGCAGGCGATTCGCTTGAGGCCAGGAGTTCAAGACCAGCCTGGGCAACATGACAAAACCCTGTCTTTAAAAAAAAAAAACAAAAAAACAGTCTTTGTCCTAATGTTCGGCATTCATCATGTCCTGTGGATTGCAGGACGTGTTGCTTTTGTGTCTTCTGAGTACTGATTTCCATGTTGCGTTGTGATCACCTCTCCGCTGCTCACACCTTCCCTTGCCTCTTGACGCAGTGTCTTAGAGCTAGCAGCTGCCCAGTTAGTGTTTGCAAAATGAAAGAATTAACTAAGTTTAATGCTCAAAAGGCAAATAAGGTCTCTGTTTTCATGGAGCAAGCAATATATTTGGCCTTGAGTTTTTGTTCTTTGCAGAAATGTGGGGTAATTAATATGCTGCTTGGCATTTGCAGTACCCTCTCTCTTTCCTCTGTACCACCTAAGATGAAGCCTAGTTTTGCTACTTTTGTTTAGTAATCATAAGGATTTAGTTGGATTTGGGGATAAGAATATAGTAGAAATCATGATGTAAAATGAGCCATAGATATGAAACAATCAGTCATTAGATTTAACAGAGCCAGTCTGGGTGCAGAGATGTCAAGCTTCAAAGCTTTAGGGGATCTTTTCCACAGTTTTTAGTGTGGGGGAATTCACGTAGAAGGCTTAGAGATTTGAGGAATCTGAACTGTACCTTGCGAGATCATCTTCATCTGCTGCTAGCCCGTCACTGTGTTGCAGGTTCTGTGTATCCCTTTCCTTCCCGTGCTCGGCTCCTGGCTTCAGATTTCCAGCTTGGTGCTTTCCCTGTCACTCTTTTCTTTTATCATGTGCCACCCTTCATGGGCTTTATAACTGGCAACACCAAAACATTCATGATTTCTCCTCCAGAGAATACAGATGAGCTTTTCTAATCCGTCTACTGTTAGTTTTGCAGGTTTTACTTTCTGTCTTTGGGGCTTTCATTAGACATTAACTTTGGGAACGAGGAAATGTTGTCATTTAGTAGTGATTATATTATGTATATCTGTAGTTTGGAGTCCTCAATTTTGTGCTTTCTTTCTCCAGATACCTTAACAGAGCCTGCTCTTACTATTATTTGACAGTGTATAATATGTTGTGTGGAATTGGATATATGGGAGGCAGCCATCTTCTTTCCCCTTCCTGGCCCTCCACCCCCACCAGTAATTTCTTAACAATACTTAGGTGAAACTATACTAACAGTATTTGCTAGCTCTTCCTGGACAGTGAAACAAAGCTTCCTTGATAACTTATCTGTCTTGATAATTTTCGTTAAGCAGGAAAATTACAAAAACTTTTAAAAAATTTATTTTAATACTTACCAGAATGTTAAGTCCCATTTTGATATGGCAACTTAGCTACAAAACTCCCAGTTTTGCTAAAATAAGAACATTTATTAAATTGTTTGCCATTTTTAAAAATTACCTTAAAATAGAGCAGAATACACAGTATGAAACAAAGTGGGCAGATTAGTGAAATGGTGTTTGCCTAGAATGGATGTTTACAGGTCTTTGAGTTCGTGAAAGACTTAAGGAATCTCTCTTATTTAACCGTTACTAACATAGGGCTTTTACTATGTGTTAGGCACTATCCTAAGTACTTTACAAATATTAATTCTTACTATGACTTTGTGAAGTTGGTACTATTATCATCACCATTTGAAAGATGAAGAAACCAAAGCACAGAGAAGTTAAATGATTTGCCCACGCTCCAGTATTTGAATCAGGCACACTGGCTCCGAAGCGCATGCTTTTGTCTCAGTGCTGCCTGTCATCTACATTTGGGAATTTGGAATTTAAAGTCTGGTGCTAAACAAAGACAAAATAAGACAAGCACACACACACACACAAAATTAATCTATTATCAGATTTTTGTGTCAAGATTTGTGATAAGATTTCACATTTGATAGTCATAGAATTTTAGAACTGAAAGTAATCTTAGAGATAGCTTAGTAAATAAAAGCTGTTATTAATTTATAAATTAGCATAATTTACAATGCTGTATGGTTTATTGGTGTTCAGTAACGTGAAGGTTATTTTTCCTGTAGTATTAGACTACTGTACTTTTTCTCCCCAAGATAGGAGTATAAAGGTGGTGGGAAGTATTTTAGAGGGAAAAGTGTACCAAGGTGATTAGCCTTGACACCAGGTGGAGGAGTCAGGATCCAGGAGATTTGCCGGGTGTGAGGTGAAACTGAGATTAAGGAGTGGAATAGAAATTTGAGGCTAGACACAAACTAAATTACAAATTTTTTTTTTTTTTAAGTTGAAATAAGTTTTAGACTGCAGATCTTTTGGCAGAAGCAACACAGTGGAAATTTGCTCTTTGTAAATAGATTATGGTGTATTTTACTGAAATGTGCTCTTTATTTTACAGTGAAAAAGGCAATACTGTTCCTGGATATGACTTTTTGGTGAATTCTGTCTGGCCAGAAATAGTACAAGGATTAGAAGAAAAGTTACCCTCGCTTTTTAATCCTGGGAATCCGGATGCATTTCATGAGGTATCTCTGCCCATCGTCTTGATTCTTGAAGATGTTAACCGGAGACTGGAGAAATATCATGTTCTCTTTTGCTTAGTCTTGGTTCTGTGGTTTATTAAAAATAAAAATTTGAGTTGCTAAGTGAACATTTACCTTAAAACACACACATCACTTTATCCAAGATATGAGCTATGATACTTTTAGGAATAAGAACATTTTCATTTTATAATATAAAGCATAATTAAGTCTAGATACAAGTGTGAGTAGAAATGTACATTATTTTCTTAAAAACATCCTGAGGACCGTTAAAAGCCAGTGTTTTTGCAGTTTTCTGTGAAAAATTAAGTTTGTACATCTCTGCCATATAATTTTGAATGAAAACAAAGAGTACTCATTGGATTTTTTCAAGCAGCAAGTACAAAGGAATTGATTGGATTTTAAAATAGACTATATAAATGTCCTCTATAATTTAAAAAGTTAGAAAGCCCCAATATTTATTTCCTTTTTTAATTTATATTTTATTTTATTATTACTATTACTATTTTTGAAACAGGGTCTTAGTCTGTCACCCAGGGTGAAGTGCAGTGGCACAATTATAGCTCACTGCAGTCTTTGACTCCTGAACTCAAGCAGTCCTCTCTGCTGCTTCCTGAGTAGCTGGGATTTCAGTGCACACCACCATGCCTGGTCAATTTTTCTTTTCTTTCCTTTTTCTTTTTCTTTTTCTTTTTCTTTTCTTTTACTTTTCCTTTTCTTTTTCTTTTTCCTTTTCTGTGGAGATAGGTCTCACTGTTGCCCAGGCTGGTTTTGAACTCCTGGCCTCATGCAGTCCTTCCCCCTCAACCTCCCAAAGTGCTAGGATTTCAGGTGAGCCCCCATGTCCAGCCCTGTTCCACCCCCGGCTTTTTTCCCCCTTAAAAAAGAAATCATTATTTTAAAGATTTCATGGTTAGGATTCAAAAAGTTAATGTATAAGTTTGTTTTCCTTTGTATCATTTTAAAGGCTCAGCCTCTTGGTACTTTTCTTCCTTCTCCTTCCCTGGATTTTGGTTTTTGGTTTCTTATGCAATGAGATAATCTTTGTCATTTAATTAGGTACTTTATTAAATTTGCAGTGATTCTAATTGTCAATACATTTGACTCTTATTTTGTACTTTCTCTTTGTTCCAGTTTTCTTCCCTTATTTCCTTCCTCCCATCTTTTTTTCCTCCCTTCTTTTTTCACCTTCTTTGTATTTTAGACTTCTGGGGATCTGTTTTCTGTCTTTATTCCATTTTGTCCCCTCTACTAATTTGGAAGTTGTACCCTTTATTTCTGTATATATTCAGTAACCTTAGTGGTTACTTAACAGAATCTAAAGTTGATTGATGTTCTTGAGCCTTCTCCTGGACAATACGCGAACTTAGAGCACATTAATGCCAGCCATCCCTTCTCATAGTATATATTTTTGTTTCCTTGCTCGTACTTCTATTTTTTTTTTTAATCTTAAAAACTGGGCATTTTTATTGTTTTAAATAGTCATCATCCTCTGGGAATTACCCTACATGTTTGTCATTGCTTACTGTTCCTTTTTGAATGTCAGCTCATCCTTCTTGAATCATTCTTCTGAAATTCATGTTAGAAGACTTTTTAGTAAGGCTCTGTTGATAATAATTTATTTTTTAAAATAATTTCTCAGTTTGCGTTTGTCTGAAAATAACTGTATTGCTTCTGTTTGTAAGGTCAGTTTGCTGGATATATTAATAGAATTCTCAGCACTTTGAGTATTGTCTTTTGAGTTGCATTATTAAGTTCACTGTTAATTTAATTGTTATTCCTTTGTAGTTAATGCCTTTTTTCTCTGGCTGCTTTTAAGATCTTCTGTGTGACTTTGGTGTGCTAAATAAGTTCTGCTGTGATATGTCCAGTAGAACTTCTTTTTTTAAATTATTATCCTTAGGATTTGATAGGTTTTTCTGAATCTGAGAATTGGTGTCTTTCATCCATTCTGGAAGATTTTTATTTATTATTTCTTCAATTGTGCTTTTCTTTCCTTCCTCCATCATCTCCATCTAGATCTCTTGTTTAGACCGGCTCACCCTATCCTCTGTATTTGCTGCATTCTCGATAATTTCACAGTCTGTCTTATAGGTCACTAATTCCATTCTTAGTTGTATCTAAACTCTTTTCCACCTGCATATTGAGTTTCCAGTTAATTGTCATTTTTTTTATTTCTGGAAGTTGTACTTGTTCTTTGTCTAGCCTCCCTGGTGAATTTGTTTATTGATTTTTTAAGTGTAGAGAGGCACAAGATAAGCGTAAACAGCCTGGGGCCCAGCAGATTTCCCACAGATAAGACAATACATTGGGAGGTTTACCATCCCAGAAATGCAACTTACCTTATCTCTTGGCGGATTGTCCCATATTACAGTGCATTGAATAACAGGATTGTGCTGTTTTCAATAAATTTTGTAGCAACAACATTTGTGATTTTAAAAAGTAGGCTTTTAAGGTAGCATAAGGAGAATGAAATAATGGCTTTAAGCAGTAGCAATTGTAAGCTTTAAGCACTGGCAAATGTAAAGACGCTTTACAATTTGCTCTATGCTTTAGAGACTCATATTGACCATGTTTGGCTCAGGAAATGTTTCAGCTCAGAAATGAACCTTTCCGATAGAACTTGACTTTAGAATTTTAGGCTAATACATACTTAACGTTTGTGAGTATAGTTTCCAGCAGATAGTATCCATTTATTTCCAGAAATACTTTCAGCTTTAAGCCTTAATGTAACATGTTTCTTGTAAGAGGGAAGTATCTTTATATATATTTTTTAGCATCCATTATATGCAGAGGTATAGTTTTGTCCCAAAAGGGAAGAATAATCCCGATTTTTATCTCAACTCTGCACACCTAGACCACCCTCTGGGATAACAGAAGTTTGCCCAAAACCTTTTGAAAGAAATTTAAAGCCTGTAGTTTTTACTACTACAAAATCCTATCTAAGCACAGACTTTAGCATATTTAGATGAATGGTTTGGTGACCCTGGATTGAGCCCCTTTTAATTGAGAAGAACATAAAAAAGCCAACAGTGTTCTTAGAGCCTGGGGGCTTCGGGAATAAAGTACCCACAAAAGCAACGTGCAGTGCAGTCGCAGTTTTGCTCAACTGACTGACTAGCATTCTGCTTCCTCTACCTCCTAGCTTGTCTTTTGAGCAGGTTCTCTGCGAGCCTCAACAGAAGAAGAAGCATCACTTGTAAAATGGGGGATGATAATGAGGATGATAGCAGTTGCCTTGTGGGGTAGTTTTGTGGGTTAAATTAAATAATACAATTCTAAGCACAGTGTGTTGATGATAAATGCTACGAGTTAGCTGCCACTCTTAATGGTTTTGGTACATCTCCCTGTCAGTTTTCATGCTATCTTATTTATAAAAATGATACGAATACTCACATGGTTCGATTATTTCTCTTCTCTCCCTTTCTTCTTCAGAATTTTCTCCTTCTGTTCTTTCTCCTATGTGAGGCAATGATGAATTATGTCATTTAATCTGCTGTCAATTCAAATTCCAGTGGGCTGGGGTAGGGGGCCCTAGAACATGAGCACTACCATTTAAAGAGCACCAGACTTGGAGTGCCTGGGTCTCAGATGGGCTTTGCCATGGAAGACACGGAAGACATATCACAGAACCACTTTGGGCATTTACGCATCTTTCAATGGGACATTGGAAGGAAGATCTCGCAAGGTCCCTGTTAACTCTAGAAACTGTGATTCTTATGTGTTGAGCTTCTTTATCTTGATTACAGTTTTCAGTACATGCTCCCTGTTCTGGTTAGTTTTCTGATAATGAAAATTTTCCATTTGTTTTTATTTTAGAAATATACCATAACTATGGATTTTGTCAGAAGATTTGAACGGCAATGTGGATCACAGGCTAGTGTAAAAAGATTAAGAGCACATCCTGCCTATCATAGCTTCAATAATAAGTGGAACTTGCCTGTTTATTTTCAAATAAGGTTGGTCATTTATTCACCGCCGCCCCCACCCCCACACCCTTCTAAAACAGAATTTGAATGCCAGTTAAGGTTGTTGTGCCAATTAGTGGCTCCTTTTCTCTGATCATCATAATAGGCTTTGGGAGACAAAATTGAAAGTGGAGAAAGATACATAAGAAGTATTATGGTTGCCAAAGTCTGACTTGCATGACAAAAACGTAAGTTTTATTTTTTGGTAATTGGAGAGCTCAGAACACAAGAGTTGGAAGGAGCTGACTCCGAGCCCCGCCTCATTCCCACCCACCATGTCTTCATTCGTTGTGAAAAGAGAAAGTAGGAGTTATACAGCAGCTCTTTTTTTCCATTTTCCCTGTGTCATCATCTGCCTCAAATAATGAACCTGTCTTACATCTGTTTTTGCTCATCTGAGATACTTGTGGGAATGGGGAAAAGCAGAGCCTTAAGTGTTCTTTGCAGCTGGTTCCATCTATTAGTGTATGAGAAGCCTCGTCATTATTTCGGCTTCGCTTATCATCTTTGTGACATTTGTGCCCTCTATTCTGGAAAATGGTGACATTTTTCTTCCAGGTTTCATGATGATATCACCTTTGTCAATAAGCCATTCTATAAAATACTTGGGGAAATATAGGATGAACCCTTAACATCATACAGTGCATTGGAGAAACAGATGATAATAGCCATTTTTGCAGATTCTCTTGAATGAGGTCATGATATGTTCTTCCATAGAATGGCATTTTACCTGAAATGCTCTTTGAAGAATCATAGGCTTTTTTATTTACATTGCTGGATGCTTTCATTAATTATGATGCAGTCCTTTCCCCTAGAGTTCTGAGGAATAATTACAGAGAAGGAGATCAAGAATTAGGTCCCCTGATGATAATTGCTTGGGATGATTGAGAATGTATGTAATCATCTTTTTATAATGAAATCACAGTTCTCAGAATGAAGTAGTAAGGTGCCCTTTCACTTACAATACTGTGTTTTATGCTAAATTTTCCAAGGTTGCGTCATCATGTAGTTTGTCTCTCAGCAGGAAATTATGGATTTGTTCATCTAAGATGTTAATGGGATGCACTGGAAATAGTTGTTATATGATAATCAACATCAAGCCAGGGCAAGAAGCCTTTTTGATTTGTGAGCAGGATTTAAAATAGCAAAGCATCGTTTTATAAAATGATACTGCTATGGAGAAATAAGGTTTACATTTCCCCATCTCTCTGTCGTCCAGGTTTGGAGTTAGATTACTTTGGTTATCTAATGCTATCACCTCACAAACATACTCCTCTGCTTTCTGCCTCCAAACTCTTTCCTGGTCCTTTTCCTCAGACCCTGGGACCCATGCACCGTTACCTCACTCTTCCATCCCACCACTGCACCTCCTGCAGCCCCCATGGGCTATTTCAGCCCGTGCTCTTGGCTCTGCCAGGCTGGGCCCCTTGGTAATGGCACAGCTTGGCTTCAGCTGCATCTCCTTTCGTTTCAGTTTCTCTCAAAGCTGGTAATTGGGGCTTAAACTCCATTGAAACTCAGCCAATTCCCTGAAAGTCTTTTTTACCTTCACCAGATTTCAGCCTTAAGCCTTCAAAGGAGTTGATTAGCCTTTTTGAAAAAACCTCTTTTATTTAAAATTCGTGAAATTAAAAAAAATAGTTTGAGTTATGAAGTGTAGAACTTGTTTTTAGTACATTTGTTTTTCCATCTAAAAAGTAAATTCCATTAAGAATTTGTAGAACTTTTCTATTGATTTTTATCAGGTGTTGGGTTGTTTGCTCTGAAGGATGACAAAAAGTTCCGCAAACATGGTTAGGGTCAGAGTTGCATTGTCATCAGATTCATTTCAAGGTCATTTGAAGTAAACCTAAAGACAGTGGGGTGGTGATGGTTGGACATTTCCTAAGAAGAAATATTAATATTGCACTCTCAGTAGAAGTTTTCTGCTCCTGGATCTGACTACCCATATCCAAATCATCTTCGGGAAAAAAGCCACCTCCCCAGCCCAGCTATCACCACAATTCTTGTGAACACATTTTGTATCCTCTCACTGTCCCTGAGACCCCGCTGTGTCTACATTTCATTTGCTCCTATGGGCATATTGGAAAGTAGATGAGGACTTAGTTTCTCATGGGAAGAAATTAAATGCAGATGTGATCAAAACAGCCTCAAATTATAATGAGTCAGTGACTGCCTGGAAACTGCAGGTGTTAGCCCTTTAAATGCCAAAGGCTAAATTTCAGTTTGCTATTCTTTTTAAAATTGAAATATTTCTAGTACATTCACATGTATATACTGTATTACATAGTATATGCTGAACACAGTCTTATGATGTGGAATCTACGTAGTAATATTAAGGTGCGGGTAGCCCTTTCTTTCCTGTCCCTGCACTCCTCTCAGACATGTGTATCCACGAGAGACGGGTGCACTTATGATGTTCCTGATACTTCAGAGAAAAAAAACAGTAGGCATCACTATTGTTATCGCCATTGTAATTTTTATTTAAGTATTATTGTAGCCCTGTGATGTTCGTGGAGGAATATGTCTAGAGACCTTCCCCGGGCCTATATTTAAGAATTTAGAAATGTTTGTATTTGGGGTTGCCCTTCTTACATGGATCCTGTTGAGAGTAGAATGACATTCGATGTGCACATGAAAACCACACCATAGCTTTTCAGATTTCAACAGAGGTTCCCTCTCTCTTTTGGCCATTTTCCAAGAAGAAATATGTTCTGTTGCTTCATTCCTGGCAGTTACCGCACAGCAGAGCTGTGTGAGGGGCTGGTCCCCTGGCTGGGGAGCACACCTAGGCCAAGTGACTTGGGCAGTTGTAATCATACATCACTGTCCCTGCTCAAAGATAGGCAGAACCTCTCTGTGAAGTGCAGGGATCAAGGCTCTGCTGCATTTTTTTGGTCCTTTTTCATTTGTATGCTTTTCAGAATTATCGTAAATATACATAAAACTCTGTAGCCCATGTCTTTGCATAGTACTAAATTATACCTATTTTTTCTTATTGGTTTATAGCATCAAGCTTCCACATTAATACTGCATACTGGTCCATTGAATATACCACAGATTCTGTAACCATATTCTTTCTTTTGGCCATTTAGGTTGCTTCAGTTTTTCCCTGATATAAACAGTGCTGTGTCAGCTATCAGGCCTTTTCTGTATCAGGGCTAACTTCCTGTGTTTTGTTTAGATTTTGAAGAAAGGCAGGACTGGGAGTCTGAGGTTGAGCTCTAGGAGCTGGTTTGCTCTCCCAGGTGCAGAGCAGTCCCATCTCCCTTGTTCTCGTGTTCAGTGTCACTGCCTCCTCTTACTGCTGTTCCTGGGCTAGTTTCCAGTGCTCTATTATTATTATTTTTTTTTTTTTTTTGAGACGGAGTCTCGCTCTGTCGCCCAGGCTGGAGTGTAGTGGCGCGATCTAGGCTCACTGCAAGCTCCGCCTCCTAGGTTCACGCCATTCTCCTGCCTCAGCCTCCCGAGTAGCTGGGACTGCAGGCGCCCGCCACCACGGCCGGCTAATTCTTTCTTGTATTTTTTTTTAGTAGAGACGGGGTTTCACCGTGTTAGCCAGGATGGTCTTGATCTCCTGACCTCGTGATCCATCCGTCTTGGCCTCCCAAAGTGCTGGGATTACAGGCATGAGCCACCGCGCCCGGCCTCCAGTGCTCTCTTATCCCACTTTTCCATCTGTCACTTGTTCCTTCTGTACCTCTCAACTGCAGCAGGAAAAGACTAGCCTTTTGTGAGCTTCACTGGACAATTAGAGAGTTCCTTTCTTTCCATGGGGCAGACAGGACAGCTATGGGAAACCAGCCAGCTAAAATGGTCCAGGATAGCCTTGGTGTCTTCAGTGCTCAGCTGTGTTGGGTAGGGCTGCAGCTTTTTGTGTCAAGCTGTTCTTTTTACTCTTTAGACAGTTGCCTTTAGCTCAGTCTCTGAACCGCTTTTTAAAAGCACATTATGTACTATAAAAAATAATTTCATATCAGTTGGATAAATTGATACTGAGCATGCATCAGAATTCATTACTAGTAAGGCAATTAGCAGGTGACAAAAGAGCATGCTAGTAAAGACAGGTATGAAATTGGAAGAGTTATACAGTTAGAAAACAATGCCTGCCGAAGCAGCTAGCTTAAAAAAACTATATAACACGTTAGCCTTTCACAAAGTCATAAAAACATGTCCATATCCATTATTAGAACAGAGGTCTGTGACAGGATGAGCTGAGGTGCCAGGTGAGCCAGCTGTCATCAGGAAAAAAAGAACGCACATCTAGGAAGCACTGGTATAGACACTGAGCATTAGTACCCAAAGGGCAAGTACCATGGACGTGGGAGAGGGTCAGCAGATTAGAAGAGCACCAAGCAGCGAGTTCTAGTTTTAACTGGCTGCTTCCCGTGATTTTTCTCAAGCTGCCAACACAGGTACAGAATGCAGCTTTCTTACCCTGGGGACGTTTACCTACCTGTGATGGTGTTAAGATAGATGGGTTGGAGGAACCAAAGTTTTATGGCCTTGAAGTGAATAGAGGATCATAAGCAGGTGCTACTCACCTGACAACTTCTTGATGGAGACTTAACTGGCAGTTTGTTTAATTTGAGAAACATGGGGAAGGTTATGATTCAGACCAGCTGCAAATAACAGAGAACCCTTATATAACAGTGGCTTAGTCACGATTTCTTGTTCAGTTAAAAAAAAAAAAAAAAGGCTGGGAGAATAGGCATTTCGAGGCTGGACTTACCAGCGAGTGACAGAGAAAGTTCCTGTTACTTAGGAAAAACAGAGGATGGCTAGGGAAAGGCATCTGTCAGAGTCATAAACACTAATTTGTGTTCTTGTTTTCATCTCAGATTTAGAGAAATAGCAGGATCCTTAGAAGCAACACTTACAGATGTCCTGGAAGATGCCCCAGGTAACTCCCCCAAAGTGATAAGTGGCATGGTATCCTAAATGAGTTCATTCAGTTCACCACGTCAGCTAGATCATAATACTCTGAGCCTACTTTCACTGGTTTGTTTTTGTTTTTGTTGTTTGTTTGTTTGTTTTATCATGCCTTAAGTTGGACCTTAAAATCACTTAGTTTGACTGTTTTTTTTTGTTTTTTTTTTTTTTTGAGATGGAGTCTCTCTCTGTTTTGCAGGCTGGAGTGCAATGGCATGATCTTGGCTCACTGCAGCCCCCGCCTCCCAGGTTCAAGCGATTCTCCTGGCTTAGCCTCCCAAGTAGCTGGGATTACAGGCATACACCACCACGCCTGGCTAACTTTTTTATTTTCAGTAGTGGCAGGGTTTCACCATGTTGGCCAGGCTGGTCTTGAACTCTGACCTCAAGTGATTCATCCACCATGGCCTCCCAAAGTGCTGGGATTACAGGCATGAGCCACCATGCCCAGCCCTTCTTTTTTTAATAAGGTAAAAATAAACCAAATAGTTTTGGTACATAGAGTTCTTGCTTTATAAAGATGAAAAAGGAATAAGAATATAGGAAACAGACCTCATTTTCATTCCTGAATATAACTTGTCCAGGGGATATGGCCCCTTGGTGTGCTTATGTCATCAGCTGGTTTTTTTAGCAAAGGGGCTGTGATCTGCCTTCCTCCCAGGCTGAGGACTGGTCTGCATGGTAGAGGGTCAGGGTGCTCCTGCCTCTCACTGACAATGACTCACAGCTGAAGCATGCATCCTGGGCCTCCTGGGCCCTGGCTGCCTATGCTGGGCTGCTGGGCAGGTAACAGCTGTAGATATGTGGACTTACCAGTACATGTTTGCATACTCTGACAGCCTCATTAATTTTTGTATCATATATTTATTCCTAGTGACCACTGAAATACTGTGTGCTTATATCTAGGTTCCTCGACTTAAATTTCCACTCTCTTTTATGCAGCTAAGTCTCCTATCATTTTGAATCAGTTTTAGCTTCAGAATTTGTTTTCATCGGTCTTTGCCAAAAATGGTCATATGTAGTTAACTTCTTCTAAAAGAATAAGAAGTATGTTGAGATAGAGGAAGACTCTTGTGAAACAGGACAAATTTGAAACTGAAGTTTAAACCTCTGCAAGTGATTGCCACTCCAGCCCGTGTTTGTTGATTTGGTATAAAGTACCTATTAAACATTATTTCTGAATGCTATATATGTTTGATGTTTATCCAGACACCTGGGAGATAGTGTCATGTAAAACTGTGCGTGGCATGAAGGATGTGGTAGGGAACATGGATTGTGGCCACTCCTCATCCCTGTGCCTCCAACAGCTTTGCTGACCACATGGTTTTCTTCAGAAGGCCACTTTCTTTACCTTTGAATCATACATCAAAAGTCTCACATTAGATTATAGCCTAAAATTGTCTGAAATTCCTTAAATGTGTGTTGTTGTTGTTTTTTCTCTAGCTGAAAGTCCATATTGCCTTCTGGCTTCTCATAGAACTTGGAACAGCCTCAGGAGGTGTTGGTCAGATGAGATGTTCTTGCCATTGCTGGTGCATCGCCTGTGGAGATTCACTCTGCAGATTTTGGCACGATACTCTGTGTTTGTCAGTGAGGTAATAAGGGCTGGCCGTGGAGCTCATCCATAGTCAATACTGATAAGAATTAAAGATGTTAGGCTAACTCCTTAAGATTTTTGTAAATGCCATGAGAGGTGAATTCAGAGGACCACAGTAGTCTGACTTCCCAGGATGATCTGCAGCTCTGCTTCTGTGTTTCACTTTTACTCCTGCAAGCATTGCATTTAGGGGTGTCTATTACCACAAACTTGTTTTGTTGAAAAGCACCACTGTGGCAAGTCCATGTTTTCCCTTCTCAAAACCAGATTCTTTGAACTGCCTCCAAATTTAAAAAAAAAAAAAAGATGTTCATTTTAATTTCAAGGTGATTATGAAAATGATTAGAAATAAAAATATGTGCATTTTAATACTTAATATTTGGAAGGTTACAAAACAATATTGTCATCAACATAAAAAGGTATTAAAATTATCTTTTCTTTTTTGAATATCCTTTTCCCTTTTCAAATAATCAAATATATTAAATATCCACATGCCCTTGGTGACTTATTAATACTCTACAAAAAGCCAGAAATTCTTGATCCACAAGAGCGTTGGTACAGTCCAGTGCTCAGCACCAGCCCCGTGGGTTCTTGCTAGGACCTCGGATAGCAGTGCTGCCCTTTCTCTGGGGGAAGCGTGAGTAACAGACTCTCAGGTAAACCAGTCATGGCAGTGTGAGGAGTATGCAAAGGAGATGTGTTCTAAAAAATAAAAAAGACAACATGGAGAAAACAGCACACTTTGAATAAAATCTTTGTTATTTGGAGTAGGAAAGGATCCCAGTCCTCCTCTTGCAGTGTATTTTAATGGAAAAAGTGTCAACTTTGGAGCCAGTGTCAAACTTTGGCTCTTCAACTTTTTAATTCTGTGTACCTAGAGGAATTAAGCTGAGTCTTCATCTGGAGAATGGGAAAACAGCTTCTATATGTGGTTGTTGTGAGGATTTATTTGGACTAAAGCTTCTGTCAGGTAATGGGAGTCTAGTGAAATCTAGTTTGTCTTTCCCTTTTGCCTTCCCTCTGCTCAGAAGGGTCTTAGTGGACCACCCTGGGCCATCAGCTGTTTCTGAAGACCGCTGTATGATTCACCTGACAGAGTTGGGTTAGGACGATTATTCATCATGCGTTCTTGCTAGCCAGGAATTCTCTGTTTATCTGTAATAGATCACTTTGCCCTGAATGTTCATTATCCCATTCTATCCCATTCTTTGCTTGATGCTAGCATACTTCTTTTTAATTTTTTTCCCCTATAAACAGTGTTACGCAAAGAACACTGTTTTTTTGTATTTGAAGGTTTGGATTTTGATATTTTATCCTTATTAATTATAATTACAAATATGGTATATTTGCCTAACATAATTGATTTTTTTTAAAACCTGTGATGTCCCCAAAATTAATTTTATTGTGGTTTGGGTGCTTTATTTTTCACATGGTATTTTTATCACCAGAAAGTAGATAAGTTCCAGAAGGTAAATGTACATGGGGGCGTAGTTGGTCCTTGTTTCTCTTAGTGCTTCACTCTTTCCTGTAAATACAATATGGTGTACTTTTATTAGTAAGTTTTTACTAAATGCTCTGTAGACAGCTAGCATTTAATGGTGAGTTATTGACGCACACATATATATAAATGCTCATGTATCTTGCTAGTGTAAAGGTAGTTAATCAGTGAAATCCTTTTTCAGCTTTCACTCAGGCCCATTTCTAATGAAAGTCCCAAGGAGATCAAGAAACCTTTGGTAACTGGTAGCAAAGAACCTTCCATCACCCAAGGAAACACTGAAGACCAAGGAAGTGGTCCTTCAGAAACAAAGCCTGTGGTTTCCATTTCCCGTACTCAGCTCGTGTATGTGGTTGCAGACCTGGACAAGCTTCAGGAGCAGGTAAGCCTGTGTCCCAGAAGAATTCCAGGTGCTTGGTTTAATGTTTTCACAGAAGGTAGCATGTGTAAAAGGCAAACACCATTGGGCCTTATGGGGCTTAAATTGTGGGGCCCATGGGTACCCCAAGAGAGAACCTCTCACCTCCCTTTCTAGGTGTCTCTCCAGCTTCCGCTGACAGATTATGTCCATATAGGGTTTCTAAGGGTGTGCACTTCTTCTGCGTGGAGTGCATTCTGTATTGTATTCACCTCCACCCTGCTTCCTTCTCAGTAGTGATGGGACAAGCTGGAGCAGCCATGCTTCCCCCCCGCCTTTTTTTTTTTCCATTAGCTCACCTTATTCTGCTCAGGCATGATCTTTAGTGGGCTGGATTTCAGTTACTTTACATTAATTTACCCCAGTATTTTCTGTTGATGTTTAATCTTCAGCTATACCTTGAAAGTGCTAAAATATTAAAACTTCTTCCTCTGTTTTCTCTGCATAGATCCATATGTTTTTGCTTGTAACGTTAACTCTGGGGTGAATGTAGTGGTTAAGTCCTCTGATACACAGTTCTGCTTTCCTCAACGTTAGATATTTTGTGGTGCTTGAATAAATACCGTTTTGAATTTTAAAATGTGTATGTTTTCAGTAAGAATATGGTCTTTACTGTGTCTATTTTCGTATTATGGAGAGCCGTAGAGTAGAAAATGTTTTTGCTTATTTTCTGCGCCTGTTAGTAGCCATTAAACCACGTGACTTCTCATGTTGTTGGAATCTTTTTATAGTAAAAGCATTAAAACTGTTTCTTTCTTTTGATGAAAATTACCGAAATTCCTGATTTTAGATTCACCATTCATTAGCAAATCCTAGCGTTTGTAGATGCAAATAGAATCGCCTCTTCCTTTGATTTATAAAAAGTAACTGAATATATAAAGTGCATATTTATTTCAGCTTCCAGAACTCTTGGAAATAATCAAGCCAAAACTTGAAATGATTGGCTTTAAGAATTTTTCTTCTATCACAGGTAAAAATGAATCTTGACTAAGCAAATCTTTGAATAAGAAATGATTTAAAATAAAATTTCAGAGACTGTAGGGTCTATTTAATTTAACATTTTCTTCTGTAGTTGTAAATCCTTGGTTGTTTCTCTATTCTGTTCTGTATTATAACTTCCCTAAATAAGATGTTTTGTTTAATTCATTTGATCTGATTTATTATAGTACACACTGTAAATGCTGTGACAGTATTTCAAATGAAGTTCACATCTGGGCCTGAGCATGATGATTAAATCCAGTCTTTAATCTCAACAGCAGCCCTGGAGGACTCCCAGAGCTCTTTGTCAGCCTGTGTGCCCTCCTTGAGTAGCAAGATCATCCAGGATTTAAGTGACTCTTGCTTCAGTTTCCTAAAAAGCGCACTGGAGGTTCCCAGGCTTTACCGAAGAACCAATAAGGTCAGCGCCATTCATGGGAGAGAATTCTGAGGTGGGGAAGTGTGTATTAGGAAAGCCAAAGAGGAAGGAAGGAAGCAGCGGATTCCCAGGGTAGCCTGAGACAGACTGAGCTCATCCCATTCTGAGAATGGTATTGATGAAGAGAGGGAGGTTCGGCAGGGGTGAGCAGGGGCTCTGGGCCACAAACTGAAATAGTTAGACCTTTCCCATCCTATCCTAAAAGTATTTAAGGATGTACTCAGTTTCCTTTTGGTCTTGCGGAAAAGTATGTTTTTCAGAAAAAGCATTTTAATAACATTTTAAAGTCCTATACATTTTTGTCTCCATATCTGGTATTCCACACTTTATATCTTGTTCCCTCTTTGTTGTTACTGGAAATATAGTTGGCCCCTGTGTCCCCAGGTTCTGCATCCACAGAGCCAACTGTGGATCGAAAATATTCAGGGAAAAGAAAAACTACAACAATAAAAAATAATATAGGCCAGATGTAGTGGCTCACACCAAAATCCCAGCACTTTGGGAAGCCGAGGCAGGAGAATTGCTTAAACCTAGGAGTGTGAGACCAGCCTGGGCAAAGTAGTGACATCCAGTCTCCACACATAAAAAAAGTTTTTATTAAAAAAAAAATACAAATGTTAGTACTCTAAAGATGATTTAGACTATACTGAAGGGTGTGCATAGGTTTTATGCAAATATGATGCCATTTTATATTTGCTCCTTATTGTCTGATTTGAAGCTGCCTCTCGGAAGTGGGAGAGAGAGAGACCTATTTTATGTTGCCAAATATGTTGTTTTTCTTCAGTAATCTACCAACTCTCCCTTTCTAGTCAATAGGTTGCTACAGTAATATATTTCCTGAGTGTCTGTGTTAGGGTCAGACCCTGTGCTAGACACTTTACATAGTCTTACTATCCTCCTACGAAGTGGGTGCTAGTATTGTCATTTGCAGATGAAGAAACCAGAGCTAAGAAAAGTTACATTCCTGAGCCTGGATCCTTGTTTCTCAAACGGTGGTCTGATGATCAGCAGCATTCACATCCTCTGGCGGGTGGGAGCTCACTAGAAAAGCACAGTCCCAGAACTCAACCCTTCCACCAACAGAATTAGAACCTGAGTTTTCTGCCCCCAACAGAATTAGAACCTGAGTTTTACGAGATTGCCAGGTGATTGATGTGGACATGAAGCTACGGGAAGCAGTGCCCTAGTTTCGATGCCCTGAGCCGTGGGTGGCTGTGCCAGCCAGCACCTGAACCCAGCCTGGCTCCAGACGTCACCTTCTTGTGCTGGCTCTTCTTATTCCCTCGTGTTCTCCAGGCAGCTCTCTGTGGACCCCAGTGTTACCTTTGGGAGGGATGGAAGTTGTTCATGTCTCAAAACTAGAACATTAATAGTATCCTTTTGGACTTGAGGTCTGGGTAACTTACTCTGTTTCTTTTCTGTTTCTTTCCTGTGCATCTTTATCTCCTACCAACATCATTCCAGGAGGTCCCAACCACAGCTTCCTCCTATGTGGACAGTGCTCTGAAGCCCTTATTCCAGCTTCAGAACGGACACAAGGATAAGCTCAAACAAGCAATAATTCAGCAGTGGCTAGAAGGCGCTCTCAGTGAAAGCACTCATAAGTAAGTAAATTAAAAGTAGACCTTGTGGGCCTTGCTTAGAAGAGTCTGCGGCAGAAACCCCCGAGGCCATCAAGCACTGCGTATGAATAAAGCAGTGAGACTGCCTAGCGCTTCTTCACTGGATTAGTCAGAGTGTGGTCCCGCAGTTTGCTACCTCCCTCCCCACACCCCCGTGGACGGCCCGTGGGCCGGCTTCCTCTGACTGGGCCGCAGCCTCACTGGCCATGTGCACAGTGCCCCTGCATCTCCTGGCCCTGCCTACGTTCCCTGCAGGTGCCATTCTCCGAGGTCCAGCCACATTCTTCTTGGAGGCCCTTTCTTTGCTCAGCCCTGTCAGTCCAGAGTGGCTCTAATCATAACAGATAATCAAAGAACTTAGGTTGGTAATCAAGGAAGAGAAAACATACATTTAAAAGTAATTACAGCTGACAAGGACTCGATTCCTAAAACCTCTAAAACACATGAATGTCTTTTTCTAATGAAATATTATTTTCCTAAATCAACAAGTATGCTATTCAATTTTGTTACTGATTTTGTTTAATAAATATTAATTTTGCAGTAGTATTTTATTAAGATTTAAGTGGCCATTTATGGGTTAATTTAGAACATAAAAATAATGTCTAATACAGTTTTTGTGGGCAAATGTGTTTCAAATGCCAAGTAACCAGCTTGTAGACAAAGCTTTGAAATATAACTTATTTATAATTTCAAAATTATATTGAGAGTATTTTAAAGACAATGAACTTTATTGAAAATTCTGAAATGCTTTTATACTCTAAAAGATGAACTGTTCCTAGAACTGATTGGAAATGAACTTGTTACTTGATCTGGGGCATGAGCTACAGATGTCCACCCTCGATTAAATTTTAAACAAAATCCATGCAAATACATACTTCTTAAATTCTGAGGGAATGCTGTGTTAGACACTTAAGACTATATATACACATATGTATCTGCATATATGTGTGTGTATATATATTAAAAAATGATTTTAAGAAAATTACATACCATGGCTGAATTTTCGTTGGAAACGAATTCGTATCTTAAAAATCTCTTTTTTTGGTCCACAAAGCCAGTCACTGTATTTGGTGTTACACACAAATGCCTCTTTTCACCAATAAACGTGTCTTCTGCTCAAGGTACTACGAAACCGTGTCAGATGTATTGAACTCTGTGAAGAAAATGGAAGAGAGCCTGAAAAGGCTGAAACAAGCCAGAAAAACCACTCCCACCAACCCCGTCGGTCCCAGTGGTGGCATGAGTGATGACGACAAAATCAGGCTGCAGTTGGCCCTGGATGTTGAGTACTTAGGAGAGCAGGTAACCCATCAGCCGCCAGCAGCTCCAGTGAGCCTGAAACCAAATTCTGAGAGCCGGGCAGTTACTTGGTGGCTCACGTGATCCCAGAGATGCTGTTGCAGTGGCTAGGGAATTGCTTCCCAAGTGTTAACGACTAGGAGTCGGGGCTCCCAAATTATTTTGCCTCTAGGCAGTATGAGAAGGAAAAGGTAGAAGAAAATGGAGAATTCCCGTTTTGAAGTCCAGTGGCGTGCTCTCTGGTGCTGTTGCCATCTGCTGGTTTCCCCAGTGCCCAGGCTCACAGAGCTCACTACAGTGGGACTTTTTGGTCGAGTGCCTGATACTTAATTGGTGCTAACCCCAGGCTTTTGAAATCCTTGCTGGTTTAGCTTAAAATAACTGAAAGCATTTACCCCTCTATGGTGCGTAGGAAATCCTCTGAGCACAACTCCTCTGCTTCCCTGGTTGGCTTTTGTAGGTTTCCTATAAAACACAAATTTTAGAATCATGGCATGTGGCTGAATGGTAATGTGGATATTATCACTTAAGATATGGATAACATGTAATGAATGAGGTGAAAATGAAATTTCATCATAAAATGAAATGTTGTGATACTGTGAGGATAGTTCATAAAACCTCTAGATGTTCAGAAACTGGCCTTCTAAACTGTTGAAGTGTCATCCCACACAGTAGTAGGTCCTCAAAGGAGGCCTTTCCAGAGGGAAAAAAATTGAAATTATAAAGTTTCCATAAGAGGACACTTGGTCTTGATTTGGAGAACTGAGACAATGTTAATAGAAAAAGCAAAAAATAAAAGCAGTCAAAACAAGACCCTTGATTTTCTAGCTTACTAAGGAATTTCTTTTACACGTCATGATCATCACTGAAAATTCAACTGTTTTCTGCTTTGAGATGAATTTAGAGATACATCCTGGTAAAAGTCAACTGCCATGTTGCTTTATTTGGAAAAAAAACCTAAAGACTTTTTACAAGCAAGAAAGTATATTATAGAAACGTGAAGAGCCAATGAGCAAAAGAAAGGGAAGGAAGGAAGGAGAGTGGGATAGGGAACTAAAAGGAAAGAGAAGGGAAAGAAAAGGTGCCTCCGCAGTCCTGGTCCCCAGAACAAACCACAGAATGCTGACAGACACTTGGTGTGTATCTTTCCGGATCTTTCTCTGCGTGTGTGTATGTGTATGGATGTATACGTGTATGTGTGTTGTTATTGTCGTTTTTAAACAAAAGTGGGAACATAGTGTGCCATGTCTCAGTGACCAAAATAATCCACGGTAGTTGCTGTGCCAAGCAAAGTGTTTTCAACTCATCTGATTCTAAAAGGTTTTTGGCAATATGTTAAGAAACTAAGAGCACAGGCCAGTACTTTTTTGAAAATTCTCTACTTAAAAAATAGTTCACTTTTTTATTTCCCTAGTGTGGATTTTCTTTTCTAGTGTTTTTTAGGCCCACAAAAGGGGCTCTTATTCTGTCTGATTTATTGGACTAAGATAAATTAACCTACTGGCTTCTTAGAATGGTAAGTGTTTGACCCCAAAAACCTCACATTTTACAAGAAGTAAACCCTTTGCTCTAGAGGAAAAAATATCCTACAAGTCTTCAGGGAACTGTCGTCTGGTTTAGTAGAGGATGAAGATTTTCTTTCTCCCCCCCCTCCACATTCAGCTTGAATTGCAGTAACATAATTCATTCTCATGGCCTTTGCAGATACAAAAGCTGGGACTGCAAGCAAGTGACATAAAAAGCTTCCCAGCTCTCGCAGAGCTTGTTGCTGCTGCCAAGGACCAGGCAACAGCAGAGCAGCCTTAAGCATCTTGGAAGATCTCGAGGTTAGATTCTTAAGCAAGAGAAGAGTTGGACTTCCAGGCTGAAGGGGAGAAAGTGACTCTGTTCTCTTAGCTACCGTCCATAGCGAAGAAGTGCTTCCAGCATCGCTCCAGCGACACGCCCATGCGTCTTCTCTCAGCGTATTTGGGTCTTCCTTTGCCCAAAAAGAACACAAAAGCCTTTTTCCATTGTATGGAAGATAGTTTTTAAGACATTTGAAACTTTCTACTATAGTTTACAGAACAAATTATTTTATTTTTATTGTAAATCTTAGTGTGGAAGAGCTGATTTCTAAAATATGATTAAAGTAAATATATACCTATGAATGTCAGGAGTTGTCTCCCTGAGCCTGCAGTTGGAAGTGACGACTGTAGTGGAGTGATGTCCTGTATAGAAACGCCCTTCTCTGAAATAAAGAGAACTCCTGGGCTTTCTAAAGAGGCTGCCGGAGGCCGTCCTCCACTCGCACTGTGTGTGGGAGCAGTGCTTCTGATCCTGCTGTCACCGCAGCCTCTGGCAGGGGCCGGCACCAGTAGGAAAGACCTCCTTCCTAAATAAAAGACGTGTCTCCCGGGAGTGTGTGCGCCTTTTCTTTGGGAATTCCGCACCAGGAAAGCACTCCTCATCACTCGTGCCTGTAATGACATGTGTTCCCTTCCAGGCAGATGCCCGTCTTAGCACCAGTGGGAAGGGTCCTGGCCAGCACCAGCCCTTTCTTTCAATGTGTGGGAGTTCCTTTCCTTGGAGGGGTAACACACCTTCCTTCGGAGTCAGCAGGCCCCGCCCTTCCTGGCAAGCTGATGTGGATAGAAGGAAGGAAGACTGCCCTGAGAAGAGCTGGAAGCACCGGGGAGAGGCACTCCAAGACTGGTTTGTTGGTTCGAACTCACATAGGCAGCATGGAGCACTGTGTAGCCCCTGCCGAGCTGTGGCTTCAGCCCTCCCAGCCTGATGAGGAGCTGGAAGCAGCTATGTTAAGTCCTTAGTCTTGCATTCCCGTGCATCTCAGTCCCTTCTTTGTTCAAAGGTTCGCCGTAGGGAGAGGAAGTAAATGGTAGGGAATGAGAGCAGGTCCTGTAGTTAGCAGGCTTGACTTTTTTAGCACAGACCGGGATGAGGAGGGCTAGAGAAGTCAGAGGAAATTCCAGTGATGAAAGCACCAAGAGCCAGGTGTGTGTGGAGCCCCAGGGGCTTCCACGCGGCCCCCAGCCCACCACAAAGAGTGGCTTCCCCTTTCTGTTTGCAGGTAACAGACCTTGGACAGTGGCCCCCTGTGTAGAGAGCATCTGCTTTGGGCTTAGCGCTGGAGGCCCTGCCCCTGGAGGGGGATGTGTCCAGTTCTAGAGTTCAGTGTTGGGAAATTTGGTCAGTGACAGAACCATGGGACAGAGACAAAGAAGGGATTTCTTCTCAGGGCTTGACCTCCCTGGTGTGGGAGCCGGCTCACCTGGCAGGGCTGTGGTATGGTGGGGTACCATCAGCAGGGCGCCATCGGAAGGAAAGACGGGCTTGCAGTGGGGGAGTGAGAATGAACTGGAACCTGTGAGGATAAATGGAGCCCGCATCTGGCTCTTGCTGCCTCCTGGTCTCCCCAGTTCAGTGATGGGGTGACATGCAGAGGAAGCTGCACATGCACTTGGCCCAGGATTCGGGGAAGCTGAAGGAAGAGACTCAACAGGAGCTGGAGGAGTTGCATGCCTGCCTTCTGCCCCAAGCCAGCAGGAGAGCCTGCAGCTCTGGGTCACCGTGTGGGAGCTGCAGTGGAGCCCAGGCTGCAGCAGCCTGCTGCGTGTGAGCATGCAGCCACCCCACCCCACCACCTGCAGCTGTTTCCTGTGACCAAGGCCAACCTCAAACCATCCAGGAGGGGAGTCATGGGGAACACAGGTCCAGCCTAGCTAAGCCGATCCAGTGCAAAGCTACCTCAGTAACCACATGGAGGTAAGCTACTTCCTCCACCCCAGCCTTCATTGATAGACCCCAAATGTTTGTCCCCATCTCCCTGAGTGCTCTGCCCTTCCCATTTGTTTTAGAACATAGAAGGAGAGGGTTATGACTTAACATCCCCTCCAACTCCAGCATTATTATTCGCATTTTACAGATGAGGAAACGGAGCTTAGGTCATCAGGATAACTAATAAGTAGGGTTGAAACCCAAGCAAGATAATTCCAGAGCCTGGTTTACTAATTGTTAGGTAATTCTCCATCCCTAAAATCAGCACTACAATAAAGAAGTTGACAGTCAAGAATTGGAATGTAAGTTGTTGATTTCTTTGACCCTGTCAAGCCCCACGCTGGCCCTGGACTCAGCACACTGCCTTTCTCAATGACAGCCTTGATGCCATAACTCCTGCTTCTAGGAAACATGCCTGTAATCCCAGAACTTTGGGAGGTCGAGGTGGGTGGATCACCTGAGGTCAGACGTTCAAGACCAGCCTGGCCAACATGGTGAAACCCCGTCTCTACTAAAAATAAAAAATTAGCTGGGCATGGCAGCACGTACCTGTAGTCCCAGCTACTCAGGAGGCTAAGGCAGGAGAATCACTTGAACCCGGGAGGCGGAGGTTGCAGTGAGCCAAGATCGTGCCACTGCACCCAGCCTGGGCAACAGTGTGAGACTCCGTCTCAAAAAACAAAAAGAAAAAGAAACAAGAATCTTTGGGAAAAAAGCAAAAGGCTTCAGAGCCTTTGTCCGTGGCTCCCCCAGAACGTCTCTCCTTTCTTTGATACGTGTTTTATTTGCTTTGCTTTGGAGAAATTACTATTGAATAAAGCTTAAAGATGGAATAATACTTATATACTATAAACCTGTAATTAGTTTCAATTTTTCTAACATATAGACTTAAAAGAGGGTGCCAGCCACAGGAGAAGTTTTTTCGTTCTACTATAACACTGCTGGGGAGGCCGTGAGTAGGCCATTCGGGGACCCAGGCTGACTGGAAGTCAACCATCTCCATCCTATGGCTCCCAAGTTCACCCTGGGGAAACCTCCTGCGTTCATTTCCAGGGCTGCTGTAACAAATTACCACAAGTGTGGTGGCTTAAAACAACAGAAGCGCATTCTCTCAGTTTTGGAGGCAGAAGTCTAAGCTCATGGTGTCAGCCGGGCCGTGCTCCCGCCGCAGGCTCTAGGGGAGATTCCTGGCCTCCTCCAGCGTCCTGTGGCTCGAGGTTCCTTGGTTACGGCAGCATCACCCCAGTCTCTGCCTCTGTCTTCACGTGGCCTCCTCCCGTTCTGACGGATAGGGACACTGTCATCAGATTCAGGACCCACCCGGTTAATCCAGGATGATCGCATCTTGAGATCCCATGCTTAATTACATCTGTAAGGACCCTTTTCCAAATATGTTCACATTCACAGGCTCCGGGGGTGGGAGGTGGACATATCTTTTTGGAGGCCACCGTTCAGCCTACTCTCCCTCCACTGCAGCCTACCAGAAAGAGAAAGGAGTGTGACGGGGACGCCCAGGGTGTGGCTGTGGCCCCAGTTTGGATGAGCACAAAATCCTTCCCCTCACTCCAGTGTGTGGAGCTCAGGCATGTGGGGCCAGGAACTGTAGTTTTAGTTGCGTGTCCAGAAAGGAGAGAAAGAAAAAAAGGATTTGGAACTTCTGCAGACAAACTCCCCAATCTCTGATCTGGGATCAATAAAGGTAATCCTCACGGGTCCCTAGAACTGCTATATAGAGTTGCCCATATGGGAACCCCACCGTCACCAAACAGTGCTGCCCATGGCTTAATGATCCCAGCGATGGAATAAAAGCAGGGTCACTCAGGAACTGTAGTGCAGGAGGTAAGGGCTGATTTTCCTTTGCGGGGCCCTTTTGAAATAACCATGAAGCTCTCTGGTACTCGGGTCTAGATGTCACTCCAACAGCAGCAACAGCTCTGGTGGTGTAGTAATTGGAGCCAGCATGGCTGAGTCATTGACGACGTGGACATCTCCATAGTATCTTGATGTCTCAGAACTCAAAAGCAGTGATCAACTGCAGATGCTGAACTGTTAGATTCTTAAACAAGATCTGTTAGGGGTCCACGTTTGAAGGCAGTGTTATTTTCTCTGTTCACGGCATCTGAATACATCTGGTGGATCTTTCCCTCCCTATCAGCAGCCAGACAATCCAGTTGGTTCCAGCAGTTTGTGAAAAGCAGGCCTTTGCCAGTTGGCAGTCCTCTCTCCATGTAAGACCTCAGCCTCAGCGCCCTCAGGGAAACGCTGCTTGTCTTTTGAGATGTGCAAACAGTCCTGGTGCTGCCTGCGAGTCTCAGTGTTTGCCCTGAAAATATCCTGCTACTTTTGATCAGCCACTAAGCTTCGTGTTGGATGGCTGTGAACATCTGTGAATTGTTCAGTGAAGGAAGGGTTACCTTCATTTGATTGCGAAAGTTTCTCCATTTTCCACTCAACCCTCAGCTGGTTTTCGTGTGGAGACTGAATTTCAGAACAATCAGCATTCTCATTTTTCCTTAGCTCTCACTAATCTTGAACTAAAATATATTATTGGCCGGGTGTGGTGGCTCATACCTGTAATCCCAGCACTTTGGAAGGCCAAGGTGGGCAGATTACCTCAGGTCAGGAGTTCCGAGACCAGCCTGGCCAATATGGCGAAACCCTGTCTCTACTAAAAATACAAAAATTAGCTGGGCATGGTGGCAGGCACTTGTATTCCCAGCTACTTGGGAGGCTGAGGCAGGAGGATCGCTTGCATCCGGTAGGTGGAGATTGCAGTGAGCAGAGATCTCACCATTGCACTCCAGCCTGGACAACAGAGCAAGATTCCATCTCAAAAAAAAAAAAAGGGGGGGGGATTATTAATCTTCAGAGTGGCATTCTGACCTTTTAAATTAACTCTTGTGTAATCCAGCTTGATGGCATGTTGGGACCTGATTGACCCTCCTATGCTAAACAACTGAAAATCGACACTGTGAAACAGCGCCGCCCAGTGTTGGATGCCGGCAGTGCAGGGTCCTAGAGAGAAGGGGCAGGTAGGGGGTCCTGCGATGGCCCAGGGTCTCGCATGGGGGGTCTCTGGATGCACAGGAACATTCAGAGCCCAGCCGACTCCCTGAGAGGAGGCAGTGTGGAGTTTGGGGACACTGAAGAGGCTGGAACTGGGGTTGCAGAGTAATGGAGAGGAGCGAGGTCTCTGGAGCGTCACTTTGCTTTTGGAGCTGGGTATTGACCAGCCTGCCTGTGTAAAGAGGTTGTCAAGGCCAAGGAAGGAATCCCCAGAAAGGAGCAGGTAGAAAAAAGCCCCAGAACAAAACGGGCCTGAGAAAAGTGTGTCCAGAGTGGAAAGACGTGGAGGGTGGGGGTTTGGCCCCAGCAGTGGAGCCAAATTTACCTGATGTAAAGGGCTGCCCTGAAGCCACCTCACAAAACATAGATACAAGCCTCGAAGGATGACACTCTCTCCACCTAACTTCCTGTTTTTAATTTTAGCTGCAGGGTGTACATGTGCAGGTTTGTTACATGAATATATTGTGTGATGCTGAGATTTGGGCTTCAGTGGAACTCGTCACCCAAATAGTGAACATAGTAGTGAGTAGATAGTTTTCCAACCCTTGACCTTCTCTTTTCCTCCCCTTTTTAGAGTCTCCAGGATCTGCTGTTCCCATATTTATGGCCCAATGTGTACCTAGTGTTTAGCTCCCCCTTATAAGTGAGAACACGTGGTGTTCAGTTTTCTGTTCCTGCATTAATTCATTTAGGGTAATGGCCTCTGGCTGTATCCATGTTGCTGCAAATGACATGATTTCATTCTTTTTTATAGCTGCATAGTATTCCATGGTGTATATGTACATTTTCTTTATCCAGTCCACCACTGATAGACACCTAGATTGATTCCATGTCTTTGCTATTGTGAGTAGTGCTGTGGTAAACATCAGTGCATGTGTCTTTTTTGTACAATGGTTTATTCTCCTCAGGGTGTATATGCAGTAATGGGATTGCTGGGTCAATAGTAATGCTATTTTTTTGTTCTTTGAGAAATCTCCAAACTGCTTTCTACAGGGGCTGAACTAATTTACAATCCCAGCAACCATGTGTGTGTGTTCCCTTTTCTCAGCCTCACCAGCATCTTCTGTTCTTTCGATTTTTTAATAGTAGCCATTCTGACTGGTGTGAGATGGTATCTCATTGTGGTTTTGGTTTTCATCTCTCTGATCATTAGTGATGTTGAACATTTTTTCATATTTGTTGGCCGCTTGTGTGTCTTCTTTTGAGAGGTGTCTATTCATGTCCTTTGCCCACTTTTTAATGGGGTTGTTTTGTTGATTTGTTTAAGTTCCTTGTGGATTCTAGATCTTAGACCTTTGTTGGATGCATAGTTACTAATATTTTCTCCCGTTCTTTAGTTCATCTGTTTCCTCTGTTGGTAGTTTCTTTTGCTCTGCAGAAGCTCTTCAGTTTACTTAGTACCGGTTGTCAATTTTTGTTTCTGTTGTGTTGGCTTTTGAGGACTTAGTCATAAACTCCTCGCCTGGATCCAGCTAACTTAACAGAAGAATGAGACTACTGAAGTTCAGGGGTGTGGGCCCTGAGACCCCTACTCTCTTGAAGTGATACAGTCACTGACATGTTTATGGGTCCATCAGAGTCACTCAGAACATCTCTGATCATTGTGCAACTTTAAAAATTATGTGGGGTAAACATGTCCACACAAAAACCCACACATGGGTGTCTATAGCAGCTTTATTAACAATTGCCCAAACTTGGAAACAACCGAGATGTCCTTCAGTAGGTGAATAAATAAACTGTGACACATCAAGACAGTGGCATATTATTTAGCAATAAAAAAGAAATGAACTATCATGAAAAGACATGGAGGAACCTTAAATGCATATTACTAAAGTGAAAGAAGCTAGTCTGGAACAGCCACATACTGAATGATTCCACTGTATGACATCCTGGGTGGGAAAGGCAAAGCTATGGAGAAGATGGGAACAGGATCGGTGGTTACCAGTGGTTAGGAGGGAAGGAGGGATGAATAGGAGGGACACAGAGGATTTTCAGGGCAGTGAAACTCCTGAAAATTGTCTAAACCCAGAGAATGTACAACACCAAGAGCCAACCCTAATGTAAACTATGGACATTGAGTAATAATGATGTGTCAGTGTAGGTTCGTGGGTTGTAAGAAATGGACCACTCTGCGGGGGGGATGTCAATAGGTGGGGAGACTGGAAGGGAGTAGAGGGTATATGGGAAATTGCTGTGTCTTCCTCTCCGTTTTGGTGTGGGCTTAAAACTGCTCTAAAAAACTAAAGTCTGCTAGAAAAAAAAATCACGTGGAATGGTATTCAAATTCACCATACACGATTCAAAACCTTCAGTCCATGTTTCAGTAGTTGGAATTTTTCAGATTTTAGGAAGGTAAAGTGGCCCATATAGTGTATATCCCATAACACCCCCAGGGGCTTCCGGAATAACACCTTATAATCACACGTACATCTTTGTGCAGCAAATTGAGGAATATTCACACTATCAATTTTTTCTTCTGAGGATCTTAAAGAGCCTGATGTCTGTCCCCATCAGGTTTTACTGCCAAGTGCGTAAAAAAACTTTCCATTTTTCAAACTAATTTCTTCAGAGACTGTTCAAAGCATCCCCTGACCATGGTCTCATGCGCAGCTGAAATCTCGCATTGACAGTGATTGTAGTTGCTGAGTAATTGCCTAGTCTAGGAGACAGGCACTTGCAACTCCAGGAACACTTAGAATTCAGTGAAAAAATGTTTCAGAGAAACTGACCTGTGGAATGAATTTTGTGTGTGTGTGTGTTAAGTAACCTGCAAAATGTTAGTATTTTGTATCTTTCTAATAGCTGAGAGATCTATCCTGACCCAGCTTCCCATTTACAAGTGCACAGAGAACAGCAGGAGAACAGTGCTGGTTGGCAACTTCATACTCCTAGCGACTTCCAGAAGCCGAAGCCGCCACTAAGTAGAAGAAATTTGGTTCGTCGACTGCCAGCTGCCTTTTAAAATAAAGTCACAAACTTAAATGCTCTATTTTTCCAGCACTTGGCTGCGCTGTCTCAGGTCATTACAAGCAACTTCCAAGCCTGGACCTCCCGTAAAATTGCAGATTCTGACTCTGTAGGTCCAGGAGGGGCGTGAGAAGCTGCCTTCTAACAAGCTCCCAGGGCAGCTGCTGCCACTGCAGGGCCAAGCGCCACACTTTGAATAGTGAGACCTTAAGGCACTTCTGCTCTCTGTACTTCCAGTTCTCCCGAGAAACTTGGCGTCCTGCAGCTGTTTCGGAGAGTCCATGTGTGCCAGCTCTACCCACTTTGAGGGCAGAACAAGCCAGGAAGCGCTGAGAGTGGGACTGGAGGGTAACTGAATAAAACTGGTGACGGGGAGTTACAACGAAGCAACTAAGGGCACTGCTGTCACCGACAGAATCCCCTCATCTTGACATCGAGCTAGGGAGATGTGTTCAAAATCAGGGGAAGACTCTCGGAAATGTGAGGGGAGAAGCCAAGATTTGTAATCCCCGTGGCAGATTTCACTTTCGTTCTGATCAATAGCTAACACATGGTACGGCTTGCTTATTTATTGCAATATGTATGGAAGGGAGGAAGATTGAGTGCCTTACACACATAGGTAAGACAGGATCACCATTGCTATCAGCTGACGGCCACGGGCCTGCTGGGTGCCTACTGCCTCCTTGGCTCTCCCCAAGAGTCCAAACTGTGGGCCTAATCCCATCGAGGAGGAGCAGGCGGAGGCACTCAACAGATGGGGAAAAATTGCAAATATTTATTTGTGAAGATTTATTTCTCTACCTTCCACTCCCGGGGCACAATACCAACAGCAGTCTGGCCCTGTGTCACCAGGATGGAAGAAGTCCTGTCTGCCTGGTTCCTTTCCCAGGTGCCATGTGGGGTATGGGGCCTTCCCTGTCACCCTCTTCCCACCCCCTGTCCATCACACAGATGGCCACCACTGCTTACCAATGGAAGTGTCCAGAGAAAAGCATCACCTAAAACTTCAAAGGACTGCTAAGTACTGGCTCAGGCTTCCAGTGGAAATTCCATCCAAAGTCCAGGAAAGCACTTTGGTTTGCACAGTCTATCTGCTAAATTGTATACATCTGTTTGGCTGCTAAATGAAAGAATTTTGGGAGGCTTATTGTTGCAAGACGTTTATTACTAACACAAAGGAGAAATAACCAGCTATGGTTTCCACATTCAAACAGAAATTCAGATGCTTGCATCTTTCACGTGTTGTTCAAAAAAATCACAAGCATCTGTGGAAAAAACTAAGCTACTGTAGACACTACACGGAGGTCATGTTCTTACATTCAAGACACTAAATACAAACCGAAGGCAATGCAAAAATGTATACTTTAATTTTAAAACCCAATTTTTGTTCTCAACTTGAAAAGGGAACACTTTTTTGTTTCACAAACAAGCTGGTCGGTTGGAATTCTTTTTGGAACGGTGGTCCCGCGCTAAACACTGGTTCTTGCCTCCCCACCCCCATTCTCTAAAATAAACCCAGCAACCTGGGAGGCGCATTTGTGCTGCCACAGGTTTCTTACTGCTCACTCCACGCAGCACCACTTAGACCAAGGAGAAACGACTGCTTTCCAGCTCGAAGTTGACTCATTAGAAGAAAAGGTGGGAGACTGGGGGTGACAAATCGCTGGTTTGTCCAGAGTTACTCTCTGCTGCTGGCCTTCGCCTCAAAGGCCAGGGGCAGAGGCCTTGCCAGGCGCTGTGTTCTGGGGCCCTGACCTCATGCTGGGCTCAGCGGGTTGGCCACACGGCCCAGGAAGTGCAGGGCAGTGGCACTTTGATCATACACAGCAAACAGGAATGGGCGGTCCAGGGTCACCTCCAAGAACTCAGGCCTGTTCAGCTGTCGGGTAGACTCTGTGGGCTCTCTCTCATCCGCTTCGAGTTCAAAAAAAATGCTGTTCAGCACCTGCAAAGCGGCAGACATCAGGGTCATTCTGAGGGCGCACTGGGTGACCCAGGGTGCTGAGGGCTAGAGGGCCGGGGAGGGCTCAGGACCTCTGTGATGTGCACTGTCCTGGAGGGAGACATTGTCCAGTCTGCCAGGAGGATGCACAGTGTATGCCTGCTCCTCAGTGTAGGCAAGGGTGTGTCTGTGTAGATGACCCTTACTCGGCCACAGTGGCCAAACTCACGTACCGGCTCCTCCCTACCACGCCCCTCAAGTCCTCCCATCTTCACGTTCCGCCCGGCTGTTCTGGTCAGAATTCCTGGCTCCCTTGGCCATGGCCCACCAGTGCCAGGACTTAGCTAACTTAGCACAGAGGGCTCATCCCACTGGCCCCTGTAGGAACTCCCACTTTCTCCCCAGCACGGAGCACAGGGCCCAGAGCATCCAGGGGCATCCTTGGTAGCCACAGATGTGCATGGTGCCGCATGGCAGGGGACATTCTGTCTGCGCTCAGCATTTCCCTGAAGAAGGGGCTGGACCCAGGGCACCAGGTCCAAGGGTGCTCACTCTCTTCATCCCGGTTTCAACTCCACTGTAGTATCCCTGGAGGACCCTGAGGCAAGGCAAGGCCGAGCAGGACCATGGAACACACCGCCAGCAGGAGGAGGCGGAGCAGGACCATGGAACACACCGCCAGCAGGAGGAGGCGGAGCAGGACCATGGAACACACCGCCAGCAGGAGGAGGCGGAGCAGGACCATGGAGGCAGGACCATGGAGACACCCCAGCAGGAGGAGGGGAGGCAGACAGGACCATGAACACCCCCAGCAGGAGGGAGGCGGGGCAGGACCATGAACACACATGTGGGAGGAGGCCGGGCAGGACCATGAACCTCTGCCCCTTTGCCCCAGGCAGGAGGTGGAGCAGGACCATGGAACACACCCCAGCAGGAGGAGGTGGAGCAGACAAGACCATGGAACACACCCCCAGCAGGAGGAGGCGGAGCAGGACCATGAACACACCCCAGCAGGAGGAGGCGGAGCAGGGGAGGGATTTGCTGCTGTGCACCTAGAAAGCCTCACAATGCTCTGGCCACTTCTCTCCCACCTTTGGCCCTACTCTCCTCTCCCTCTTGCCCTGCTGGCCCCACCCACAGCCTCCTCTGTGTCCCTTTCATCCATGCCCCCCACCCTGTGAACACTCGGAACCCAGGTCAGGCACAGACACAGGCTCGCGCATACCTTCCCCACCCTGAGGTTGTCATTGCTCAATTTTTGCAGGTTCAGCTCGGTGCCCAGAATGGCGGGCAGCTCAGCCTGGGCAAGCAGGTCCTGCAGGTCATAAGATCCTCGCAGCACCAGTCGGGGCATGGTCAGGTGGATGGCCCTGGGGAGATGAGGCACAGTTAGGAAGGCTCCAGGCCACACAGAGAGGGCTCTCCCAGAGGCCAGGCGGGCATATGCTCATTGTACCCAACCCTGACGACAGGGATGTTTGCCCCCCTCCCACCCAACTAGGTCATCCTCCCCCTTGGGGAAAATTTCAGCAAAACCTACAATAAAAAACGTTCACGTCATTTGAAATACTATGACATTGACCGATGAGGACCTAGGAATGGTTGTCCTTTGGTGCATTCTGTTTTTAGATTGGCTGCACTGAAGGTGTGTTACTTGGGTAATTTTAAAATGCTATTCTCTAAATAATGCACTGTGTTTTACTACTGCAACAGCAGTGTTCTTGATGACAAGACACCCATGAAAAGGAGGGAGACAGGAGGGTACAGTGTCAACTCGTGCTGGACACGTTGCTATGTCAACTCAATTGATCTTTGTAAGAGCCTCTTCCATCTTCTGGCATCCTTCAGAGCCCATGGACATTTCCAGTGATATATCAAGCACTTATAAGAGCTGACAGTACATCCATGTTTACAATGTACACTGCACTAGTCACAGCATCTCAAAGGTGAAAGCAACCCACGTGTCCATCGATGGACGAGTGGATAGACAAAAGGTGGTAACCACATGCAAGGGAATATTATTCAGCCTTCAAAAGGAAGGACATTCTGACACGTGCTACAACATGGGTAGACCTCGAGGACATCGTGGTGCTTGCCAGGAGCCCAGGGGAAGGGAAAATGGAGAGTTAGTGTTTCAGCAGGGCAGAGCTTCGGTCTGGGAAGATGAGAAGGTAAATGGAGATGGATGGCGGTGATGGCTGCACAACAGTGTGAATGTGCCTAGTGCCACTGAACTGTGCACTCGAAAATGGTTACGATGGCAAATTTTGTTATGTATATTTTATCACCATAATTTTTAAAACATAAAAAGCATCCAGAGCTGATGTCAAGAAGCCATCGTGTCACTCAATGCCTGCCTCTGGGATCAGATTTCCAGGCCTTGATGATCTGGGGGGATGTGTAGGTTGAATCCAAGGCTCTATGGAAGGGAATTGCAGCAGGAAAGAGGTGCTAACGACACCTGTCCCCGCCCAGCCGCCAGCCGCCAGCCGCCAGCAAGGACGTTCTGGAGTCAAGGCATGCTCCCTGAGAAGGCTCCACCCCCGCTCACATGGAGTCCAAACCCTCCTGGCAAGTCAGTTCCAAGAAGCTCTTGGATGCCACAGATGTGCTGTGTGTCAGGTGTGGGGCCAAACTGTTCCTCTCTCAGAGGGCGGATTGCAATGTGTTCTTTCCCTCCAAAACCACCAAGCAAATGTAAGCACAGAAGCAGCATTCTTCCTCCCCTCCTTTACCTTGCCTGCACCTGAAAGACAGACGGTGGATGGAGAGCTGGGTGCTGGGTGGATGGAGAGCTGGGTGCTGGGTGGATGGAGAGCTGGTGGATAGACACACAGGCCGCCTGCCCAGCCCATGCCACTGCGGCCCTGCCCTGCTCTGCACCCAAGGCTCAGTTCATGTGTGTCTACTCCCCACCCCACCCCCAGTGGGGGCAGAAGGACAGCTCGGCTCCCACATTCCAGGGGAGACCAGGAGGCTCCTACCGGGAAGACAGTTTCTTCATCCAGTTGAGGGAGTTTTGCTGGAAAGTGAGACCCTCCACCTTGTCCAGGTCAGAGGCGTAGTGAGGCTGGATCAGCAGCAAGCAGGCGCTCTCAGTAAAGGGCACTTGAGTCACTGAGAAGTTGTCCTGGGCGTCGCTCCAGTGCTGGAAGGTGCCCACGCCAGACAGCATGGGGACAGACACTGAGGTGCTGTTGTCCACCCAGAACTCCTGGGGCTCAGCCAGCAGGGAGAAGTCCTTCATCTTCCCTGAAATCCAGACAGGAGACGGGGAGGGAAGAGTCAGCCGGGACAGGGGCAGGGACGAGGGCTGGCAGACACCGAAGGCCCAGATCCTGCCCCTCTCCCTGCCACAGCCTCCTTCCCTGGCCCGCCCCAGGCCACTCTGTATTCTCCTGGCCACAGGACCCCAAGTGTAGCTCAAATCTTCCTGCAAAATGCAGCCATTTGAGTTCACTGAGGCAGCCCTAACTGCCACCTGCTGAAGACATATAACATGCCAGGCACTGAACCAGAGGTTTGCGTCTGTCATCTTAAGGGACATATGCCACTGGTACCTGCCAGGTCAACTCAAACCTACATCTGTCCTGACACAGAGGCTGTGATTTGACACACTCACTTTTTAAAAATTTTAAGAGATACTATTTTTTAGAGTGACTACGTTCACAGCAAAATCGAGCAGAAAGTACAAAAAGTTCCCATGTAACTCCTGTCCCCCCACACACAGCCTTCCCCGTGATCAACATCTCACACCAGAGTGGCCCATTTATTGCAGTTGATGAACCTGCATTGACACGTCCTCAGCACCCAAAGTTGATGGTTTTCTTTGGGGCTCCGTCCTGGTGTTTTACATTCTGTGGCTTTGCATGCATGTAGAATGATGCGCAGCCACCACTGCAGTATCCCACTGCTCCTAGAGGCCCCTGCTCATGCTCACTTTTTAATCCATGTCCAGCCCCAGCAGTGGCAGAGCCTGCCGGCTGTCCTGTGGCCCCCACCCTCCCCCATCACAGTCACGGAATACAGAGCTGGCCACGCAGGCTCCGGGAACGAGGGCTCCATTCTTCAGCAGCCCTTGCTACTGAGGAGACTCACAAGACCTCGCTGTGACGAATGGATTTGCACACTGGGCCCTGGGGGCAGGGGTGAGCCCTCTGTTCTCCCTACCCCCTGCCCCGCTCACAGGGCCGTGGAGAAGACAGAGAACTCGGGAGAGCCCGGCGTGGGAGAAGGACACAAACTTGTGTGTGAAGCAGTTACCCGGGGTCTCTCCATGACGGCAGCCCGTCCTCTGCCTCGACCTTACACTAGTGCATCACAGGATGCCCTCGGCTGTCCTCCCACTCACCTTGAAAGGCCCATTTTGTGGTAGTTTTTAGGAGAAGAGGGTGAAATTGTATATGAGTTTGTCACAGAGCAGTCCTCTGGGCACGTGACGCTTGGGAGTCTGAGTAGAGATGGTTCAGAAACAGTGGGGTCTCCCTTTGTACTGAATTGGAGCTTCCAGCAGGGAAATAGGGAAGCTGGGAGGACAGAACTGGCAGGTGGGAGCTGGGCATGGCTGTGCCTCCCCTGGGTCTGGGTCTTGTGAGAAGGCAGTGGCAGACCTGGCATATTCCTCGTCCTCAGTCCTCGGAGCACTCAGTCTCGGGAGGGCATGTGAGCGGGAAACTGCAGGATCCTCCTTGCACATTCCCTACAGGGACCTCGGTGCCGCCCACCCAGGCTAGCAAGGCTTTTAGTTTAGAGGGAGGAAAGGGACAATTCTTTTCTTCCAACAAAAACTAAACCAAAAAAAGGAAGCTGCTTCCCAAAAGATGTTGGAATTTGACATGAGAGTGGCTGCCCTCTTCCCTCTGTTCGTCTGACACACACACAGCTCACCATTCTCATCCGAAGGCTAGGTAAATCTCTCGAGCTCAAGTCAGCTGGCATTGTGGAAACTGCCGGGGCCAGCGTCCCATGCTCAGCAGCACAGCAGGTGCTGGGCAAAGGGTGCCCTGGAGCCCATCGGGCCCCAGATCCTCAGGTCCTCTCTAGTGGGACACATCTAGCTGCCTGCTGAGGTCATGTACATAGAACATCATTGCTAAAGGGGAATCTAGAGGTCCCGAGACAGCCCCCGATCTCCTCACTGGACAGGCCATGTGGGCAGGAAGGGGCTGTCTCCTTTCATGGAAACTGAGACCAGCAAAGGTTAGGAAGTGGGGCAGGGGCAGGGCAGCATGTGGTGGAGGCCAGGGAGGATGCCGGGCTTCCTTTGAGTCCTGATGTCATTGGTTTTTTTCTTCTTTCTCCTCTTCCTCATGGCCTGGCTCTGAGGTCTGGGTGAGGTGGATGGGCTGTCTTTCGAAGGGAGACCCATTTCAGATGCCACTGGCTTTCTTGCCTTTGCCTTCTGCAGGACCCTCCTTCTCAGTGAGCGCTCCTCCCAGCACTCCTCCTAGGTTCAGCAGGCTGAGCCCACGTGTCCCCGCTCTGCCCTGCACAGCGTGCTGCCACCCTCAACCGGGCAACCCTCAGGCTGGCCTCTGCCCTGTGACCAGTCAGTGCCAGGGCTGAGCAATCCCCCATCTATCACCTCCCCTGAACCCGCAGGGAGAGACCTCAAGGATGTTGTCACGGTAAGAAAATCACCACGCGCCACTGAACCTCTTTCTGCACAGTCCTGTCTTTCACCGCCCGCCTGGCTCTCTGTCCCTCACGAGGTTACACATCTTGACGGAGCCTCATCAATGTCTCTCAGACACACCCCTCAGCCCCACCCCACCCATGGATTCGCCGAGCTGCTCCCCGAGCGCGTGTTCCCGTGACTGTGTGCCTGGACTCTTGCGTAACCTTCAAACAACCCTCCCTGCCTCCAGTCCACACACGGCAGGCTTCCGGGACGACCTCTGAACGAATGTGTCCCCATTCCCACACCTACCTGGCATGGCATTCAAAGTGTCTCCAGCTCTGCCCTCCCCAGGCCCATTTTCTGGTTCAACACTCATGCCAAGCCAAACACCCCATCCTCGTTCCTTGCCCCAAACTCTGCAGGCTGGGCCCATCATGCTTGCTCCTGGCTTCACCAGCCCCGTTCCCCTCACTGCCAGGTGAGGCCTGCTGTCCACTCCCCAGTGACCTCTGTCCTCTGAGGGCTCCGAGCCCTCCCTGAGTACCTTGTACAGCACGTTTCCCTGCAGCTCCATATCCTAGGCGTTTGCCCATTGACCTTTAAAAGCCTGGAGTCAGGGCCTCTACAACCCTCCTCTGGCCTCCTCTGAGATGCCAGGCTTAAAGTCTTACAAGTAGCAAATCCTCAATGAGTATTTGTTAAAAGAATGCTTTAAGCAATCTTTGGCTGGGTGCAGTGGCTCATGCCTGTAATCCCAACACTTTGGAAGGCTGAGGTGGGAGGATCGCTTGCAGCCAGGAGTTCAAGGATACAGTGAACAATGATTGCGCCACTGCACTTCAGCCTGGGGGACGAGCGAGACCCTGTCTCAATTAAAAAAAAAAAAAAAAACCAACGATCTTTGTAGTACGGGTTTTCAGTAATGCCCCTCCTAACATGAAAGGGATTTAAGCAAGCCAATTGCTTATTTCTGCATAGGCCAGGGACCCCAGCTCCTGACCATCTCCAGAGACAAGAACCCGTACCCTCTGAGCGTAGAGCTGGGCTGTGGGGCCAGGAGATGTGGGCTGAAATCCCAGGACACCCACTGGTGGCTGTGCCATCTTGAGCAAGGCACTTTGTTTCTCCGAGTCTCTATTTCTTTACCGGTAAACAAAGGCACAAATACCTCTGCATCACATCATAAGGGGATTAAATGATGTAAGAAAAAGGATGTAGTGTAGTCGTGCACATAGTAGGGCAGCAGGTCCGGGAGGTGGACATCCATCCAGGGACCCAGCGGAGCAGCCACTTCCCCACTCCTCGAGGGTGGCCACCAGGTATGTCCACAGGGCTGCCCCTGCCCATCTCCAAGGCCTGACCTGCTGAGCTCAGCTATGCATTGGAAACTAAGTCCTAGGGCAGAGCCGGCAGAGGGGTTTGCCTTACCTTGGAAATGGATGTAGGTGTTGAAAACCAGGGTGCTGTCTGCACTGGCTCCCGTCAGGGGGCTGCTAATCTTCCATCCTGTCACAGCCTGCATGAACCTGTCAATCTTCTCAGCAGCGACTTCCAGGTCTGTGAAGTCCAGAGAGCGTGGGAGGACCACAGGGGCATAGAGAGCCAGGCCCTGCACAAACGGCTGCTTCAGGTGCAGATCTGGGGCTGTGAATAGGCCCACCACTGTGGACAACAGCAGCTGGGACTGGCCGTCAGCCCTGCCCTGGGCCACAAGCAGGCCCTGTACAGCCTGCAGGGCAGAGAGGACCTTGTGCGCATCCAGCCGGGAGGTGCAGTTCTCGTCCTTCCAAGGGACACCCAGGATTGCCTGTAGCCTGTCGGCTGTGTGGTCCAAGGCTCCCAGGTAGAGAGAGGCCAGGGTGCCAAAGACAGCCGTTGGGGAGAGGATGGTGGCTCCATGGACCACGCCCCATAGCTCACTGTGCATGCCATATATACGGAAGCCCAAGAAGTTGGCCAGCATCCCGACCATCGCGGCCCTCAACTTGTCCTCGGTGTCGAGTTTTGCGGCGACCAGCACTAGCTGGTCCTGCAGGGCCTTTTCATCCACAGGGGACGTCTTGGCCTGTATCGGAACAGGTGTGAAGGTGGGATCTTTGGGCTTCCCAGCATTGGCCTTTGCCAGCTGCTCACAGGTACTCTCATTGTGGATGACGAGGTGGAAGGGGTGTATGTACACCCGGTCACCTGCGGCCAGGCCAGCCCAGGCCAGGAGGCAGAGGATGGTGGCCCTCAGGCTCACGCTGGCAGGAGCCATCTCGGACTGGGGCACTCGCTTCTGCATACCCTGAAATATCATTTTGCAAAGGGTGAAAGGTGATTATTATTAACTGATCGTTAAGTGCCATCTAACCAGATTTTTCATTGTCTCAATATTCTCTGTCACCATTTATCCCAGAATAAGTCCATTCATGTCTACAAAAAAAGAAAAGAAATGGATTCTAAGCTCCATGGAAAATATCTACATGATCCAAGTGCAAAATGCACCAATATAGGCTGAATCATGTCCTAACTCCCCCAATGGCCACAATGCATATGTTGAAGTCCTCAACCCCAGGACCTCAGAATGTGACCATTATTTGGAGACAGAATCTTTAAAGAGATGATTAAGTTAAAATGAGGCCATGAGAGTGAGCCCTGATCTAATATGACCTGTGTCCTTATGAGAAGGGGAGATGAGGACATGGACACACACAGAGGGAAGACCATGTGAGGACAGAGAGAGAAGACAGCCATCTACAAGGCAAGGATAGAGGCCCCAGAGGAAACCAACTCTGCCGATGGCTTGCTCCCGGGCTTCTAGCTTCCAGAACTGTGAGATAATACATTTCTGTTGTTGAAGCCTCCCAGTCTGTGGTACTTATGGCAGCCCAAGCACACTAAGACATGCTCCTGCCTGCGGCTGTAAGTTCTCTCCTAGGAAAATACATATGTGCCAATCAGTAGGTCTTTGTGGAGGCCTCCTAGACCCCTGAGATGCTCATTCAAGGGCCCTAGGGTGAGGGCTGGGAATGGTTTTCTCATCTCCTTGTGGTCCTAATATGCAGCCAGGATTGAGCACCACAGGCTCAACCCAAAGCCCAAGTATTTTCCACGTGTCTCAACCCCAAAACCAGCTCTCAACCATCCCTGCATAGTGCTATCCCCTGCAGAGCCCCAAAGGCATGCACACCTAGCATGGCTTGCCCACTGATACTTGGATTCCTTAGATTAAAAAAAATAAAAATTAAAAAAAAAAAAAAACTTCTCAGGTGGCTCTGATATGTAAGCAGGGTTTAGAACCCCTGCCTTAGACACGGGTCCGGCACCATGTTCTCTCAAAGGCCTTGCAACTGGGCTTCAGCCTCAGCTGCTGCAAATGAAAACTACCCCAAGACCCCAGAAGACAAGGTTCTTGGGCTGGCCCTGCTAATTCATTTCATCTGACTCTTCTTGATTGACGGGATGAACGTTGATTCTATTGATTCATTCAATTCTAACAGTTTGTACCACATCTCACTCATTTCTTGTGGAGGGGGTGTACTGCAATATCGTCACTTCTTAGCCTTTTCTGTCCCCCCAGGGCTACGCCAGGCTTCCTTGGAGCTGTAGCAGGTCATCACTGACTCGAGGCCACCTTGATGCCTTCATTTTTCTGCTTCACCTAAGCACACCCAGTCATTCTTCTTACATTGGCAGCTGGCTTCCGCCACCCAGACCGGTAACCAGCACCTGTCCTCAACACGGTGCAACTGCTGAAGTACCTGGTGTGTTTTGTTCTGCTTCAGTCATTCAAATGCCAAAGAGACTTTGACTTCTGACCTCAGCTACTGCCTCACCCCACTCCCCATGCGTTGACTCCATCCGCTGTTCTCAGGAAGAGCCACACGACATGGAAAAACAACAGAAACTCTCCCTGCTGCTTGCAGGCCTTTCTGTGCAGAGAAGCCTGAGCCACCAGTTCACACCTAATCTAGACAGTCACATCAAATCAGGTCGTCAGGGGAAACCTGTGGGAACCGACTGCTGGGAAGTCCTGCCTGACAAGCGCCACCTGTTCGGGGTTTGGATGGCACTGGTCGGTGCAGCCCACTCACTGTGCTGCTCCTGCGCAGGTATCATCTCCAGAGACGCAATTCCGTGGGCCATTTTTAAGGCAGAGACTGTCGTTTGTTCTCAGTTGTGATCTGCGGCTGCTCCCTAGGCTGGTTCCAGGTCTGCACGCAGCCGCGTCCTGGGAGTAATGGTGCTCTGGGGTGGCGGGCCTGACACCCTTGCCCGGAGCGCCCCTCCGCCTTCTCCCCTCCTGCCCCTGCCTCTTCACCAGCACCTGCCCCTTCTATGTCTCCCTACTTCCCCCAGGCTGAATGCTACAGGTGAAGATGACGGCTCACGCTCCCGTGGTGCCTGTCATTTGCAGGGCATCGTTCTTATATCAACCCCTCTGACCTCATCATAGTCCTCACCTTCCCTGAGGTTTCCTTGGTGCCGTATTTCACCCTGCAGCTTTCCCCACCACACCGGGCACTCTCAACTCTCTCATCCAGCTCCCCTTTTCCCTCCTTATAACCCCTGTACCATGTAGTTACGCACTTGTGCTGTCCAGCGTCTTTGTCTGTTTGCCCTGACGTGAATGTGAGCCCCGGAGCAGGGTTCCCGCTGCTATGTTTCCTAATACAGCCCACATTCCCAGGACAGTCCCCGGGACCTAATGCATCCTGGAGAAGTAGTTAATGAATTGGTTCCTGCTGTTTTCCAGAGGAACAAAGAGGTCCAGTGACTTGTTCAAAGTCACACAGCTGGGAAGAGACAGAACTAGGACTCAGAACCAGGCCCTCTGACTCTGTCATCCACAAGTTTAAGCACCAATCTACGCTGCCCTTGAATGAAATTGGAATCTGCCTTTTAGCTTATCCCAAAGCTTAGAAAGTACTTTCATGTTGTATTAGTTCTCTTCAGCTGCACCACAGCCCCTGAGAGAGGGAGCCCAGGCATCGTTACTAGTCCCATTTTATAGGTGAGCAAATCGAGGTTCAGAGAGATGGTGACCAGCCTGATGACACAGTCAGGGAATCTGTCTCGAGGGAGGGGTAGGGTGACCACTCTGGGGATCCCACCTGGGGACTGACTGAGCCCAGCCCTTCCCTGTGGCCCCACTTCCTGTACAAGCCCTGCTGTTCCTCCTGATGGCAAGAGGACCTGGTGGACTCTTGACCATGATGACTGCTCCTGTGCCAGTCTGCTCCATCCCTGAGGACCCTAACTCTTCTCAGCCGAAGCAGGAAGACCTGACCATCTGGTCCTATTGCTAAGGAGGAGCAGCTCCTCCTGTGAGACCCCTGGGTGGGCACTGAGCGGGGAAAGCCTGCGTCCAGATGACTGGTCTTATGGGAGGGGAGAGATGCTTCAGCCATCGCCAGTGCCCCTCCCGGCCTTTTCCTCCCAGCCCACAGCTCAGTTACGTCTGAGAGGGACAAGGCTGAGAAGGAGCTGAGGGGGCCCCCGGCTTACCTTCTGCTGTAGTACCCAGAACAATGGCAGCTTCTTCCCCTGGCCGGGTCACGAGGCCCTATTTATATCTGAGGGGTGGGGATGGAGCCGTTCCCAGGCTGCCTGTGCACAGGCTGGAGGGGGGTTACATCATGTGGCCAGACCACAGGCTGGCCAGAAAGACAGACGCCAGAAGGGACACTCACGCTGGGACCCCTTCCAGGAAGTCTTAGTGATCGATGCACAGTTTCACTGCTGAACAGAGTGAGCCGGTGCAGGGTCGAGTTACACATTTACCGAAGTTTGCAGGAGTGGGGGCCAAGGTTCCCAGAAACAGGAGCATCTCCCTAGGTGTGTGACAGCTTAAGGCCAATCGCCCAGGCCTGCTGACCCAGTCCCGGGATGTGCCCCTAAGAGGCCACGGGGACATGCAGGCCGGAGGCGCGGAGGGCAGAGGGCAGGGGAGAGTCTCGCTCAGGCAACACGGGGGCCACTCCTGACCCTGCTGCCCGCTCATGGGATGTGTGACCTTCAGCTGCTCCCAACAGCCATTTGGCGCCTACCCTGTGCAAAGGCCTCTAATAGACACTGGGAAAAACACACGAGCAAGTGAAAAGTACCTTCTGGTAGCTTCCAGTGTAGCTGGGAAGACTGTTAAACACCAACAGTAGCACAGCCAGATTAAAAGACACAAACAAAATGCCTTCAGGATGCAGAAAGCATTCACCTGTGCAAGCTGGGGAGGGGCGAGGGAGAGCTATCGCTGGGCCTGCACCTGGAGGAGGAGCTGGTCTGACTTGGAAGCTGCAGAAGGGCTTTTCTGAGGCAGAGGCTTGAGTGACACTCACCAACAAGAGGGAAAGCATGGAGGGGGCGCGTGTGGGGGAATACAAGCAGGCCCGGGTACTGGGCAGGAGGGCTGCAGGAGACAACCCCTGGCCAAACGGCCGCTGCTGCCTGGCCACAGGTTCTCACAAGCTTATGCAGTCACTGTCATATTTCCTGCTGAGCCTCTGGGACCAAGGACTTCAGGCCGCACTCTCAAGGAGCTGGGGTTGACCCACACACAGAAACCTGCTCCCCATCAAGATCGGGGGCCAGGTGCAGTGGCCCACATTTATAACCCAAGTGCTCTGGAAAACTGAGGCAGGAAGATAGTTTGAGGCCAAGAGTTTGAGACCAGCCTAGGCAACATAGCAAGACCCCCATCTGTGCAAAAAATAAAACTAACTGGATATGGTGGTATGCGCTGGTAGTCCTAGCTGCTCGGGAGGCTGGGGCATGAGGATCACTTGAGCCCAGAAGTTTGAGGCTGTAGTGAGCTATGCTCACACCGCTGCACTCCAGCCTGGATGACAGAGACTCTGTCTCTTAAAAAGGACCCTTGTGGACCTCACGCTTTGTGTCTCTTCTTCTGGCTGTTCGTTTGTATTCCTTATAATTAACCAGTAAATGTAAATAAAATGTCTCCTTGATTTTTTGGGGCAGTTTTTCCATATTTATTTGTGTGTGAATTTTTAATATAAATGTGGAAACATAAAGCATTAATGCAAATCAAAATGTTTCAGTGAACAAGTTTCAGCAATTCAACTTTATGATAATTATAAATAAACTTGTTACATTTTTCTGGACAATGCCAGGATTTGGATTTTTTTTAAACAAGTAAATTTCTTCTTCTTTTTTTTTTTTATTAAATTTAATACACTTTAAGTTCTAGGGTACATGTGCACAAACTTGCAGGTTTGTTGCATGTGTATACATGTGCCATGTTGGTGTGCTGCACCCAATAACTCGTCATTTACATTAGGTATATCTCCTAATGCTATCCCTCCCCCCTCTCCCCACCCCATGACAGGCCGCAGTGTGTGATGTTCCCCTTCCTGTGTCCAAGTGTTCTCATTGTTAATTCCCACCTATGAGTGAGAACATGCGGTGTTTAGTTTTCTGTTCTTGTGTTAGTTTGCTGAGAATTATGGTTTTCAGCTTCATCCATGTCCCTACAAAGGACATGAACTCATCCTTTTTTATGGCTACATAGTATTCCATGGTGTATATGTGCCACATTTTCTTAATCCAGTCTATCCTTGTTGGACATTTGGGTTGGTTCCAAGTCTTTGCTATTGTGAATAGTGCCACAATAAACATATGTGTGCATGTGTCTTTATAGCAGCATGATTTATAATCCTTTGGGTATATACCCAGTAATGGGATGGCTGGGTCAAATGGTACATCTAGTTCTAGATCCTTGAAGAATTGCCACACTGTCTTCCACAATGGTGGAACTAGTTTACAGTCCCACCAACAGCGTAAAAGTGTTCCTATTTCTCCACATCCTCTCCAGCACCTGTTGTTTTCTGACTTTTTAATGATCGTCATTCTAACTGGTGTGAGATGGTATCTCATTGTGGTTTTGATTTGCATTTCTCTGACGGCCAGTAATGATGAGCATTTTTTCATGTGTCTGTTGGCTGCATAAATGTCTTCTTTTGAGAAGTGTCTGTTCATATCCTTTGCCTACTTTTTGATGGGATTGTTTGTTTTTTTCTTGTAAATTTGTTTGAGTTCTTTGTAGATTCTGGATATTAGCCCTTTGTCAGATGAATAGATTGCAAAAATTTTCTCCCATTCTGTAGGTTGCCTGTTCACTCTGATGGTAGTTTCTTTTGCTGTGCAGAAGCTCTTTAGTTTAATTAGATCCCATTTGTCAATTTTGGCTTTTGTTGCCATTGCTTTCAGTGTTTTAGACATGAAGTCCTTGCCCATGCCTATGTCCTGAATGCTATTGCTTAGGTTTTCTTCTAGGGTTTTTATGGTTTTAGGTCTAACATTTAAGTCTTTAATCGTCTTGAATTAATTTTTGTATAAGGTGTAAGGAAGGGATCCTTACAGCTTATGACTAGCCAGTTTTCCCAGCACCATTTATTAAATAGGGAATCCTTTCCCTATTTCTTGTTTTTGTCAGGTTTGTCAAAGATCAGATGGTTGTAGATGTATGGTGTTATTTCTGAGGGCTCTGTTCTGTTCCATTGGTCTATATCTCTGTTTTGGTACCAATGCCATGCTGTTTTGGTTACTGTAGCCTTGTAGTATAGTTTGAAGTCAGGTAGCGTGATGTCTCCAGCTTTGTTCTTTTGGCTTAGGATTGTGTTGGCAATGCAGGCTCTTTTTTGATTCCATATGAACTTTAAAGTAGTTTTTTTTTTCCAATTCTGTGAAGAAAGTCATTGGTAGCTTGATGGGGATGGCAATTGAATCTATAAATTACATTGGGCAGTATGGCCATTTTCATAATATTGATTCTTCCTATCCATGAGCATGGAATGTTCTTCCATTTGTTTGTGTCCTCTTTTATTTTGTTGAGCAGTGGTTTGTAGTTCTCCTTGAAAATGTCCTTCACGTCTCTTATAAGTTGGATTCCTAGGTATTTTATTCTCTTTGAAGCAATTGTGAATGGGAGTTCACTCATGATTTGGCTGTTTGTCTGTTATTGGTGTGTAAGAATGCTTGTGATTTTTGCACACTGATTTTGTGTCCTGAGACTTTGCTGAAGTTGCTTATCAGTTTAAGGAGATTTTGGGCTGAGACGATGGGGTTTTCTAAATATACAATCATGTCATCTGCAAACAGGGACAATTTGACTTCCTCTTTTCCTAATTGAATACCCCTGATTTCTTTCTCCTGCCTGATTGCCCTGGCCAGAACTTCCAACACTATATTGAATAGGAGCAGTGAGAGAGGACATCCCTGTCTTGTGCCAGTTTTCAAAGGGAATGCTTCCAGTTTTTGCCCATTCAGTATGATATTGGCTGTGGGTTTGTCATAAATAGCTCTTATTATTTTGAAATACGTTCAATCAATACCTAATTTATTGAGAGTTTTTAGCATGAGAGTTTTAGCATGAATTTTGTCAAAGGACTCTTCTGCATCTATTGAGATAATCAGGTGGTTTTCATCTTTGGTTCTGTTTATATGCTAGGTTACGTTTATTGATTTGCGTATGTTGAACCAGCCTTGCATCCCAGGGATGAAGCCCACTTGATTAGTTTTTTGATGTGCTGCTGGATTCAGTTTGCTAGTATTTTCTTGAGGATTTTTGCATTGATATTCATCAGGAATGTTGGTCTAAAATTCTCTTTTTTTATTGTGTCTCTGCCAGGCTTTGGTATCAGGATGATGCTGGCCTCATAAAATGAGTTAGGGAGGATTCCCTCTTTTTCTATTGATTGGAATAGTTTCAGAAGGAATGGTACCAGCTCCTCCTTGTACCTCTGGTAGAATTCGGCTGTGAATCCATCTGGTCCTGGACTGTTTTTGGTTGGTAGGCTATTAATTATTGCCTCAATTTCAGAGTCTGTTATTGGTCTATTCAGGGATTCAACTTCTTCCTGGTTTAGTCTTTGGAGGGTGTATGTGTCCAGGAATTTACCCACTTCTTCTAGATTTTCTAGTTTATTTGTGTAGAGGTGTTTATAGTATTCTCTGATGGTAGTTTGCATTTCTGTGTGATCGCTGGTGATATGCCCTTTATCATTTTTTATTGCGTCTATTTTATTCTTCTCTCTTTTCTTCTTTGTTAGTCTTGCTAATATCAATGTTGTCAATCTTTACAAAAAACCAGCTCCTGGATTCGTTGATTTTTGGAAGGGTTTTTTTTGTGTCTCTATCTCCTTCAGTTCTGCTCTGATCTTCGTCATTTCTTGCCTTCTGCTAGCTTTTGAATGTGTTTCCTCTTGCTTCTCTAGTTCTTTTAACTGTGATGTTAGGGTATCAATTTTAGATCTTTCCTGCTTTGTCTTGTGGGCATTTAGTGCTATCAATTTCCCTCTACACACTGCTTAAATGTGTCTCAGAGATTCTGGTATGTTGCGTCTTTGTTCTCATTGGTTTCAAAGAACATCTTTATTTCTGCCTTCATTTCGTTATGTACCCAGTAGTCATTCAGGAGCAGATTGTTCAGTTTCCATGTAGTTGAGTGGTTTTGAGTGAGTTTCTTAATCCTGAGTTCTAGTTTGATTGCACTGTGGTCTGAGAGACAGTTTGTTACCATTTCTGTTCTTTTACATTTGCTGAGGAGTGCTTTACTTCCAACTATGTGGTCAATTTTGGAATAAGTGTGATGTAGTGCTGAGAAGAATGTGTATTCTGTTGATTTGGGGTGGAGAGTTCTGTAGATGTCTATTAGGTCTGCTTGGTGCAGAGCTGAGTTCAATTCCAGGATATCCTTGTTAGCTTTCTGTCTCGTTAATCTGTCTAATGTTGACAATGGGGTGTTAAAGTTTCCCATTATTGTTGTGTGAGAGTCTAAGTCTCTTTGTAGGTGTCTAAGGACTTGTTTTATGAATCTGAGTGCTCCTGTATTGAGTGCATATATATTTATGACAGTTAGCTCTTCCTGTTTAATTCCCTTTACCATTATGTAATGCCCTTCTTTGTCTCTTTTAATCTTTGTTGGTTTAAAGTCTGTTTTATCAGAGACTAGGATTGCAACCCCTGCCATTTTTTGTTTTCCATTTGCTTGATAGATCTTCCTCCATCCCTTTGTTTTGAGCCTATGTGTGTCTCTGCACATGAGATGGGTCTCCTGAATACAGCACACTGATGGGTCTTGACTCTTTATCCAATTTGCCAGTCTGTGTCTTTTAATTGGAGCATTTAGCCCATTTATATTTAAGGTTAATATTGTTATGTGCGAATTTGATCCTGTCATTATGATGTTAGCTGGTTATTTTGCTCGTTAGTTGATGCAGTTTCTTCCTAGCATTGATGGTCTTTACAATTTGGCATGTTTTTGCAGTGGCTGGTACCAGTTGTTCCTTTCCATGTTTAGTGCTTCCTTCAGGAGCTCTTGTACGGCAGGCCTGGTGGTGACAAAATCTCTCAGCATTTGCTTGTCTGTAAAGGATTTTATTTCTCCTTCACTTATGAAGCTTAGTTTGACTGGATATGAAATTCTGGGTTGAAAATTCTTTTCTTTAAGAATGTTGAATATTGGCCCCCAGTCTCTTCTGGCTTGTAGGGTTTCTGCTGAGAGATCTGCTGTTAGTCTGATGGGCTTCCCTTTGTGGGTAACCTGACCTTTCTCTCTGTCTGCCCTTAACATTTTTTCCTTCATTTCAACTTTGGTGAATCTGACAATTATGTGTCTTGGAGTTGCTCTTCTCGAGGAGTATCTTTGTGGCATTCTCTGTATTTCCTGAATTTGAATGTTGGTCTGCCTTGCTAGGTTGGATAATAACCTGCAGAGTGTTTTCCAACTTGGTTCCATTCTCCCTGTCACTTTCAGGTATACCAATTGGATGTAGATTTGGTTTTTTCACATAGTCCCATATTTCTTGGAGGCTTTGTTCATTTCTTTTAACTCTTTTTTCTCTAAACTTCTCTTCTCACTTCATTTCATTTATTTGATCTTCAATCACTGATACCCTTTCTTGCAGTTGATCGAATCAGCTACTGAAGCTTGTGCATTCATCACATAGTTCTTGTGCCATGGTTTTCAGCTCCATCAGGTCATTTAAGGACTTCTCTACGCTGTTTATTCTAGTGAGCCATTTATCTAATCTTATTTCAAGGTTTTTAGCTTCTTTGCGATGGGTTTGAACTTCCTCCTTTAGCTCGGAGAAGTTTGATCGTCTGAAGCCTTCTCTCAACTCGTCAAAGTCATTCTCTGTCCAGCTTTGTTCCATTGCTGATGAGGAGCTGCCTTCCTTTGGAGGGGGAGAGGCACTCAGATTTTTAGAATTTTCAGCTTTTCTGTTCTGTTTTTTCTCCATCTTTGTGGTTTTATTTACCTTTGGTCTTTGATGATGGTAATGTACAGATGGGGGTTTGGTGTGGATGTCCTTTCTGTTTGTTAGTTTTCCTTCTAACAGTCAGGACCCTCAGCTGCAGGTCTGTTGCAGTTTGTGGAGGTCCACTTCAAACCCTGTTTGCCTGGGTATCAGCAGCAGAGGCTGCAGAACAGCAAATACTGCTGAACAGCAAATGTTGCTGCCTGATCATTCCCCTGGAAGCTTCGTCTCAGAGGTGTACCCGGCCATATGAAGTGTCAGTCTGCCCCTACTGGAGGGTGCCTCCCAGTTAGGCTATTCAGGGGTCAAGGACCCACTTGAGGAGGCAGTCTGTCCATTCTCAGATCTCAAACTCCATGCTGGAAGAACCACTACTCTCTTCAAAGCTGTCAGACAGGGACACTTAAGTCTGTAGAGGTTTCTGCTGCCTTTTGTTCAGCTATGCCCTGCCCCCAGAGGTGGAGTCTACAGAGGCAGGCAGGTCTCCTTCAGCTTCCATGGGCTCCACCCAGTTCCAGCTTCCCAGCTGCTTTGTTTACCGACTCAAGCTTCAGCAATGGCAGGCACCCCTCCCCCCATCTCGCTGCTGCCTTGCAGTTCGATCTCAGACTCCTGTGCTAGCAATGAGCGAGGCTACCTGGGCGTGGGACCCTCCGAGCCAGGCACGGGATATAATCTTCTGGTGTACCATTTGCTAAGACCCTTGGAAAAGCGCAGTATTAGGGTGAGAGTGACTTGATTTTTCAGGTACCGTCTGTCACTACTTCCCTTGGCTAGGAATGGGAATTCCCTGACCCCTTTTACTTCCCAGGTGGGGCGATGCCTCTTCCTGCTTGGGCTCATGCTCGGTGGGCTGCACCCACTGTCCTGTCCCCACTGTCCGACAAGCCCCCATGAGATGAACCGGGCACCTCAGTTGGAAATGCAGAAATCACACGTCTTCTGCATCACTCATGCTGAGAGCTGTAGACTGGAGCTGTTCCTATTCAGTCATCTTGGAACCACCCACCAACAAGTCTGTTTCCTTGATTTTTGTGAGCCTTACTAGCAAAACATGAGGAAGGGGTCACGGAAACCTCTGATTTGTAGCCAAGCCAGACAGAAGTGTGGGTAACCTGGGGACCCACTACTTACAATTGACGTCTGAAGTTGGGGACAGTCTTGTGGTACTGAGCCCTGCAGGGTTTGCACTAATTCCAGGCAGCTAATATTAGACCTGAGTTGTGGAAAACCCAGCAGGTGTCTGAAGAGTTGGAAAATTGGTTGGTGTTGGAAAATTCCCCGCTCATTTGGTTTCACAAGTGTGAGTAGAGAAACAGGTTTTCTTTTAGGGAGGCAAATGCATCAAGGTACAATTCAAGCCCTGTGAGTGGAGACATTTTATCCATGAGGAGAGGAGAGAGGACAGAAATCCAAAAGTGGGGGGAGGGAAAGGAGTCAGGAGAGGAGGGGTCTGAGGGGCAATGCAAGAAGAAGATGCTGTTCCAGAAGCCAAGGGGGAGAGTTTTGCAAAGTGAGGAGTTTGGGGCTGAATGAGGTATTTTCAGCAGTATGTCCTGATGGCTTAAAGCCTTTGGTGCTCAGATGCATCTCCCCAGATCATTCTCGGCCAGTCATTTCCCAAGTCTGTACAGCTCATCAAAGACCAGAAGAGGCAGGTGGAGGTCACTGGTGAGCTGCAGAGTGGCCTCAGGGAAGCATGAGGGAGAGGCCAGGCTAAGCGGATGGAAGAGATGCAGGCACATTGAGTTGTGAGCTCCTCTTTAAAGAAATACGGTATTGAAAGGAAGAAGAGGGGTTGGGAAACTGTCTGAAACTAGACAGCAGAAAGTTAATATTGAGCAGTTGCTACATGCTAGGTGTATAAATCCTCTCAACATGTCTGCACCATGTTTCACTATCCCCATCTTCTAGGGAGAGAAAACCAAGGCCGAAAAGGTTTCAGCTACTTGCTAAATGCCACCCAGAAAGAAAACGGTGAATTTAGGTCTGTCTGACTCCAACACCCACACATTTTCTACCACATTCATTACTTTGTTCAACAACTTTTGACTGGAAATCTACTGCATGCCAAGCACAGAATCTCTGTGACCACAGTAAACAACTGAGACATAGCCCGCCCTCACGTAGCCTGTAGTTTCACTGGGAGTCAGGATTAATCCATTATTGCACACAATGATCTCTTTGAAGTTGGGATAAATGTTAGGAAGGAAAGAGCAGTGAGTGTCCTGAGTATACAACAGAAGCCTGGTCCAGCCTGAAAGATCAGAATAGACTCACACTAAGAAAGAAGGAGTCAAGGTAAGACCTTGAGGATGAGTGACAGTAGCCCTGGGAGTAGGATTGCTGGGGCCCAGATGATCTCCATGGCTCCATCCATGTCTAATGGTCCACGATTCTCCCAGAAACAGGACTGGCCACAGGGATGGTGCACTCCTTCCTGCAAGTCTCTGTCCTTCAAGGCTGGGGGTGTTCTCTTGCCCTACCCAAGACAAGACCAGGGCAAGACCCTCTCAGACAAGACCAGGAGCATCAGCAAACTTTCCTATTCCTGCAAGAGAAAAGACACATCCAGCCCAGGCAGAGGCATTGGCTGGGAAATGTGCTCTCCCTAAACCTATTTGACAGCCCATTTCTCCCCAGGCACATGATTCGAGCATCACGAAAGGAATTTAAGCCAAGTGCAGAGGCTCATGCCTGTAATCCCAGCACTTTGGGAGGAGTTTGTGACCAGCCCTGGGCCACATAGTGAGACCCTGTCTCTGCAGAAAGTAGAAAAAAAAATTTAAAATAAAATGAAAATTAGATCGTGCTTGTTAATGTGGAATTGCAGTTTCATTTCTGATAAGCCGTTTTAGACTTGTTCTCCAAAGGACTGCAAATGCTTCACAAAAATGGCAGTATCAAGGGGTGGGGGGACACCTGCCCTTTAGACAAACATTGCTGCACATTTTTTTTTTTTTTGACAGACTTGCTCTGTCACTGGACTGGAGTGTAGTGGTGCGATCTCAGCTCACTGCAACCTCCAACTCCCTAGTTCAAGCAATCCTCCTGCCTCAGCCTCCTGAGTAGCAGGGACTACAGACACGTGCCATTTTGTTCAGCTAATTTTTGTATTTTTAGTAGAGATGGGGTTTCACCATGTTGGCCAGGAAGGTCTCGATCTCCTGACCTTGTGATCTGCCCGCCTCGGCCTCTCAAAGTGCTGGGATTACAGGCGTGAGCCACCACGCCCGGCCACTTTTTAATTAAACTAGTACTTTGGCAGAGGAATCCTGAACTCCAAGTATGTGCATAACCAGGTTTTTCTATATTATCTCCAAATGGCCCAAAGACAGTGGGTAACCTAAGGCAAGAAGAGTTGAATGAAACTAGGACCATGAAACTAGGAGGCTCCCAATGGGACTGCTGTTAGAGCCCCAGCTCAGACTGCAAGATGTAACCAAGAGCACTTTCCTCCAAGTTTTCTAAGTTCCTCCTTGGTGTTCGAGACTGGTGGAGGGGCAGGACCATGACCTGTGTGATCCCTGGTTCCTGTTTCTCCCCTTCAGTGCATTTCCCCACCCTCTACTCATCTCCAAGCTGCAGCAGGGTGACCAGATGTCTGAGGATCTCTGGGACTCCAGCTGATGGGGCATCTCACAGCTCTAGGAGGGCCATCTTCTAGTCGAATCACTCTTGATGACTGACACAGGGTTTCTTTCACTGATATTAAACAGCAGGACCACAGGAGATTGGGCCGCTGTAATGGTGGTGATGTGTTCCCTTGAGGGACTCACAATGCACACAGGACTTCAGAGCTCTGAGTTACCAACTGCCCTTTGACAACTGTTGGGCTTGTGTATGGGCTCGTGTGTCTGCCCCCATCCACCCATGTTCCGTGGTATCCTCCCTGCTCTATAGCATTCAAGGGTACAGGTGGCAGCAGGCATCCTTCTCCCTGTGTGTCCCCTGCCTCTGACTTGAAATGGTCACCACACACCCTCTGCAGGCTCTGAGCCCTGTGTCAGGCAGTCCTCCAGCGGTAGCTGTTCTCGCTCTTTCAAGCGCTTTCCAAAGTGTTGCAGTGTGAGCTAAGGACCCTTCTAAGAGATGTCCCTTCTTCCCTCCAATCAATGTAGTGACACCATGCTTTCTGGGGCTGGTCTTCAGCCATGCCAGATGAGGAAAGAACATTCTTTCGGACGATGAGATGTTCTTTTCCCTCAACCCATGCCCTTGCATATTCTCTCCACTGATGTCCGGGTGTGAAAGGCAGAGTCTGACGAATATGCAAAGAGAACACACTCTCGGAGTGCAGCCTACCTGCATGGCCTGCAGAGTTCCAGAGAAGCCACATTTGAAAGACGTGCTGTTCTAAGTTTACGCTGTACAAATTGCAAATGGTAAGTTTCACATGACCAGTAAGAGGGTTATAATTCTTATTTTCCTATAAGTAAGACTTGCTTTTATAGTTATTATAACGGGGCACGATAACGACCTTGGTGAGAGTCGCTGGAAGCCAGTGATCACAAGTGATGCAGTGGGTGAGGCAGGTTGGGAGCAGTGATGTGTCCAGCCTTAAATACACGGTGTTAGGGCACTAACAGGGCAGGGGCAGGGGCAGGAAGGAAGATCCTGCTTCAACACAAGCAGGTTCAAGGAGCCATGGCATATCCACGGTGGCAGACATGAATTTACCCAGGAAAGGAACACTTAACAACAAAGAGCAGGAAGAGATGGTGCCTGGATATGAGACAGAAGCTGTACATTCACTGACTGAACAATAAACAAATACACATGTACCTCTTTTCTACCCATTACTCTAAATCTTCATTTGAAAAATCATATCTCACATGGGCCTGTAAATTCTGTAATACATTTTTAAAATCACTTTGTTCCTATAGATAGGGAATCCTCAAAAATTACTTGTCTGGGGCCCCACAATGACTTAGAGGTGGCTTTGTCTCCAGAGAACCTTCAGGCCAGGTACAGTGCCTCATACCTGTAATTCAAACACTTTTTGAGGCCAGGAGGTGGAGGTTACAGTGAGCTCTGATTGTACCACTGCAATCGAGCCTGGGCCACAGAGTAAGACTCTGTCTCTAAATAAATAGACAATTTTTATTTAATTTTTTTTAAAATAAGAGACCATTCAAAGTGCTCCTGCCTGTGAATGGGTTAGTTGGAGCAGTAGAGACTGGGGTCCTAGGCCTGGTTCTGCCACTAACTAGTTGTTTGAGGATCAGCAAGTGGTTTAACTGCAGTAACAAGTAGACCTGGGCACAAGGGGGAGGTAAGGATCTAGCACTGATTAAGCACCAACCTTGTGCCCAGTGTTTAAATATTTCAGCTCTTTAAAGCCTCACAATTTGTTTCATTCATTCACTATTCCTGGTGCTCAGCATATATCGGGGAACAACACAAAGATCCTGGTCTTTGGGAGAGTTTCCACTGTGCCTGGGCCTCCTGCCTCTGGTCCTTGGATGATCACTCCATTCAACAGCAAAAATAATGAACAACTGATCAGTTAACATGCTGGAAAATGGTGTAAAAGAAAGTAAAATTTCAGGACCCTCTAAATGTGGCCTCTAAGCAAGCCAAACTTCTCTTAATAATGACATGTTACTGGGGAGAACATAAGAAAATAATTTTAGTTAGATTGGACCCAATAAAGAATATCTGCTTAAACGTGTTACAAGATTGGTTAAAAGCCCTTAATCCACGCCCAAGGCTGTCAGCTGGGGGATCTTCTATGTAAGGCTTTAAAGCTCATTAAAATCAATCCGAAAATTACTAGAGAATTTTATTGAGAATGTAAATTATTCCCATAAGGAACAGCCATTCAAACTGACCACAGACATTTGACCCAGCTCAGATTCAGGCCAGTTTTCTTCCCAGTAGGCACCTTCTGTTTCTTATGTGTTCATTCCACCAGTGGAAGTTAGAGACAGAGTTTATCTGTGGCTAAATGAAGACTGTTGAATGAAAAGCAGAGACTCTACATAGAAACTGAGTAAGCCATCTGATATGGGTTGGCTGTGTCCCCACCCAAATCTCAAATTGTAGCTGCCATAATTCCCATGTGTGGTGGGAGGGACCCAGTGGGAAGTAATTGAATCATGAGGATGGGTCTTTCTGGTGCTGTTCTTGTCATAATGGATAAGTGTCATGAGATCTGATGGTTTTATAAAGGGGAGTTCCTCTGAACATGCTTCTCTCTTTTGCAAGCCACCATGTAAGACATGCTTTTGCTCCTCCTTCACCTTCCACCATGATTGTGAGGCCTCCCCAGCCATGTGGAACACATAAGTCCATTAAGCCTCTTTTTCTTTATAAATTACCCAGTCTCTGGTATGTCTTTGTTAGCAGCAAAGAACAGACAAATATACACCATCAGTCAGAATTGGATCCAGGAAACCAGCCACATATGGAGTTAGCAGAGCATGATGTATTAGCCAGGCAGGTGCTATTTGGATGATAACGTTTGGGATCAGTTCTACTCTGTGGTTTTCTGAGATGAGACTTGGTCTAAACTAGGATTCCTACTTTCCAATCTCTTGACCACCCAGTTAGTCATGGGATGGACACATAAACTCCTCTCTCCAGCAAAACTAAACCAAACCAGGAAAGCAAGAGATTATTTATTTATGTATATGATGCAATCAAACCTGGAACCAGCTGTATGAAGCAAGGAAAGAATGAAGGGTAAATACAGAAATGGGGTTTCCATTTTTTGCCTCTGAGCCAAAACTAATTGCTTGACAGGAGCCTTGTCTCTGCTGGGATCAGAACTGCAACCCCACATCATGCCTTGGGAGGGGCACGTGAGCCCTGAACATCATTTACTGGAAAACAGGGAGAGGGGTGGAGCCTGCTGCCCTGCATCCCATGACGGATCCTTGAAGTTCCATGTTTTCCTTGCATGGCAAGGACACTTCCCAGCATTTCTGGTCCTCATTGCTACCCATCTACATCATGGGGGCTAGAACCAGGCATTTGGAGCTCTTAATTTGTAAAATGGGCTCATTAGGGTTAAGGAAAAGTCCATTTCTTTCCTATAAAGAACACTCAAATACAAACAGAATTTTCTTAAGTTGGCTCACATGGGCTTTAGACTCCTGAAAAACAAAACAAAATAGTCCGAGCTCCCCCATTTCACCCAGGAGAAATGGTTGTGTGTGTGTGTGTGTGTGTGTGTGTGTGTGTTGTTTTAGAGTTGGGGTCTTGTTGTATCCTCCAAACCGGAGTGCAGTGGCATGATCATAGCTCAAACAATCCTCCTGCCTCAGTCTCCAGAGTAACTAGGACTACAGGTGCATGATACCATGTCTGACTAATTTTTTTATTTTTATTTTTTGTAGAGATAGGGTCTTGCTATGTTGCCCAGGCTGATCTTGAACTACTGGTCTCAAGTGATCCTCCTACCTCAGCTTCCCAAAGTGTTGGAATTACAGACATAAGCCATCATTCTCAGCCTGTTCTTTCTTTTTTAATAATAATTTTTATGTATTTATATAAGGTGTAAGCATGATATTTTGACACGAAGATAGTAAAATGATTATGGTAGTCAAGAAAATTAACATATCCATCATCTCACCTCATTTAGGTGGCAAGGACACCTAAAGTCTACCTTTTTAGCAAAAATCCCAAGTGCAATGTGGCGTTTTTAAGTATAGTCTTCATGTTGTACATTGGATCTCTAGACTTGTTTATCATACATATCTGCTGCTTTGTATCACTTGACCTGCATCTCCTCCCTGCTCTCCTCCTCAACTCCTGGTAACCACTGTTGTATTCTCTATCTCTGTATATTCACTTTAAAAAAAAAGATTCCACATGTAAGTGAGATCATGCAGTATTTCCTTTCTGTATCTGGCTTGTTTCATTCAGCATAATGTCTTCCACAGTCATCCATGTTGTAGCAAGCGGCACATTTCCACTCTGCTTTTTTTTTTTTTTTTTTTTTAAGACGGGGTCTCACTTAGTCACCCAGGCTGATGCAGTGGCACAGTCATGGCTCACTGCAGCCTTGACCTCCCGGGCTTCAGTGATCTGCCCACCTCAGCATCCCTGGTAGTTGGGACTACAGGTGCATGCCATGACACCTGGCTGATTTTTTGTACTTTTGTACTTTTGTACTTTTCATAGAGACAGGGTTTCACCATGGTGCCTGGGCTGGTCTCAAACTCCTGAGCTCAAGTGATCCACCCACCTCAGTCTCCCAGAGTGCTGAGATTAAGATATGAGCCACCACACCTGGCCTTTATGCTTTTTTGAAGGCTGAATAGTATCCCATTGTGTGTATACAGTACACCAAATCTTTATCTATTCTGTATCTATTCATCTGTTGACAGACAGAAGTTGTTTCCATATCCTGGCTATTGTGAATAATGCTTCATTGAACTTGGGAGTGCAGATATCACTACTAGGTGTTGACTTTACTTCCTTTGGTATATTCCCAGATGCCTGCTCCTCCTATTGAATCCTTTTAGACATCACCTGATACCTCGGGCAGTGCCCTGTAGATTGCTGTTGATTCAGACATAGCTGTCCATGAGCTGGAGGAGAACAGTCATATAAGATAAAGTTCTGGGAAATTTTGTGATTGCAGCACATTTCTTTCTTTTTTTTTCTTTTTTCTTTCTTTTTTTTTTTTTTTTTTTTTTTTTTTTTTGAGATGGATTCTCGCTCTGTCGCCCAGGCTGGAGTGCACTAGCACAGACTTGCCTCACTGCAAGCTCCACCTCCCGGATTCATGCCATTCTTCTGCCTCAGCCTCCTGAGTAGCTGGAACTACAGGCGCCCGCCACCACGCCCGGCTAATTTTTTGTATTTTTAGTAGAGACGGAGTTTCACCTTGTTAGCCAGGATGATCTCGATCTCCTGACCTCGTGATCTGCCCACCTCGGTCTCCCAAAGTGCTGGGATTACAGGCATGAGCCACCATGCCTGGCCGATTGCAGCACATTTCAAAAGTTATAGCCAAGCCAATGGCTTTTCTTGTCAAGTTGCAGATTTGTAAATAAGAAATGAGTCGTTTGCCTCTGTCAGTGTCAACATTAGCTGACATAATTAGCGAATCCAGTTTCAGGTACTTATAAAAAGTGGTGTTATCAAGCAAAAAGGGATTGCTGCCTGATGCACTAGAAGTCAATGCAATGACTCTGGGGTTTTGACAAAAGAGAAAGCTTTATATTGCAACAGGGGTCAAGCTCAAACCTGTCTCCCTGAGATGGCTTTAAGGTAGGGCGTAATTTTATTAGAAAAGGTTTAGGGGGTGAATTTTGGGATTGTAGGTGATTGGTGAAAGGAAAGGGGAGGCCTAGGAAGTCCTCTGGCTCGCACAGTTTTCTCTTCATGCTGCCTCATGAGTCCCATGAGAAAATTTCAGAGGATTAATATGAAACACATGGTAGAAATTCAGGCCGTGACTTCAGCAAGCTCACTGTGTGCAAACTCCAGTTGGCCATGGTGGTTCCAACTGATTTCTGCTAGTTTTACTCACAAGCAGAGGGAGTTTCAGCATTTGAGCAAGTTGTTTCTTACCTGCAAACTCAAGAATTTCTGTTAGTTACTGGCTACTTTAATTCTTTAGGGCACAATTTCAGTAATAATAAACTGTGGGAGGCTGACTACACCCCCCTATTCCCTGCCCCTTTCTCCTTTGTCTACATCCACAGAGAAAAGAAATTGAGAAAACTAAACACTCACTTTCCTACTAAGAGCAGGAGGAGGCAGCCAATTGCCTAAGTAGATGTGGTGGGTCCCCGGTGAAACCCCACCTCCAAGCTGAAGAGAGTTTAAAGCCTGAAAGCCAAGCTACAAGTTAAATCCTTGAATGGGATTGAGAACTTGTCCTCCTGTTTGGTGTGCTTTCCTCTGATTGATCCCCACCCTTCACCTATTTTACATATATCTGTCCTTTCCTAACTGATTTTCTGCACTATCATGCCCACATTTGAGTAGTGTCTTTGCTTTATTTAACCTTTTTTGCACACTCATAAACCAATCGACACGTACTCCCCATTCTGAGTCCATAAAAAGCCCCAGACCCAACCACATGGGGGACTTTCCCACCTTCTGGTAGACAGACCACCCCTGCGTCCCCTCCGCCCTGAAAGCTGTTTTTTGGTCAAAAAAATTCTTCTCCACCACCCTCACCCTTCAGTGCTCAGCACATCCTCATTCATTTTGGGTGTGGGACAAGAACTCAGGAACTGGTATACAAGCCAGACCTGGCCCAGGGGGGCCAACTGGGCAAGGCTCCTCTAGTAGCAGGTAGTGTGCCCCAAGTAAGGCCTCCAGCATCACCAGCCAGAGGTCCCCGACTGGCAATGGGACCAAGAAAAATCCTGCATCACTACTCTCCTCTGTAACGATCAGTGGTCAAGTAAGATAGTTCTGACCAATGAGACATAAGCAGAAATCTGTTGAGGGCTTTTAGGAGAGCTTTTCCTGTCCTTTTATCAGCAGAGTCAGTGGCTCAGACACTAACTCTTCTTCCTCCTTCAAATGTTGATGTAATGTCTGGAGACAAAACAGCCATTTTGCAACTATGAGGCAATAAGTGTAAGGACCAAAAGCCAACAAGCAAAAAATGATAGGAAACACCTGGGTTTTTGCTTGGCATATAGAGCTATTTAAACTAGTACAAATGATTGCCTCTCTCTGCACTACTGTGTGGGCACTATTTGCAGCATTTTTAGCCAGAGTAAATTGGTGCTGCAGAGAGTGGGGCACTGCTGTAAAGATATCAAAAAATGTGGAAGCAACTTTTGAACTGGGTAGCAGGTAGAAGTTGGAACAGTTTGGAGGGCTCAGAAGACAGGAAGATGTGGGAAAGTTTGGAACTTCCTAGAGACTTGTTGAATGGTTTTGACCAAAATGTTGATAGAGATGCGGACAATGAAGTTCAGTCTGAAGTGGTCTCAGATGGAAATGAGGAACTTATTAGGAACTGGAGCAAATGTCACTCTTGCTATGCTTTAGCAAAGAGACTGGCAGCATTTTACCCCTGCCTTTAGGATCTGGGGAACTTTGAACTTGAGAGAAATGATCTGAAATAGGAGCTTATGTTTAAAAAGGAAGCCAGAGCACAAAAGTTTGGAATATTTGCATCCTGATGATGGCATAGAAAATAAAGAACCATTTTCTTGGGAGAAATTCAAGCCACCTGCACAAATTTGCATAACCAATAAGGAGTCAAATGTTAATCACCAAGACAATGGGGAAAATGTCTCCAGGGCATGTCAGAGACCTTCACCACAGCCCCTCTCATCACAGGCCTGTAGGCCTAAGAGGGAAAAATGGTTTTGTGGGCAGGCCCAGGGCCCTCCTGCTCTATGCAGCCCCTGGACTTGGTGTCCTATGTTCCAACCCCTCCAGCTTTAGCCATGGCTAAAAGGGGCCAAGGTACAGCTCAGGCCATTGCTTCAGAGGGTGCAAGCCCCAAGCCTTGGTAGCTTCCACGTGGTGTTGGGCCTGTGGCCACACAGAAGACAAAAATTGAGGTTTGGGAACATAGATTTCAGAGTATGTATGGAAACGCCTGGATGTCCAGGCAGAAGTCTACTGCAAGGGTGAAGCTCCCATGAAGAACTTCTGCTAGGGCAATGTAGAAGGGAAATGTGGGGTTGCAGTGCCCACACAGAGTTGCCACTGGGGTGCTGCCTAGTGGAGCTGTGAGAAGATGGCTGCCATCCTCCAGATGCCAGAATGGTAGATCCTCCAACAGCTTGCACCATGCACCTGGAAAAGCCACAGACATTCAATGCCAGCCTGTGAAAGCAGCCGGGAAGGAGGCTGTGCCCTGCAAAACCACAGGGGTGGAGCTGCCCAAGGCCATGGGACCCCACCTCTTGCACCAGTGTGACCTGGATGTGAGACATGGAGTCAAAGGTGATCATTTTGGAGCTTTAAGACTGAATGACTGCTCCACTGAACTTTGGATTTACATGGGGCCTGTAGCCCCTTTGTTTTGGCTAATTTATCCAAATACCTGTAACCCCTTTGAATCTTGGAAGTAACTAAATTGCTTTTGATTTTAAAGGCTCCTAGGTGGAAGGGACTTGCCTTGTCTCAGATGAGATTTTGAACTTGGACTTTTGGGTTAATGTTGGAATGAATTAATCCTTTGGGGGACTGTTGGGAAGGCATGATTGGTTTTGAAATCTGAAAAAGCATGAGATTTGGGAATGGCCAGTGGAGAATGATATGGTTTAGCTCTGTGTCCCCACCCAAATCTCATCTCGAATTGTAATCTCCACATGTCAAGGGAGGCAGCTGTAATCCCCATGCGTCAAGAGAGGGAGGTAACTGGATCATGGGGATGATTTTCCCTATGCTGTTCTCATGATAGTGAGTTCACACAAGATCGGATGGTTTTATAAATGCCTGACAGTTCCTTCTTCACACACACTTTTCTGTCTCCTCCAGCCTTGCAAAGAGGTGTCTCCTTCCCCTTCCACCATGATTATAAGTTTCCTGAGGTTTCCCAAGCCATGAAGAACTGTGAGTCAATTAAACTTTTTTCCTTCATAAATTACCAAGTCTCAGGTATTTCTTTATAGCAGTGTGAAAATGGACTAATACAGGCAGCTATGTGCAACTGAAAACATTCTTAAATAGTACCACCTTTATTCTCACTCAGAGGCCAGAAGAACATTATTCAAGAATTCAATTATATTAAGCACAGTATATTTCTTGTTCAATTTTGGTTGCCTCTTTGTAATAGGTTTTGCTTTTTACAATTGTTTTAGTTGTTTTGTTTTTAGGGGAGTCATCAAAGTGCAGAGTATAATATTTTCCTAAGGCCAGAGCTTGTCTACTATACCCAGATGAGGCTAGTAACGGTAAGCATGACTGAATACCAAAGCTAGTGTCATGCTTTGCTTTCCTGTTAGTTTTTATTTTATCATCTAATATGCTCCATCTGTAATTAGTCCTGTGGTATGAGTCCGGGTGATTGTTCTGCTTCTGTTTTCAGTAAGACAGGAAAATGGTTATCTTCTTTGTGTCCACTACCAAGAGGTTTTATCATTCTTAATTTAAGTCCACAGGGTGTTGAGCTCCTCTAAGAAAACTGTATATGAGCCTGGTGTACACAGAGCTTTGTATGACAGCTGTGATCCTGAAAAAACTGGGTGGAAAGAAAAACTTCCAATGTACCTTCCAGGAGCTCTGTATTTATGGTAGTTCATGGTCAACCTGGCAACTAAAGGGTACTCTTACTAAATAAAGAATAGAATGAACATTTATCTGTTCCAAGGATCGGCAAACTACAGCCCATGGGCCAAATCTGGGCTGGACCACCATCTGTTTGTGTAAATAGGTTTTATTGCAACACAGCCATGCTAATTAGTTTATGAATAGTCCAGGATGCTTTTGTGCTACAACAGCACAGTTAAGTTGTTGCAACAGAGAACATATGAACTGCAAAGCCTGAGATATTTATTACATGTCCCTTTATAGAAAAAGCTTGCTAACCGCTACTCTGTTCTGTTAATTCAGATTGTCCGTGACAGAGGAGTTAGCTCTAGACTTATACATTGTCCTTTCTTTTAAAAATTAGCTTTAGAAATACCTACTGTATTTACAGCACTTATTTAACATACAATTTTATTATTCTATTCCTATATGAAGGGATGACTATGCTGGGAATTCTGAATACAATGACACCAAAATAATTAGACAATATGTTTTATCCAATCCATAATGATTATAGGTAGAAATAGTCACTTTGTCACCAACCAAAAATTGATTAAAAAGAATATTGCTGCTGGTTGGGCACAGTGGCTCACGCCTGTAATTCCAGCATTTTGGGAGGCTGAGGTGGGTGAATCGCTTGAGCCCAGGAATTTGAGACCAGCTTGGGCAACATGGCAAAACCCCATCCATACAAAATATACAAAGAATTATCTAGGTTTGGTGGCATGTGCCTTTAGTGCCAGCTTCCCCAGGAGGCTGGGGTGGGAAGATCACCTGGGCCCAGGAGGTCAAAGCTGCAGTGAGCCATGATCATGCCACTATACTCCAGTCTGGGTGACAGAGTTAGACATTGTCTCAAACAAACAAAAAGAATATTGCTGGCAAAATTTAGATACGCAAAATTTGAGCCTGAGACATTGGACTTGACTATAGTAGGGGAAAAATAAAACAAAAGGAAACTTTGGATCTGGCCATAAAAGAAAACTTGCAGTGGCAGAAGCTATACGCAGTAAAATCTGAAGAGGACAAAAGTTAATTGATTAATCAGCTCTTTATTATAAGCTTTAAATTGAAAAGAATCTATCCTGATGAAAATTACTTTTCAGAAATAAAAATAGAAAATGTTTCATTAATTAACTTTTAGAAAAATAAAAATGATTTAACTACACTACATAAAAATTGATTAAGGTATTAAATTGATTTAATGGATTTTATTCTGGAAAACACTTTTTTGATGAAAATTCATCAGCAGCCACATAAATCTGAGTAAAATACTGTTATGTAAAATGCGAATTCTCCAATGCCCTCAGTTTGTTTTGACGGGGGATGCCTGCCTAGTTCAGGGATGACCTGGGAAGGCCTAGGGTGCTATTTCCATGTCAGTAGAGGGAGGGATCATGAAGTAGAGACAGAAAGTACCGTTTCCAAGTCTGTTATCTCCATTCAGACTTATTTGCCCTTATACTACTGCAGCAACATGTCAGTGGTCCGAACTCTGTGTGTTTGCTTTGGCACTCAGGGTTGGGAAAAGTCTACATTGAAGAGTTCTGCTCATCATTTAATAAGTTTAGATAAGAAATAGCTATCCAAATGGAAAAATGTTGTCATCCTTTTCCCACCAAAACCCCATAGTTGCAATGATATAAATATTGCCCTTGTGGGACTGAAATGCTATCTCTTGCGAAAACTGAGTTCTAGAAATAATGTTTATTTAATGTTCAGTTCTTCTACAGAAAACATTGCAAAGAAATTTGGAAAGAGAAATATCAGTTAATGCCTTTTAACTGCAAAGAGAAGTAGAGAATTCAGAGTGGATCCAAGAGGGCAGTCATGGTAGGATTGCTAAGAAAGGCTTCCAACCAGAGCTAGTAGGGCAGTAGTCATTGGGATTTCTGTCACCATTAGGGCCACCTGCCAGCCACTGCACAGAGACCTAAATGACTGAACATCAATGTGAAGAGAAGTGCCCACAACAACGGCTTTGCTCATCTTAATGACAAGAAGGATCAACTGCCTTATAAATGGTTCAGTGGAAATGGTCAATTCAAAATGTCTGGGTTAGTATTTCTTCTGGGGACAAGGCAGTGTGTGCTATTTAGACCACAAAACTGGAATGACTTCACTTGGCATCATGGCAGCCAGAGCCAACTTTGAACGGATCCCTGGATCTTCCAGGTGAATGGAATTTCACAAGCACAATAATAAACAAGCTATTGATGACTATGTGCCAGGAGTTGTGTTAGACACTTTATATGCAATGTTCTATTTTATTCTTTCTAAGACACAGACAGTGTTATTTTTCCCCATTTTATTTATGAAGATGACAAAGAACAGAGAAGACAGATCTCAGTTAGTTATGGAGCCAAGATTTGAATCCAAGCATTTTATCTTCAGGTACCGTGTTTTTAAACCAACAAACCTGCTGGAAAAAATGTCTGAATGTCATTCCACTCCTTCCACATCTCCTTCACCCATAGGTGCCATTTTTGTCATCCTAATCCTCTAATCCTCCAAATTTAAAAACTAAAAGAACAACAACAAAAAAGATTTGACCTAAGGACCTAAGATGTCACTCTACTGGCTAAGGTGGGAGAGGGCTCTATTTAGTTTGCATTTACTATGTTTTTTTTTAAAAAAGTAGCTTAATGGATGACTTATATCAGTTCATTACATCCTTAATCAATAGTAGGAAATCTAATGGGTGAATGAATCTCTTCAATCATCCTTTCCAAGCATCTCTCCTCCAAAACTCAGCGAAGAGTCTTATTCAAACTGGGAGAATCATGATCTGGAGAGGAATAACACTCGAGTGCCTTTTGTCTCATTCTTCCTCCTGTCTGCAGATTTGTCTCAACCCAGCAGGGCCTCCCAAAGAAGCCAGATGCTATGTCCCCCCAACCATTTGCTTCCCACCCCACGCCACTCTTTCATATCTCGCAATGCTTCCTAAGAAGACATCTGGGCTAGCTGAGTGACAAATAAAGAATTTGGATAAAATACTGAAAGTTCTCCCTTCTCCCTTTCTCCTAAGCGGTCATGTGAATGGTGACCTGGAGTCAAAGTTACTGTCTCTGTTTTCTACACTGAGGATATGAATGGTGGGACGTTCAGGAATGGTGGCAGGAAATTAGCACCACAGTGGCCCTTGGAGAACTCTAAAATCACACCAGGGGTGCTCAGGGATGACCCTGATGCCTAGAAAGGACTCTCTCTCCTCCTAAAATGTTGAGGCAAGAGAAAAACACAACTCCCTCCAGCTTCCTGCTCCAGACATTAATGACTCCACTCTCGTCAGGAATTGTTACTTATGCCTTAACCCGTGGGTGCCCCCCGCCCCAAGCCAGGGCAGAGAGATTGTCTCAAGACACCAAGCATCCAGATTGTGAATCCCAGATGTCCTCCCAGGAGGCAAATATCCAACTGCCCTCACTGAGCTAGTCCAGATCCTAACCCAAAACTGTCAATCAGACTCAACAAATATTTACTGAGCACATATAAATAGACTGCAGTTACAGAGGAGATTAGAAAATTGAGAGGGAATATCAGGTACAGATTTACGCCATAAAGTGTGAAAACCTAAGTAATATGCGTAATATCTAGCAAAATTTAAGTGACAAATACAGCTTCCAGAAGAAATCAAGACCCTAAGTAAGTAACTAAGGAGGACATATATAGTTCAGTCAGCGCTCTGTCCCCTAAAAGGCACCATGCCTGGAATGGGAAAATGACTTCTAGGGAACCAGTAATTCTCATCTTCTATGAGTAATTATTGATAACTACTCTATATAACGTTCTGACATGGGAGACATAAATTATATGACAATTTCCTGCCTTCAAGAACCTCAGTCATACTGAAGAGGTAATATTGTAACCACCCAATTAGCTCATCTTCCCCACTGCCCAGATAGAGCTGATTTATCAAGACAGGAGAGTTGCAATAGAGAAGAGTTTTATACACATAGAGCTGGCTGAACAGGACACCAGAGTTTTATTACTACTCAGATCAGCCTCCTCAAAAATGTGGAGGCAAGGGTTTTTAAAAGATAGTTTGGTAGGCAGGCGGCTAGAGAACAGATGCTGCTGATTGGTTGGAGATGCAATCATAGGGATGTGGAGAAAATGGTCCTCATATGCTGAGTCTGCTTCTAGGTGGGGGGCCACAGGCATGGGTCACAGGTTGAGATGAAGTCATCTGGTCATCAGACATACAAAAGTCTGAAAAAGAATCTGAAAAGGCCAAACTTAGGGTCTACAGTAGTGATGTTAATTATAGGAGTAATTCAGAAAGTTGCAAATCTTGTGACCTCCAGAATAATGGCTGGTGATTGTTTAACTATGTCTACATCTCAGGAGAATTCAGGCCCTTCTCATCCTTTTGACCTGGTGGCCTTTCATTAGTTTTACAAAGGTGACTTAGTTTTGGGAAGGTCTATTATCATTTAAACTATAAACTAAATTTCTCCTAAAGTTAGCTTGACCCATGCCCAAAAATGACCAAGGACAGTTTAGAGGTTAAAACGCAAGAAGGAGATGGTTAGGTCAGATCTCCTCCGCTGTCATAATTTGCTCACTGTTACAATTTTCGCTAAGGAGGTTTCAATATTTATACCTGTTAAGATATAACTGGCAAAATGATAGCCACAATAATAAAATGCTGCCACTTAGAACTTTTGAGGTATGGGTTACCCTTTCAAGCATTTTGCATCTATGGCCTCATTTTCATGCTTTGTAACAGTGTCCACAGCAGTGTACAGAGAAGGGGAGACAGGGTTTGTGTGTACTCTTTGCACCATAGCTCTTTCAGCACATGCATTAGTTTTGCTCTAGCCTCACATCCTCTTTCACTAATGCCAGGAAACACATCTGACACATTTTTATACTCCCTGCAATTCCTGTCTCATGGGCTGTAGTGAGGATTGAGTTAGTTAACGCATGAAAGCAGAGCCTGCCAGGCAGTGAGTTAGTTAACATTCGGAGCAGAGCCTGCTAGGCAGTGAGCCCTGGGAGAGCATTAGTTGCTTTATCACTCGTGAAAAGCCTTCTGGAAATGTGGTTGTCCACTAGTAGACTGGGCAAAGAGAGTCAGGTACTCACACCGTTAACTCAGTCAGGGTAACAGCAAACAGAACTGCAAAGGCCACCTGACCCTCTCCCCTGACTCAGAAAGCCTGAGGCATCTGCCTGGTGCAGTTTCTCCACCATCTGCATGCAGGGCACCACCATGCCCTTTGACCCCCACCTTCCACTCTCTCTCTGGACTTTCATCCATGCTCAGCAACAGCCTGTTGGCGCCAAATGGCCTCCAACCCCAATTGTTCTTACTAGCTCCCGGGCAGTGTTCCCAACACCTAGTAGCCACTGTAAGGACAAATGCAACTTGAAAACAAGAGGCTTAATTCTCCCAGTTGAAAATGAGGGAAGAGATTTCCTTCCCTTCTTTATTCTCAGAGCATTTACCTTAGAAAACTTGTAATTATAAGCACTTTCTCCTCTCTTTCAAATGCATGTAACTTTTTTTTGAAGATCAGATAGGCCTTTTGTCAGCTTGATGACTCAGGCATGTCTCAGGGACCCGGGAGCCATCTCCTTGAAAGGCAAACATCAAGGGAGAGACAGTGGCTCCAGCTCCCAGTGTCTGTGGGAGGGTGAGAGCCTGCCTTTAATGGGCACCTGCCTCCAAGTTGCAAAACTGCCTCCCATCACAAAGATGTAAGAAACTTGTTTTTCTCTAGAGAAAGCCCATTAGCTAATACAAATGGTCACCTCAGTTACCAGGTAAAGTTAGAATGAACAGCGTGTGACAAATAGTGTTGTCAAGTTCTCTTACTACTTATGTCACCCAGTGTAATGCCTACCTGACATAGCTGAATTTCTACTCTCCTCTAACCTATCTTCTGTATCTTATCTTTAAGAAACAGGAAGACGGGCTGGACACGGTGGCTCAAGCCTGTAATCCTAGCACTTTGGGAGGCTGAGGCGGGAGGATCAGGAAGTCAGGAGATCGAGATCATCCTGGCTAACACAGTGAAACACCATCTCTACTAAAACTACAAAAAATTAGCCAGGCGTGGTGGTGCATGCCTATGGTCCCAGCTACTCAGGAGGCTCCTGACCTTGTGATCCTCCCCCGGCCCAGCTAATTTTTGTATTTTTAGTAGAGATAGGGTTTCATCTTATTGACCAGGCTGGTCTCAAACTCCTGACCTCAGGTCATCCACCTGCCTCAGCCTCCCACAATGCTGGGATAACAGCTGTGAGCTATCATGCTTAGCTACTTTTTTTTTTTTTTTTTTTTTTTTTTGTATTTTTAGTAGAGATGGGTTTTTACCATGTTGGCTAGGCTAGCCTCGAACTAATGATCTCAAGTGATCCGTCCACCTCGGCCTCCCAAATTGCTGGGGTTTTGGGCGTGAGCAAGGGTGCCCAGCCAAGATACCCTATATTTTAACCCCCTTGCCTCTCACTAGACAAGAAGTTGATTTGCGGCCATGCTCCCGCTTCTCCATTCCTTGGTCATTGAATAAAGTCTGCGCTGCTTGGCCCTCGCTTTGGGTTTCATATATTGGCTTCACGACGCCGCCTTTAGGGGAAAAGCTGACTCAGTTGGTAACAGTTACTGTCCGTCTTGAAAACGTGTGTGGAACGAGCTGTGTCTGCTTAGCTCCATAAACAGGTGAGATTCCTTCCTGTCTTGGCTGTCTCTTAGCAGGTTGCTTGTGGTGTGTAACACTTTCTGGTTTAAAGTGTTTTTCAGTAATGAGAGTGTTTTCTTTCTTTGCTACCTTTGTAGAGAGGATTTCTGGGTTGGGAGATTTTGTTTTCTGTTATACTTCTCCAACAGTGCCCACAGCTGTTGAAGAAGGAAAATAACTTTCATCTGAGGACTGTGAGCCTTTTCAAATTATTAGGCCCAGATAGGCATTAAAATGAGACGGCAATCACATCCTACATGCCCCTTTTGAGCTATGTATTCATCCACTGAAACTGCTTGCTATTGCTAAGAGTAGTTATGAATTAACCTAATAATGCCTCACTGGACAATGTAACCCACACGCTATTGCTTAACAATGTATAGCCAATCACTAATCAATGTTATTTCTGAAAACCAATGAGAATTCCTGACAGAACTTTGTATCAGGCCACTCCCTGACTCCTCCCTTTTTGTTCCTTTAAAAACCTTGTGACAAAAGCCAAATGGAGCTCATATCCAAGGTCACTTGTGTCTGAGGCTTCCAGGCAGCTGTCCTTATTCTGGCTCGAGTAATATTTGTAAACCACACTTTGTGCTTCAGGCTGTCCCATTTAGGTTCACACTGTTTACCTAGTGCAGGGATGGCTTCTAGGGGTCCCACAGGCTTCCCAACCCGACTCTCTGCTTCCCCTCCAGTCCCCTTCCATCTGTTATCACACAGAACACAGCCAGTTATTTCTTCATTATGAATCCATGAGAGTTCCTCCCAGAGGAAAACTCCACAAGGCTGCCCATTGCAGTAAGAGGAAACTCCTGAATCCTTGCAGTGTGCAGTCATTTACACAACCTGGCTGCTGTCCTTCTCTCTACAGCCTTGTACCATGCACCTCATTGTCCTCCGTGTTCCAGCTGTGCTGACTTCCTCTGTGTCCTGTTAACACAGAAACTCGGCCAGACACGGTTGCTAACGTCTGTAATCCCAGCACTTTGGGAGGCCAAGGCAGGTGGATCACTTGAGGTCAGGAGCTCAAGACCAGCCTGGCCAACATGGTGAAACCCCGTCTCTACTTAAAATACAAAAAATTAGCCGGGTATGGTGCCACGCGCCTGTAATCCCAGTTACTCGGGAGGCTGAGGCAGGAGAATCTCTTGAACCTGGGCGGCAGAGGTTGCAGTGAACCACGATCACACCACTGCACTCTAAACTGGGTGACAGAATGAGACTCCATCTAAAAAAAAACAAACAACAACAACAACAAAAACACAGAAACTCAAAGCTTCCTAGGGCACAACTCTTGCTGTTCCCTCTATCCAGCATCTTTGTGCAGCAGCTCCTCATCACTCATATCTCAGTTCAAATTTCACCCGTCTGATCACCCCCAAAGAAGAGCCCTGCCCCGCAACCCTATCTCACCTTATTCCACTGCACCACCCCATCTTCTCTATAGTGACTATCATCCCATGAAATTATATTACTTATGTGCTGGTTTATGTGCAGCGAGCATTATTTTTTGTTGTTACTTTGTTGGTTTGTTTGTAGAGACGGAATTTTGCTATGTTGCTCAGGCTGGTCTCAAATTCTGGGCCTCAAGCAATCATTCCACCATGGCCTCCCAAAGAGCTGGAATTATACGCATGAGCCACCGCACCTGGACACAGTGAGCATTTGGAGGGTTGATCTTGTTCATTGCAATATTTCCACACCTAGAACTGTGTCTGGCCAGAGGTGGGTCTCAAAACTCTCTGTGCCCACCAAGAGCAGGGTGGGGCTGGGATGGAATCAACCCCGGCTTTCGTGGTGAACTACAGTTGATCCTTTAACAACACTGGGGTTAGAGGCACTGACTCCCTTTGCAGTTGAAAATCCAAGAATGACTTGACTCTCCCCAAACTCAACTCCTAATAGCCCACTGTTGATCGGAAGCTTTACCGATAATGTAATGTTGATTAACACATATTTTTATGTTGTGGTTATTATATACTGTGTTCCCACAATAAAGTAAGCTAGAGAAAAGAAAATGTTATTAAGAAAATCGTAACAAAGAGAAAATATATTTACTCTCCATTAAGTGGGAGTGGATCATCATCAAGGCCTTCATCCTCATCATCTTCAGGTTGAATAGGGTTAGGAGGAAAAGGAGGAATTGGTCTTGCTGTCTCAAGGGTGGCAGAGGTGGAATAAAATCCGAGAAGTGGACCCGCATAGTTCAGATCTGTGTTGTTCAAGGGCCAACGGTATTTGAGGACTACACTGTATTAGCACAGTGAATGCAGACAGGCACCTACAACCATCCCAGGCGCAGAGGACAAGCTTAAATAACTGATCTGTTAAAAGTCGGTCCCTCCCAGTCATGGTGGCTCACACCTGTAATCCCAGCACTTTGGAAGGCCGAGGCAGGCAGATCACCTGAGGTCGGGCGTTCAAAACCAACCCGACCAACATGGAGAAACCCCGTCTCTACTAAAGATACAAAAATTAGCTGGGCGTGGTGGAACATGCCTGTAGTCCCAGTTACTCGGGAGGCTGAGGCAGGAGAATCGCTTAAACCCAGGAGGCAGAGGTTGCGGTGGGCCAAGATTGCACCATTGCACTCCAGCCTGGGCAACAAGATCTAAACTCTGTCTCAAAAACAAAAACAAAAACAAAAACAAAGTCAGTCCCTTTTTGCAAAACTCCTTTCTGATTGAAATGATACAGTATTACTATCAGCTCTGAAACTCAGTGTTTCCAAATACACTTTTCCACTTTTGCCTAGCAAAGTAACATCAAAGGGTGAAGCTTATGAAAGCAAGTGCTCATCAGAAATGCCACAGGGAGACTCCAGTGAGAGCCTTTGTTTGAGGTCAATTTTTACTGGACGAATGACTAAGTTACTTGTTTGCCTTTGTCTACACCCTGACAGTTATCTCATTTGCTACAACTTAACAAGTCATGCCAAAATGTCATCCTTGCTTATTGTGTGAAAACAGAATGTACTTGAAGGACAGAATTTTCCTCTGGAGAACTTGGCAATGAAGTTCATTGAGTTGGGATGAGCTAATCCAATCATATATTACAAGAGACACACAAACGGATTTCCACAACTGTTTTCACCCTAGTCTGTGCCTGGTCATTACATTTGATTTGATGGGGCCATTTGAGGACCGCTGCAAGGACTGCAGTAGTCTTCATCTCAGCTGGTCTACCAGTTAGCCACTTCCACATGACTGTCTTCTGCGTGGAGACCATTTCAGGGGCTTGTTCTGCCAGTCATTCAGGGACCACTACCCAAGGGCCCGGGCCCAGACAACAGTCCAGCCTCCACCTTTGTGATGCACAGAGGCCCAACTCAAGCCTCTTGAAGCTTCTCATCTGCTCTCTTAGGTTGGCACATGTATTTTATCTTTCTCTTTTATAGATGACCCTTTAACAAGTGGGGGTCCCTGGCACATATTGGAGTTTGTGTGTCATTGTGTATGTGTTATATTTGCAGAAAGTGAATGCAACCCAGTGTCCACCAACAGATAAATAGAAAGACAAAATATGACATATCCATACGTTGGAATATTATTCAGGCAAAATAGAAAGGACATTCTGACATATGCTACACCATGGATGGACCTTGAAGACAGTATGCTAAGTAAGATAAACCAGTCACGAGACAAGTGCTGTATGATTCCACTTATACAGGGTACCTAGAATAGTCAGATTCATAGAGACAGAAAACAGAATGGTGGCTTCCAGGGGCTGGGGGAGGGGAGAATGGGGAGATTTTGCTTAATGGGCACAGAATTTCAGTTGGGGAAGATGAAAAGATTTGTGGAGATGCATGGTGTGATGAGTCCACAACAATGCAAATATACTTGATGCCCATGAACTGAGCACTTCGAAATGGGTGTTGTAAATTTTATGTTATATGTATTTTACCATAATTTTTATATACGCATATATAAATACATAGATGGTGTGTGTGTGTGTGTGTGTGTGTGTGTGTGTGTGTGTGTGTGTTTCATCCCTATGTACAGGGAAAGACTGCTTCCGGTGAAACATTTAATTCATAGCTGGTGAATATAACCGGCTGTGTTTATCCCTGCAGGAAAGGGTCTGTGTTTATCCCTGAAGGAGAGCGTAGCTCATTGCCCCCGCGTTGCTCATGGAGGACTGTGCTTGATACTTTATAGGCCTCCCGCCCTCCTGCAGGAGAGCACTGTCAACATCACAACTGGCTGGCAGGGCCACTGCCTTTAAGGGCCTCTCTGAACACTTCCTTCCACCACCTCCCAGAGCGTGGAAATCTTCTCGCCCCAACTGCAGGGGAAGAAGCGGGCACAGTGCTGTCTCTCCTTCCTCCTCCTTCTCGCTCCTTCTTAGAGCGGGTGAGCAACCTGGTTTCACCTTCCAAAGTGTTATTAGTTACCTCAAGAAGGGTCATCAACTTCTCAGGAGATCCTCAAACTCAATGATTTCCAAGTCACGTTTAATATTTCTACACTTTTATTTTAAAATTACAGTGTAAATTAATACAATCTTTGGTAAAATCTCGATACAGAAGTATGTAAAGTGGCTTTTTTGTTCTCCTCTGCCCCCCTGCCCAACCCCACTTGGAGGAGGCTTGCCCCCCTTCTTAGCATCGGTCCCTCGGCTGACTCACCTGGCGGCCCCTCCTTCGGAGTGCACTTGTCACCGTGCTCCACCTCCTGGGAGGCTGACTACACAGATGGTGTCACGGGGCTCCCTGGCTTCCCTGGCTCCCACTCCACAGCTTCTCCTTCCCCTTAGGATGGCCTTAGGTGACTGCATCCTCCCCCATCAGCTCCCATCCCACCCTCCTTCCTGGAATTCTTCTTCACCCCCTCAGAGCTGGAGATTCTAGGGGTGCCCTGTTGCTTCCAGCTCCCACAACTGCTCAATCTGTCATGGTTTTCCTGCCCACATCTTTGTAAATAATTCATCGATTAAGCACTCCTCCGATTGCCCCATTCAAGTGTCTTCTCAGGACCCTGACTTCACTGTTTAAAAGAAAATAGTCCCACCCATCATTTAGGTGGGATTTGGGAAAGAATGTCAAAACACAAAGGTGATGTCTTAAATCCAAAGAGTTTGCACGTCTTTGCTATATTTCTTGATGCAGTTGAAAACACAGAGGCTGATTAATAATACTCAGGTCCTAAAAATTATTTTCTGTTTCCAAGCTTGTGAAACACATTTATGTTTAAGGCAAAGTTTGTGTGTGTGTGTGTGTTTGTTTTTTAACACAGTTTATCCCTTATCATTTTGATCTTGAACATAAGAATGATTTCATCCAGGCACGGTGGCTTACGCCTGTAATCCCAGCACTTTGGGAGGCCGAGGCGGGCAGATCACAAGGTCAAGAGATCGAGATCATCCTGGCTAACATGGTGAAACCCCATCTCTACTAAAAATACAAAAAGCTGGGTGTGGTGGCAGGTGCCTGTAGTCCCAGCTACTTGGGAGGCTGAGGCAGGAGAATGGCGTGAACCCAGGAGGCGGAGCTTGCAGTGAGCCGAGATTGTGCCACTGCACTCCAGCCTGGGCAACGATGTGAGACTCTGTCTCAAAAAAAGAAAAAAAAAGAATTATTTCAAACACTTTTGTTTCTGTAGTATTCTTGCAACATCTGGGGCATGAACACAGTTCTCAGACATAAATGGGGACTGAGCAAAGAAGAAATAGGTTATTCTGGGTGTTCAGGATTTCATTAAATGTTTTCACTACCTCAGCTTTTTTTCCCCCTAAGTAGTCAGCGACATGGTGGTATCCTATCTAATCCAATTCTTCTAGCAGCACTCTGGGGCAAAATTTCAAAGCTCCAAAGCTCAGTTTCCTGCTAGGCTGGGCTTCAATCTCTTAAAAGGGTAGAGGTGGTCACAACTGATGCTTCCCTGGACTCTGCGGGAGGCATCTGTCCCTTTTCAGCACCTGGATCCCTGTTGTTCTTGAGTGGAGGCTGGAAGCTCTGTGAATTGGAAGCTCTGTTCTCCTTGGGCTGAGAGGCGGGTACCTGCTAAGCCAACCACCCTGGAGCTGGAATCTGGAGCACCGAGGTTCGAATGCTGAAGACAGCTGACTTTCAAGCACAGGCATTTCTGACCCTGGTGCAAGACCATTTCTGCTCCTGCTCCCCAATCTCCCCTAGCTCCTGCGCATTTCCACACCTGGTTCTTAGCTTCCCAGTCCATTTTTTGAGCTCCCCAAACCCTTCATCAAAGACCTTTCTGCCTAATTTGCACTAATCAGACTGCATTGCTCGCAACGAAAACCCTGACATAGGCAGGAGTCATCTGTACAAAGTGCCATGCATAGGTGACTGCTAAGAATAATACTTAGAAGCTGTTTCGTATTATTATTATTATTTTGAGATGGAGTTACGCTTTTGCCCCCAAGGCTGGAGTGCCATGATGTGATCTCGGCTCACTGCAACCTCCGCCTCCCAGGTTCAAGCGATTCCCCTGCCCCAGCTTCCTGAGTAGCTGAGAATACAGGTGCTCACCACCACGCCTGGCTAATTTTTGTGTTTTTAGTAGAGATGGGGTTTTACCATGTTGGCCAGGCTGGTCTTGAACTCCTGACCTCAGGGGATCCACCTGCCTCGGCCTCCCAAAGTGCTGAGATTACCTGCTTGAGTCACCGCACCCAGCCTGTTTATTATTATTATCATTGTTGCTATTAAAATTTAAATCTCCCTTTTAGTACTACAACTTTACGAAACACTGTAGGAGGCAAAACGAGGAACAGAGCTTATTTATTTTTTTAAGATAGCTTTGAGATGTAATTCATATACTGTACATGCAATTCACCTACTTAAAGTGTACAATTCAATGATTTTTAGTTTATTTAGAGTTGTGCAACCACCACCACAGTCAATTTTAGAAGATTTCATAATCTCAAAAAGAAAGCCTTTAGCCATCACCCCCACCCCTCCCACTTTACCCCACCCCCAACCTTAAGCAACCACTAGTCTACTTCCTGCCTCCATAGATGTCCTTGTTCTGGACTTTCTATGAATGGAGTCACATAGTATGTTGTCCTTTGTGACTTGCTTCTTTCAGTTAGCGTAATGTTTTCAAGATTCATCCAAGGTGTAGCGTTAGTACTGCATTCCTTTTCATGGCTGAATAATGTTCCACTACGTGGATATACCACGCATTATTTATCCATTCATCAGCTGATGGACAATTAGTTGTTTTCACCTCTGGCTGTTATGAATAATGCTGTTGTAAGCATTCGTGAATACGTTTTGTGTGGACATCTGTTTTCAGTTCTCTTGACAGATACCCGGGAGTGAAACTGCTGACTCCTACGGTAACTCTGTGTTAAATTGTTTGAGGACCTGTCAGACTCTTTTCCACATTGGCTGCACCATTTGACATTCTCACCAGTTCATACTTTAAAAAATTACCCACGTTAAACAAGAAATGATGTTTATAAATCAGTCATCATAATTGAACCTCATACCATGGTAGTCTCATGTGTAAAAAGTGCTATAAAAAATAAGTGCTTATTATGTTACTTTATGTCTTCACAGCTATGATTGTCAGTGGTCTTATAAACTATTTTTTCCTAGAGACCCAAGCTAATAAATCTCTTCTGAAAGTTGAATCATAAAAATTGCTATGACACTTTGTGAAAGCCATAAGCTCAAAAGAGACAAATAGTTCTCTTCCTGAGCCTTCTATCCACACAAACATTAGGTATGCTTGCTGGCTAATGCTGCCTTGCCAAAGCGGGAGGCTGTGTCATTTATAAGAATCAGAAAATGGTGCATTAAAAAGAGAAAATGGAGAGTGGGAAAGGATGAGACGCATGAAGAGATGCTGAAAATAAACCTTTACCACAAAAAGATGGGAATTCAATTAGATGTATGTCCCATAACTAAATACACAACTATAGATGTAGGAGATAAATCAAATGAGATATTTTAAATTAAATTATTTTAATAAACCCAGTAATATTGTACATAGACAATATAAAAATCTCTGTAGCCAAAAGACTTTTTAAAAAATTACATCTCCTTCTGCTATAGAAAAACTTCACACACCTCCAGCAGCAAAGAATCTTATTTCTCAGTGGTAAGGCATGTTAGGGATACTCTTGCTACTATGTAACAGACTTTATCAATGTTCCCTATAATTAAAAATAACAAGGCCAGGTGCAGTGGCTCACTTCTGTAACCCCAGCACTTTGGGAGGCCAAGGCAGGAGAATCATTTGAAGCTAGGAGTTCAAGACCAGAGTGGGCAACATACTGAGACTCCCTCCTCTACAATTTTTTTTTTTTTTTAATTAGCTGGGTATGACTGTAGTCCCAGCTACTCGGGAGGCTAAGGCAGGGGGATGGCTTGAGCCCAGGAGTTGGAAACCACAGTGAGCTATGGTCATGCCGCTGCACTCCAGCAGTGTCTCTAAAATACTAATAATAAATATCCAATCACAATTTCCACTATTGGGTGGCGGGTGGCTGAGAATTAAGAGTCACCTTGTCCACCAGAGTGTTGCCCTGAGCAGGGCAGGAGATGGTGTGGCAGAGTCTGCAGAGCTGAGACCCCAAAGCTGGGGACCACTGAGAAGAGCGACTGAGTTTCTGAGATTTGGCAAGCACAGAGAAACCAGGTGGAGGGCTCATCATTAACGGGAAATGCTGGAGCCAGGCTGAGCTTCCCGGGTAATTATGGTGCATTGCCCCGATAGGAAAATGAAACACAAGTTACGCTGCTAGCTGTAACCCCTCCATAGCAAATACCATACGGAAAGAAGCAGGTTCCCAGAGACACCTCAACCAAGAGATCCCAGAGAGCCAGAGGTCCCTGCTCCAGTGGCAGGTTTGGTAAGATTCACCCTGACCTAGATGCCACTATCGGAAGGAGGAAGGAGGAGGAAGATCACTTATTTGGGGAAAAGTGGACCTGATACCGGAAAGGGGTCCTGATACAGACCCCAGGAGAGGGTTCTTGTACCTCGCACAAAAAAGAATTCAGGACAAGTCTATAGATCGGAAGCAAGTTTATTGGAGATATAAAGAAACAAAAGAATGGCCACTCCATAGGTAGAGCAGCAGTATGGGCTGCTCAACTGAGTATACTTAGGGTTATTTCTTGGTCCTATGCTAAACAAAGGGTGGATTATTCATGAGTTTTCCAGGAAAGGGGCGGAGACTTCCCTGAAACGTGGTCGCCCACAAGCCTGTGCGCCTCCAAGCTGGGACCTCTTGAGTCAGACAGCTGAGGCCAAAGACTGGGCATCACCCTGTGGAACAGTGGGTGTGGGAGAGATTTGGGCTGGGTGCTCTGTTGCCTTTCAGGAGATGGTTCTCACCCTATGGTATGATGCCTGATCACGGCTCATTCCCACCGAAGAAAAGCTTTGTGGTGCTTCATGAATGAGTGCCTGCTAGGACAGGGGTGAAATGAAGAGTGCTCCGGGGATGGACAAGTCCCCAGATGAAGAAAGTGAGACCCTCGCCTGGTGTCAGGCTTACCAATGACCATGGGAGGGGATGGATAGGGAAGCAAGGTCTGGGTGAAGATCTAGCTCTCAACTTCTAGGAAATGGGGGTGGCCTTCAGGACAGGTAAACTCCTTTGCAAACACACAGACATCTTGTGAGGAGAGATACACGGGGAGGGGAAGGCAGAGCCCACCTAGGCCAAAACATCATTGTGGGCTTTAAGTTTCAAACTAGACTTTTAAAAGTCAACAGCAGGCCGGGCGCGGTGGCTCAAGCCTGTAATCCCAGCACTTTGGGAGGCCGAGACGGGTGGATCACAAGGTCAGGAGATCGAGACCATCCTGGCTAACACGGTGAAACCCCGTCTCTACTAAAAAAAATACAAAAAACTAGCTGGGTGTGGTGGCGGGCGCCTGTAGTCCCAGCTACTCGGGAGGCTGAGGCGGGAGAATGGTGTAAACCCAGGAGGCGGAGCTTGCAGTGAGCTGAGATCAGGCCACTGCACTCCAGCCTGGGCGACAGAGCGAGACTCCGTCTCAATAAAAATAAAAAATAAAAAATAAAAATAAAAAGGTGTATAGAAAAGTCTCCCCACATTCCTCTACCCCCATCTACTCCACCTACCTCCAGAAAGCAGAACCACTATTACTAGTAGATCTTTGTGTAGTTTCTGAGAGATTTTTATGCAGATATAAATAAATATTTTTTGCCTTCTTTCTCCACAAATGCTGGCATACCCTACATGCCATTCTGTCTTTTGAATTTTCTTTTTTTTCAGACAGAGTCTCTCACTCTTGCCAGGCTGGAGTGTAGTAGTGCCATCTCGGCTCACTGCAACCTCCACCCCCCGGGTTCAAGCAATTCTCCTGCCTCTGCCTCCCAAGTAGCTGGAATTACAGGTGTCCGCCACCACGCCCGGCTAATTTTTTGTATTTTTAGTAGAGACAGGGTTTCACTATGTTGGCCAGGCTGGTCTCGATCTCCTGACCTCGTGATTTGCCTGCCCCAGCCTCCCAAAGTGTTGGGATTACAGGCGTCAGCCACTGCGCCTGGCCACTTCAGCTTTTCAGTTGAACACTGTGTCCCAGGGACCTTCCCACATCAGTGTATGCAGAGTTTCCTTGTTCCGTTTTATGGCTGTATACTGTTCCACTTCGTGATTAGCTGGACCATAATTTTCTTTACCATTCCCCCAATAGAGGACACTAAGTGCTTTCCAACTTGTTCTTTTAAACATAAACAATGCCACCATGAAATGAACAACCTGGTATACCTTTCACTTTTTGGGATGCGGCTCTATCGTCAGAATAAACATAAATTTCTAGAAAGGAAATATCTGGATCAGAGTGGGTGCATTGGTAGCTCTGAGAGGTATTCACAAATAGTTCTCCAAAAAGGAGACACCAATTTACACTCCCACCAGCAAGTAGGAGGGTGTTTTACTTTTTCTTTCTGAGATGGAGTCTCACTCGTCGTCCAGTCTGGAGTGCTGTGGCTCGATCTCAGTTCACTGCAGCCTCTGCCTCCCAGGTTCAAGCAATTCTCCTGCCTCAGCCTCCCAAGCAGCTGGGATTACAGGCGCCCCCCCCATGCCTGGCTCATTTTTTGTATTTTTAGTAGAGTCAACGTTTCACCATGTTGGCCAGGCTGCCCTTGAACTCCTGACCTCAGGTGACCCATCTGCCTCGGCCTCCCAAAGTGCTGGGATTACAGGTGTGAGCCACCGCGCCCGGCTGTCTTACTCTTAACATATCCAAAGTGTTCCACTTTTCTTCCAAGTCTGCCTCTCCTCCTCCTGTCACCACCATTACCCATTTGCTCAAGTCTGAAAGCAGGACGCCACCCTCACATCTCCATCCTTGCGCCCCAGCAGAACACCCTGACAGTACTTCTCCTAGAAGAATCTGTCCCCGTCCCGCCTTCACTCCGGTTACATCTGGAGTTAGCCTCAGCCCCTCTCACCTGGACACCTGTGCAGGTCCCCTGCCTCTCCACTCTCCCCCCTCCTCGCCAGCCCACCCCGTCCTCTACACTGCAAGCCAAGGGGCCACAAACACTGCAGCCAGGCAGGCTCACTCTCAGCCCATCATAGGGGTGGAAAATAGGACACTCCCCTCTGCAGGATCCAGGCCGTTTGGTATATCCCTCAAAACCTGGGCCCTGCTGTAAGGCCCGGACCGGCTGGAGTTCTAGGGGTCGTCTCCCTGCATCCATGTGAAACTTCCGAGCGTTTGTCCTTGGGGTTTTGCCTCATGGCATCCCAGAGCCACGCAGGCACTAGGTTCACACCCTGCCGCCCTGCGAGATGAACAAGAAGGAGAGCAACAAAGGGAGATTGCTGCAGGCCTGAGTGTGGAGGAGAGAGAAAGAACAGCACAGGAAAGAGAGGCCAGGAAGGCCCCAGCTGCAGGCTCAGGTTCACTTCGTGTAGAAATTGCTCCAGCAGATTGCTCTGCTAAAGAGAGGAAAATACACTTGACGTACGGTCCCTGCTTGGCTCAAAGCTGCGTGTGTCTCTAGGCTGGTGACAAGCGGGCAGAGCTTATTAAAAGCAGTGCACATGGTTCTCTGCCCAAGCTCAGAGCCCTTTCCCTTTCCCAGTGTGGGTGAGGAAGTGTGCAAGGCCTAGTAGGCCTCAGACTGTGTGGCTGCAGTTTCTGTAACTGTTGTTCATCCTGAGAAGCGAAGGTTTGGAAAACGAAACGGAGAGACCCAAGAACGCTATCGGCTTGGGGCATTGGTTCAATGTTTACTCGGCAAATGTGCATCGTGCTCCTGCCCTGCGCTGGGCTGAGCTGGGAGCAGGATTAGACACTAAGACAAAGTCACAGAGAAGTCCGGTGCCACGAGCTCTGCAGGAAAGATGCGCCCAGGGCTCTGTGGGCCGACTTTGGGCAGGAAGAATGATGAGGATGTAAATCCTGAGGATGCGCTGGCTCCCGCAGACATTCTCAGAATCCCAGAGAGCCAAGGGGCAGGAGGAATTCCAGCTGTGGTTCTGGAGGATTGTTAAACCTTTTTGGTGTGTTTCCTACTCTGAGGCATGTTTGCTTTACTCACAATGACGATGCGATTCTCTGATTACCTAGCAACTATAATAAAGCTCTAAAGGAAAAGACAGGTTCTTCCAATGCATAGAGAGTCCCAGGTGGAAGGACAAGACCCCAGCCTGGAGAGGAGTTTCTATCGGGAGGAGAATGAGAACGTAAATCCCTGAAGCTGGGAGTGGGTCCGGTGCTGGACCCACTCTGGACAGTGCTGAAATGTACTTCAAGGTCCTTTCTCAGTTGCTGGAGCATTTGAAGGGGATGTTCTCAGAGATCTGGGCTGGTAATCGTTTCCCTGCCGAGGTTTCACCAGATGGCCCTTATGTTGCCACACCTGTCTCCCCAGGTTGCGCTCCTTAATCACTTCGAACCAGAGCCATCTGCCAGGGCAGCGGGCAATGCGATGCTCGTGGGCAGCTCCATCATCTCTAGCCAAGAATCATTTGGATGGGCCAGAACTGCACTCTGGTCCCAGCCAGAGGACCCCAAGTTCCAAAGTCCCTCATTGTGCAAACAAAGAGACACAAGTTGAGGCAAGTCAGGCTCAGAAGGAGACCATGAAAGTCAGCATCTGTGGGAGGGGCAGGGGGTGCAGAGACGATAGGGGAAAGGGAGGAACCAGCAACGCCTGATCCCCTCCATGTGCCCGACTCTGCAAGTGGCTTTGTTTCCACAAACCTGCCATGCCTCTAGGAGGCAGCACCGATTGTCCCGATTCACAGCTCGGAAGCAGGGACAGACAGCATGGATAACTCGCTCAAGATCACTTCAGGCAAAACTGGGAATTTGTCTTAGTTCATTCAGGCTGCTATAACAAAACAGCACAGACAGGGTGGCTTATAAGCAACAGAAATGTGTTGCTCACAGTTCTGGAAGCTGGAAGTCCAAGATCAAGGCGCTGGCAGATTCCATGCCTGGTAAGGGTCTACTTTGTGGTTCCTGTGTCTTCACATGGTGGAAGGGAGGAGGGGGTTCTCTGGACCTAATCTTTCATTATGGCACCAATCCCATTCATGAGGGCTCCACCCTTCTGGCCTAATCACCCCCTAAAGGTCCCACTTTCTAATACCATTACTTTGCAGGGTATGGGTTCAACATACAAATCTTGGGGGGAATACAAGCAATCAGGCCATAGCAGAGTGAAAGCCAAATATCCCCAACTCTAATGTCTACCCCTCCCCTGTAAAACCATATGCAGGATCTACTAGAGAGAATGTGTGTCAGACTGAGTGCACATTCCTGGGAACTGAGAGCTTATATAAAAATTCACATCATGGCCTTTTAACTGCACCCATTAACTCAAGACCCCTTGTCTCCAAACCCCAACTTTGACTAGTTAGAGAATCACACAGAAATCATTATAAAGTGCTTAGAACATCAGGGTTTTCACACGGTGACTAATACTTTTGTTTACTTATTTTTATTGATACATAATATTTGTACGTATTGCTGGGGTACATGTGCTATTTTGTTACATGTGCAGAATGTGTGACATCAAGTTGGGGTATTTAGGCAATCTATCCCCTCCAGTATTTATCATTTCTTTTCTTTTATCTTTCTTTCTTTTTTATTTTTATTTATTTATTTATTTTTTTGACACAGTCTCTCTATGTCACCCAGACTAAAATGCAGTGGCACGATCTCAGTTCACTGCAACCTCCACCTCCCAGGTTCAAGGGATTCTCCTGCCTCAGCCTCCCGAGTAGCTGGGATTACAAGCGTCCACCACCACACCTGGCTGATTTTTTGTATTTTTAGTAGAGACAGGGTTTCATCATGTTGGCCAGACTGGTCTCGATCTCCTGACCTCAGGTGATCCACCCTCCTTGGCCTCCCAAAATGCTAGGATTACAGGTGTGAGTCACCACACCCAGCCTGTATTAATCATTTCTATAGGCAAACACATTTATCAAACCACCTCCATCCTCTAACATTTGTTTTTTCTCAGATGTGAGATCCTATTTGCGGGACTGTAACAACAAGGAACTTTATTAGAGAACTAGAGAGGCACATGTGCCCTAGAGGAGGAGCAGATGTCCTCTGTGAGTTGTCCTCTATCAGGGGTCAGGTTGGAAGAAATCTGGCCCCCACCTGCCTTTGTAAATAAAGCTTTATTGGAACACAGCCACACCCATTCATCTGTGTCACATCTATGGCTGCTCTGTCACTACAACAGCAAAGTTGAGCAGTTGCAGTACAGACTTTGTATGGCCCACAAAGCTGAAAATATTCATGGTCTGGGCCTTTACAGAAAAAGTTTGCTGACCCCAGCTCTTACTCACTATGGGATTGCCTGTGCAGGAGCTGTGCCAGCTGTGTTCACATAATACATCCTGTTTTCATTCAACAAGCTCCCTTCCGACTACAAAATTCTGCCATTCTCTGATGTAGGAGATGTGACTCAAGGCCACACCGTGCACTTCTCCATAAAGCCACCTCCTGGACCAGTTGGGTTTCTTGCTCTTTTTCCTTCTGAAGCAATCCTCTCTCTCCCACTAGGCCCCCTGAGTGCACTACGCAGAGGTGCCGCCTCTGAGTGGAACGTGCCAGGCCCCAGAGCTGCCTCTGGGTCTGCAGGAGCACAGAGTAGACAGAGGGCTCTCTCTGCTGTTTTCCATCAGGGCGTGTCCCATCTCAGTCTAACAGGGAGGTGCCCAGAAAACAGGTGGAGGTGAGGGCCACTCAGCCCAGGAGCCCTCTGAGCTGTTCCTTCTTGACCGGCACACACAGCTCGCTCCTTCACTTCCTTTTCCATCCACTGCCGGGCCCAAGCCGGCCTTCCAGGGAGCAGCTATGCCTTACCTCTACCGGGCCCCAGGGCCCCAGGCACACCCGGTTCCCAAGGACGCCCGGACCACCCACTCCTCAGGCCAGAGCTTTGAGCAACTGAGGCAGGAGTGCCTGCAGAGAGGCACCCTTTTTGAGGATGCAGACTTTCCGGCCAGCAATTCCTCCCTGTTCTACAGCGAGAGGCCGCAGGTCCCCTTTGTGTGGAAACGACCAGGGGTGAGTGGGGCGACCAGGGGAAGGAGCACAGATGACGCTGAGGCTCAGAAGCTCGCGCAGGAAGTGGAAACGGGAGCTGGGAGGGGCCGGCTATGCTCAGCGCAACTGAGGTGCATCACCCCAGTCTACTGTGGAAAGCTTCGAAGTTTGGAGGCAGAAAATGATATACAGGCCTGGGATACTCTGCGGTGGGGGCCTGGGGCATCTGGCTGTACTCCCTCCCCTGCCTCAAGCTCTCTGACTCCCACTGAGGCTGAGGACCTGGAGTCAGAGCGGGTCTTGTCAGCAGGTGATAGGCACGAATCAAAACCTTATTCACAAGGACAGGCCCCCACCCTGTGTGTGTGGTAACACTGAGATCACGTATGTACAGTGCTCTGTGGCTTCTGGCCCAGAGCTGAGGGTGCTCAGTGTGGATGGATGTTTAGCTCAGCAAGGTCTCAGCAACTGTGTGACAGATGGAATACAAGGGAAGCAGGAATCTTCTCCCCAGAATCATGCATCCCCCATTCCCAGAGATCAGGGTGAACAGTGCCCCACCTCTGACAGTCTGGAGGTGTCTCCCCAAGAGGTACCAGCTGGTCACTGGGTCCCAAGAGGTGCCAGCTTGTGCCTGAAACACCATGTCAATATTTGCGGTGCTGGATTAGTCAGGGCTCTACCTCTGACCCGGTGCCAGCTGGGCTGGCTTCCATTCCCTCCGGGTGGGTACGGGCCTGGGAGTGGCTACCGTGGGGTCAGGTGGCTTTTGGGCAAGGAGGGGCAGTACAAGGGATGCTGGTCCTACAGGTGAGATCCTGAGTGCCCGTCTTATCCTGCCAATTTGTCTTATGCATATAGTCATATCACTTAATTTCCCTGAGCCCCAGTCTCCTCACCTGTAAAATGGAAACAATAATGACTAACGCAGGCCAATGTCTAGCACACAGAAGGTTTCCAGTACATTACAGCTATTGTCACATTATTACTATCACTGATACTATTATTATCATTATGATGATGATTAGCTCTGAGTCTCATCTTACATATGAGTAGCAGAGGACTCACCATAACTACCTCCTCTCTATCTCCCAACATTAAAATAATGTTGATGATTTAAGGTTTTTTTTAATGCACATTCACAAAACCTCTGGGCTCTTCATGGGCAGGGCCAAAGTAAACCTAAGCGGCTGTTTCCGAAGTGGTAAGCGTTTTATTGTTGTTTCCTGCGGTAGGCAGTGTGGGGTGCGTGTGTGTGCATGCACTTGTGTGTGTAGGAATTTGACTATGTGTGTGCATGTGTGTGACTGTGCGCACACGTGCGTGGATATGCTTATGCATATGTGTGTGGGGGGGGCAGGGTGACTGCAGGCATAGGTACACAGGTGCCTTGATCTTCACCCACCAGGTAGTTGATCCCACAAGGTGCCATGTTCGTGGGGAAATCACAGTGAGCATTCAGTGGCCCTATCAGAGTTGGAGTGAAAGCTCCCAGGCACCTTCCTCACCACACCACAACCCAAAGCCACGCTGTGATTGGTTTTGGTTCTCTGCGTATGGCCAATTGCAGTGTGAGGTCAGGGCACTGGCAGATCATGTGGGGTTGCACTTTACAGACAGGATTAGTAGATCATGCTTTGCTAAGTAAGAAAAAGGACATTTCCAAAATAAAAAAGCAGAAGTTACAAGACATAAAACAGTGACCTCTGACCCTCTGCCCGTGACTGTTAGGTCTCCCTGGGCTTATTTCTGGCCTCAACACATGAACAAATGGGCGCGTGGGCAGCTGCCCAGGCTGCAGGCTATGGGTGCATTTTTAACTATGGGCGGAAATTTCCCTGCAGTTGATGTCAGGAGTCCTGAGAAGTAGAGTTCCAGAGAAACTGATTTCCTGGGCTCCCGGTGAGCAGAGCCCCTGACTGGAAGCAGCAGCTCTTTCTGTTTGATCCAGGGTGTTGTATAAATGTTCATGTTCTCTACAGGCGCTTGATATGAAAAGGTTGGAAGCATTTTTTCTCTTCCTTAAAATGGGGACAATAACGCAACTTACGGGGTCCTCATGAGGGTCAGCTGCGTTAGCATGAGTAGAGCACTTAGCAAAGAGCCTGGTGTGTAAAGAATCAGTGCCAGTCCTTGTTATTTCTACTGCTGTCATTGCAACCTAACACCACTGCCTCCTGACTCTAGGAGGGTCCCCGTCCTCGCAGTCTGTCTTGATGTCACTTAGTTTAAAGTATAATCTGTACTCTACAACTCACCTACTTTTTGTCAAAGTTAGAATTCTCCAAGATAAAAGCTGGGCACACAAGCCAGCATGGAGGGCATCTTTGTCTCCCCCTTTAGAGTCTCCCCTCCTGGGACCAGGGCCACCAAGGCCTGCCCAGTGACTCTAGAGTCCCAGATCTCCGCTCCAAGGGGCTGTCTTCCTTAGTGTTATCTCCTCTGGCATTGCCCCAAATGCTGGGTGAGGCCTTCATTCATAGGCCAGGGCCCTTGATACACACAAGCCCCTGCCAAGATGCACCCTGACCTGCCACCCAGCCCATGCCCCTGTACCAGCCCTCTGTCCCTTCCTCATCCCACTGTCTCCACCCAGGGCAGACCCTTTCCTGATCTTAACCCAGGTCTACTATGTTGCTGTTGTTCCCACGGACTCATTTTCAGAATCTGTTCTGCCTTTTCCTTTGTCTGCAACTGAGATTGTCCCTTTGGTCTGGTCCTCATTCCCGCACCCCTATCTGTTTCTTAATTAGGGGAGTTAGGGGCTTTACGTTGTATCTTACAGATTTCTGTAAAATCAGGAGCAAAAGGGCTGAGGATGAGCATGGAGATTCTCTCTGCAGCATGAGTCACAGGGGGTCGGGGGCAGCGGGCCATAGGGAAATCACAAGCGTTACCAAGTTCCCTGCAGACCTCTGTGGCTTGGGCATCGTTTGCAGTGGGGCTCAGCACTACGCGGTGCATGTCTCAGCAGCCCGTGGGACCGTGGGGCTGAGGGCCCTCCTCCCCAGCACCACCTTCTTGTCAAACACAGCTGTGCTTGGGGAGGGTGGGCAGAGCACAAAGCCAAGGGGACATTGGAGGGCAGTGGACAGCCAGGCTTGCCCTCCAGGGAGCCCAGGGCAAGGAGTGCACTGAGGGGGTGACTCAGGGAACTGGCCGGGAGGGGCTGGGAGGCAGAGAGGTGATAGGCTCAACCTGGAGAGAAGGTGACATCACCCCCAGGTCTCATGCAAGGAGCTGTGTACCTGAGGGTAAGCGGATGCACAGAAAGAAGAGGAGGGAGTATCGGGTGGGATCTCCCAGCCTGCAATGTGGAGACAGCCTACCATCGTCCTAGTACCAGGACTCTACCTTGTCATGTAACCCCATCTGTTTTTGGCCAGGCAATTCCTCTCCCAATTCTCAGTGTAAATCCAGGACACCTCCCTGAAAGTGCCCACACCCCTCTAGCCCGTGTGAACAATGCTCCCCAGTGCACAGGCATCTGTGCACACGTGTGGGAGCGTGCACAGGCACAGACCTCTACCTGCATGGTGGGCTTGCTGTTCCCTGTGCTGCTCCCCTGACCCCCAGGAGGGGTTGTCAGTTGTTCTGGGACAGCCCCAAAGGCCCCATGGCCTCCATAGTGCCAGGCACATGACAGGGATGAGCAGACAGCTATGAACAGCAGCGTCTGGCATCTCCAGACCTTGCTAGAAACAGTGACCCACAGAGGAATCGGTCACACATCCAGTCAGCTCCCCAGTTTATACCCGATGACTAATTTGTGTTTACTTGGAGAGAGTTTCTGAGTTTTCTCCTTTTGTATTTTTCTCCTCGTTGGGTGCGATTTGGTTTAAAACAAAAACAAAAACAAACCTCTCCTGAACAAAACAACCAATTGCAAGACAGGAGCTGGAGGCGGCGGCAGCTGCAGGCACAGTTGGTGCGGTTGGCTGGGCCAGGCCTGCAGAAGGCTGGGGGAGGGGAGGGACAGGAAGGATGGGAAGGAGGCGGGCATCCGGGAACAGCCCTGCCCCAGGAGCCGGTACAGCCTGCTGGGCAGGCATCTGTGGCTTTTGGAGTCCATTTTATGTCCACTTGAGGAGTGAGTAGCAGTGGCAGTGGGGGCATTGCTCGCCAGGGCAATCCCCTGGCAGGGACTGGGCAATCAAGACAGGGAGGGCTTGGGGGAATCCTGGGGTTCCCTTTGGGCAGGCACATTCTGCAACAAGTCCAGAATGTCTAAGCTGGCGACAGATGAGGATGTAGCCGTGAGAAGTTAAATGGTCCACCCTGAGACCCACTGCTGAGTGGGGCAGGCTATTGCTAGGACTCTACTGAGGCCCACTAACATGGTCCTGGTTTGCATTGTCCTTATGGGCTCAGCTCAGAGCCACCCGCAAACTCCTGCGCTAGCTGAGGTGCAGGAGGAAGAACAGCAGTGTACCTCCTACAGATGAGAGAGGTCTACCAGGACCCCAGAACTGAGCGCTGCCCCCCACCTTCACTCCCTTTCCAGCCACCGTGGAGATCAGAGTCATTTAATGAAAAGGCTCCAAGGCTACCTGGAGCTGGGGGTGGGAATGCAAAGACGTGTGAGACCTGGCAGAGGAGAGGCCAGCATTTAGGGGGTCCTTACTTCTGCTGGGCCTGGTGCATCTAAAAACACACCGTGTTTTTCAGAAATTCTCCTGGCCAAGCTTTCTTGAATATTCTAGACACTAATGCCGCACATAGCTCTCCCTGGGCAGGCACCCCTGGTGTCTGTCACTCCTCCAGGCTGTCACATCCTGGGAGATGCAAAGAGAGCACCAGCACTTGAAGCTTCTGCTCTTGGTCCTGATAATTCCCTTGACTTCAGAGAAATTTCTATCCTGCCTGTGATTCTTAGGGACACAAGATCAGAGGAGAAGCAGGGTCCTGAGAAGCCTGAGGAAGACAATTCAAAGTAGAGGTCTCTCGGGGAAAGTGGCGCAGCTTGAGCTCCCCACGCGGCGTCCGCCCAGACACTGCTGGAACCTTCCACCTCCAGCCCAGGCCCCTCCTCAGTCCTGGTGCCTGGAAAAGTGGGGAGAGGGGGGAAAAATCCTTCACTCCTCTGCAAGCCCCGGCCCAGTTAACTCACCACACCTGCAGGGTGAGCCAGAACGTGCCTCCCTGTCACAGGATTGGCTGTTTCCTCTTCCGGGACGGGCCCGGCTTCCTCCCTCCTTCCCTTTGTTTAGGTCTGTGCTCCTCTGCGTCCCCTAGAGACGCCTCCCCTGCAGCCTGCGGTAGCTAGCCTTGCCCCATCCCACCCCTTCCCTCTCCATCCTCGCTCTTTTCTCTCCTGGTTTATGGTTTGTCTCCTCCTCAGATGCAATTTGCAAAACTCTCCTGAACAAAACAACCACTTCTGGGAGGTGGTGGCAGCTGCAGGCACAGTGGGCACCGTGGGTGAGGCCAGGCCTGAGGCCGGCTGGGGGAGGGGCGGGGCAGGAGATGGGAGGGGCGGGGCTTCCGCGAGCACGGTCCACCGCATCCAGGGCACCTCCAAGAGGGCGGGGGCTTTCCCTCTCTCTTTGCTGCCATCCAATGCCAGGAATGAAGCCCAGCAACCCAAATGGTGGAAAAATATATGCATTTCGTAAGATTATTTTCTACCCTTTTTTGTTCATGAAATATCCCTCCATATTGTATATGTATATATTAATATGTATTAACGATTAGATTAATATAATGTATGTGCTTATGTGCAATATAGAATAATATATATATGTATATATAATGCACTTCGGTGAAACCATGTGAGAGATGCGTGGATATCTCTCTTTATATGGTATAGATACATATAATTTCACCTAACTGCATATCTAAAAAAAAGAAACACTGGGCAGGGTGGCATGTGTCTGTTACCTTAATACCTTGGGATGCCAAGGCAAGAGGATCACTTGAGGCCAGGAGTTTGAGACCAGCCTGGGCAACATAGCGAGACCCCCATCTCTACAAAAAAAAAAAAATTATAAATTAACTGGGCGTGGTGACTCATGCCTGTAGTCCCAGTTACTTGGGAGGCTGAGGTGGGAGGATTGCTTGAGCCCAGAAGGTCAAGGCTGTAATGAGCTATGATCACGTTACTGCACTCCAGCCTGGGTGATAGAGCAAGACTCTGTCTCTAAACCTATATATATTTGGAATCCACTGGCAGGGAAGGATTAAATTAAAAACTGGAGAAGCTGGGTGGGTGGGGAGTGTGTTTAGTCCAAGGCCCCAGCCTGTGGTGCATGCATTACTCAGCTCGTTGAAGCCCACAGAGGTCACAGAGCTCACAGCTGGGGTAGCCCTGGACTCCTAGCCCAGTGCCTGAGTGAGCACAGGAATCCTCAGCGTGTGGCTGATGTCCCACTTTGTGGCCAGGTGTGGCCTGAGTCTCTTGGGCTAGTGGTTGGTGCTGAGTGCTGCTCAGTAGGCAGGACTCCCCAGGGGAGGAGATTACCAAAGATGAGCCCAGGCTTGTCCAGAGCATAGAGAGGTGGCAGCCTTTTCCATTCCCGTGGCCCTCCTCAGGGAAAAGAATCAAGCATGACAAAAGCCCTCTGCACCAAGAAAGCAGAGACCCTGAGCCCGCCTTTCATGGTGGCTTGCAGCATGGCAGGTCTCAGTCTAATAACACTCTCTTTCCTCCAGGAAATCGTGAAAAACCCGGAATTCATTCTTGGAGGAGCCACCAGGACTGATATCTGCCAGGGAGAGCTTGGTGAGTGTGAGTGGATGGAGCATGGCGAGAGGGAGGTTAGGTCGCTGGGACAGGTGAGCAACCGCAGCATGGGGTCCCTGAGGACCCAAGAGGCATGGGGTTGGGGGAACAACACTGCTTCAGCCTCTGCTTCCAATCGTTCCCTCTGAATGGAGTCCAGTGGCCTCAAGCCCCTGTACCCCTGTTCCTCTAGAGTCAGACGTGCCTGTGATGTGGGGCTCTCAGCCCCAGAGTTTCCAGAGGAGAGTGACACCCAGCAGCATTGGTCGGGCTCTCCTACACCACCACGGTAGCTAACACCTGCACACATGAACTCAGTCACCTGCCAGGCACTCTCCCTAGCACACATGGCCTCATTCCATCTTCCCAACCCACCCTCCTAACGTCACAGATGAGAAAACGGAGGCTGAGGAAGGCTCAGTAACTTGTCCAAGGTCACAGAGGTGGCAGACAGGCAATCAGGATGTGAACCCAGACCTTCCAGCAGTAGAGCCCTTGCTGCTAACCATTATACACACTGCCTCTTGAGGAGCACACCCTGGGGAGCCGCTCCCCAGCAATCCAGTCTGCCTCCTGCAATGGACCTGAGTGCGCCTCAAGTCACTCAAATTGGGTCTTGCATTTTAGGATTTAATCCAAATGGGCTGGGTTTACCTTTAGTCTATCTATGAAAGAGCAAGAGAGAGAGAGAGAGAGACTTTCTTTTAAAAAACACCAGTGAAATCAGCCGAGAGAGCAAACCACTGCAAGCTTGTGTGGACCCTGACTTACTTATAGCTGAGGTTGCCACTGTGGTCTATTGGTTAAGAAAGGCCATGCTGGAACCTCCAGGCTGAGCAACTGAGCTACCCTAAACACAAGATCCAAAGTCACAAACCTAGACTGATAATAGCTAATTAGCTAGACAGAGAGACAATTGAGAGAGAGAGAAGCAGATGGATAGACAGAAACATAGATAAGAAATAGATGATAGGTAGAAAATGGGTGCATAATTAGATAGATAAAAAGATTGATAGGTTGATTGATTGACTGATAGACCGTACAAAATAAATAGATAATAATAGATAGATGATAGTAAATAATGATAGGAAGGTAGGTGGGTAAATACATGGATGGATAGGTATAGATAGATGGTGGATGACAGACAGAATTACAGTTGAGCCTTTAACAACTTGAGTTTGAACTGTGCAGGACCACTTCTTAGTGGATTTTTTTCAGCCAAACACAGATAGAAAATACAATATTCCAGGCCAAGTGTGATGGCTAACACCTGTAATCTCAGCACTTTGGGAGGCCGAGGCAGGAGAATCGCTTGAGCCCAGCAGTTCAAAACCAGTCTGGGCAACATAGTGAGGCCTCATCTCTACTAAAAATTAAAATAGAAAAATTAGCCAGGCTTGGTGGTGCGTGACCATAGTCCCAGCTACTTGGGAGGCTGAGGTGGGAAGATTCCTTGAGCCTGGGAAGTTGAGGCTGCAGTGAGCTGAGATCGTGCTACCACACTCCAGCCTGGACAACAGACTAAGACACTGTCTCAAACAAACAAAAAGGAAAAAAAGGAAGGACAGAAGGAAGGGAGAGGCAGGGAGGGAGGGAGTGAGGAAAAGAGGAAGGAAGGAAGGAAATATACTATTCCAGGGTTTGAAACCCGCATACACAGAGGGCTGACTTGATGGGCAGATTCCACAGGGCTTACTGTGGGACTTGAGTATGCACATATTTTGGTATACACCGGGGTCCTGGAACCAATCCCCCATGTGTGCCATATTCTAGATACAATGTAGACTTTTCACAATGTTTATGTTCAGGTGGTCCTTCTCCAGGAGATCCTCCCTGACACTACCTACCTCTCCCACTCCTGCTCTGCCTCCCTTCTCCTCGACCCCGTAGTCCTCCATTGCTATCTAATAGAAAATCATTCTCCTGGCTCCTTGTTTTTCAAAGTTTTGGTTTGTCACGTTGGCATAAACATATATTTGGAGTTACAACCTTATATTTTACCTTAGTGGATAGTTGATTCTAAATATTATTTTGAAACACTTACTACACCCAAAGTACTGTCCATGGCATATATACGTTATAAAGAATAAAAGAAAATGAACAGCCGTGATCTTTTGCCACCCACAATAAGAACTAGAACATCTGGCCGGGTGCAGTGTTCACACCTGTAATCCCAGTGCTTTGGGAGGCTGAGGTGGGAAGATCTCTTGAGCCCAGGAGTTTTAGACTAGCCTGGGCAACATAGCAAGACCACATCTCTATCAAAAAAAAAAAAAAAGAAAGAATTAGAACACACCTAGAATAGCATCAAGGCATGCTGTTATCTGCCGGTGGAGGTAGAGGGGAGCTGGGTGAGTGTGAGGGGATGGAGCATGGCAAGAGGGAGGTTGGGTTGCTGGATCAGGAGAGCAACCGCAGTATGGGGTCCCTGAGAACCCGAGAGGCACAGGGTTCTCCCCTGCATTGAGCCAAGATGGTGCCACTTCACTCCAGCCTGCTCCTCCCATAGTGCCCTCTGCTCTGCACCACCCAGACAGCCGAGCAACACACTGACCCGCAGAGGGCACTTCTCCCAGGCACAGCTGGGTGGCCAGCCCCATCCATCTGCCCAGGCCCAAGAGAGAAAAAAGCAATCTTGTTTTGTTGTGGAGTTTTTGTCTCTCTTTTAAATTGCATAAATAACATTGGCTTCTCAATCTCCCCCTGAAAAGCTCAGGGCATTTCTGGCTGAATACATGTGAGGTGTTGAGTTCTCAGGCCAGGAAACACTCATTTTCCTCAACTGGGCAAAGCTGAAACTGGGTGGAGAACTGGGAAAGGTCAGCCCACAGCAGAGGTTACTCTATCAGACTCCTGCTGGCCCCCGCCCTGAAGCTGAAAGCAGACACCAAGTCTCTCCTTATCTTTGTATCTTCTGCATGGCACAAGGTCTGCCACCCTAGAGGCACTTGGTAAAGTTTGCTGAACAAATGATCCTGCAGGCTCCAGTCATGTCACTTTCTAGTGGCATCTCCCAAAGCAGACCAACAGATGCATTAGAAACCAATCCTTCTGTGCCCCAGCTAAGGCTGGGGGTGGCTTGTACTCTGCTGGTGACATCTCCCAGAAAGCCAGAACCAGGGCGATTCGGAAGTAGCTTTCCCGATGTTCGGCCCTGGCGAGTCTCTCTTGCCTGTGTAAACAGCCAGAAAGGGCCATATTACAATGTCCTAAGCCCAGTGGTACATGGTGCTTTCCAGAAATGTGAACTCAGAAACTGCCAAGCTGAGTGTGATGGGCTCTTAGGTTCCGATGACATTGGTGTTGTCTACTGAAAACAAATGAATCTGGATAAAGCTGATTTGGATAAATGGATCTTCCCAGATACCTGTTTACACAGGCAACATCTGAGACACTGTCAGGCACACAGCAGACACAGCCCACGCTCAGTGTGGGCAAAGGAATGCATCCAGGAGTCTGGTACAGCACAGATAGCATAGATAAAATAGAGTTTGATGTTTGACTTCACTTTTTAGTTTTCCTCCAGATGTGTGTTAACGTAAAGACACAGCTGGGAAGTTCAGCAGGTCAGTCAATAAATCTTGAAAATGCAAGGTAATTTAAAGCAAATGGAGCCACCACGGACATACCACTATCTGTGTAATTAAGCTGAGTCTGGGTTGGGGCTGCAGAGGCGATTTCTAACCACCCTCCCCAGTACTGCCTAACTACTTGGGCGGCAGTTATGAAATGTCTGCTCGCGCAGCCCATGCTGACACTGATGTATGCAGCCTCAGTCCTCTGGAAAGGGAGTTGCTGGAATTCACAGAGCTGAGGCATCATGCAGCCATATGTCTCAAACCCAAGTAAGCATATCCTATAACAGTGCCAAGAAGGCAACCGCTGTTTATGATAGACTGGGCAAGAGAAGAGCAGGCAAGGGAGGCAGAAGGGGAGGAGACAGGTATTTGTTGGTGTCCTGTCTATTTTTAAACAGGTAGAAAAGATGTGGCCACATCTGAAACTCCTCATGTCCCCTTCTGACACCGAGTTTTCCTATTTGCTGTGAAATAGCAATGAAAATTGTGATTTATGGCTTTCATTTTGCAGGAGACTGCTGGCTATTAGCCGCCATCGCCTCCCTTACGCTTAATCAAAAAGCGCTGGCCAGAGTCATCCCCCAGGACCAAAGCTTTGGCCCTGGTTATGCCGGGATATTCCATTTCCAGGTAAGAGGGAGCTCTGGGCAAGTGGGTTTACCTCTCTGGGGTCCAGCATGATGCCAGGTGCATTTTCACACTGTCTAGTAACCCTGGAAAAAAATGTCATCAGATCTGTGTGACATATGGCCCTAAACCATGCTGAAGCCACATTTTATCACGGAATAACAGCTAAATGCCTCCGAAGAACATTAACGGCATTGCACAGCAAATCCTTATGGAACATACATGTAAAACTGTAAGTGATGTTTTGGCAGATCTGGGGTCCATATGTTAAGGGTTTTATTATTTGGAATTTCCTGTGCTTTAAGCACAAATTGACTAAACTGATTATGCCTCCAGGAAACTGGTTGATTTCTCATAAACACAGAGGTTCTCCTTATGGAAGAAATGTGAATTTGGACATCTCGAGGGATTTTAAAAAATAAAAACTGAGAAAAATACAGACAGCATCTGCTGGAGTCCCGGGTGACCCGCAGACCCTCAACCGAGGGTCACATTGGGTGAGGCTTGCCCCCCGGAGATGGTTTCCTGCTCCTTCACCTCCACTTTCTATCTCTCCACGCTCTCCTCTACCCTTGTCCTTATATAGGGTTCGACCAGATACTGAAACTTGCCCCTTGTACTTACTTAGGTGGGTGACCTCAGGCAGTTTTCTTAGTGACACTAAGCCTTTCTACACTCATCTGAAGAAAGGAGAGACTGACTGTTCCCCGCAGGCTTCCCGTAGAGCTAAATGGCATCACACATAGGAGCCGGCACAGAGCCAGGAACCAAGTAGGCATTCCTTGACCTTGCACCCCAGACAGTGTCACCTTCTCCTGACTCACAGGCCACCACTCAGGGCCAGCCCGTTTCTTCTGTCCCTGAGGCCTGCATTCTGATAAACAGAGGTACTCTCAAGCCCTGTCACCAATGGCACAGAAGCATTTCAAAGGCACAGACAGCGAGCCGACCACGTGTCGCTCAGGAGCATACAATTCCCAGGGGTCGGGCCTCCTGCGCCGGCGGGGGTCGGGGGTGGGGGATGGGGGGAGGTGGACAGAGACACTTTGGGTCCCAGGGAAACTCTACCCCTGCTCTCTCACAGACCTGCCACCGCCTGGCTGTCTCCCCTCCCCTCCTGTGACTTCTGCTGAGACCACAGTCTTGGCTTGATGGCACCCCCAGGAGCTGGTCTTTCTCCAGTCCTCTTGAGCACACCAGGGTGGCAGTGTTGGGGGTGGTTAAGCTCAGAAAATCCAGCGGAACTACTGCCTCTAAACCGGAACCATCACCATCTGATCTTGGGCTCCCAAGGGACCAGTGTTCTTGTCCCTTAAATGTCACAGCGGGGAGGAGCCTTGGCAATCCCCTGACCCAGTCCTTTCATTGACCCCCAAGGACACTGAGTCCCAGGGAGTGGAAGTGGTTGATCCAGGGTTACAAAACAATAAGTAGCCAAGCCAGACCTCTAACTCGGGGGTTTGGGATCCAGCATCCTTTTGTGCTGCCAGGGATCAGGTGGTGGGGAGGAATGAACCTGTTGGTGCCTGTCAGTCCCACAATAACCATACTCTGCCCACTCCCCTCCTTGGCCTCCTAGGAAGCAGAGCACTGGAAATAAATCCACCTCCTTCACACTCCTCTTCCACCCCTCAGCCACAGTACAGGTGTGTGGGTGCTAGGAAGTTAGCGGAGCTCTCGGGGCTGGTGGATACATCTCTCTTGACTCACAGGCCTCCTGAGCCAGCCCCTCTGCAAGGAAAGCCAGCACTGAGGCTCCTCCCCACCCCTACCCTGCTCAGGAAGCCCAGGGCCCAGGCCTGGACTTTAAACACCTAACCCAACTGTGCCTCAGTCCCACCTGAAGCTGTGGATAGCCCCAAGAGTGGGAAGCCCCGGAGGGGAGGCCCAGCTGGAGCAGGTGACAGGAATCTTCCTTAAAACACACACACATGTACACACACGAACACACACACCCTCAGCCACACTGTGGCCAACTCTTTTGATTGGGGTTGAATCACTGATGCAGCAAGATGCTCAGGATGACACAGCAAAGCTGTAAATAAATGGCTCCCAAAAGCACTGTGCCCACCCTCCTCTTTCGACCTCTATCTTCTTACTCTTAGAGGTTACCTTAGGATTGCTCTCAGGCCAACTGAACCAGAAGGAACGGGGAGGAGGTGGGTCACCGCAGGATACACAGAGAAACTACACATGGTCCTTGACTCATTCCAACCTTCCTTCCTGCTCCCAGCAGACCACACACAAGCTCACACACATGCATACATGTGCTCAAGCACACACGTGTGTAGAAGCACTTGCAAACACATGTGTGCATACACACACACACGTAAACATGCATGTGCTTGTATGCACACACTTGCACACATGTGAGCAAACACATGCTTGCACACATGCAATGTATAAATAAACCACAAAGAGTGCACATACCTGTCATGCCTGCCTGCATGCACGTGTATACACATGTGTGCACACATATGCATTCACACACAGCCACGCTCTCCTCACGCCTCCTCACCTGGCACACAGGAGATACTGAGTCCACCTGTCTCCTGTGTGAATGGCCAACAAATCAGTCTTAGGGGCTCCACTTATGGGTGAGGAGGAAGCAAGGTTAAGGCAAATTGGAGCTAGACCCTGAAACTGGGTGGGAGAGAATAATGGAGAACTGGGCTGCAAAACAGCAAACTCAAACACCACAATACATTCTCCCTCCCCCACAAAAACAACTTTCTTGTGAAGAAGAAAAACTAATTCAGAGCACCGTAGAGTGTCTACTTGTGACTCCTGTTCTGCCTCCCCCTCGCCCACAGCCTTGATGGGTTGACCTTGAGTCTTTGAACTGATGTCAGTGGTTGGTACTGGGTACAATGCTCAGCTTGTAACTTAGCGGACGAAGCCCAGATGCCCTACCATGGAACCTGTGTGTGATTTTCAAAGCTGTCTATGGGTAGCTTGGTCAGAGGGGAAAAAAGCAACAGGATCAACATTTACAAACAGGGCCTGGAGCTCCCATGTAGCTGACTCCCATCATTTCTGTCTTTTTCCTGGGCAACAGTTCTGGCAGCACAGTGAGTGGCTGGATGTGGTGATCGATGACCGCCTGCCCACCTTCAGGGACCGCTTGGTTTTCCTCCACTCTGCTGACCACAATGAGTTCTGGAGCGCCTTGCTGGAAAAAGCCTACGCCAAGTGAGTGACAGCTTCCCCAGCTCGGGCAGCCTCCCGACAGGACTCTCTCCACTGGCCTTTGGGCATCTAAGGGCTGGGAAAAAAACAGGGCTCTGGGTTTGCAGGTGAGGCTCAGCAGGACCCAACCTTCTCAGGGCTCAAGAGGGGATGGAGGTGGGTTTCCTGTCATGGCCTAGATGTGCCCATCTTTGGGAACGGTGGCTACATTCATGACCCTTTGTCTCCCTCGGTCGTGAATCTGACCTTTGGAAGAGCTGGGAAGGCAAGCGGAGGGGAACTCTGGCTGTGCCGACAGCACTTAGTGCTTCAGACTTCTCTCGGACACTGGCATGGCTCAAACATCTGGGCTGTCACCCACATGGATATAGAGACATCGATTGTCCATCCTACAGGATGCTTCTTTTTTATTTTTAAAAAATTGTGATAAAATGTATGTGACATAAATTTTACCATTTTTAAGTGTGCAGTTCAGTGGCATTAAGTACATCCACGTTGTTGTGCAGCCATCACCACCATCTATCTCCAGAACTTTTTCATCTTGCAAAACTGAAATTTTGTCCCTATAAACCAATAACTTCCTATTCCTCCCTTCCCCCAGCCCCTGGCTACACCACTCTACTTTCTGCTTTTATGATTTGACTAGTCTAGGAACCTCATATAAGTGGAACCAAGACATTCATTTTTAATCACCAGCCAAATGGCCTCAGTTTCCTCAGGCTGTCAATTTGCAGCCCACTAGCTTGTTAGTGAAAGGCCACAGCAGCCTGAATTCGATCCACAGATGATGGCAGAGCTCCTGGGAGCCACTTTCAGGTTCAGCCTGGATCTTCAAGCCATGAGAATCCTATCCCCAGAGACAGAAGCAAGGATGGTCTTGCTTCTACCTCCAAGTGGGGCATGAAAGTGGCAAAAATAGAGTGAAGGCATACTGTAGTTAAATTAATCCTGAATTCAGCAGGACAGAATTAAAACCATCAAAGAAGAACCAAAGATGCCCACGCTTGCCCTCTGTCCCGCCCAGGTCTGTGCAAACACCATCAGTGCCACTAGACAGGCCTAAGGGGACACAGGGCACTGTTTCTGAGTCCAGTGGGTGGAACCCAAGCCCAGCTCTGCCCTCTGGTGAGTGCCCCACACAACAGGATGCAAGCAAGGCAACAGAAACTGTGCATCATCTAGTTTCTAAACATAAAAAAGGTTTATTAGGGTCCTTTAAAAAGGCCAAAAATGGTTGGCAGAACAGTTCACACACACACACACACACACAAAAAAAAAAGATGTATAGATGGTGTTATGGTTAGTTTTATGTGTCAACTTGATTGGGCTAAGGGATGCCCAGATAGCTGGTGAAGCATTATTTCTGGGTGTTTCTGTGAGGATGTTTCTGGAGAAAATAGCTTTTGAATCTGTAGACTGAGTAAAGAAGATTGCTGCCACCAGTGTGGATGAGCATTATTCAAATTGTTAAAGATCCAAATAAAAGAAAAAGACAAAGGAAGGGTGAATTCCCTCCCCCACTTCAGCTGGGACATCCATATTCCCCTGCTCTCGGACATTGGAGCTCCTGGTTCTCAAACCTTTGTACTCAAACTTGGACTACATCATCAACCCCCTGATTCTCAGGCCTTCAGACTCAAACTGAATGATACCACCAGCTTTCCTGGTTCCCCAGTTTGCAAATGGCAGATTGTGAGATTTCTCGGTCTCCCTAACTATGAAAGCCAATTTCAAATGTGTGAAATAACCTCACCTAAGGGGTTGGAAAGAAAGGTGCTGACCTAAGTAACTTTGGAAATTAGTGGAATCTGTAAGATTAAAAGGAAAAGAAATTGTACGTGAGCGCTGTGCTCTAGTTGCTAAAGTGGTTTCTCGAAGGAGTACAAATGAAAAATTGATCTAATTACACACACATACTGAGTTGAACAATCGAGTGAATGGAGGGTGGACAGCAGGAACCGAGTTTCTCACTGTTGGATTGAGAGGTTACAGATAGGCAAGGGGAGGAGGCCAGAATGATCCATGCAGATTAGAGTTGGAGATTCCAGAATTAACTTAGATATAGCTTAATAGAGATGGTTACGTAGAGATACATGGATCTATACATGGGTTATCATACACATATATATTGATCTATACTTGGGTTATCATACACATATATATTTCCTTGCTTTGTCAGTGAGAGGAGCTAGAAGCAATGACAATCCTGTAGCAACAAGCCCACCTATGTCTCAAGTCTTGGTTTCTAAGATCATTCTTCAATCAAAGGAACTAGAGCTTCTTGGAGATAAGGCAAATTCTAGGACTGGGGCATACACACATACATACATATATATACACACATACATACATACATGCATACATACGTAAAATGAGCCTAGGTCATCTTATAGTCCCAGAAAGTGAGAATACATGCAAGACACACACACACACACACAAATAAGGCTATGCCAAAAGGACACAAGAGCATGCTGAAGGAGCTCCAAATAGCCAAAGCTAGAAGAATTCAACCAACAAAACAGACAAAGCAGTACTGGATTATGGACCCAAGTAGAGGCCGGGTGCCGTGGCTCACACCTGTAATCCCAGCACTTTGGGAGGCCGAGGTAGGTGGATCTCCTGAGGTCGGGAGTTCAAGACCAGCCTGGCCAACATGGTGAAACTCCGTTTCTACTAAAAATACACTAATTAGCCGGGCATGGTGGTGGGCGCCTGTAATCCCAGCTACTTGGGAGGCTGAGACAGGAGAACCACTTGAACCCAGGAGGTGGAGGTTGCAGTAAGCCAAGATCACGCCATTGCACTCCAGCCTGGGCAACAGAGCAAGACTCCATCTCAAAAACAAAAACAAAACAAAACAAAAAAACCACAAAATAAACCCAAGTAGAAAATAAATATCAATGGGTCCATACTACTTTGAGTAAATGATCGTATAAATAAATGCGGAAGAAGGAACAAATATCCTGTGTAGAATAATTCCAAAAGATTATGTTTATATTCCATCCTTGAGAGGTGGAGCATAACTCCCTAATTTTTTCATGTGGGCTGCACATAATGATTCCTTCCAAAGAGTTCAGTATGGAAAGGGGAGAGAAGGAGCAACTTTCCAGTGGAGAAACCTGAGTAACACTACCTTAGCCAGGTGATCAAGGCCAGCATCAGCCGTGGTAAGGCATGTGGACAGCAGGTGCCCTTGATATGATGAGATGAGAAGGGAGCTTTACCTCTCTGGTCTTCCTTCCACTAACCAATAGCTCTACTCTTTTTTTAAAAAAATTATTATTAACTTTTTTTTAGAGACAGCATCTTGCTCTCTCACCCAGGCTAGAGTGCAGCGGCACCGTAATAGCTCACTGCAGCCTGGAACTCCTGGGCTCAAGTGATTCTCCTGCCTCAGCCTCCGAAAATGCTGGGATTACAGGCACCAACCACCACACCCAGCTATTTTTTTTAGTTTTTAAAAACTTTTCATTTTTTATTTTTATGGATGCGTAATAGCGTACGTATTGATGGTGCACATTTGATATTCTGATTACAAGCGCACAATGTGTGATTATCAAATCAGGGTAATTGAGACACTCATCACCTTAAGCATTTATCATTTCTTTAATAGCCCTAGTCTTATCACGAGAAAAAACATTAGACAAATTCTAATCCTGCAGTATGCCTGCCCAGGACTCCTCAAAACCGTCAAGGTCATCAAAAACAAGGACAGTCTTAGAAACTGTCACAGCCACGAAAAGCCTGAGGATACGTGAGGACTCAGTGCAATGTGGGGTCCTGAGTGGGATTCTGGAACAGAAAAAAGACATTAGGTAGAAACTAAGGGAGCCCAAATAAGCTGTTAATTATTAAGTCTGTTTTCACACTACTGATAAAAACATACCCAAGACTGGGCAATTTACAAAAGAAAGACGTTCAATTGGATTCACAGTTCCACGTGGCTGGGAAGGATTCACAATCATGGCAGAAGGCAAGGAGGAGCAAGTCACATCTTACGTGGAAGGTGGCAGGCAAAGAGGGCTTGGGCAGGGAAATTCCCGTTTTTAAAACCATCAGATCTGATGAGACTCATTCACTATCACAAGAACAGTGCAGGAAAGACCCACCTCCCTAATTCAATCACCTCCCACCAGATTCTAAAATTCTACATCGAAAAGCTTATTTAACAATCAAGCAGAGCACTTACATGTAAAATGCCTATGAATAAAAGAGATGACTATGAAAGAAAATGGTTAGGGGTATATGAGACCAGAGAAGAGAAAGGGCCTCTCTCTGTCCACATAGTCAGGCCCTGCTCCATTCCATGGGAGACTGCAGAGCGAAACACAGCATTTGAACCTCACAGCAGTCCTAAAAGGGAGAGCACAACTCTCCCTCATTTTGCGTATAAGAAAACTAAGGCACTGAGTGACCTGGTCATTCAGATGGTAAGTCGTAGAACTAGGATTTGAACCTGCAGCCACTTAGGCACCAGGGCTGCTGCTCTACACCACCACACCACACTGCCTCCCTTGCAGGAAGCTCAGGATCTTTGGCTTCCTCAAAGGTCCAAGCAAACCCTGATGCTTGCTTCCCATCTTCCTTCCACACCACCCAGCCAGGACAAACCCTGGGAGATGCTTCTGGCTTAGTTAGAAAAGCTCTGACTGCAGGGTGCCCCCGGTGGCCTCCCTAGGTCCCTGACTGTCTCCTCTCTCTCCTGCCACCCTTGCAGGCTAAATGGGAGCTATGAAGCTCTGAAGGGAGGCAGCGCCATCGAGGCCATGGAAGACTTCACCGGGGGTGTGGCAGAGACCTTCCAAATGAAAGAGGCCCCCGAGAACTTCTATGAGATTCTAGAGAAGGCTTTGAAGAGAGGCTCCCTGCTGGGCTGCTTCATTGATGTAAGTCGCTCATGAGCTCCCATTCCAGGCAGTATGCTGGGGCTGCAGTCTGCACCAGGTACCCCAGCCACACCTAAGAAGGGGCATAACTCTTGGGGGGCAGTGTTTATTCCTGCTAATTAAAACACAAATTTTAACCAGGCATGGTGGTGTGTGTCTGGAGTCTGAGGCAGGAGGATCCCTTGAGCCCAGGAGTTTGAGGCTGCAGTGAACTATGATCTTGTCACTGCTCTCCAGCCTGGGTGACAGAGCAAGACCCTGTCTCTAATAAACAAATAAGAAATAAAACACAAGTTTTTATTTAATGGTTGTCAAATGACAAAGGTAAGATGTACTTGCTGTTATCAGATGGAACAATCTTGAGACCCATACAGGTGCATTTTTACCTCCTTCCCACCCGTTTCTCAGCTGCCTCTGTTCTCCAGCTCCACCCTGGGACTGGGATCACCTGGCCTGTACCCTTCCCAGCTCTCTCTCTGCTCGTACAGACAGGCACACACGTCCACACACAAACATCAAGGTCAGTTGGTTTGATTTTACTGAAATGCAATCTTTCTATCTAGTTTTCTGAAGTTTTTTTTTTTTTTTTTCATTTCATATACTATGAAAAAATAGCAGATAGAAGTCTAATGGTATTTTAACACACACATTTATAATTTTATCTCATCTTTTTAAAATTTTTTTGTTGTTTTTTATGGACTGCTATGACACTGTGTATTTTTTTTTTAATCAGTTCTAGTTTTCTGTTTCCTCTTAGATTAGCCATGGGGTCTGTTTTTCGCTAATGAATTAGCCAGTTCCTCTGCACTTTCAGGTTTGTGACGCAGAGCTGTGTGTCCTATTGTTATATGCTTCTTTTCGTCTCTGGGATGTATGTGATTGTGTCTTCTCTCTCACACTATACTACATGAAGGTGACAAGTTGTTCTGTTTGGGGACACAATAGTGAACTGTTCATTGGAGTCCACACTGGGAACGAGCACCTCCCCATCCTGGGAAGAGACTGGAACTTGCTGCATTTCACTGCTAAACATCCTAGGGGAGTCCCATGCATAGCCCACGCACATGGCCTGCACCTGGGGCAGCAGAAGGGGCTGGAGATTGTGACCAGGCCAGGCCTGTAGCCGGGTCTGATCCAGCAGGGGAGGCTTGACTTAGACGGTGCGTGTGACTCTGCTCTTGCCATGTTTTAGACCGGAAGTGCTGCGGAATCTGAGGCCCGGACGCCGTTCGGTCTTATTAAGGGTCACGCCTACAGTGTAACGGGAATTGACCAGGTAGGTGACTTGAATTCCAACCACAGGGTGAGGGGAGATGCATGATAATGCTAGTCTCTTAGGCATTTATTCAGTGTGTTGCAGTTTAAATGTCTGCCTTTCAGACATTTCAGGGACACCTAAAGAGGCAGGCTGGAATTCAAAACGGCAAGCCAGGAAAGAGAGAAACCGTGTGATTCCACCGCAGCACAAAACTCGTTTAGCAGGTGGAAGCGCCTGTTCTTTGTTTATTTTTAATTTCCTTTCTTTCCCAATTCTCCATCAGTCCTGTGTTAATCAGGATTCTTCAGAGAAATAGAATCACTATGGAACCAAATATACGTACATACAATTAAGCACACACACATATCTATCTATCTATCTATCTATCTATCTATCTATCTATCTATCTATCTCTCTATCTATCTACATCACACAGTTGACCCTTGAACAACACAGGCTTGAACTTATGTGGGGATTTTCTTCAATTTCTGCCATCCCTGAGACAGCAAGACCAACTCCTCCTCTTCCTCCTCAGCCTACTCAATATGAAGATAATAAGGATGAAGACCTTTACAACGATCCACTTCCACCTAATAAATAGTAAATGTATTTCCTCTTCCCTATGATTTTCTTGATAACACTTCTTTTCTCTGGCTTGTTTATTGTAAGAATACAGTATACAATATAAATAATTATAGAACATGTGTTAATTAGTTCTTTATGTTATCAATAAGACTTCTGGTCAATGGTAGGCTATTTGGAGTTAAGTTTTAGGGAATACGAGATTTTTTGACAATGCAGGAGGGTTGGCGCCCCAACCCCCCACATTGTTCCAGGATCAACAGTAATACGATTTATTGTAAGGCGTTGGCTCATGCAACTGTGAAGAGTGAGAGGTCCCGTGATCTGCTGTCTGCAAGCTGGAGGCCCAAGAAAGCCAGTGGCATAGTTCCGGTCTGAGTCTAAAAGGAAGGCCTAGCAACCAGGAACACCAATGGTAAAAGTCCCAGTCTGAGGGCAGGAGAGATTGATGTCCCAGCTCAGGAACCCAGGCAGAGAGAGGGAATTCTCCCTTCCTCTGCATTTTTGTTCTAGTCAGGTCTTCACAGATGAGATGAGGCCCACCTATACCAGGGAGGGCAATCTGTTTTACTCAATCAACTTAAATCTCGTGTCACCCAGAAGCACCCTTGCAGACACAACCAGAATAACCTTGAAGCAAATATCTGGGCACCCCATGGCCCAGTCAAGTTGACACATAAAATTAATCACCACAAATCCCATTCTCTGTAGCTGTAGCCCAGGTGGAACTGATCCTGAGAACACCCAGACTCCACACAGCACCACCCTGACTTCAAGGGAGTGGTTGGTTAGGAGGAGAGATCCTTGAGGGGCACAAGGGGAAGAGAAATAAAGAATAGGATGAAAGAGGAAGACACGAAGCCAAAGGTATCACTTTCCCAGACTCAAGCTCAGCAAAGCCCAGAAGCCTGCCTTGCCCACTCCATACCTCCCCTGGACCAGTCTCAAACCCAGCACTCAAAAGGCACAGGTGCCCCTGGTCTTCTGTAGCCACCCACATGTTGAATGACATCCGCTGAATGTATAGGCAGTAAAGAACACAGAAAGGAGGCCCTGTCCTTCCTCCTCACTGGAGCCAAGGTGTGAGATGCAGTTGGACTCTTTGGGATTCTTTAGAATGTTAGCTATTTGTGTTGGTTCCTTTGTCTTCCTTCCCCGTCATACATGACTTGCAGGTCGGTCACTCAAGTGGGCGTGTGATTTTCTAGCTTAGATCTTCTACGTATTCCACATAACAACAGAAACCCCCCATCATCTTAGTTTGCTTGATTTTGCTTCCTCTGCCCCTACAAGGAACTCACCTGCCCTGAACCTTTCAAATTAAATGAGCTCCTTAAATGGTGAGCCACAAGCCACATCTTGGACTCTGAAGAGTTGATGTTACTTGAATTTTTAATCATCCAAAATATAATTTATGCCAAATGCATGAGGATAAAATGTTCTGACTGCTACAGCTTCTGGTTAGTCGATAACTAGAAGTCTTTTACTTTCACTCTCTCCCTCCAAAACCCTTCTCAAATGCATTGACCCTTGTCCCTGCTCCCAGGCAGAGCCTGAGGGTACACTGGCTCAAGGATGGTTGAGGTAAACAGCAGGAATCCTCATAGATACCTGAAACAAGGAGAATATTGGGTTTCGAAGATGTAAAAGCTCTTTTTGTTTATTGTTGTGTTTAAATTCCCAGCATGTGCTTATTTTCTTATCATTCATCTGTGCATGGGATGCTAGGATGAAGAAAGTTCAGTAATAGTTCCATGAGCATCTTTGAGGACTACTTTTTACCATTCACTCTACTAGATGTTGAAGACGCCTAAGACTTGGCTCCTGCCTCTAGGGAGATCCCAGTCTAGAGAGAAACCCATCCATTTCTAGATTCACATGGACTAATTTCTTGTTAATTACAATTCCACTTTACTTCCCAGATGTGGCATAAGCATTTTGGTGCCTAATATAGTATCTTTGGCAATAGTAGCAATTATTCAATAGGAATTAGAAGGTTCCAAGGGCTGGTTAAGAACTGGCGAACTTTTACATACCTTCAGCAGCGTTTTAGGCAAGAGACTTTTCAACAACCAGTCCTGGATGGAGCTGGTCCACCTGGAGCTCATGGATGAATGTGGCCAAACGTCCACCATATTTATCATCTCACACTTCCCTCATGCTTTTCTCTTCTAGGTAAACTTCCGAGGTCAGAGAATTGAGCTCATCCGAGTCCGGAACCCTTGGGGCCAGGTTGAGTGGAACGGGTCATGGAGCGACAGGTCAGTCACCCTATCCCGCCTCTCTGGCTGGTTCCCGGGGCATGTGGGGCCAGAGCTGGCTTGTGCAGACATGTGAAGGAGTGACCTGTCTACCACCCTCCCGGGCTCTGACTCAGGGTCCTGTCCTGATTCTGGGGTGCCCCTTCTTCCTCCCCTTTCAGCCCTCAGGCCCACCTTGCATCAAGCTTGATTCTCAAGAAAGACTTACAGCAGTACTCTAACTTTCATGAATTGTATTTATGTCAATACATAAATGTGTTACCTCCCATGGTGATGTTTATAACCCAGTGATATGGTGAAAAGCTTTATCTGTAGTTGTGAGTAGCTCCAGTAAGCAGTGTGCATGTGCATGCGCGCCTGTGTGTTTTTGTGTGTGTGTGTGTGTGTGTGTTTAGAGTATGGGAATCCCTGAAATATTACCTAGTGTGTAACTATAGGATTCTCTCTGATGGTCACTAACCATGGCAGAAGACCAATAGGCCAGCAGAGAAATAGAAGTGGGACTGAGCGTGGTGGCTCGTGCCTATAATCCCAACACATCAGGAAGCCAAGGTAGAAGGATCACTTGAGTATGAGAGGTTGAGGCTGCAGTGAGCTATGATTGCGCCACTGCACTCCAGCATGGGCAACAGAGTAAGACCCCATCTCTTAAAAAAAAAAAAAAAAAAGGAAAAAAATAGAGGAAGTGGAATTGGATTTTCATTTATTACAGAGCTGTTAACTGGAGTATTGTTCTCCCAGTTATCAAGAAAGGTCTGCCTTTTCTGTGTGTGTCCCCACAGCTCCCCCAGCTCTGGTCCCTTGGGAAGCGGCCCAGGTGACTGGGAACCAGGGATATTTGGGTGGGTGCGTGGCAGGGTCCGCCTGAAGCTATTGCTCCTCCTCTGCTTGTTGGGCTCCTGAAGGCGTTTCTTGCCACACCCATGGCCCCTGAGCTTCTGGGGAAATCTGAAGCTAGTCTAGAACTTGGTTAAAACTGAGCCAGGGTTTGTCTTCAGTCCAGACACAGCTACCAGGTCACCAGGCATGGTGCAGCTGCTGCTCTGTAAGCCAGACCCCAGTGTGAGGGCAGAGCACACAGGCGTGTGCTCTCCAGGCTGTCATCGCCCCCGTGGAGGTTCTCATCCCACCATCCTCTGCTCTGGCCTTGGCTGCCGCCTTCTGAGAACCAAGAAGCATTGGCAGAGATGAGCTGAGATGGGTTGAGGAGGGAAGAGATTGGTCTCCCTCTCCTGGCAGAAAAGGAAAGCACAGAGAAATATTGAAACCAAAATTAGTGAGACTACATCATGTTGTAAGATGTGCAGTGCCCCTCAGCTTTGAGATAGTAGCCTATAAAGGGAAAATGGGCCAGTTTCTCCCATTTTCTGGGACTCACAGAGGTAGAAATAAAGAAAGTGCATTCTGACTGGGAGCCAAGGCTGGATTGAAGTTCGTCTTCCACTCATGCAGCCTCCATGGATGATGCACGGGGCAGGAGCCATCCTGACCCCCTGACTTCGCTGTGCTGCTGGCGACATGTGAGTAGGGTTGAAGGTGCCACATGGCCAGCCTGTCAGGCCAATTACCTGGGTGTAAGCCACTTAAGATAATGGCTCCAAAAGCAAATAATGGCTGCCAGTTCCACTCTTCTGATCCTGGCCCGAGCACCTGGAGACAGGTCCCTGCTGATCCTCCCCTTGGATCTCCGGAGCACTCCGCTGATTTTGAGTCAAGATCACAGGATGAGAGGGAGCTGCTACATTGGCTGTAGCACCACAACAGTGGTGACATACTTTGAACTATTTGGAGGTGACTATGGGGGTCACAGAAAATGCAATGAACTTGGAGTCACAAATCCTGAGTTTGGAGAGTGACGGGCAGCCACTCCCACCCCCACTCTTCCCTGAGCATGTGTCCATGGGCCTACCTGAGCCCTTTTGTCTGCAGGATGGGCACACATAGCTCACAGAACCCCACCTGGCTTGCTAGCGAGGTCACATACAGAAGGTGCCCAGTACAGACAATATCAAGCATGGGCAAGTGTAAGGCATTATCACCTTTCCAAGTGTCAGCTTATCCACTAAGGAGAGGCCAAGCACTGCTCCAGGTCACATGGCAAGTTGGAGGCCAAGCACGAAAGTCAGTGGACTTGTGGCTTCCAGCCGGGCTCTTCTGCTACCCCATGGGCATGCAATGCCTTGAGACTGTCCCAAGATAATCTTCCATGTCGGTGGTTCAAATCATCCTCAGGGGTATTTTATCAATCAGCAGCACTTGGAGATGTACTTTCTGGCCAGCCCTCTTATTTGGGGGCCAGTGGCTCACTGGCCGGTGCATCCCTGGGTGCATTTCTGGGACCCAGTGAGTAGTCACTGAGCAGGACTTATTTCCTCCATAACCACACACTGTGGGTTCCACATCAAGGCCGTTGTTGCTCTTCATGACCTCTGCCTGAACACCAATTTTGTTTACTCCTAGTTCTCCGGAGTGGCGTTCTGTTGGTCCAGCTGAACAGAAGCGTCTGTGTCACACTGCTCTGGATGATGGCGAATTCTGGTACAGTGCTTGTTCCTGTGTTAACTGCAGATATGAGCAAGTCCCATGGCCCAGGGGCGAAAGGAGCACCATGTTTCTCTCTCTCTCTCACTCTCCATCTCTCCATTTTTTTTTTTTTTTTTTTTTTTGAGGCAGAGTTTTGCTCTTATTGCCCAGGCTGGAGTGCAGTGGTGCGATCTCATCTCACTGCAACCTCCCCCTCCCAGGTTCAAGTGATACTCCTGCCTCAGCCTGCCAAGTAGCTGAGAGTACAGGCATGCGCCACCACACCCGACTCATTTTGTGTCTTTGGTAGAGATGGAGTTTCACCATGTTGGCCAGGCTAGTCTCGAACCCCTGACCTCAGAGAAACCACCCACCTCGACCTTTCAAAATGCTGGAATTACAGGTATGAGCCACCTCGCCCAGCCTTCTCTCTCCGTTTTTGGCAAATCAAATTCATCTGTCTCAGACCCCTCATATACACTCAGATTAGAGGGAAATTTAATCTCCCTCCTATTTTGGTGGGGGCTCACCCCAGCTCTCGGTTTGTTGAAGAGTCTTCAGGGGGTTGCTGCAGTCCAACAGAGGAAGAGTGTCTGGTCTCCAGCCTGACATACCTCCTTGGTGCTCTGTGTCATCCAGGTTTACACAGTGAATTTGAAGACAGGCAGCTCTGCTGCTCACGGGGTCCATTCCCTCCACACCCACTTTGGTGAGAGGTACCTTTGAAGGCAGCTGCCCTGAGAGCATCTAAAGATATTGATCTACGTGGGAAGGAAACATTTCTACTCTGGACTTTGCCTTGGCCTGAATCTCTTTGTTTAATTGAATATTTGTGTTGGGCCTTCATCTCTAAAATCTTTTTCAGGCTTATTTCTTCCTGTTTGGGATCTAGAAGTTGGCCCTTCTAACCCTGCAAGAAATAATTTCTGGTTTCTGGCTCTATTCCCTTTCATGTGCTCCAACCAGTCAATTCTTGCCTGAACTCATCTCTTCCTTGTAACAGCTTTTAAAATACAACAACCCAAAACCATAACTATTCCAGCCTTTTTCATTCTTTTCCCGTAGAACACAGCCTCAGTAGTGATTTGTTCTGCCTTCTGTATTTTTAGTTATCTTAGTCTATTTGGGTGGCTATAACAAAATACCATAGACTGGGTGGCTTATAAAGAACAGGAATTTATTTCTCACAGTTCTAGATACCAGGAAGTCCAAGATGATGACACAGGCAGAACCGATGTCTAGGGAGGGCCCTATTTCTGATTTACAGATGGAGCCTTCTCACTGTGTCCTCACGCGGTAGAAAGAGGGCAAGGTGGCTCTCTAGGGCCTCCTTTACAATGGCACTAACCCCACCCATGAGGGCTCCACCCTCGCAACCTAGTCACCTTCCAAAGGCCCCATCTGCTAACACTATTACTTTGAGGGTTAGGATTCAACATACAGATTTAGGGGAGGCCACAAACATTCAGTCCATAACAACATGCAACAGATTTACCCATGTTTTGCCACTGCATAATGTAGATATCCCCATTTTCCAGCTCCAACAGTTCCATGTTCCCTCTTGCCAAACTGCTAACATATTTTAGAATTTTGTTATGGCAGTTCCGTAATTCGAGGCACCGAAGACTCAAGGTAACACTAGCTGCAGTAGTGAATAGGCCCCAGATGTATAAAGGCTCAAACACAGTGAAGTTTTTTTCTCACTCATTGTGACAGTCCAGGGAGGATGTTCATATTCTGTGGGTGACTCTGTTTATACAGTGATTCTATTGTGTGGCTCTGCCATCTTCTAAGGTCACATGGTCATCTGCACGTAACCAGCAGAAGAGAAGAATAAAATATAAAATTGAAGAAGACACTCTCACTTTCTAAAAATCTTGACTCAGAAGTAAATGCATCACTGCTCACATTCTACTCCCAAATGGAAGGAGTGGGGTGCAGTCCTTAGTCCTGTGCTGGTGAATGCCAGCCGTCTCTGTCTCAGGAACCATGAGGGCTTAAGTTCCCCAGATTTGTGGGAAATGTGCAGGGTGCTTGAGAGATTCCCAAGCTGTCAAATTAGAAATTACAGATGAACTTTGAATTTTGAAGTATAGGGGACTTTGACATAGGGGGTTACAAGAGAGGAGCAAAAACTGCAGGAAGAAAGCTGAGTTCTGGAATTAGTATCATCACACTAGTTAGTGCATATGAGCAGGAGGTAGAAACCAGAGTTTGAGAGGCTACCTGAGGTCAGGCTAGTGGAAGGAAGGTCTGGTACAGAAGGTGGGAGAAGCTGGGCAGAGGAAACTCAGAAATTCACAACAGGAGGCTCCGCAAAGAAGAGCGTCCATGTAAGTGATCCGTTGCCCTGACCCTCTTGAAGGAGCTGCCCCGACACCTGGGCTGAGCCTGCCCGAGGTAATGGGTGGTGTTAAATCATGCACCCTGTGCATGGAGCCCTTCCTCCTGGAATCCTGACTCTGAACCCTGTGTAGCTTCTTTCCATCCTTCACCTGCTCTAGGATGTACCTCCTGCAGTTCTCTTCTCTCCCCTTATGTATGAATTCCCCCTTCTTCTGGATCATTCACCTTAGCACTCCAACACTATCATTTCTCCTACCTGCAAAGAAAAGAAAGCCTCCCTTGATCCACTCAAGTGACCGAACCAGCTCTCTCCTCTCCTCTATAGCAAAGCCCGCCAGTTCCTCTTCTCCCTTACTCTCTCGACTCCACTAAGCTATGAGTGTGCCCCACCATCCCACTGACCCTGATGTTGCCAGGGAGGCCACCGATTCTCACTTTGCTCAATTGGATCATTTTGATCCATCAGGAGCCCTTGATGTGCTGGATTGCAGGGGATCACACGCCCTGGTGGTCCTCTTCCTACCTGAGCTCCTGCTCAACATCCTGTCCTGGCCCCCTCTCATCTTCCTAACCTGTTAGCACTGAGGTGTCCCAGGGCCCCATCCGTGGTCCCCCTTCTTGCTGTCTATTCTGACTCTTTAGGCGTCTCGTCTGGTCTCATGACTTCAAAAACTATCTTTACACTATTTCTCAGGTTTCCATCTTCAGCTCCTTTGCCCGGAATTCCAGAGTCACATACTCAACGGTCCACTTAACATCTCCCCTTGAATGTATAATAGACATCTCAGATTCATGTGCCCAAACCTGACCTCCTGAGCTTCTCTCTGAAACTGTCTCACCACAGCCTTCCCCATCTCCATCCTTCCAGTCACTCAAACCAAACATCCTGATTCCTTTCATTCTCTCCTTCCCCACACCCAGTCCATTAGCAAATCCTGTAAGATTTGCCTCAGAATATGTCCCAAATCTGGCCACTGTTCCCACCTCCCATGCCACCAGCCTGGACCAAGCCACCCTTGTCTCTCACTTGGACACCAGCACTAACATCCTGGCTGCCTCTCTACTTCCACCTGTGTCCCCAAAGTCTGTTCTCAACACAGCAGCCATGGAGCATGTGACTCCTCCCTTTACTGCCTTCCAGTGGCTCTCCATCTTCTCAGAGTCAAAGCCAAAATCCCTATATCTACTTGACATACTGTGATCTCTTGATCTTATTCCTTACGGATGCCTCGTGCCTTCCTGGTGTTCCATGAGCACCTCAAGCACCTCTCTGCCTTGGGGCCTTGCTGTCCATCTGACTAGACCCCCAGAGAGCTGCTCTGCCCAGTACCTGGTAGTTCAGGTCTCCACTCAGAATGTGCCCCATCAGTAAGGGCTTCCCTTACCTCCCTGTTTAAAATAGCATCCCACCCTTACACTCCCATCCTTCAACCCAATTTGATTTTTCTCCGTAGCACTTAACATCTACAATAAATCTATATTTTTACCCCAGTTTTTACCTTTTTAACCTTTACTTTACTTTAAAAAATGTTTCCATCTCCCCACACTTTACAGTCGCCCCACTCCTTGTGAACAGGAACAAGATGATTTAATGAATAAGTGAATGATTTAATGAATGAGTGAATGGATGATGCCCTCACCATCGCCCTCCTGTGCATCGTGTCTCTCCACTTTGTTGCAGGATGGCATTTAAGGACTTCAAGGCCCACTTTGACAAAGTGGAGATCTGCAACCTCACTCCCGATGCCCTGGAGGAAGATGCGGTCCACAAATGGGAGGTGACGGTCCATCAGGGAAGTTGGGTTCGTGGCTCCACGGCTGGGGGCTGCCGCAATTTCCTGGGTAGGTAGGCTGCCTGTCATTCTCTCTGCCACTCCCAAGTGTCCATTCCAACCCAGGACACCAAAGGATAAGGGCCGGGTCCTCAGAGAAAGCCTGAAACATAGTAAGATTTCAAAAGTGACTGGGAAAAGAAGGCTGCAAAGATTTAGTTGGGTAAGAATTGTTTGGGGAAACTCCTTTGTTTTACCACTTAGGTTATTTTCCAAGTAATGGAAAGCATAACTCATGCCAGTTTAGCAATAGAAAGGATTTATTATCTCACATAATTGAAGAGCTCGGAGGAAAAGTAGGGTGGGCTTCAGGCACAGTTCTATCAGGGCCCTGATTCCATTTGCTTGTAATTCACTGTTCTGCCCTCTTTTCTGTGTTGACTTCTTTCTCTGTCTGGCTTTCTTTATAATCGCAGGAGGACTGGCAGCAGTATCCAGGGCTTCCTGAGCCCTCATTCACATGAACAGCAAAGCTCCTGGGGTTATCAAACAAAAGTTCTCAATTTCCCTCTAATTGGAAATTCCTTGAACCAATATTGCCTGGTGAATGCTATGCATTGATTGGCTTTGTCCAATCTTCGGTGGCAAGAAGGACTAGCGTAGACCAATCAGAATTCATGCTGGAGCAGTGATCGAGATCAATCCTACTCAAACTGCCCACTATCAAGTAGATGCCGGGAGACAACCAGAAGTCCACTGCACTCTCCTCTGAAATACTAAGTGGAAAAAAAAAAAAAGATGGAACAAGCTTTAGCAGACTAGACCCAGAAAAATGTCCTTAAAAAGCTGCATAGGAAATGGTTGAAGAGAAGGTGGAAATGAAAGAGAGGATACTTTGCATTCTCGTTAGGGATTATCAGAAGTAGTGTAGGAGGGCTTATTGAACAGGGAGAGAAGGTATTACTTTCTCATGTTTGGTAGGATATATAATGAGGGTGGATAGGTGTGTGTGAGTGTGTGTGTGGTCTTTGGGTGTTTTTTTAAGAAAGGGAAAATAATCTACCTCTCCCAAATGACAGATACCTTTTGGACCAATCCACAAATAAAATTGTCTCTGACTGAGAAAGATGAGGGGCAGGAGGAGTGCAGTTTCCTTGTAGCCCTGATGCAGAAAGATAGAAGGAAACTCAAGAGATTTGGTGCCAATGTGCTGACAATCGGCTATGCCATTTACGAGGTAGGTGGGAACCACATTGCATTTCAGAGTTCTCCATCTGAGTTCTAAATTCGCAGCTCCTCCTCGGTTTCACGCCTGAGACTCAACCAAGAGTCCATGAACTGTGTCCGAAAAGCCAAGAGGAACTTCCCTAGGAAATCCCTCCCTTTCTTGCCCATTGCAGTGCCCTGACAAAGACGAACACCTGAACAAAGACTTCTTCAGATACCACGCTTCTCGGGCCAGAAGCAAGACGTTCATCAACCTGAGAGAAGTCTCCGACCGGTTCAAGCTACCCCCTGGGGAGTACATCCTGATTCCCAGCACTTTTGAGCCCCACCAGGAAGCTGATTTCTGTCTGAGAATCTTTTCAGAGAAAAAAGCCATTACCCGGTGAGTCAGAGGAACGGCTTCCAGAATCCCACTTCTTTTAGTAGTTTATTCACACAGAAGTCATCCGGGAACTGCTGGAGCCAAGACTCCATTCTTCTGTTTTCCATGTGTACCTGAGAAACAAGGCAGGACAGTTTCTTTCTTTTCTATTATTTATTATTAATTTTTTTAGATGAAGTTTCACTCTTGTTACCCAGGCTGTAGTGCAATGGTGTGATCTCAGCTCACTGCAACCTCCGCCTACCAGGTTCAAGCAATTCTCCTGCCTCAGTCTCCAGAGTAGCTGGGATTACAGGCACCTGCCACCACTCCCGGCTAATGTTTTTTGTATTGTTAGTAGAGACGGGGTTTCACCATGTTGGCCAGGCTGGTCTCGAACTCCTGACCTCAGATGATCCACCCGCCTCGGCCTCCCAAAGTGCTGGGATTACAGGAGTGAGCCACTACGCCAGGCTGCAGGACACTTTGTTAACTCATCTGCAAGGCAAGGCACATATTCCTTCTAGCTCTGCTCCTCCCTCCCTCAAGCAAACCATTGAAAAGTTGCTCTTTTCTACTGGTCCCAGAGTCATGCTCACGGGACACTCTTGGGTGGAGCCCTTCATTTTTCAGACCCTATTACCAAGAAGCTTCTGGGGTAAGAGCCCCATGCAGGGATGCTAGACATTTCTGGGCATGATGAAGGCAGTGGCTACTGCAAATTTCAAGAATGACATGTTCTTTCACCTCCAATTCAAATAAATGTTGGCAAATCTGCCTCTCATTTTACATACCCAATATTCCACCGCATCTTCCTCACAGTGTCTTAGCGAAATTATTTTATATCAGTTACTTCTGTGGAAAATGTTTCCCTTTACTGCCCATTCACCGTGGTTGCTCTGTGGCACAGGGGGAAAAATGGTTCAAGATAGAGGAATCCATTTCTTTTCCCAATGACGATATTCTAAAGATTACGGAGAATGCTAAAATCTGCTAATTCTGTATTTAAGCTAGATAAGTCTCCAACAAAAAGTCAATCTGCACAGAGTTAACAAGAGAGACAGCTGTGAATACATGACTCACTCTAGTTTCATCTTTCGTTTAGTGAGATAGAATTAGATTGGTGGCATGCATTGAGAAGACTCAATTACAAAGTCTGGTGGGGTTTCTCAAGCTGATTACAAAAGGCATGGTTCTTTCTCTTGGCTAAATAGATGCTGAAAAGTCTTAAATTTTTAAACACTCTACCGGATAATTTTTCTCCAGCCTTCTCTCAGATACTAGTACGAGGTGGGGATGAGTATCCTAGTATCTGTTCACACAAAAGTACCCTGTATGAGATCCATGCAGATTGACATCTCTTACGGGTGGCAAGAACAAGAGAGACCCAAGTTATGCCAATGCCATGCCTCTTGTTCTCTATCCCATTAGTGGGGTGAGCTCAGAGTCACTGGCATGCATCAGGTGACTTGTACATGGCAAAAAAAAACCTCCATACTCAATCTTGCTCTGAACAAGATATTTTAGTCTGCTATGATACTGAGTATAAGAATCAGCTCTGTAACTTGGTAACAAAAATTCACACTGAGCTCTGTGTGCATTGGTTTAGCTCTCAGACAGGCTCCTGATTAAACAAACAAAAGTTCTAAAAGTGTTATGTCATGTATGCCCAGGGGATGAGGAGGAAAGGGAGGACTACCCTCATTCAACGTTAATATTTATTTGTATTCCCTTTGATTTTGATTTTGTATCAGTTTTTCTTTGAGAGTGCTTCAAGTTTTAATCTATAATACTGTATTCCTCCAAATGTTTTTAGCATCATCAAAAGCTGAAGCCTGCTCCTCCTGTTAATATTACTATTATCCAAATACTACAAGTCCCCCTAAATATGTGAATAGCAAAAAAACATGATTGCATCATTTTTCCTCTTTTTCCCTAACATAAGCACAGAGACACCCATCCCTCCCCAACCCCACCAGTGGAATCAGGAATTTACATCTGTGAGGAGAGGCAGGAGTTAGGGATGCAGCTTCAAAAGGTGGTCTTTAGGCTGAGCATGGTGACTCATGCCTGTAATCCTAGCACTGTGGGAGGCCAAGGCAGGAGGATCACCTGAGGTCAGGAGTTTGAGACCAGCCTGGCCAACATGGAGAAACCCTATATCTACTAAAAATACAAAATTAGCTGGGCGTGGTGGCACATGCCTGTAATCCCAGCTACTTGGGAGGCTGAGGCAAGAGAATCACTTAAAACCCAGGAGGCAGAGGTTACAGTGAGCTGAGATAGTGCCATTTTACTCCTACCTGGGCCACAGAGTGAGACTCCGTCTCAAAAAAAAAAACAAACAAACAAAAAAAGGTGGTCTTTTTGGTTCTGATTCAACTTTGTAATCTTTTAAAATGCACCCCCTCCCCAATGCCTCTCACTCAGTAGGCTGAATGGTCTCCAACAGATATGCATCCTCCTTGAAGATGCAGAGTTCATGGAGAGTGAATGTGTAATGCAACTGCACTGTTTATGGGTCATTGGAGGTGCTACTATTCTACAAAACACTTTATCCATTGCCTTTGTTAAAGTTCATCAAAGAAATAGGGAGTGACTGCTGGCTTAACTTCTTTTAGTTCCATAAACCCAGAATTCACAAGTTCTTAGTGATGGCTGATATAGTTTGAATATGTGTCCCCATCAAATCTGAAGTTGAATTGTAATCCCCAGTGTTGGCGGTGGTGCCTGGTGGGAGATGTTTGGGTCATGGATGCAGATCCCTCATGGCTTGGTGCTATCCTCATGATACTGAGTGAATGCTTGTGAGATGTGGTTGATAGTATGTGGGACCTGCCCCACCCCTGCTCCTGCTTTTGCCATGTGACATGACTCTTCCCCCTTCTGCCATGGTTGTAAGCTTCCTAGGCCTCCCTAGAAATCAAGGAGTCAAGTTAACTTCTAGGGAATATACCATGCTTCCTTGTAAAGCCTGCAGAATTGTGAGCCAATTGAACCTCTTTTCTTTGTAAATTACTCAGTCTTAGGTATTTCTTTATAGCAGTACAAGAACAGCCTAATACAGAAAATTGGTACAGAGGAGTGGGGCATTGTTTAAAAGATAACTGAAAATGTGGAAGTGACTTTGGAACTAGATAACAGGCAGAGTTTGAAGAGTTTGAAGATTTGGAAGAGTTTGAAGGCCTCAAAAGAAGACAGGAAGATGAGGAAAAGTTTGGAACTTCTTAGAGGCTGGTTAAATTGTTATGGCCAAACCGTTGATGGTGATATGAACAGTGAAGTTCAGGCTGCCGAGGTCTCAGATGGAAATGAGGAACTTATTGGTAACTGAAGCAAAGGTTATGTGTGTTATGCCTTAGTAAACATCTTGGCTGAATTGTGTCCATGCCCTAGGGATCTGTGGAAGTTTGAACTTCATAGTGATGATTTAGGGTATCTGGAAGAAGAAATTTCAAAGCAGCAAAGCATTCAGGATGTGACCTGGCTGCTTCTAACAACCTATACTCAGATGTGGGAGCAAAGATATGACTTAAAGTTGGAATGTATATATTTAAAAGGGAAGTGGAGCATAAAAGTTTGGAAAATTTGCAGCCTGGCTATATAGCAGAGAAAGAAAAAGCTTTTTCGAGAGAGGAATTCAAGCAGGCTGTGGAACAACCACTTGCTAGAGATATTTACATAACAAAAAAGGAGCCAAGTGCTATAACCAAGACAACGGGGAAAAGGCCTCAAAGGCATTTTAGAGAACTTTGCAGCAGCAGTCCCTCCCATCGCAGGCCAAGGAAAAAAATGGCTTCATGGGCCAGGCCTAGGGCCGCACTGCCCTATGCAGCTTCAGGACACTGTTACCTGCATCCTAGCTGCTCCAGCTCTAGTCTCTGCTCAAAGGCACCAGATACAGTTTGGGCTACTGCTTCAGAAGGTGCAAGGGTGCAAGCCATAAGCCTTGGCAGCTTCCATATGGTGTTAAGCCTGCAGGCACACAAAGTACAAGACTGAATGAGGCTTAGCAGCCTCCACCTAGATTTCAGAGGATGTATGGAAAAGCCTGGATGCCCAGGCAAAAGCCTGCTGCAGGGACAGAACCCTCATAGAGAACTTCTACTAGGGCAATGCAGATGGGGAAATGTGAGATTTGAGGCCTCGCACAGAGTCCCCACTGGGGTACTGCTTAGCAGAACTCTGGGAAGGTGGCCATCATCCTCCAGACCCAAGAATGGTGGATCCACTGGCAGCTTGCACCTTGAGCCTGGAAAAGCTACAGGCACTCAACAACCCATGACAGCAGCCAAAGTTATGGGGACAGAGCTCCCCAAGGCCTTGGGATCCCACCCTTTGTACCAGTGTTCCCTGGATGTGGGGCATGGAGTCAAAGGAGATCATTTTGGAGCTTTAAGATTTAATGACTGCCCTGTGGGGTTTCAAACTTGCATGGGGCCTGTAGCCCCTTTCTTTTGGCCTTTTGGAAGGGGAATGTTTACCCAATGCTTATACTCCCATAGTATTTTGGAAGTATAAAATGGAGTTTGCATATCTTGGAACTTGATTTTGATTTGACAGACTCATAGGCAATGGGACTTGCCTTATCTCAGGTGAAACTTTGGACTTTGGACTTTTGAGTTAATGCTGGAATGACTTAAGACTTTGGGTGATTATTGGGAAGGCATGATTATATTTTGCAGTGTGAGAAGGACATGAGATTTGAGGGGCCACGGCAGAATGATACAGTTTGAATATGTGTCCCCTTCAAATCTGATGTTGAATTGTAATCCCCAGTGTTGGAGGTGGGGCTTGATGGGAGGTGTTTGGGTCATGGGGGCAGATCTCTCCTGGCTTGGTGCTGTCTTCACAATAGTGAGTTTGCATGAGATCTGGTTGTTTAAGGGTGTGTGGCAACTCCCCTACCCCTTCACCTTCTGTGATAATTGTAAGTTTCCTGAGACCTCCTGAGAAGCAGAGCAGATGCCAGCACTGTGCTCCATGTAAAGCCTGCAGAACCGTGAGCCAATCAAATCTCTTTTCTTTATAAATTACCTAGTCTCTGCTATTTCTTTATAGCCATGCAAGAATGGCCTAACACAATGGCTGTCCCTCTTATTTGCATTCTGAGCAAGGGCTGAATGACTAAGGGTGGGGGTGTCAATGTATGGGGTCTGCAAACTCTGTGAAATGTAAACAGCACTGAACAATAAGGGATTCAATGGGACAGAACCTTCCAACAGCTCTGGACTCTTCACCTCTGCAGATCCCAATGAGAAGTTAATCCACAATTGAGGCTGTGTGTTTTTCTGCCCATACAGGGATATGGATGGAAATGTAGACATTGACCTTCCTGAGGTGAGTCTTCTGATGTTGCTATGGAGTATAGGATTCAGGTGATGGTTCTGGAAACCTTCCTTCTAATCACAGAGTCATGTAAAACTCTGCGGTTCTGGGAATGGTTATATGCCATCAAGTAAGCGTCTATGATTCTAACCTCCTGGAGACCAAGATGTGTGTCTTCTAGTCTGTGCTCCTCTAGTACACAAGGACCTGGCATGGAAGTGAGGTGGGTGCTTGGTATAAAGTTGTGTTCAATGTCTTCCTCTGTGCTACTGTCAACCGAAATAACAAACACAGAGACACTCTCTAAAAGAAAAGCTATTTATTTGGGGATAAAGCACTGCTATGGGAATATACATGCCACAGTAAACTATGCACATATTTGGGGAGGTAAAAGAGGACAAAGGTTTTTAAAGAAAAAAATGAGAAAGATTACATAATTGTTTTGAAATAATTATCCTTGGCTACAAAGATCAATAACAAAGGTGAGGCCAGGCTGATGTTGGACAGGCAGTTGCTACGCAGAGGTAGAAGTATTTCTGTGTATGGTTGCAAGGGCTCTGTGAAAGGTTGTGGTTTTTGCAGCCTTGGTGATACTTTTGTTATCAGGCAAATAAGCATGAGGACCTTCTGGCCTTCCCAAGCTCTACTTGTCAGGGTTTTCTTAACATTAGTGACTTCATTTTGATTGTTGAATAACTTTCACACTACCAACTGCACCTGAGAGGAAGCTGCCACTTCTGAAGGGGGTAGATTATCTTTTAATTGTATTTTAAGAAAACTCATCAGTGAAAAGAAAACCAGAGAGGCAGGGAGATGTTTTTTACTGTGGACTCAGGGGAACACATTACATCTCCCCTACATTATGTGTGTGTGGAGGGGGAGCCGTGGGGGTGGTTTTACCCTCATCCAAGGGCTAGAGGACTCTCCAGAGGCGCTGAGATGCTATAGCTGGAAACGGTCTGACATGTCCAGGGGCAGCAGAGATCTGCTTTTAGGAGGGAATTTGCTTCTCCATGCTGGGGCACAGCTTATTAATGGTGCTAAAAAACCAAAGAAACCAAAAACCACCCAAAACATTTACTGAGCTCTTTCTATATACCAAGCCCAGAGCTCAGTGCTAGAAACAGACTCTTGCCTTCAGTGATTTTACCAGCTATCAAAACAGATGATGAAGTGAGTCATTGCAGTCCAGGGTGGTAAGAGGTAAGCTAGAGGAAGTGCAGGAAGCATGAAAATCCAGTGGCCAGGACCTAACTTAGGCAGGGGTCAGCGTTCTTTGGCCTCCTCGTCTGTAAGGCAAAAGGGCACCACAGGTCCAGCTACTAGAGTCCTTCTAGTCTCACCTTCTAAAGAGCCTTCATGAGAAAATGTTCCTCACGCTACAGGACACAGCTTGTGCACACCGCATCAGGAGGGTGACATGGGGCTGGGCACAGAGGCTCCTGGCTTCTTTCCTGCTATTTTTGTCATGTTTCCTTTTTGTGGATCATTTTGTGCAAGTTTCTTCGGCTATTTTTTAGCCCCCAAAGCCAACTCCGCCTGACCAGGAGACAGAGGAGGAGCTGCGGTTTCGAGCTCTGTTTGAACAAGTCGCTGGTGAGGTAGGACACGCCCCGCTTCCATCTCCCCACTAGGCTGAGAGCCTGGGCCTGGCTTTCCAGCAAAGGGTTGCAGTTGTGGGGTTGGTCAGCAACATCGTCCCGAGGCATGATGGAGCTTATTGCAAAGACCAGCACTGATCACGGAAGGCCCAAAGACCACCCTGTTTACAACATCTCTTACTTACACAGTCTGCGGCTGTGGATGGGGCTAGTGAGCCCAAAGGAGCTCAGAATGGACCCAGACACTTTGTTTTTTAGTTATGTTTTGTTTTAGACAGGGTATCACTCTGTTGTCCTGGCTAGAGTGCAGTGCTATAAGCCTAAATCACTGCAGCCTCAAACTCATGGGCTCAAGAGATCCTATCGCCTCAGATTCCTGAGTAGCCGGGATTATAGGCACATGCCATCATGCTTGGCTGATTAAAAAAAAAAGAAAAAGAGTCTCACTGTGTCACTCAGGCTGGTCTCAAACTCCTAGCCTCAAGCAATCCTCTGGCCTCAGCCTCTCAAAGTGCTGGGATTACAGGCATGAGCTACCACACCGGGCCCCAGGTGCTTTCTTTGGGAGGCTAGAGCAAGGCTTGAAGAGGTGGCTCCTTTGAACTCTGCCTGAAAATCACTGCCATTAGAATACTCTGTCTGCTGTAGTAAAGGGGATCATGTTCAAGGAGGTTCCTATTCAATTGCAACTTCCTGTCCCCTACCCTATCCCAGTCCTTTCCACTGTTCAGCTTCTTTTTTGGGGACCCTGGATGGAGCCTCACACAGATCCAGGCTCTTCCTCCACCTGCTAGGCATGGCGGAGGGAAGTCTTTCTAGAAACTGCCCCACAGGTGCTCCCTTGGAGCCATAAATAAAATGAGCAGATGAACTAATTCATGTCAAAATGCTAATGACTCTATTAGCTTCCTGTGTTTCACTCAACTGGGGTTCCTGAATTATGAAAGGGGTCACCTGGAGTGGTGATATCTAAACCTAGGTGCTGTCTAATGGTAGTATATTAGGCACTGCAATAAATAGGCAAGGCAGGGAGGTTAGGGGACAACAGGATGGCATAGAGAAAAGGGGTGTCTCATGTGACTGCTTAAAGTACAGCAGGAAGGTGGCTGAGCGCAGCCCTGGGCGGGACAGAGCATGGTGAGGGGCAAAGGCAGTGGTGACCTCCCTGCTCCAGGCGCTATCTGGAGCATGCTGGGTCAGACCCCGCCTGACAGGCTCAGAGGAGTGAATGCGGGAGGGACAGGAGTTGTCAGATGGAGATCCAGGGTTTGTGAGGGAAGCGGGGAATGCTGCAGGAGTTTCAGTCGACCTTGATTAACAACCAAAAACGTACCTCTAGGGTTCAGCCCTCCTCGACTCATGTCCTGCTTTTCTTCCAAGTAGTTGGATAACTTGGGCACGTGGCTCCATTTCTCTTTCCTCCTCTTTCAGTGGAGGCCTGGCTGGTGCAGTATTTTCTCACCAACACCAAACATCCCAAATCCCCGTTCCCCAGGCCCAGAGGCTTCAGGGCGCACATGTGTTAGAAGCACCCCACAGCATTCCACATGGCTAGTGCAAAACCCTGACCAAAATGAGGTCTGTGTCAGTGCTACTCAAACATGCATGTGTATAAAGTGACCTGGGCATCCTGGGAAAAAAACACAGATTCCTCATCAATAGGTCAAGAGCAGCCTGGGCAACATAGGGAGAGCCCATTTCTGCAAAAATAATCAGCCCAGCATGGTGGTGCCTGCCTATAGTCCCAGCTACTTGGGAGGCTGAGGTAGGAGGATTGCTTGAGCATGGGAAATTGAGACTGCAGTCAGCTGTGGTCACAGCACTGTACTGCAATCTGGAGGACTGAGCAAGACCCTGTATCAAAAAAAAAAAACTGAGACTCTCCATTTCTAACCAGCTTCCGGGATGGGGGCTGCCGAGATTTCCTGGAGCACCTTAGATCCATGATTCTGAAATTCACCTTTATTCTTAATTCTAAATCATTCACCCTTATTCTTAATTCTAAATCAACCCCTAGATCTTAAAAATAGGACCATATTCCCAGGTCCTCTGATTTCAAGAGTCCCTGGGGTAAGCCCCAGATGTGGGACTGTTTTAAAGCTCTCCAGGTGGTTCTACGGTGCAGAGGAAGACTCAATCTGGCCTTCCCAAACTACCTCCAACATAGGAACCATCTGAGGAGCTTAGGACAATTCTAGGAGCGGTTCTGACCCTCAGGGAAGTTGGGAAACCACTGCCTTGCCCTGCCCAGCTTTCCAGGTGCTTTCCTGGATTGAGACGTCTCTCAAGTTAGGCTCTCTCCTAGTTGGGCTGGCATGTCCCTAAAACATGTGACATATGAGACATGTAGTTGCAGCCACACAGGAGATAGGTACATCTGCCCAGAGCAGGGTCCTGAAGGCTGGCCTGTCACTTGAGCCAAATCAAGCTCAGAACTGATTTAAAACAAAAAAAAACTAAAAAAGAAGGTGCTGAGGGCTATAAAAAGTAATTGTCTCCACTTCAACAGGACATGGAGGTGACCGCAGAGGAACTTGAGTATGTTTTAAATGCTGTGCTGCGAAAGAGTAAGTGCTGCCCACATCGGGGTCCCAGGGCGCCTATGGAGGGACCAGCAACTACACTGCCTGAGTCCCCCCCAACCCCCCAGGCTCCCTGCTCCTCCCAGCCAACTTTTAAAATAGCTTTCATTGTTTCCTGATTCCAGAAATGATGCAGGTTTATAGTAGAAAATTCTTAAAAATGCAGAAAAGCCTAATGACAAAGATAATCACAAATGATCTCGCTACCATAAATAACCACTCTTAACATATGTGTATCTGTATGTATGTGCATATGTGTCACATGCGTAGACATACAATGTTAGAACGTTTCATCACTCCAACAAGAAACCCTTTACCTGTTAACAGTGTTAGCCCTGTACCCATTTCCCCCAGCCCCAGGCAACCACTCATCTACTTTCTTTCTCTATAGATTCGATTTACATATTCTGAATATTTCATATAAAAGGAATCATAGGCTGAGAGCAGTGGCTCACACCTGTAATCCCAGCACTTTGGGAGGCCGAGACAGGTGGATCACCTGAGGCCAGGAGTTCAAGACCAGCCTGGTGAACATGATGAAACCCCGTCTCTACTAATAAAAAAAAAAAAAAAAAAAAATAGCCAGGCATGGTGGCAGGCACCTATAATCCCAGCTACTTGGGAGGCTGTGGCAGGAGAACTGCTTAAACCTGGGAGGTGGAGGTTACAGTGAGCCAAGATCACGCCATTGCGCTCCAGGCTGGGCAACAGAGCAATACTCCGTCTCAGGGAGAAAAAAAATGAATCATACGATATGTGGTCCTTTCTGACTGACTTTTTTCACATGGCATGATGTTTTCGAAGTCCATCCATGTATCAATGCCTCATTCCTTCTTATAGCCAAATAACATCGCATCGTATGGATGGGCCCTGTTCTGTTTATTCATTCATCTATTGGTGGCCATGTGGGTTGTTGCCAGTTTTTGGTCATTATGAATAATGCAACTGTAAACATTCCTGTACAAGTTTTTTGGGTGGGCATGTGTTTTCACTTCTCTTGGGTATATAGTTATGAGGATGGTTCCATCACCATGCCACAGTCTATGGTTACATGGTGGCGTAACCATCCTCTTAACTATATGTTTAGTTAAGAGGATTGTTTAATTCTGTGTTTAATGTTTTTAAAAACTATCCAACTGTTTTTCTAAAGTGACTATTTCACATTTTCACCAGCAGTAGTATGGGAGTACAAATTTCTCCAACAAAGTTAAATCCTGCCATTAAATAGTCTGCAAAAACATGATTCCTCAGGGTCGTATAATACTCCATTACATAGACATAGCCTAAAGTATTGACCATGCCTTTCTATTGGTCATTATTTCACTTCCAAATTTTTGCCACTATAAATAATGTGATGACAAAAATCTTCATATGTAATTCTTTGCTCGGGATTCTTAGAACTAGAATAAATGGATGAAGGCGTATTCCCACTTTTATTGCTTTTTTCACATTTTGCCAATTTTCCTTCTGAAAGGTCATGTTAACTTCTACTCCCACCAGCATCATAAGACAGTAGCTACATCACAGCCTCCAGCAGCCCCGGCTTTAGCCACATTATTGGGCTTTCAGCAGATGGGTACATAGGTTTATCTTATTGGAGTCAACCAAATTCAGCTTTCATGTGCAATTTCAGAAAAAGACATCAAATTCAAGAAGCTAAGCCTGATCTCCTGTAAAAACATCATTTCCCTGATGGATGTATCCTTCCAAATATTTGAACAGAAATAGACATGGATCCGGGCTTTAAGCACAGTAGAGTAATCTTTAATAGTTCAGACTCTCCAAGAACATGACATCCTTAGCCAGTAGAATAGTCTTCTTCGCAGAAAATAACCCAAAGCTGGGGGACCCCGAAGCTGAAATTGGATCAGAATCAAGATGCACAAGCCTGCCCAGGGGCAGGGGTGGGAAGCTTTTGAAGGAACTTGGGGGTCTTCTTGCCACTTTGGGATCCCGTCTAAGGGAACGGAATTCTGTTTTTGTGAACTTTCTGGGAGCACCCCCATCCCACCTCTGCCGTTTCCCCTCTTCAGAGATTTGTGGTTTAACCATTAAAACCACTTCCCCAGAGCCCCAAACCTGTGTCACCCAGGCCAGCCCATCAGCCCTTCCCGTCTGCAGTCCTAGAGCTGAGGTCCCACAAGGAGCCTCAGGCTGAAACGCTGCTCACGTCTCCCTTAACCCACACGGCACAGACCAGCGGGAATGGGAAGCTGGAGTTTGATGAATTCAAAGTCTTCTGGGACAAGCTGAAGCAGTGGATTGTATGTAACCTGGAGCAGGGCTTGGCCTCTAGGGGAACCTGTGCGCCTAGGGTGGAGGGGATTTAAAAAGGTGCAGCAGACTGCAGGCTAGAGGAGTTGTATTCAGACAGGGGAGAAGGGAAAACAGCATCATGCTATTCCGATGCTTATGGGAGTACCACCGTGTTTCCACCCAAGATGAAAAGGAAGACAAAAGGGAGACCCACTTCTTTTGGAAGGCCCAGTCCAACCGTGGCCTCTGCAGCCCCTGGAGGGTAGCTCCCCCAGGCTGGCTGTCACCCACTTGCTGCCATCGGCAATGCCTTTCAGGTGCGCTCCTCCTCAATGCCTCTGCTCTCCACCCTTTAGAACCTTTTCCTTCGGTTTGATGCTGACAAGTCCGGCACCATGTCTACCTATGAACTGCGGACTGCACTGAAAGCTGCAGGTAAAGAAAAGACTGGAATGCAGGTGGCTGACTGCATGCCAGGTACTGCCCATGGGCAACCTGAGCAGATGGCAGGTCTTCTCTCTGCTGCCCAGGAGGTGGGCCTCTGAGCCCAGTTGGTGCTTCTTAAGGTCATGGCCCTTGGAGTGGCAGCACCAGGGTTCAGACCCAAGATTCACTTGCTGACACCAGGGCCCTCATTTTAAACTGCTGTGAACACTGGTAGAAACTTTTTAAATGTGTCTGCTAAAACTGAGCTTGGCCTGCCCTCTGGAGGCCTCATAGCCTCTGACTGTGTTTTCTGGCCCAGTACTTAACACATAGCTGTTTGGTGGCAAGCTGCAGTGATTCCAAACGTCTCATTTCTGCTCTCAGATGGTTGTTATTGTGGATGAGACAGAGCATGCAGCGCCCACGGTTTGTGGGCGGCACGCCCCTCTGCCACCTGTGGCCCTGTCCCAGGCTTTATCAGCAGCAGACCCTGAATCCAAACCAATGACTGCATCATAGTTTACACCCTGCTCCCTTTCCCGAAGGCTGGGCTCCAGGTGGCGTTTCCCACCCTTGTCTGGGGTTGGATGGCCGTCGGCCTCTGTGTGGTCCCATGTCCTGCACACACAACCGTAGTTTCCATGGGTGCTCTGCAGACCTCCCGCCCGCCGGGCCGCCTGTGCTGCTCACCAAGCACACCTCACAGACAGGGGCCTCCTGAACATTTTAAAGTGGGTTCCCTCCCAGGGAAAGCAAAACCTGGAAACATGTCCAGGCTCAGGCCTGATAAAAGGATGGAGTATACACGGCCAGGACCATCTCAGGTCCTATGTCAGGGAGAAGAAAATCAGATGATTTACAAATGAGCAAAGTGCCAGGCTGAGAAGGGCGCCTGATTTTCTTAGGGGGTGGTGACTCTGTTTCCAGGGTAGGAGGAGGAACTGAGCAGGGGACAAAGGGAGCGCTCAGAGAGGAGGGGTATGGCTATGTCTTTCCTACCCTGACGTGGTGTAGGGGGGATCGCCCCTCATCCCCCTGCTCTAGCCCCACACACCAGGATTCCGGCCAAGGCCGGCTGCCAGCACTGCCGTGCAGGCTCCAGAGACTCTGCGCTCTGCGCCTGACCCGCCTGCTCCTCCGCTGGAATTACAAAGAAGCAGAAAGACCCCGGGTGGATTTCTGAACAATCCTGTGAACACCTCCTAGAAAGCGAACATGTAGACCAAAATGAAAGGGGGAAAGAAATCACCTCTAAGGGCAATGATGAGAAATCAAAGCACTGGCCAGGTGTGGTGGCTCACGCCTGTAATCCTAGCATTTTGGGAGGCCGAGGCGGGTGGATCACGAGGTCAGGAGTTTGAGACCAGCCTGCCCAACATGGTGAAATCCTGTCTCTGCTAAAAATACAAAAATTAGCCAGGTATGGTAGCGGGCGCCTGTAGTCCCAGCTACTCAGGAGACTGAGGCAGGAGAATCGCTTGAAATTGGAAGGCGGAAGTTGCAGTGAGCCGAGATCACGCCACTGCACTCCAGCCTGGGAAACAAAAGCAAAATTCCATCTCAAAAAAAAAAAAAAAATAGAAGCACTAAATATTGGATCTAGAAAGAACTTCACTTTGTCTAAACCCCTCACTTGACAATGAGGAAACCAAAGCCCAGAGAACTGAACCCGTATGCCATGGCTGGAGCAGTGCCAGGGCTCAGATCCAGGCCTCCTGGCCGTAGCCTGGCGTTCTTCCCCCATCGTGGGTGTGTAGGAATGGGCCCCTCACAGTGTCATTCACCGTGGGCAGCAGCATCCCCTCTGAGAAACGTTCTAGAGCCACAGCTGGAAGTGACCTGAGACATAGAACACGAGGGGAGGCTGGTGTAGGAATGAGTGTGGGGCTCAGACACCACCAGTGTTAAGTTCCCCCAAACGAAGCTTCCTGTAAAGTCAGCGAGACCCTATGGGTGACATGGGTGTCAAAACGAAGATCATGAACTCACTAAACTCGGAAGCCATTAAACACAGAAAGCATGCCTGAGAGTCCCCCGCACACTCGCCCCTGCACTGCAGATTCACGCTTTCACACTGCATTCACACCAAGGACAGCAGTCCCACTGGGTGTGGGGACCCCAGCTTTGAGGAGTGAAACAGTGGCTCCCCCTTCTGAGGCCTCTCCTCGGCTGCCTGGGAGCTCCCTCAAAGGTGCAGACTCACCTCGGGGCTCGGATACGGCGGGTCCTGGGTCTCCTCCTTCATCTCCGCAGGCTTTCAGCTGAGCAGCCACCTCCTACAGCTGATCGTGCTCAGGTATGCGGATGAGGAGCTCCAGATGGACTTCGATGACTTCCTCAACTGCCTGGTCCGGCTGGAGAATGCGAGCCGTAAGTGTCCAGCGAGGCTGAGGGTGCACTCGGGGTGGCATCTTCAGTCACCCTCCGTGAGCGCATGGGAAACAGCCTGGGGAAAGTAATGGCAAAGACAGACCACAGAGAGCCATGGTCTGATGTGTGCGGACCTGTGGGCCTCTGCCGTTAGCTAAAGAGCAGAATGTGCCAGCCTCCCCTGCAGCGTGTTTCTTAGCGTCGCCTTTCTTTATACATTCATAGTGCCTCTGGGAGGATGATGGGGTGGGGCAGGTTTGTGCCTTGTGTTTGAGGAAAGGTTCAATTTCAGGTTAAATCCCATCTTAACATATAGAAACAGGAGAGTCTCTGTCCCTCCTCCTCCCCACCTCCCCGCCCTGTAAGCCCTAGACATTAACCCAGTTACCTTAAACAAGATTTGTTACACCACAAATAGAGAGAGACTATGTGCCCGTGAGCTTCAGTGTTTGCGGTTTATTGTCCTAGCCATCCTGCCCCTCACAGGTGGCTTGGAAGGTGGGGCTGAATGAAGCATGTCCAGGGCCTGTAACTCACCACCGGGGTGACTACGAGGACATGCCCTCTGTGCAGGTGCCAAGGGACCGATGCCCCCAAGGGTGCCTCATGCTTGGTTTAATGCTCTAGCGTTTTCATCTTGAAAGTCTTAATAACATAGGAGCGGGAGGCCCCGCGTTTCCATTTTGCCCTGGGCCTCACAAATTATGCAGCTGATCCTGCTTGGTATTTTCTAATCTATGTTCCATAGGCCACTTCGAGGTACGAATACTTGATTTAAAAAAAAAAAAAAAAGGCAAGGGGCCGGGCACGGTGGCTCACGCCTGTAATCCCAGCACTTTGGGAGGCTGAGGCAGATGGATCATGAGGTCAGGAGCTCAAGACCAGCTCATAGTGAAATTCTGCCTCTACTAAAAATACAAAAAATTAGCCGAGCATGGTGGTATGCACCTGTAATCCTAGCCACTCAGGAGGCTGAGACAGGAGAACGCCTTGAACCTGGGAGGCGGAGGTTGTAGTGAGCTGAGATTGTGCCACTGCACTCCAGCCTGGGTGACAGTGCGAGACTCCATCTCTAAATAAATAAATAAATAAATAAATAAATAAATAAATAAATAAAATTAAAATTAAAAGGTGAGGGCTGTGACCCTCGGTTATCAGCATGACAGCTCCCTTTGCTTCTTTGGTAATAGAACACTAATTACTTGCTTGAAGCACAGCCCCTCTAGACTCTAAGCTCCAGGAGAGCCATAATTTATGGACAATCAATGAATATGTGTTGATTAAGAGATGATGAGAGAAAACCACAGAGAGATCAGCAGGCCCCAAAGGGGCTAGTATATCAAGCCAGGAGACTGGGCTTTCCCTAGGGGTTACTGGTAGCTAGTGAGAGGTGCGTCCTAGAAAGACCCCACCTGAAAGAGAATCACTCATTAGACTTACAGGGTGGTCAGAGCTGACCCTAGAAATAATGAGATTTGCTAGTTTCTCTTCTCTCAATTGCTCTTTCCCTTTCTAAACCACCCAGGCTTAATCCTTCCCAGCAAGAGGGGTGGGAGTGCCTCAGCTTGTTCTTATAATAGAGGAATATTATAGGCTTAACACCTTCCACCCTGGGATCCTCACATTAGATTCGCCTGGAGGACTTTTACAATTACCAAGGACGGAGCTTTACTCCAGTATTATTTTAACTTTTTATTGTAAAAATGTCAACCCTCCACTTAGATATAAAGAATCATAATAGGTTCCCATGCACCTCACACCAGCACTTCTCAAACTTTGCTATACATTACAATCTCCAGGGGTGCCTAAAGAAATGTTGATGACCAAGCTGCACAATTGACCAATGCTATTAGAATCTCAGGGGTGGCACACAGCATTGGGAGTTATACAAATTCGCCAGGTGTTTCCAGACCTTTACACCCAACCTCAAAAATTATCATCTTGCTGACTTTTTCCTTGTGCTCCCGCAACACACACTTTTTTCCCCTAAATAATTTAATAGCAGATCTCAGAAACTCTGTCCATTCATCTGACTATCTCAAGCTGACACACTTGTTTTTAGCATCATCATCATGCCATTTCCATGCCTAACAAAATTCTCAGCAAACCCTCAATGTTCTCTAGTGCCCAGCCCATGCCCAAGTCTCCCAGGCCACCTTTTTACAGTTGCTTGGTTGACTCAGGATCCACATAAGACCCAGTCACCGTGTTTGGTTGTTGGTTCTCTTCCATTTCCTGTGTTCAGTGACGGTCCCCCGCCCCGCTTTGGGTTGTATTGTTAAAGCTGCCTGTGAGATTCTCAAGTGAAGCCAGGGCTAATTGGCCTAACCTCATCTTCTGAAGGTGAGGAGGCTGAGGCCCAGAGACAGCAGTGACTTGCTCAGGTGACACCATGTGGTAGACCCAGCCTCCGGCTCAGTGCTGGCATGCTCTCCTGTGCCGCTGGACTCCTCCTGTCCTGTGACAGCACCCACAGCCCCTTCCTACAAGGGCGAGACTCACAACTTTCAGATTCATGCAAAACTTTAGGTACATGTGCTTTTTTTCTGAGGCCCATGGATTTCAAGGGCCCTGTACCCTGCAGAAGGTTAAGATAGGGGAGTTGCTTTGGCTCCAGGAGCTGCCGGCCGGCTGACTGGCTTAGGTGACCACTGGCTTGCTACAGGACTGGAGACCTCCATCCATTCAGAGAAGTTCCCCTTTAGCCGGCCTGAGTCCTGCCGCCATCCTTAATGAAAGTCCTTGTTTACCACCAGATGGAGCAGCTTCCCCACAGGCTCCAGTGAAAGGCCCTTTGGTCACTGGGAAACAAACTTGGTAAAGGAATTTTCTTTAAAAGGATGCCTTTCCCCCGTCTCTCCTATCAGGGGTGTTCCAGGCTCTCAGTACGAAGAACAAGGAGTTCATTCATCTCACTATAAATGAGGTACGGCCAATCCAGACCCTCTGCTCAGGGACCCAGCCAGGGCCCGGCAGAGTCCAAGATCCATAAATGTTTGCCGAACCCATGATTTCATGCGAGGCCTGACATCTAGCTGTGGGAGTGATTACAACAAAATAGCTAATATTTTTGAGATACTACTTATTAAGTAATCAATTGAGCTATTACAATAATTCTGTGAGCTAAGTACCAATAGTATCCCCATTTTGCAGGGTGGAAACTGAGGCATAGAGAGATTAATCACCTTGACTTGAGAGAGTGAGCAGACTCTGCCTTCTTGTCCTTCTCTTCCTTCTGTCATTTGGGTAACTTAGCCTGCCTGCCTTCCAGCTGCCAGTTTGCTCACTCTCACTTGCTCAGGTTGTCCTGTGGTTCCCATGATGCTCCCCCAAACTCTGACAAGTACAAAACTGGTCAGTTACCAGGGTCATCATAGCAATGATGGGGGTGGGAGACAATGGGTCCGAGTGTCAGAGGTGTGGGAGAAGGATTCCAGGGGGTTTCAATCACCCCCTCCCCAGAGGATCCCCGTGGACCCCGTCTGCTCAGATGGTGGTCCATGGGCCAGCAGCAGGGCAGATATCACTTAGGAGAGAGCGTTGGAAATGCGGAGTGCCAGGCCCTGCCCTAGACCTGCTGAATGGAAGTCGCCTTTCACAGGACCCTAGTGATTCCTGTGCACATAAAGCTTGAGAACGCTCTTGAGACATTCTCCTGCCCAAAGACAGAGGGAAACCTGTGGAGCAGCTTCCTTCAGTGGTTTCCGTAATTTTTATCTCCCTTTTCCTTCTTTCCCTCCCTGTATCTCTCTTTCTAGGTCTGCTCTCTCTTCTACCTAACAACACTAAAGCCAGGCAGCCCGTGGCTCCGACCCAATCTCTGGGGTTTCTCCTCTCCACCAGTTTCCATGCTCACACTCACAGTTAGCTCATTTCCAAATTCAGTAGTAACTTTGGGTTTGGATAACATTTTATTGAATATTTGAAGACGAAGAGCTTGATGACAGTATGTGTTTTAGAGGATTGTACCTCCTCCCCTATTTTGTGCTCTGATTTCGATTGATTAGGCTGCTCTGCACCTCGGTTTAACCATTTACAGAAAGAGACATAGGCCTTAATATATTACACCAAAAGTTTTGCTTTGTAATAATATCATATAATTTGGCAATTATGTTGACTCGTCACTAATTTTCTCAAGTGTGTATCTCAGATCCCTGGATGCATTATTATTTCATTGAGAACAGAAACTGGGCATTTTTCTTCTCTAGTTTTGTCTTTCACCTTCAGCATGTAGGACACATGTAATAACTATACCTCCTTTGATCACTCCAAGATTCCAAAGAAAGATGTGCACACTCAAACTATTCTATTATGAAAATAAGAGGAAGCTGGGCATGGTGGTGTGCAGCTGCAGTCCCAGCTATTTGGAAGGCTAGGCGGGAGGATTGCTTGAGGCCAGGGGTTTGAGGATGCAGTGAGCTATGATCTCGCCACTGCACTCTAGCCTGGATGACAGCGATAGCAAGACCCTGTCTCTTAAAAAAGAAAGAAAGAAAACAAGAGAGACCCCTAGGTCCACCTTTATTTATCATTTACTTTAAGGTAAATGATAAGTAATGCCACTAAAAAACATGAAAAGTGTGATGGCTGTCCCTGGTCCACAGTGGAAAGAGAGAGTGGGAAGGTTTGTTACTCAGTGGCCTCCTGGCTAGTCAAAGGCTCCAGAGCACCAGCAGCATGGAGGAAGTACTCCAGTGCTGCAGATTCAAGGTGGAAGTGTGGACATCTCCAACCTAAGTGTCCACAGGTGTAGGGACTGGAATGGGTTCCTGCTCTGTCCCATATCATCACTTTGCAGGACAACAGGGAAAACCATTGCATTCTCTCCCTCTAAACCTACCATCCTTACATCTGGCTGCATGCTAGCATCACCTGGGGAGATTTAAAAATTCTGATACCCCAGCCACTCCCCAGATCGATTAAATTTGAATCTCTGGGGGTGAGGCCCAAACATTGTTGTTGTTTTTTTTAAATCCCCTTGGTGAGTCCAGTGTGCAGCCAAGTTGAAGTATCCATGTTTTAAAGTCTCTCTCCTTCTCCCCTGACCCATCCCAGGAAGCAATAGGAGCTTTTCCTGGCTGAATTGGCCTCACCTACAGTCACTTTCCTAAAAGAGCCTGTGCACTTTTTGTTACAGTAACCCCCATACTATATATTCTGTGCCCAGGAAGGAGGACAGAGAAGGGAGAAAAAAACCATCTCATATAATCATGTTGCCCCAAGTCACCATGCTGTGATAAGCAAGCTGTTGGGAAGGAGGAGGCAGGGTGGACTCAGGAGGGAAAATGAGGAGGAATTCCATGCTACTTCTTCAGCTCACTTGTAACACCCACCGGCTTCAGAACCTGCTTCCACTTCCTGCAGCCCCTCCGTGGTGGAGGGCCACCTCTCTCCCAAAGGTGAGAGGACCCCTCATCAACCAGGAAAAGGCACTTAATACTGCCCTGCCCAAGATGCCTCAGCAAGGCTGTCTTCTTAACAGGGAGAAAGCACATTTTCCCGTCTCTGTCTTACCATCTGTGCTTGATGTGAGCTCACTCGGAAAGGACTCAGAACCTCCAGAAAATGTCAAGTGCTGAGAATTCATTTATTTTTTTTAAATGGTTTCCTGTTGAGACAGGCATCCAAGTTGGCAGGCAACATGATCAAACAGCAGATCTCCTGTGATGTCAGCAAATTGGGGCCACTCCTGAGGCTGAGGCTGGAAGGGACATGGAAGGACAACAACCCCTCATATCTCTCTCTCTCTCTCTCTCTCTCTCCCCACTCCCCCAGTTCATCCATTTGACAATGAACATCTGAGGCTGCCTTGTAGAGATGCAGCCTGCCCAGCTGAATCTTGGCTTCTGGACCTTGACCTTCAGAACTTCTGGTGTGGAACCATTACGCCCAGGGCTCACTCCCCTCTCATCGTCAGCCTTCTCCCTTCTCCATCTTGATCTGGGAAGAATGAAATGAACTCAGCTACACTCTCTGATTTTGTGCTACTCCTTTGTAAAGTCACTGCCTTAAGGTGGCTGATGGCGCCACCTATGCCTTACATCCAGGTTCAGGCATCGCTAGCTTTCCCACACTCTACTTTCCTTACTTCCTTCCATTAAGAATCACTCAGAGTTCTAATGCACAGAATCCTGGCTTCCATGTAGCTCCAGTCATTGTGATCAGACATCCTTTATAAATCATGTTTTTATAAATGTGTGTGTGGAATAAGATGAGGGGGAAGTGGGGTGAGGTCATAATTTAGCATTTCTGCATCATAAATGTGCTTCCTTATCGGGGAAGACATCAGGTAGTTCCGATAATTGGACAAGAGTGGATCTCTGATAAGAGTGGATCAAGGTGACAATCTCTATCTCCTCCTACAAGAGGTAGTAACTAAAACAGTCATTATCCAGTCCAGACATTCTTTGTGTCTGAAGACTTTGGGTCAGAAAAGCTGAATGCTGTTATTTCTTCTCAAGGAGTCCAGATTCTGGTGAGGTTTGATCTTACTCATCCTCAACATGATGGGGGAAAACAGAACAGAGAATCCTCATTATAGCTCATTAGTGCTAAACAGGAGAATTCACTGAACTGCAATAATGGGAGGTAACATGAGAAGATACTGGCCCAATACACGCCAAGCCCCGCATTCTTGCTGGTACACTTGTGGCAGATGAGGTGGAGGATGGGAGCGGGAGATGCCAAGAGGGAAGGAGGGAGAATTGTTGGGATGAAGATCAAGTTAGAAGTGGAGGCCAAGCGTGGTGGCTTACACCTGTAATCCCAGCACTTTGTGAGGCCAAGGTGGGCAGATCACCTGAGGGCAGGAGTTCAAGACCAGCCTGGCCAACGTGGCAAAACCCCATCTCTACTAAAAATACAAATATTAGTTGGGCGTGGTGGCGGGCGCCTATAATCCCAGCTACTTGGGAGGTTGAGGCAGGAGAATCACTTGAACCCAGGAGGCGGAGGTTGCAGCCTGGGCGACAAGAGCGAGACTCAGTCTCAAAAAAAAAAAAAAGAAGTGGCGCTTCATCAGAACCCTGTCCCTGATCGTGGCCAAGGCACCATGATCTTCTCCTTTACCTTCCAGCCCTTCCCTGGGTTCACACAGCAGTGGATGCAAGACAAGCACTCTCTCTCAGGAGCAGGCTTAGGACCAAGGTTCTGTGCTGGGGCATGCCAGTACGACCCCAGACATGCCATCTCCTGTGCTCGGCCTGTGCCCACTCTCATCGGTGCACACTGCTGCCATATTGTTTGTTAGATGTTGTGAACACTAGCCCTGCTCACAGGTAAAACTTGGAAGGGGACTCACCTTCTGAGCTCCTTTTTCTAGTGTCACTCCCACAGGGTGCTTCTCGGCCTTTATATCCAGGAGCACATAACTGTCTCTCACTGATTTTTCCTGTGCTTGAAAGGTACCCAGGAAATGAAGTTTATGAACTTGGTGTCCTGTTTTCTTTCCATCCATATGTCCCTGGGAAAGTTATTAACCTCTCTGAGACTTAGTTTCCTCCACTCATGAGGATGGTAATTTCTGCCTCACTGAGGTCTTATGATGAATATATGAAATTGTAAGTAAGTAGAAGGTGCCTGGCACGGTACTTGACACATAACAGGCACTCAGCGCAACTAAGGCCCACTGTTGTGAACCAGTGTTTTCTTAAATGTCTAAAAGAGTTAGATACTATCACATGCTTTCGGTTTATCTCTGTTCTTCAATGCAAGAATTCAAGAATTATAGAACCATCAGTCTTGAAGGACAGTTCAATAGGGCTCTAGAGAATATTATATGATCATGAGTTGAGAACAAAAAACGCGTATGAATTTAGCTTCTATTTGTTTCTGAATTATATGGTCTGATACTGATACCCAGAAACAAAAGAAGATGTTTTACATGCATGAGTTTGATTGACTATAATTAGAGTGATTTTGTAGCTTATAATTCAAACCAACAGCTTTTGAGTGTGAAAGGAATAATATTAGTTATTACACCAGGACAATAGATGTAAACTGGAGCTGTCTTAGGAAAATTGCGATTTATGGCCATTCACATTATATCTATCACCACCTGTGTAATATATGCTTTAGGTCTTGGCACCAAAAAATTCATGCCCTGCTACCTTTAAATTAAACAGTGGCTGGGCATGGTGGCTCCTGCCTGTAATCCCAGCACTTTTGGAGGTCAATGCAGGCAAATCACGAGGTCAGGAGTTCAAGATCAGCCTGGTCAATATGATGAAACCCCATCTCTGCTAAAAATACAAAAATTAGCTGGGTGTAGTGGCGCGTGCCTGTAGTCCCAGCTACTCGGGAGGCTGAGGCAGAAGAATCGCTTGAACCCAGGAGGTGGAGGTTGCAGTAAGCCAAGATGACACCCCTGCACTCCAGCCTGGGCGACAGAGCAAGACTCCATCTCAAAAAAATTAAAAATACAATAAAAAAAAAAGAAAACAAAACAAAATTAGCTGGGTGTGGTTGTGCAGCCTGTAATCACAGCTACTAGGGAGGCTGAGGTACGATCACTTGAACCCAGGAGGCGGAGGTTGCAGTGAGCCGAGATCGTGCCACTGCACTCCAGCCTGGGTGACAGAATGAGACTCTCTCAAAAATAAAAATAAAAATTAATTAATTAAACAGTAGTATACGCGAGCTATCTAACGCTATTGCTTCACACCAAAATCACACGAAACACAAAGAGAAACACACCTAGACACATCAAAGTCAAACTGTTGGGGAAAAAAGAGAAAATCTGAAAAGCAGCTTGAGAAAAATGACTTATCATGAACAGGGAACAATGCAATTAGCAACTGACTTCTCATCAGAAATGATAGACGAGAGAAGGCAGTAGAATGACATTCCAAGTGCCAAAGGAAAAATCTTTCAATCAAGAATTCTATTTTTCCACTAGAATGGCAAAAATGAAGGCATGATAAAGATATTCCCAGTTAAACAAAGACTGAGAGAATTCATTATTAGCTGACCTGCCACTGAAAGAATATTAAAGGATGTATTTCAGGGTGAAAGGAAATAAAACTAGATGAGACTGTGGATCTGTAGAAAGAAATGAAGAGCACTCAAAAGGATATCTCTCGGTAAATATAAAAGACTATATAAACACGTGTTATCTTCCATTCTAATTTTGTTTGAGGGAAGACATTAGATTATATAAAGCATTAATTATTGCACTGTATTGTTGGATTTATAACAATAGAGAGATATAAAGGAGAGGGGAAGAAACAAAGTATTGAAGCAATATTTCTGTATTTTCTTAGAATTAAGTCAGTATTACCTCAGGTAAATTAAGATGCAGATTGTAATCTACAGAGCAACCACTAAGAAAATAACTCAAAAATACAGTACAACAGCAGAGGAATCAAAGTAGAATACTTAAAAAAAAAAAAATGTTTAGCACAAAAGCAGTAAGGGAAGAATAGATTTTAAAAATAAGACATAGAAACAAAATGGCAGACCTTAATCCAGCCATGCTGATAATTATATTAAATATGAATAAACACTACAATCAAAAGGCAGTGATTGTCAAAATGGATAAAAAAGCAAGATTCAATTGGATACTGTCTACAAGAGATACTTCACACAAAAAGACAAAAGTTGAAAGTAAAAGGATGAAAAAGAGAGTACCATGCAAATACTGGCAATAGGAGAGCTTGAGTGCCTACATCAATATCTGAGAAAATAAAATTTAAGACAAGAAATATAATTGGAGACAAGAAATGACATTACAGTATTATAAAGGGTCAATTCATTAAGAATATATAATAATTGCAAGTGTAATGGTACCTAATAGCAGAGTCTCAAAATTATGAAGCAAAAATTGATATAATTAAAAGAAGAAATAGATTATTTAGACTTAACAATTATAGTTAGAGAGTTCAATAACCCATTTTTAATAACTGATAGAACAACTATTCAGAAAATTAACAAGGAAATAGAAGACATGAACAACACTATCAACCAACTTGACTAACTGACATTCATAGAACACTCTTCCCTCAAGTAATGAATGCACATTTTTTCGAAAGCACATGGAACATTCTCCAGGTTAGACCACATACTAGACCATAAAACTAATTTTTAATATATTTAAAAGAATTTCAATCACTCGGAGTATGTTCTCCAGCCACAAAGGAATTAAAATAGAAACAAAAATAAGTTTGGGAAATCCTCAAATTTTAGAAATTAACACATTTCTAAATAACTATGGGCTGAAGAGAAAAATTACAATGGAAATTAGAAAGATTTTGAACTGAATGAAACAAAAATAAAATATACTATGTATTTACACATGTCTATACACATCAACATTAATAGGATGAAGCTAAAGCAGGACTTAGAAAAGCCGAATGTTCTCAAAACAATAATTTAAGCTTCCATCTTAAGATTAGAGAAAGAGAGAAGCAAATTAAACCTTAAAAGGAAAGAAATAAAGACTAAAGCAGAAATCAATTGACTAGCAAAGAGAAAAATAATAGAGAACATCAAAGAAATGAAAAGGTGATTCTTAAAAAAGATTGCAAAATTGATAAACTTTTAGCTAAACTGACCAAGAAAAAAAAGAGAAAACACAAATTAACAATCAAGAATCTAAGAGCAGGCATCACTGCTGACCCATCAGAAATTAAAAGAATGATAAGTGAATGTTTTAAACAACTTTATGTCAACAAATTAGACAACTTAGATGGAATGGAAAAAATCCTAGAAAAAGATAAATTACCAGAACTACCTTCAGAGAATACTGAAAAATCTGAATAGACCTATGCATTAGTCCACTGTCACACTCTAATAAAGACATACCTGAGACTGGTTAATTGGTAAAGGAAAGAGATTTAGTTGACTCACAGTTCAGCATGGCTGGAGAAGTCTCAGGAAACATATAATCATGGTGGAAGGTGAAGGGGAAGCAAGGTACCCTCTTCACAAAGCAGCAGGAAAGAGAAGTGCCAGCAGGGGAAATGCAAGACACTTATAAAACCATCAGATCTCATGAGACTCACTCATTACCATGACAACAGCATGGGGGAAACTGCCCCCATGATTCAATTAATCTCCACTTGGTCCTGCCCTTGACATATGGGGATTATAAGGATTAAATTCAAAGTGAGATGTGGGTGGGGACACAGAGCCAAACCATATCAACCTACAACATGAAACATATCATACCATATCAACCTATAACATTTTGGTCCTGAGACCAAATCCTTTGGACAGTGCCTGGAGAGAACCTCAAGTCGTAGTCATGTTTATCTGAAATACAGAGCCTGCCTCCAGGCTTCTCTCCACCCTGTGCTGTGCAGAGCTACGCAGTGCACTGAGGGGCCAGGGCTTCAGAAAGCACAGAGCGTGTGACCTGGTTGGCAGAGGTACCCGGGTCATTGGTGCCAGCCCAATTCAGTGTACTGGATCATTAGTAGAAACAAAGAACCATTCTACTGAGAGCCAAGACCGCCTGCCAAGTACCAGTGTGAAGGCTGCCTCGTCACCACAGCTGTGAATCAAGAGTAGGCTGTGCTTGCTACTGATGCCAGCCTGGGGCATTTTCCCAGCCCCACAGTGCCTTTCTGAGTGGGAGGAGAGGCAGAGGGTGAGACTCTCCTTGGCGCCTGAACAGTGCCTCTGATGGAAGAACGTAGCTCAGTGATAGTCCCGAGGAGGTTTATTGGTTCATTATCAGTAGGACTCTCCAAGGAAAGGGAACCGCTGAACCATATGGAGCAACTGCAGGATCATGTAATGGAAGCAGCATTGAACTTAGAGTTTGAGTCCTGTATTCCAGTCTAGAACTTACCTCCAGCTAGCTGTGTGGACTTAACCATATCACTTAACCTCTTTGGGCCACCGTGCACCTTGCAATTGTGTGCCTCTTTCTCTCCCTCTGGGCACTAGAAGGCCAGGTCAAGTGTGGCTCAGTCCTGGTCTAACTGGACGGATGGAGAGAAGGTAGCAGAAGTGGGGCCAGCAAGCCCGAGAATTCATCTGATTCTCTGACAGAGCTCAGAGTTCTGAGAAGAATGTGGTCATGCAGAAGATTCTCTGTAGACCACATCAGGACCTGGATTCTCAGAAAGCTGTACTCCTCCTGTCTTTCAACATCTCAACACACTCAGCTCCTACATTATACACACTTAACCGGAACCCGACTTATCTGTATGGGTTTAGCGTTCTCTCTTGTCCTTCCCAGCCTACCTTCTACATTCTAAAAAGAGAGTCACCCACCCGGACGATCTCCTTGCAGTCACTTTTCAATGCACTTTTCAATAAGGAAGCAGAAGAGCTTCCTTAGTCAGAACAGTGAACAGTATGTTTTCAAACAAAAGGGGCTCACTGCCCAGTGTGCTAGAAGCCAATGCTATATGACACCGCATTTCTGAGAAAAGAAAAGCTTTATACTGCAAGCTGATTCACAAGAAGACTAGAACGTCAAGCTCAAATCTGTCTTCTTGTGCTGGCTCCAAAGCAGCATTTTTATTAGAAAAAATTCAGAGGGTGCATTCTGAGATTAGTAGGTGATTGGTGGAGGAAAGAAGAGGTCTAGAAAGTCCTTGGGCATGCGTTTTTATCTCTCCATGCCTCCTCATGGGTTCCCTATGCAAATTTCAGGGGAATTAGTATGAAACATGTGGTGGAAATTCAGGCTGTGACATCAGCAAGCTCGTCCTGCACAGACTCCAATTGGCCGTGGTGGTTACAACTGATTTCAGCCAGTTTTTAAAAAATCTCGTAGGCAGAGGGAGTTTCAGTGTTTCAGCAAGTTCTTTTTTTACCTGCCATGCTGCAAACTCAAGAGTTTCTGTTAGTCATTGGTTTCTTTAACTATCTGGGGCATAGTTTCAACAGTTCCCTGAAAATGGCCCAATTCAGGGGACAGCGTCAGCCAGCATCCTGTGTGGGGTGTCTGCAATGTGAGATGCCATGGACCACGCCTTCCCCCATAAGACTGATTCCTACTCTGCGCCTGACCCTGCCCTGGCATTCCCCTGCCTCCCTGGCTGCCCTTTCATAGTCTCATCATGCTTTCTCCTTGGGTTTACACCTAGTTTTTGGTGTTCTTCTCATCTCACTCTATACACTGCTCCTGGTTCATGTTTGCTGTTCTAGTCTCCTTGTGAGCCAGCGTGCAGTATAAAACATGTATAAAGGATTATAAAGCTGTACTCCTCCTGCCTTTCAACATCTCAACACACTCAGCTCCTCCATTATACACACTTACCAGAACCCGACTTGTGTGTATGGGTTTAGCGTTCTCTCTTGTCCTTCCCAGTCTACCTTCTACATTCTAAAAAGAGAGTCACCCACCTGAATGTCTCCTTGTAGTCACAGGCATGGGAGGAAGCATGGAGACTTTATGTTTCCATCTCTATGTCACTTCCTCCCATGCCTGTGTCTTCACCCTGACCTCTTTGGGCTCCTTGACAACACATGGTAGAGGAGAGTTGGGGCTGCTCTCACTCGCAGCTCCACCAGGTCTTCCCCAGCGGCCTCTGCTTGTGCACTCTGCGGATGCTGGATGCCCACTCTGCCAGCACAGGAAGGCTGCTGAGTAACCCCGCTGCTTACAATAGTTCCTGCCTCCCTATTGCTCCCAGAAAAATGCCAAGAACGCCAGCAAAGTCCTGGTTACTTCTAGCATGGTTAGACAAGCCCTTCAGGATGCAGCCCTGGACTGGGACTGACAGGTCTCTCATTTGGAACCGGGCCCGTAGCCTGGCTGGGTCACAGCACTGCCCTTAGCCTCTCAGCGCTCGCCCCCTGCAGGTCTCCCCCAGGAATGAGGAGCAGCTCAACAGCGGGGACGAGGTCAAGCCACATTCATTGTCATGTATCCTAGGTGCCCAGCACAGCTTCGGACCCACGGGACGTGTTGATTAATGTTTGTGAAACAAAAGTGTGGATGAAAGGAAATCTTGGATTCAGAATATATTCCTGTCCCCTTCAGTCTCTTTGAACGGTCAGAATAGGCTTGTGTTTTGTGGCTCTGTGAAGCGTTGCTTACTGAACAGCCATTTGCTGGCACATATAACTGGCTCTGTCACTGCTCCAAAAGCATCCAGGGTGTTTGGCTCTGGAGATGGCATTATGCCTTCCAGATAGAAATTGCAAGCACACAGCGTGGCCCTCATAGGAGCCATGAGCATTATGGTTAAAACCTTTGAGAGAAAACAGGTGCACGCCCTTTTGCTAAGCAAAAGAATCAGTGCAATTCATAGAACATGCCTGCTGTACACAATTATTACAACTTTAAAAACATCACCAATCCAAGCTGCACTCAGTTGGTGTGAAGTCCCTGGAAATGTTAGAGAATGTGGGGTTGAGATTCCCACATAAACCCTATATTACGTTTACCATGATCTATTATTTCATTTTCTAGAAATATAAAACAAATCAGTTATTTACAAAGCTGATTTTATTTTTTTTTGCTAGGAATTGGTCACTGTATTTGCAGCAACAGAACTTTCCTTAGCTGAAATCACAGAGCTATGTATTACTTTGGATGGCATATCATGGCACAATAATAACTCATGAAGTCCTCATTGAGCTCTATCCATCAATTATAAGTCCTGCTATTTCTAAACTGCTTTATAAACAGTGGGGTGTTTTGTGATATATTTATTATAATGAGTTTAAGTCATAAAAATGTAAGGAAAACACTGTAAAATCTTCCCAAATATCATCATCAGTTTCGACAATCATTTTGTAAATCTTATCGTGGTAAAATATGTACAACAAAATATACCATTTTAACCATTTATAGATATACAGTTTGGTGGTATTAAGTACATTCTCCATGTTGCACAACCATCGCCGTCATCCATTTTCAGAATGTTTTCAACATGCCAACAGAAGCCATGTGATCATTAAACAATAACTCCCCAGTCCCCCCTCCATCCAGCCTCTGGCAACCTCTGTTCTACTTTCTATCTCTATGAATTTGCCTATTCCAGGTATCTGACATAAGTGGACACATACAATATTCATCCTTTTGTATCTGGCTTATTTCACTTGGAGTAATGTTTTCAAGTTTCATCGTGTTATGGCATGTATCAATATTTTCTTCCTTTTTCGGGCGAAACAGTATTCCACTGTACAGATATCCCAAGTTTTGTTTATCCATTCATCTGTTTATGGAATTTAGGTTATTTCCACCCTTTGGCTACTGTGAATAACGTTACTATAAACATTGGCGTACAAGTAGCTGTTTAAGGTCCTGTTTTCTTTTGGGTACATACCCAGCAGAGAAACTGCTAGATCATATTATAATTTTTTTAACTTTTCAAGGAATCACCAATTTTTTTCCACTTAGCTGTATCATTTTACATTCCTACTGGCAATGCACAGGGTTCCAATTTCTTCGTACCCTCACCAACACTTGTTATTTTTAACAATAACAGCTATCCTAATGGGTGTGAAGTGGCATCTTGTTGTGGTTTAGATTTATATTTCCCTAATGATAAATAATGTTAGCACTTTTCAAGTGCTTATTGTGCATTTGTATGTTTTCTTTAGAGAAATGTCTACTCAAGTCTTTTGCCCATTTTGGAATTGCCTTGTTTTTTATTTTTGAGTTGTGGTTCCTATATTCTGAATAGTGATCCCTTAGCAGATATATGATTTGCAAGTCTACTCTCATTCTATGGGTTGTCTTTTTATTCTCTTAATAGTGTCTTTTGTTACACAAAAGTTTTTAATTTTGATGAAGTTCATCTATTTTTTTCTTTTATTGCCTATGGTTTTGGAGTTATAACCAAAAAACCATTGCCAAAACCAGTGTCATAAAGATTTTCTCCTATGTTTTTGTCTAGGAGTTTTATAGTTTTAGCCATTAAATTTAGGCCTTTGATCCACTTTGAGTTCGTTTTTGTGTACAGTGTTCAGTAAGGATCCAATTTCATTCTTTTGCATGTGAATAATCCAATTATCCCAGTACTATTGGTTGAAAGGACTGTCTTTTCCCCCAATGAATGGTTTTGGCAGTCATCAAAATCAAATGACTGCACACATGACAGTTTTGTTTTTTTTTTTCTGGGCTCTTTATTCCATTCCATTGGTCTATATTTCAGTCTTCATGCCAGTTCTACACTGTTTTGATTACAGTAACTTTATAGTAAGTTTTGAAATCAGGAAGTATGAGTCCTCCAACTTTGTTCTTCCTTTTCAGAATTGTTTTGACTTTATTATTTTATATGGAATTCTTGGAGATGTCATATAAACTTTAGGATAAGATTTTCTATCTCTACAAAAAAAAAAAAAAAAAAAACTGCACCTAGATTTTAATAGGATTGCATTGAATCTGTAGATCACTTTGGGAAATATTAATATCTTAATGTCTTTCAATCATTAACATAGGATGTCTTTCCAGTTATGCCTTCTTTAATTTCATTCAGCAATGTTTTATAGTTTTTGGTGTACAAATATTTGCCTTTTTGGTTAAATTTATTTCTAAGGGTTTTTTATGTGCTTGTAAATTAAATTGTTTTAATTTTCTTTTTGAATTGTTCATTACTAGTGTGTAGAAATGCAATTGATATTCATGTGTTGATTTTATATCCTGCAAGTTTGCTGAATTCATTTTTTGACAGATTTTTGTGGAATTGTTGTAGTTTCCTGCATATAAGATCATGCCATCTGCAAACAGAGATAATTTTACTTCTTCCTGCCCATTTGGATGCCTTTTATTTATTTTTCTTGCCTAAGTCCTCTGACTAGGACTTTGCAGTACTGTGTTAAATAGAAAGTGGTGATAGCAGGTGTTCTTATTTCTGATATTAGGAGAAAAGTTTCAGCTTTTCAACATGGAATATGAAGTTAGCCTCAAGTTTTTTATATATGGCCTTTATCATGTTGAGATAGCTTCTTCTATTTTTACTTTGGTGGGTGTTTTTACCATGAAATGGTATTGAATTTTTTCAGATGTTTTTTCTTTTTTTTTTTTTTTTGTGAGATGGAGTCTCGCTCTGTCGCCCAGGCTGGAGTGCAGTGGCTGGATCTCAGCTCACTGCAAGCTCTGCCTCCCGGGTTTACACCATTCTCCTGCCTCAGTCTCCTGAGTAGCTGGGACTACAGGCGCCCGCCACCTCGCCCGGCTAGTTTTTTGTATCTTTTTAGTAGAGACGGGGTTTCACCGCGTTAGCCAGGATGGTCTTGATCTCCTGACCTCGTGATCTGCCCGTCTCGGCCTCCCAGAAGTGCTGGGATTACAGGCTTGAGCCACTGCGCCCAGCCTCAGATGCTTTTTCTTCATCAATTGCTATTATACTGTAGGTTGTATCTTCATTCTATTTATATGGTGTGTTACATTGATTGGTTTTCATATGTTGAACTATCCTTGCATTCCAGGAGTAGACCTCACTTGATCATGATATATAATCCTTTTGTTATGCTGCTAAATTCAGTTTTCTAGTATTGTGCTGAAGCTTTGTACATCAATATTCATCAGAGATATGGGAACATAGTTTTCTTTTATTATCTTTATCTGACTTTGTTATAAAGTTAATGCTTGCCTCATGAGTTAGGAAGTGTTCTCTCTTCAACTTTTTGAGGAATTTGAGAGTGGTTGATGCTAATTCTTACTGAAATGTTTGGTAGAATTCACATGTGATACTGTCTGGTACTGGATTTTTTATTTGTTTCATTATTCATTCACTCTCCTCATTGAGTAGAGGTCTGTTCAGATTTTCTGTTTCCTCATGAGTCAGTTTTGGTAGATTGTGTTTCTAGGTACTCATTTATTTTGTATAGGTGATATAAAATTGATTATAATCCCCCCTTTCATTTCTGATTTTAGTAAATTGAGTCTTCTCTCTTTTTTTCCTTGGTCAGTCTAGCTAATGGCTTGTCAATGTCATTGATGTTTTCAAAAAACTGCCTTTTGGCTTTGTTGATTTTCTCTATTGTTTTTATATCTCTATTTTGTTTATTAATGTTCCAATGTTTATTATTTTATTTCTTCTGCTATCTTTGGATTTTGTTTTTCCCTTTTTTGGTTCCTTGAGGTGTGTAGTTCAGTTATTGATTTGAAATCTTTCTTATTTTTTAATGTATGCATTTATAGCTATAAATTTCCCTTATAATGCTACTTTCACTGCATCTCATCAGTTTTAGTATGTTGTGTTTTTGTTTTCATTTACATCAGTGTATTTTCCAGTGTTTTTGAGATTATTTTTCTTTGTTATAGTATCTTTGATATAGAGTACAGGTTTCTAGATTGACTGTTCTTTTTTCTCTCAATATTTTAAAGACATTGCTCCACTTTCTTTTAACTTACAATATTTTTTATGAGAAATCCGTTACCATCTTTTAAGATTTTTACTTTATTCCTGGTAGTTAGCAATGTGATTATAATGTGCCTTTGTACTTTCTTTGTGTTTCTTGTGCTTGGTGTCCACTGAGTTTCTTGGATTTGTGAGTTTATAGTTTTCATTAAATTTGGAAAATATTCTGTCATTATTCATTCAAATATTTTTGTTCCCCTGCTTCTGCTTTCTGCTTTGGGCAATTTAATTACATATATATTAGACCACTTGAAGTTATTCCATAGCTAACATGCTCTCTTAATTTATTTTTCAGCCTTTTTTCCTTCTGTGTTTGATTGGCTAGTTCGTCTTCAGATTTACTAAATTTTATCTCTAATGTCTACTCTGCTGTTAATCACATTTTCTGTATTTTTTATCTAAGCCATTGTGGTTTTCATCTCTAGAAGTTCAGTTTGGGTCTTTCAATCTCTTCCATTACTTTTTTCTTTTTCTTTTTTATTTTTATTTTTATTTATTATTACTATTTTTTTTTTTTTTTTTGAGATGGATTCTCGCTCTATTGCCCAGGCTGGAGTCCAGTCAGCTCACTGCAACCTCTGCCTCCCGGCTTCAAGCAATTCTCCTGCCTCAGCCTCCCAACTAGCTGAGATTACAGGCATGCACCACACCTAGCTAATTTTTGTGTTTTTCATAGAGACAAGGTTTCAACATGTTGGCCAGGCTGGTCTTGATCTGCTGACCTCAGGTGATCCACCTGCCTCAGCTTCCCAAAGTGCTGGGATTACAGGCATGAGCCACCATGCCAGCCTATTTCTTCTATTTCTTTATTTAACATGTTCAGTATTTTTTCTAGCTTCTTGAACACATGGAATACAGTTATAATAACCATTTTCATGTCTTTGTCTACTAAATATATTGTCTGTGTCAGTTCTGGGTCAGTTTCAACTGACTGATTTTCCCCCTCATTATGGGTTGTGTTTTCCTGCTTGTTTGCATGACTGGTGATTTGTGACTGAATGCCAGACAATGGTTGCTGGATAGTTTGTATTCCTATAAATATTATCAAGCTTTGTTCAGGGACACAGTTATCTGAAATGAGTTTGATCCTTTTGAGCCTTGCTTGTAAGTTTTGTTAGGTGGGACCACAGCAGCATTTAGTAGTTTTCGTTTTCCCCACTGCTGGACTCATGCAGAAAATTCAGAAATTCAGAAAATCTGCCTATTTTAATGTCTATAACCTTAATTACATATTAAAATCCCTTTTTCCAGATAACATAATGCACTCACAGGTTTCTCGGATTAGGGCATGAATAATTTAGAGGGCCATTAGTAGGCCTTACACAGTTCACCCTCAGACTCCCTCCCCCCTGCAATATTCATGCCTGTTCCATACACAAAAGAGAGTTGTGCTCCTGAGTCTGTACCGACTGCTGCATGATTGAAGGCACCACAGAGATTGGAAATTGTCAAAAAGATACTGCCTTTGCCCAGGATTGAGCCCAGATCAATCCTACTTCTGCTCAGGTGTTACCCTGTTCTTGCTGGTGTTACAAACTTCCAGAAACTACCACACTGTCAAACCCGAAAGAGAAGATTCTCTCTTCTTTCTGTGTTCTGATCTTCTCTCAGGCCCTCTCTCCTATTCACAGTACCTAACAGTAAGCCAGTTGGCAAAGTATCTTTGGTTTGCAGACACCTCACTTGGCAGTATGGATCATAGGAAGGTCAGTGTGAGTGAATTTGGCTGCACTTACCTCTCCTGCTGTCTTTGGTTCTGACCAGTGGAGTCAATGCACAAATAGCAATAGCCAGTTGGTGAACAAAGAATCAGATATATTCATCACTGGGCAAACTCCTCTGAAGTGCTGCTTAAATCTGGATTGTGGAGAATGGGTTAGTCATGAGGGCAATGTAGCAGCTCTGAAGAGGGTGGGTTTAGGCTAACTCTACAAGGGTTAGAAAAACTGCAAACTGACTTTGCTGCAGCTATAGGAAGGTTCTACTGCTGCTGGGGTGGAGAATTCAGGGTGATGGTCATAGCAACAGTAAGTGGACAGAAGGCAGACAAGAAGGAGCAAGTCTCCTCTTCCTCCTCAAGCCTCCCAGTCTCTTTTCAGGCCTCTTACTGTCACAGCCTCACAGGGAGCAGCTACAAAACAGAAATGGGTTTTGCAGAGAACCAGCCTCAGTGCCGCAGAGCAGGGCATATGTGGATAAATGTGGAGCTGAGAGATTAGCACCTAAGACTGACAAACCCTGTACCTGGGTGGTGCTGAAAGTGCATAGAACACATGCATGACCTCTCCATGCAGATACAGATCTGTGGAGTAGCTATTCTCCCAGGGAGGAGAGAACTTGAGGCTGCAGGGAGGCCAGAATATCCTCTCTAGTATGTCTCCATGTGGGAAGAGTTAGTCCTCCTACCACTGAGCCAAGACAAAACCTTCCTTCCCTTGCACAATGGCACTGGGCCAAGTAATAGTGACAATTGCTGAGGACAGTGGTTACACAGACTTTTGCAATCTGAGAAAGCAAAGATGTAATTTGTGCCATGAATATAGGTTGTCTAAAGGTAGCACGTAATGTGTTTTTAGTAAAAAGTTATTTCCCATAGAAAAGTATATATGCATACGATTAATTGTAATGATGAAATTCTTACTAAGTGCCTGCTACAACTCTTATAGGAAAGACCAGAGTTAATGCAAATTTTATACTAACACATTGCACAGAATAAATCTTTCTAAAGAATATATAATTCAGATTAATAAGTAGTCAATCACCTTAGCCATTTTTCTAAATATAAAGTTTTTTTTCCTCTAAATTAACTTCTGCATTTTTCCACAAAAATCAGAAGGTGCTTTTGGAACTCTACTCCTTCACTATAAATTCTCACTTTTCCTTGTTGTATTCAGAGTTGAGACCAGTCTCTCCCTTGCACTGCAGAACACCACTGCTGTGATCCCTACACCTATCTCGATGTTTCTGAATAAATAAAATCTCCCTTACCATCTTTTTTTTTTTTTGAGACGGAGTCTCGCACTGTCACCAGCTGGAGTGTAGTGGCATTACACTAACTCGGCTAACTGCAACCTCCTCCTCCCGGGTTCAAGCGATTCCCCTGCCTCAGCCTCCCAAGTAGCTGGGATTACAGGTTCGTGCCACCACGTCCAGCTAATTTTTGTATTTTTAGTAAAGACGGGGTTTCACCGTGTTGGGCAGGATGGTCTCCGTCTCTTAACCTTGCGATCTGCCTGCCTTGGCCTCCCAAAATGCTGGGATTACAGGCATGAACCACCATGCCCGGCCTCCCTTACCATCTTTACTAAATGTCATGATTATTTTTTTTATTTAACATTATCTCCTATCCCTGCCCTTCCCACCCTACACATGCTTACACCCCAGGGTCTCCCCTGTCTAACTCTGTTTGGAAGAGGCAGTACAGGATCATCTGCCAGATAGTCTCCCTCTCAGCCCCTGCTCCTAAGTCACAGGGCATTGATGTTCTAGACTAAAGTTTTTCTGAAATGAAACCACAGCCACACACTGCCCAACGTGTTTTTATTACCATAGTGTTGAAAAAAATATATAGAGATTCACTGAGGCCCATATAGGAACTGGAGAAACACACGGAATCACCATGCATGAAATCACTTAGAAGGAAGCTGCAAGACATTATGTGCCTATTAAATAATGGAAAATGGAATGTGCATTTTAAAAATAAGCCTTTCACCAAGACCCAAGACAAATGAGATCATCTTCTTGGAAAGAGCTAGCCAGGCGTGGAAGAAATCCCACTATCCTTGTTCATGCCTTTACATATGAGGATGTGAAGAGGCCGGAGGCCAAGGCTTCTCACATACATTCACCAGGGGTGCGGGGTTGGTAATACTTTTGGTTCTCAGACAGAATGAAAGAGAAGCACAGAGAATTTTGTTTCTCAGTCTGTCTCTCTCATCCTCTTCCCGTGTCTGAAATATCTAGACACTGCCCTTAATTGTGCCGGGGAACATGTGGCCCAGACAAATGAAAACCAATCAGTGCCTCATTTCCTCACTTTACAAATTCAGGAATTCTAATGTTGTCTTTGAAAGAAGGTAGAACAGGCGCAGAGAGAGGAATACTTACTCACTTCCACACAACCTTCCGGAGGAACAGTGGTGGCCCAGCCTAAAGCCTGACGGAAAAGAAAGAATGGTAGGAGCCATGAAGAGGAAGGACGAAGCAAAGATGGCTGACGTGACCATGGGACAGACGGAGGAATGGTCCCGCTAACACAAGTGAGTAAACTGGAAGCAGGCGTGGTGGCACGAGCCTGTAACCCCAGCTACTCCGGAGGCTGGGAGGATCATGTGAGTCCAGGAGCTGAAGACCAGCCTGGGCAACATAGTGAGACCTTGTCTCAAAACCAAAAATAAAATGGGTCATTGTGACGAGTTTGAGATTTGAGGTCACTATGGAATATCAATGTAAAAACATCCTGATCGAAAATGAGAGTGTGGGAGTGGATTCTTCGTGAGATTTTGGAGCTGGTGATTTGAATTTAAAAGGCGCCAATTCAGATAAGTCATTTAAAAGCCAAGATTTCACAAGAAAGCGCGTGTGAAAAGAGAACATGTAAAGGTAGAGAGCCTTACAGGAGCCTGGTGTTAGGACAGAGAAAAACGAAGAACTTCTAAAAATAATAATAAAAAAGTAACATACAACTCCAAAAAAATGATAATAATAATAGTAAAATAAAGGAGATGTCAGAGATGTTCTGAGATGTGTCATATGGCCCAGAATTTTGTTGGCATGGACTAGAGAGAGATTTGAACTCTGGTCTGTTTGAATCTGAAGTCTATTCTTTTCCCACCACTACTTCTAAAACAAAAACACATCCCCTCAACCCAAACCCTCTCTCTTCTTGGGCTCCAAAGGCTTCCAGAAGTGCAGTTACCTTCTAGGTCTTCAGAAAAGAAGTTTGATTCAAGGCACCAGAGAGGAGATGGAGAGGGCCAATAGCTAAGACCCAGAGAGAAGCCAGCTCCGCAGTGGAGTGAAGCAGACACCTGGCCTAGAGCCACACCACCAAAAGGTGGTGCAACCTGGGTCTCTCTGAGGCTGAAGGCCAAGTTCTGTCCATGGTCCTACACTGCTTGGTGGAGAATGTTCTGAAGAAGAGATACCCGCTTGTTACTGAAAAGTCAGAGAGGCTTCAGATGCTGATGAATGGCTTAGTTGTGCTCCAAGATTACCAGTGGCTTTCAAAAGTACAGATATGGATGGGTAAGGATGTAGGGAAGAACAGTTGTTATAAATGGCTCCATCAAGCATCCTGACCACAGGGAGCACGAGCTTGGTCTATAGGGGGCTGAGTGGGCCCTGGAATGAGGGAAGGCATTTGATTACAGAGGAAGAAGGACAGCTGTTTAAAAGCAGAGCACAGTCTACGGCCTTACCACCTTGAATACACCTGATCTTGTCGGCTACACAGGGTCGGGCCTGGTTAGTACTTGGATGGGAGACCACATGGGAACACCGGATGCTATAGGCTTTAAAAAAAAATGCATAACGAGCTCCTTGAGACTGAGTTTAAGATGAGAGGAAACATTCAATTCAATCCACTACCAGTGAGGGTCTTCTATGAGCCAGGCACGGTGATAAATTAAATGCTGGGGATACAGCCTGGAGTTTGATGCAGTTCCTGCTACTAGGAGCTGCAGCGTGGAGGAGTGAGGCAGCTGCAGGAACAGACCTCTGTGATAGAGGAGTGAGTGCTCCTGGTGTCACCTGTGATCGATTGATTGCATGTGGCCCTACCCTTCTCCTGGCCTGTGCCATAGTCCCTGCCCCATCACTTTGGAGTGCCTCCCCTTTGACTCTGGAACCAGCCTTAGGATTTGCTTTGTGTCGGCCAATGGGACACAACTGGTATATCGAAAAACCTCGCTCTTGTTCTCAACCACTTCCGTGAGATTGTAGCAGTCTAATTTGACCAGAGTACAAGAGGGACACGCAATTCAGTCACCCTGATGGCCCCGTGCCAGCTGATTGCAGACACATGACGGAGAATGAGTCCAGAACAATTCTGCTGAGACCCCCAATCCCTGGCCCAGGGATCTAGGAGCTAAATAGATGCCTATTGTTCTAAGCCATGGAATGCTGATGTTGTTTTGATGCAGGGTTGTGTGGCAATAGATAACTGATACACTATTTGAACAGAAGGGAGCATTGTTTCAGTTTACTTTGGGGTGGTGGGGATGACAAAAAAGAGTAAAAAAAAAAAAAAAAGAAGGGATTCAAGGCTACACAAGGAAGAGCCTGGGGCAGTAGAGCCCCCATACATTTGCATAAATAAGGAAAATAATACATAGCACGTAAGGCAGGGCAGAAGGTAGAGTAGGGGAGCTCAGGCATGAGATGGCAGGTGGGTGGGTGGCTTCTTGGGGCTAATGGGGAGAAGCCGTCCTCATGAATGGGAGAGAGAAGCTGAAGAGGCTGCATGGAGGACCAGCTTTGAACAGACAGCGCTGTGTCCAAAGGTGGCCCCAATAAAGCAGCTGTTGTTCTTGGAGCCAGGCCTTTCTCCTGCTTCCTGTGTGACCCTCCCAAGAGCCCAAGAGTCGGAAGCATCATCACACCCACGTTCCAGATGAAGAAAGTGCACCATGAGAAGCAAGGCAGCTTGCCCAAGTCACCCAGTGCAGGCATGACAGAGAGCGCCAGAGCAGGAGAGGAGGGCCCAGGCCGGTCTGGAGCCTCCATTTCTAGAGGAAAGGTGAGAAGAAAGTCCTGGAGAGAGGACGCTGGGGGTGGTATGGGGGCTTAGGAAGGACACGAGAGACCAGCTGCCATGGAAAGTGAGGCTAGGAACAGATCAGGGACTGCAAAGCCTTGGCCACACCTCTCTCCAGCTCTGCTCAGCAGCCAGGAGGCAGGAGCAGGCAGACAATGGGAGTCAGGGCATGAAACATTCACGCTAAGCTTTAGCAGGAGACCCCGGCAGCCAAGGGATTTCAGATGGAAGGAAAGACATAGATGCGGAAAGAAAGAAACCAGGAAATCCAGGAGAGGATGGAGGGCCTGGCAATTGAAAGAAGATGAACCAAGGGTCTCAGAAGAGCCAAGCGGGTGTGGGGGAGGGATGAGGCCCTGAACAAGGAGGATGTGGGCAGAGGGGACTTCTGTACCATGAGACGGTTATAAGGCCCCTGCCTACTACCAATACTGTCCAAGTCACAGGAAGGCTGTCATGGCAAACTGCACAGCTGTCTACAAATACCAGGGATAATGACTCTCCAGCATCCCACTCCTGGGTCCAGGTGACAGCAGGCATCAAGACACTGGCAATTTGTCTTTTCAAGATCATTGCAAGATCTTTTGCAATGATGGAAATAGGAAAATTCATCCAACACACAATTATGCCCATGTGGTGGAAAAGCACTCATTCCATTTCTTTTCCTCTGAAACTTGGCTCCTCCTTCTCCTGTGACTTGGCCAGGGCCAGGCCAGGCGGATGGAAAAGCCAGCCTCAGTGATGTGGAGGTCGTTCATGGCACAGGGCTTAGGAGCCTGGATGTTCTGGGAGAGCCCTGCTCGTTCATCTCATCCAGGGAAAATATTGCCTCTGTCCACGGGAAGAGCCGGGTTCCGGCAGCGAGGGAGGCTGCTTGCAGCTGACAGGGTATTAACTGTGAAGCCTTTGGGTGGGAAAATAAAACTCCCCACCTCTCCTGCCAAATGAATATTTAAATTGGGGCCAGGTGTGGTGGCCAGGCACGGTGGCTCATGCCTGTAATCCCAATACTTTGGGATGCCGAGGCAGGTGAATCCCTTGAGGTCAGTACTTCAGTTCGAGACCACCCTGGCCAACGTGGTGAAACAGCATCTCTACTAAAAATACAAAAATTGGTCAAGCATAGTTGTGTGGGCCTGCAGTCCCAGCTACTCAGGAGGCTGAGGCAGGAGAATCACTTGAACCCAGGACCCAGAGGTTGCAATGAGCGGAGATCACCCTACCGCACTCGAGCCTGGGCAAAAAGAGTGAGAATCCATCTCCAAATAAATAAGCAGGCCTTTTTTAAAAGAGGGGAGAAGAGGCCCGGAAGAAGCAAAGTATATACCAAAAAATGAGCTGTCCAAGAGCGTGAACCCTTCAGAGCAGCAGCAGCCCTGGCGGCGGTTGCAGTCCAGCCCGGTGGGCCAAGGATGGGTTTGGCCTGGATTTCTAGAAATAGCCTGTGGTGAGATCTGCTCACAGGGACCTTTATCTCCGGAAAAGCCGGGGGACCACATGCTTCAGGTCACTTGCCTCTGGAGATTTAAGCATTTCTTTTTCTAGCTCCACATCCTGGTGGCTGACCTTGGTGGCCTGGTCTGGGTCTTCCCCCGAAAAGGTTGGCGGTGCCTGGGGCAAGAGGGCAAGAAGTCAAAGAGCTCCATCAGCAGAGATTTGTTGCCTACCTTGCCCAGTTCGTTTGACTGAATTCCCCAGGACCCAAACTGCCCATTTATGAATTTCTGACCCGACCTAAAGACAATAAGGTTTCGGAGAGAAAGCTGACAAAACTGTCTCTGTGTATCTAGAAGACCAAGAGTGTCATGGACTGTGAAATGTCACAGGTGGTGTCTTTTTCCTCCAGCAAATGGGCCCTGAGGCTTGGGCAGCCACCACCCCTGATATGGTGCCAAAGTTGGACCAGATCCTGCCCAGTAACGGGGTGCTGGAGACGTTGATCCAGACTGCATCCATCCTCGGAGACGCCCAGAGCCTCTGGACAGCGAGCCAAAGGAAACGGTTCTAACAGGGCATCTGCCTCCGATTAGGAAGAGCACAGCACATTGGAGAACGCGTTTTCTTCCACAAGCCAGGGAGGAAACACATGTGGGATCCAACAGGAACCCCATCCTGGCTTCCCCTCTCAGTCACACTGCCAGGCTCAGGGCAGGACGAGGACACATGGCTTTGCCTCTACAGCATAGAGCCCCATGGAGGGGACTGACAGGAGCACCATTTAGAACTTCAGAAGGCTTGTGATGGTCAGAATCTCAGCAGGCCCTCTGTGGAGTGGTTCTCACTTTTCTGAATCAGGGACCCCTTTGAGAATCTGGTTAAAAAAAGTTATGAGTCTGTCCCTCCAGTACATGCACAGACACATAAGAACGTGTGTGTCATTTCAGAGCGTGCGCACACTCCCTGACCACCTGTGGACTGCGGGTTAGTTCCTGTCTCCTCTGTCTCCCTGAGCAGGTGACACGTGGCTAATAGTGTGCAGAGCAGGACTGGACTTCAGAACTCCAAACCCAGAGCTTTTTTATCTCTCTTCCACTGCCTCCATCTGCCTGATAGATTTCAGAGCCTTTCGAGAGCCTTGGAGAATGGAAACTTCCCTGTGTTGATTCTAATCTGGACTTCATTCACCCCTGAATCAAGAACTCCAGTGAGGCCCCTGCCGAATCAAGAACTCCAGTGAGCACCCCCCCTGAATCAAGAACCCCAGTGAGACCCCCTTGTGCCCCCTCACACTTTTAAGGCTTGCATCCATGGCTTGAAGTCCCATGCCCCTGGGAGAGTGGCTCAGGGTCAGCCAGGTATTGGATGCCAACAGACTTGTCTAGGAACTGCTGCCTCCACGAAGACACTGGGCTTGGAGAGAGAGTAGAAGGCCTCGTCCTCAAGGTCTCATCTCCACCAGGCCACAGGGTCCCAAAAAAGTCACATAGTAAATAGAAGGGGTATTTTTCAGGCCCAAATTATAGCCTGAGCTAAACTAATGAAACCGGTTTATTAGGTCAACTGTATTCACTGGGGAAATAATGCTCTTTTTTTTCTCCAACCGTACTACCTCTAAAATTCCTCTTCCCTTCTTTGGACAATATCTTCACCATTCCCTAAGGCCTTCTTCTTAGGGGCAATGACTCACTTTCTGGCACTAAATGTCCAGCTCAGGCCCAGCTAGCTTCTGGGTGTCCAGTTTGCACTCCAGGCAGTGGATGGGCCAGTGGCTCTCATGATGGTCTCTCTTGTTGCCCTGCCATGGAGATAGCCCCAGATAGCCCCCCACAAACATATGGGGTTTTCAAGGATGTGCAGAGGGAGGACATGAATTGCCAGAGCCATCTGGCAGCAGCAAGGCCAGCAGAAGTGATGCCTACCAGGTGCCAGACACTGCCCCAGAGACCGGACATTCTGCAAGCCTGGCAGAGCCTCGACTCTCAAGGAGCTGGTGGTCTACTGGACATGCAAGTCAAGGATGCTTTTATCTGGCAGCCGGAAGATGAATGTGCTTTGTAAAATGACTTGATTATTAAGATCATAGAGAGCAGAGACGGCTATCTATGTCGATTTTTATTACAGTTTAATCTAGAAAATCCAAAAATAGCTATATGAGTCACCAGTCAGGAGATGTGTTTCAGGGTAGATGGCAGTTTGCTGAGCAAAGAATCAGGAGGCTGTGGGGAGAAAGGACATGTTGTAACCCTAATGCCTGGAGGGCATTAAACCTCTATCCCTGCTTCTGATTTGCATTTGCTACATAAGACAGACACTGATACAACAAAACTGTAAGCAACTCTCCAAGCTATAGGATGCAGCTGTCACCGAGTTTCAGGGGAAGGAAAGGGCACCAGAGTTTGCTTTCGGGCTGCTTTGATAATGAGCTCCCTGATAATGACAAACAACACAGGTGAGGTTTCCGCTACGTGCCAATCTCTGTTGACTGTGCCTGCCAGTGTTATTCCTTTTGTCCTCATACCAACCATATGACACAAAACTATTGTTTTACCTGTATTACAGATGAGGAACTTGGGAAAAAGAAAAGTTAAGTCACATGTCTTATGTGACTTACTGATAAGAAGGCACTTAGAAATGGAAACTCTTTCTGGGGTAATTGAAGCAATTTGTAATTGCGCCCCTGACAGGACATAACCAATGGGTAGGGGAGGATTTTCATGAGTGGTCCAGTTCTAGAAAGCAGGTCATTCACGTAATAGCACATTTTCCTAAATGGCATTGCAAAAGTGGCTGTGGCTAGAATCCCAAGGGATTTGGGATTCTGGCAATGAGGAGAAGTGGAGAGAAACTGTCCAAAGTGCAGGCTATTTATTGATCACAGAAACCCTGCATCACCGCTGACTGAGTCTGGGATGCAGGCTGATGCAAGGAAAGTGAGTGATTCCAGGAGAAATCAGCTGTTCTGCCTGCCTCCCATGGGGCCCTAAAACTGCACCGTCTGCCTCAGTACACTACCTGTGCAAGAGCCCATGTTGGAGGAGGGCAAAGGCCCCAGGGAGAGCAGAGCTGGATATGCAAGGGCTGGAAGACAGAAACCAGAGTATGCAGGGCTGGTCTGCCAGGAGCAACACTGGGCACCTGCTTCTCCAGCTGCCCAAGGCCAGGAGGGCTTCTCAGCCACTGTCCTCATCCACTACCCCTGTTCTGGTGCTGCCAGGCACAGAATGCACCTGGAGGAAGACCTGAGTAGAATGAGAGCTGGAGGGTGGGAGCTGGCGTGTTGGAGGGAACTTGAGCATAACTTAGGTCCAGGCACTCGACACCCCCTCTGGAGTCAGCCCCTGGGGAGTCAGAAAAACAGAGGTAGCGAATCCCACTGCAGGGAGCTGGCAGAGTCAGGTGGCATGCACAAGAAAGAGCACAGCAAGAGGGGCCTGGAAATGGGAGCAAAGTCATCAAAGGCATGGCACCCTCTTCAGTGGACAGGCATGGCCTCAGAGGTGGTGGCAAAGAAGGAGGACAAGAGTCTGGCTAGCTATGTAGAAGCCTTTTGGGGCACTGGCACAGGGAGCCACCTTCTGCCCCCTCACCTCCAGCTGCCCCCGATTCATTGTGCAACTGCTGATAAAATAACGACTGTCACTGATGGCACGCTTACTGTGTGCCGGGCGTTATGTTAACAGCTATTTTATTCAATCCTCTCAGCAACCCTGTGAGGTTGAGAGAGATGATAGAATCCATCACATCACATGGCTGGGAAGGAATCTCAGTCTGTGCAACTCAAAGTCCATTCTTAACCCCCCACCCTCCTGCACACCCTCACCTGGAGCTCCCCAAGCTGAGACTAGAGGAGCTGTCCAGGAGGGTCCCACAAGCAACTGAGGATTGGAGACTCCCGTGTTCTTACTCTTGTGCTCTAGAAGGAAAGAGAGCTGAGTGTGGAGCAGGCACACACCGTGCCAAGGCCCCTGGAGCTCAGATCTAAGATTCAAGATGTGTAGGGCCCAGGCACTTTTTGGTCACTGAGACTGGCTCACCCCTCCTGCCACTCCCTGTGTCTTCCCATCCATGACCCCACCCCTACCCCAAATGTGAGCAGTCAGTGATGCTCTTTTAGAAACCACACTACAGAGAATGTGGCTGTTTTCTGGATGGCTTCAACCTGCTTTCCGGCAACAATCAAACCCACATCATGCTCTGGCAAGGCCACGTGATCCTCCAGGCCCTGACACTGGCACAGTCAGTGGTCAGCATTGCCATTAGACATGGGAGAAGCTGAGTGCAGCATGAGGCCTGAATCTACCACAGGGAAGCCATCTCACCCAGGAAAAGGACTTATGACCCCCAAAGCAGAGAATGTGCCCAGCCTATCTGTGGTTAAGAGACCGCTCATTCATTGACTGAGAACTCATTCATTGAACTCATTCATATGAAAGTCATGGCCACTCATCTGTGCACCATGTCTCTGAAGAAGCCCCTGGGTCTGGGCAGCAGCCAGCCTGTCCACCCCCTCCCCACGGGCTGCTCTCGGCCAGCTGCTCCGTCTCTGCCTCCTGCATACAACCCTGCTTTTTATCTCACTGGTCCTACTCCCCTGGCCCTGGGATGCTGCTCTTGGCTCTGCAGCTGTTTGGCTGGATGCCTCTGAATAGAACATTCAGCCTCTATGTTCTTCTGTTTCTTCAACTGGAAAACAGAGAGAAATATGGTCATCATTTTTTGAAGGGGTGAAGGAGTCATTGGAAGAAATAGCCTGGTAAAGATTCAAAACCCATCAGCTATTTGGAAGAAAAGCTGCTGCATAAATAAGCTGCTTGACCCAAGGCCCATTTTGTACGCTTCTTTGAGGTCGATCTTGTTTATTTTCCTGGCTCACAATCCCCAAAGGTTGGGGTGGGCCAAAAGGCAAACCTGCCCTTTGCAGGGGCCTCTCCTGTCAAATTAATCTGATGACTTGATGGAGCAGTGGGTGGAAGGGAACATGGCCCTGAAAGGTTAGCGGTGGAATCCCTGCTGGAGAGAAATGACGCTGGCCCAGGGGGATATGCTTTGTGCCCAGCCTGGACAAGCTAGTTCACTTCTCAGGGCATATGCTCTCCCTTCCCCTTCATGAGAATAAGAACACCAACTCTACTCCCTGAGAGTCTCCTAACTTGGTCTCCTGAGAACCCAATGGGGCCGGCAGGGAAGGGATGATTACGTCTGTGTTATAGAGAAGAAAACAGACTTATTCAAAGTCGCAGAAGTAAGTGGGGACAAGACTTCAGTCTTCTGCCTACATGACTCATTTTCATACAATAGGTACCTTAACCCTAACATAGAGCCGTGATACGAGTCAAATGAAAGAATGTACAGAAGGCCTTCCAAAAGGGGGTGAAGCTCTATGCAGTGCTGTCCAGCAGAAATATAATGCAAGCCACATATGTGATTTTTATCACATAGGTGTAACCACATTTAAAGTGTAAAAAGAAACAAGTGAAATTAATTTTCATTGATGTTATATTTTATTTAATCCCATATATCCAGAATATCATTTCAACATGTAATCAACATAACAAAAATATCAATGAAATATTTTGCCTTCTTTCATACTAAGTCTTGGGAATCTTGTGTGTACCTTACACTTCCACACACTTCAGTTAGCACTAGTCCCATTTCAAGTGCTCAGTAGCTGCATGTGGCCGGTGGCAACTCTTTGGGACAGCTCGGTCTGTCAAATGGCAGGACAGGTAACTCCTGCCAGCCTACTCCTAAGCTGGGGCAGCTATGAGGATCCACAAGGCCGACTTGAAGGAGCTAGAGAACTGCTCAGAGACAGAGAACAAGAACCGTGGAAGCAACTCGAACACTTTCACTGCCCAGGGGTCTTCCACCTTTATGTCTTTTCACCAGAACCTTTTCCCAACAAAAACTGGATGCAAACCCTCAAGGTGGGAAAGAAACGAACCCAGAGCTCTCCAGTTGAAGGGCTCAGACCAGCCAACAGGCCTCTCTCCAAGGTGTCCCCCGAAGCTCCCACTTGAAATGTTAAGTGTTTTTCTTGTAGACATCAAATAGTAGGCTTTTAAAAATTTTTTTATTTATTTTTGTCAGAGTCTTGCTCTGTCACCCAGGCTGTAGTGCAGAGGCATGATCTCGGCTCACTGCAACCTCCGCCTCCTGGGTAAAAGCAATTCTCCTGCCTCAGCCTCCCCAGTAGCTGGGATGACATGCATGCATCACCATACCTGGCTAATTTTTGTATTTTCAGTAGAGTTGAGGTTTCACCATGTTGGCCAGACTGGTCCCAGGAGTTTGAGACCAACCTGGGCAACATGGTGAAACCCCATGTCAAAAAAAAAAAAAGAAAAGAAAGAAAGAAAATTAGCTAGGCATGGTGGTGTGTACCAGTAGTCCCAGCTACTTAGGAGGCTGAGGTGGGAGGATCACCTGAGCCCAGGGAGGTCAAAGCTACAGTGAGCCATGATCATGCCACTGCATATCAGCCTGGGTGACAGAGTGAAATGTTCCACTTACTTTAAGCTTGTATATTTGGGGGTGAAACATCTGTAGTCATTTTTGTATTTTTTTTTCCTTCTCTGTACTTCATACATCTTTTTTTTCTCTAGCTGTTCTATAGATTTTCTTTATTATTGATTTTCAGTTATTTGTAGCATGCTTTGGTATGTTCGTGTGTGTGTGTGTTTGTGTGTGTGTGTGTGTGTTTGTGTGTGTGTGTGTGTGTTTACCCTACTTCAGGTTCATTGAACTTCTTCTGTAAGTTTATAATTTTTATCACATTTTGAAAAATTTTGGCCATTATTTCTTCAAATTTTTTGATCCCTTCCTCTCTCTCTTTTCTTTCTGGAACTCTCATTACTCATACATTAGATCTTGTAATATTTCCCCACATGACAATGAGGATTTATTCCTCTTTTTCCCAGTCTTTTGGTTTCTGTCCTTCACTTTGGACAGATTCTATTGCTATGTCTTTTAGCTCAATAATTTCTGCAATGTGTCATCTAATTTTAATCTGATACAGGAAATTTTTATTTTATATATTGCTTTGTCCTTTCAGCTTTCATTACCCTCTTCATCATCTTCACATTTTACTTCACATCCTTGAGCATTTGCATAATGTTTATCACAGTTTTTTAATCTCCTGTGTGCTAATTCCTCATCTCTGTCACTTCTGGGTTGGTCTATCAGTTGATTTTTCTCCTGTATATGAGTCACATTTTCTTGCTTAGTAAGTAAGTAATTTTTGATTGGTTGCTGAACATTGTGAATTTAATGTTGTTTAGTGCTACATTTCGTGATTTTTTTTTGAGACTGAGTCTCACTCTGTTGCCCAGGCTGGAGTACAGTGGCACGATCTCAGCTCACTGCAACCTCCACCTCCTGGGTTCAAGCAATTCTCCTGCCTCAGCCTCCCTAGTAGCTGGGATTACATGCACCTGCCACCAGGCCCAGCTAATAATTTTTTTTTTTTTTTTTTTTTGTATTTTAGTAGAGACAGGGGTTTCTCCATGTTGGTAAGGCTGGTCTCGAACTCCTGACCTGAAACAATTCACCTGCCTCGGCCTCCCAAAGTGCTGGGATTACAGACGCGAGCCACCATGCCCGGTCCATTGTGATATTTTTATAAAGAGTTTTGGGCCTATTCTGGTAGCAACTAAATCATTTGTGAGTCGGTTTAATACTTTCATGCCTTGTTTCAAAACTCTTTTAGGGCAGATCTAGACTACTCTTTATTCTAAGGCAAAGTTAACCCCACTTCTAATGCATGGCCCTTCTAGCATCTCTGATGAGAGCCCCACATATGCAACCTGGTTTGCACTGTGGCTGGAGGGAGGTTGAGTGATTCTTGGCCTCATGTAAACTCTGGGAATTATTCATTTTTGTAGCTCCCTGATAACTGTTGCTTCGTTGGAAGTTGATGTTGTCCAGGCACTAAAGTTTCACACATGTACAGATTGGTCTTTGGCCAAAGACTTAGGAAATCTCCATGCAAATTTCTGGAAACGTTCCTTTCTGGAACTCTGCCCTGTCTATTCTAGCCCCTTTGGCCTCCCCAACTTCAAACTCATCCTCCTTAGCAAAGCAAAACTGCCAGGCTCTGTCTGTACTTCTCCCCCACTCCTATGCTACAGTCCAGAAATTACTGCCAACACTCTCAAGGAGACTCCAATGCATATTTCTGGAGCTCTTTTTCTGCACAGTTCCCTCATGCAAATCCCAGCCTCCTTTTTGTGCCCAAACTCATTCTCCTCAGCTCAGAGAAACTTGCATGCTGTGCTTAGAATCCCCACCTCCTACAACACAATCGAGAAAATGTCTCAAGCCAGAAAGCCGTGACAATCATAAGGCTTATCTCATTCATGTTCTCTCTCCCAAGGATCACAGTTCTACATTGTCTGTTGTCCAAAGTCTATAAACAGTTGTTTCACATACTTTGTACACTTTTCTAGTTGTTTATAACAAGAGGGTAAGCCTTGTCCCAATTGCTCTGTCATTGCCAGAAGCAGAAATCCTCTTTTAAGGACTTTCAACTATAAAATTGTTTGTGTAGTCATATATTTAGTCTGTCTCCTCCACTAGAATATAAGCCCCATGAGGGTAGCAACTATGTCTGTATTATACACGGCTGAATCCCCAGTACCCAGCACCAGGCTGCAACACAGTAAGACTATGAATAAAAAATACATTACAATATTATAATTCTGGGGCTGGATGAATCAGGGAAGGAGAACGAAATGAGGGGGTTGAGGGAGGGAAACAGAGAGCATGACACAAAGAGAACTGCCAGGGCCCATGTGGTTTCCAGATTTGCATTTGGATCTCATTTCCAATCTGGGCTGTCCCTGTGAGATACATGCCTTTCATTTGGACTTGACTATTTTCATAATAAAATGCTTTAAAATGCTGGTATTGTGTTAACGCACTCGACTATATTTTCCAACACGTTCTGTAATGTAGTTAGAAAACTTAAAATAATTTCAGAAATCCTCACACATTATTGTCTATGATTTTATTGCATGACAAACTTCGTTGGAGTAAACTTCAGGTTGCTGTGGTGAAGCCACTGGCCAATTGATGAAATCATTTCTTCCTTTGCAGAGTGCCCTGCCTCACCTCACACAGCCTGTGTGACTTCTGTCCCCAAGGAACAGGCACCAGGTCCCACTTGCATTGATCCACTAAGCTTTACACATGTCAGCTGATGAACTATAGAGTCACACAACTATCGAGAGTGACACCAACTGCAGCCAAACAGCCAAGTCACAAAATGTTGAATCAATGTCGGCCAAGGACCACCTCTGATCTAACAAGCTGGCTAAATAAATGAGACTGCTGTCTCATGTGAGAGCTCAGCAACAGACTTAGGTGATGCACAGTATCAAACTTCTTTGCAAGTGGCCGCCTACTAGCACGTGATTACCATTGGTCCAGTTAAGACCCCTCTGTTACATTTTTTTCCTGCCACCTTTATTTCCACCCCTATTCCTCCCATAGGCTACCATTCTATTCTGTTAAATATACCTTGTTTATTTGCATATATTTAAAATTACACAAGTGGTGTTGCTATATATACTATGATTTTAATGTCTCCCCCCCGACCCGAAACTCATGCTGAAATTTAATCCCCAATGTGGCTATATTGAGAGGTGAGGCCTTTAAAGGATGATTGGATCATGAGGGCACTGTCCTTATGGTGGACTAATCTCATGGATTAACAGATTAATGGATTAATTTAATGGGTTACCATGGGAGTGGGACTCATGGTTTTATAAGAAGAGGAAGAGAGACCTGAGCTAGCACACTAGCACACTCAGTCCCCTCACAATGTGATAGCCTGCACCACCTCGAGACTCCGGAGAGAGTCCCCACCAGCAAGAAGGCCCTCACCAGATGCAGCCCCTCAATCTTGTACCTCTCAGCCTCCATATCTGTAAGAAATAAATACCTTTCTTTTATAAATTACCCCATTTCAGTTCTTCTGTTATAAACAACAGAAAAGGGACTAAGACAATATTCCATTTTGTGTTTTCCTTTTTCCAATAATATGCTTGTTCAGATCCATCCATATTCCTATGTATACATCGAATTCATTGCTGTTAATTGGTACCTAATACTCCATGGTGTGGGTGCACCTAGCCCTCCTTCCTCCCATCCAGCTTGCTTCCAACTCCCACAAACGAACAGCACTGTAGTGAACAGCCCCGTACAATGAACAGGTCCCTTAAGTAGCTGTGTGAGAACTACTAAGGGATATATATGTGGGAAATTGTGGGGTCACAGGATATACGTATAAATAATCCGGCAAAATAGTACCAGATTACTCTTGACGTGCTAGCTGCACAGTTCCTCCACCTCAGGATTTCTCAGCCTTGACCCTATTACCCTGCGGAGCTGGATAATTCTTGGTTGTGGGGAAATACCCTGTGGACTGTAGGATGTTTAGCAGCATTCCTGGCCTCTATCCACCGAATGCCAGTAGCACCTCCCTCCCCAGCTGTAACAATAAAAAATGTCCCCTGACACTGCCAAATACCCTCTGGGGTGGGGGAAGTCTCTGCAGTTGAGAACCATTGCTTTATCCCATTTTTGCCAAAACTTGGCATGATCCAGCTCTCTATTTTATTTTCTCTACCAGTTATTTTTAGCACCTTTTCATAGACTGATGGTCTTTAGGATTTTCTCTGTTAATTTTCCATTGAGATCACTGACCTCCTTTGGTTAATTTACAGGAGTGCCCTCTTATGTTCTTGATGCTTGTGCTTTATCGGAATTGACATAGCAAACATCTTCTCCATTCTCTCAGCTAATTAACTCTATCCATCTTCACTGATAAAAATCTAAACTTTTATGTAATCAGGTTATTTTGCTTTATGGCTTGTGCTTTTGAAGTTTCATTAAGGACCTTTCTTGCCCTAAGTCACAAGCTTTTTTCCTCTATTAGCTTTACAGTTTTACCTATGACAATCTGGTCTTTAATCCATAGAACTCACTTTCTACATAGTGTGGGGTAGGAACCCACATTTACAACTCTCTGTGCAAATTCATCCACCCATATAGTGAGAATCCTTCCTTTCCCCTGCCAGTTTGTGGTGCCATTTTGATTGTAAATTAGGTTCCCAAAGACACATGGCTTTGTCCCTGAGCTCTCCATCCTGTTTCATTCCACCAGTTGTCTGTTCTTGCACCAATACCCACAAACTGAAATTCCACGGCCCTGTAACATGCTTTCATCACAGAGCAAGCCGCCCCTCCCTCACTTCTTTAGTGAACTAGTTCTCTGTTTATAACTTACAGTAATTTATCCTGTTTCTCAAACTATCCAACTGGAATTTTTATTGACGTTGCACTAATTCTCAGGAGGCTGAGGCAGGAGAATGGTGTGAACCCAGGAGGCGGAGCTTGCAGCGAGCCGAGTTCGCATCACTGCACTCCAGCCTGGGCGACAGAGCGAGACTCCACCTCAAAAAAAAAAAAAAAAAAAGAAAAAGAAAAAAAGTTGCACTAACTTTATGAAATGATTTGGGAAGTAACTTTTCAAATATTGTTACCCATCCAAGATTATTCAGATCGTCTTCTAATTTTTCTATTTAACTTTTAGAGTTTTCCTTAAAGAAGTCTGTGCGCTTACCCTGACTCCTGGACGCTGTATTTGTGCCTGTCATTATGAGGGGTATTTTTTTGTTTCTAGTTCAAATTGCTGCTTGTTAGGAACTGAATTGTCCCTCCTCCACCCCAAATTCCTTTATGTTGAAGTCCTAACCCCCAATATCTCAGATGTCACTATTTGGAGTCTGGGCCATTAGACAGGTAATTAAGTTACAATGGGGTGGCTAGGGTGGGTCCTAATCCAGTACGACTGATGTCCTTATAAGAAGAGATTTGGACACAGACAGCACAGACTGAGGAACGACCTTGGTGAGGACACAGCAGGAAGAGGGGCCTCAGAAACCAACCTTGCTGACATTTTTATCTCGAACTTCCAGCCTCCAGAACTGTGAGAAAATAAGCTTCTGTCGAAGCCACCCAGCCCGTGGCTTTTTGTTATGCCTCCCTAGCAAACCAATACCCTGCCCTTAATTTTAAAAGTTTATCTTATATCCAGGGTTGCCCACTTGTTTTCTACCCAAGTTTGGGTGTGATTCAGAATCACTGATTTCCTCCTAGGGAGCTCCCTCTTGGTACCCATGTTCCCAGAAAGCTGGCAAGTTCATCAGAAGACTGCCTTGGAACAAAAAAAAAACTGCCAGAAAAGGCCACGAATAGTCCCACCCCGCAACAACTAGCATTCTCGCACCCCCGGATTCAGCATTTTCCCTCCCTGGCTGCAAAGTGCTGAATACACCCAGGTAGGTTTGGCCTCTATGTTAGTGGCTCCTCCCTCTTGCATAGAAACACTTTTTTAAAAGATGTGTTAATAACACATACCCAGTTACTGCCAAACCTAGAAGCTTGGGAGCTATTTTGTTTCCTCTCATAATGTGTAGATAGAATCATCCAACACTGACAACCCACAAACTTCATCACAAATACTATATGCTACTAAGTCGGCAGGTGCAATTACTCACTCTCCCAAAAATCTCCAGTCCCGAAAGCAGCAAGGTCCCACTGTGCATAAGTTAGGAGAAGTCTGCCAACCTAAGTCAGCATTTTTCACCATTTTTAGCCTTAAAAGCTTATTTAATATGGGAAACTGACATCTCCTTAATCTATAGTTGGTAATTTACCATCTACACTTTAATGAATGGAATCGGACTGACTGGCCATATTTTATTTTGCATTTCTATTCCCCATCCTCCCACCAAAAATCAGCTTTAACTAGATGCAACATGAAAGCTTTCAGGGAGGCAGCTTTTCAGAGCCACTCACCCAATACAATAAGCTTGTCTGGAAAGCCTTGCCAACGCTTCCATTTTGCCCGAGGGCTGTGCAAGCGCCCCCCAGGACAGAGCCCACCCCTCCTGCTAGGACCCATCACCTCCCACAAACCTGCAGAGAGGACCACGCCAAGACTGCAAAGCAGGCTTCGGGAAGTGGCTTAAGCTAGCTTTCACTAGCACGAGCCCCTTTTTCTCTTTTGCGTTCAACTGCAATCATCTCCACAGGGTTCCTGACACCAGCAGAGGCCCATCAGAGACACAAATAGCATTTTTTAAATGGCTTTATTAAAGGCTATGAGTATAAAATATGACTAAGTTACAAGTCGTCAGTAAGAATTTATTATTTTTGAAAACGTTAATTAAAGAAAGGGAGACCCAAAGAAAGAGAGGCTGTTCCTGACATCCACACAGAGGGTGCGGCTCAGACAGGTGACGGACCCCCACTGTTCCCAGTGGGGCTGCACCCCCAAACCCAGGGGGCCAAGGGAGGGGCCCCCAGATGAAACAGAGGCTGGTTGCTGATTTCTTCGGGGAACTTTTGTAAAAATGAAGACACTGAATCCTTGAGCTGAATCCCAGGTGCAGAGACCGGGGGGAGGTGGAGAATCCAAAATCATGCTCAGGTTTCTCCTGAAAAGTGTGTATTTTCTAAAAAATAAATATAAACTCCTGGATTTAGAAACTCCCTCCTGATGCATGGGAGGAAAAACACGGCAAATGTAGAGCTAAGAAACCATCTTTGCATAGACTTTGCCCAAGGTGCAGAGGAAGATCTGCCGGTCAGGCAGGATGAAGACCCACACACGAGCCTGTGTCCTCCGGGTCATCCCTTCTTCAAAAAGCAGAGCAAAGCAATACAACTTGAGGACTCCCTCCAAGATTTCCTAATTTTTGATTTACATTTAATCTCAGGAGGCTATTCCATTAAGAAACATTGTTATTAGAGTTAACATTGCTAGGTGCTGGGCCCCAGTCGGTACTAAGTGAGGCAGAAGCTTTCAAAAATATCCACAGCCCTCAGCACCAAGAAGAACTTGGAGAGAATATTGGGCTTTATGAGAAAGTGGGAAAGAAATTAGAATTTCTGGCCGGGTGCGGTGGCTTACGCCTGTAATCCCAGCACTTTGGGAGGCTGAGGTGGGCGGATCACGAGGTCAGGAGATTGAGACCATCCTGGCCAACATGGTGAAACCCCGTCTCGACTAAAAAAAAAAAAAAATAGCTGGGCGTGGTGGTGGGCACCTGTAGTCCCAGCTACTCAGGAGGCTGAGGCAGGACAATGGTGTGAACCCAGGAGGTGGAGCTTGCAGTGAGCCGCGATTGCGCCACTGTACGCCAGCCTGGGTGACAGAGCGAGACTCTGTCTCAAAAAAAGAAAAAAAAAAAAATCAGAATTTCTTCCAAGAGAAGAGGCAGATAACCTTGGCCTAGTGTCTAAGACACAGGTCTTTCTTCTGTGCTACAACAACACTACAGAATACAAACGCATACATATACATTTGCTACCATAGATTCTGTAACAGCCCCGTGCTCTCCAGGCAGAAGGTGGAGGCAGGTGGCCGCTGATTCTGAGGATCCCTGTGTGAACAGTGCCGTTAGCCCCAAGGGGAGCTGGCGCCTGCTCAGGCTGTGCGAACTGGGATTTCTAAGCTCCTTTTCCCCTCACCACCGTGCTGAAACCTTTTTTGCCTCGCATATATCGACTATACTTAAATGGTACAGAAAGAACCATATTTGAAAAGTTACAGTAAATCACTGAAGGAGAAAGATAAAATACACCTCAAGGAGCCAAATGAGGTTTAGGGACATAAAGCAATTGGCAAGAACCAAACCAAATGTTGGCTATGCCACAGCTTTGGCAGAAACTTTCCTGGAGGTGATGAGGGGTTGAGGTGAGTTGCGATGTGCTTTATTTTGGAGCCCGATAAAATATTCTGGAAATCATTTCAGAAGGTCCTATGAAACACGCATTTACAAAAAAAAAGACACACTTTGGTATTGAAACCAAGCGCTCACTGGCCGGGGTCGCCGAGATTAAGGCTTCAGGTGAGAACGCAGTGATGGCGACGTGGAGATGGCGCCATACCGGGCTTGAGGCTCTGCTTGGATGCCTCCTGCAGGCTCACACAGCTCAAGGGCCACTGGGCAGGGCAGCCTGTGAGTGCAGCAGCTTCCCTAGGGGAGGTGGGCCACCTTGTACCACTGGGCAGCCTCGGCGTCTGCACCAGCTCCAAGAGATACTGCTGCTATGACACCACGCAGGTCTCCACGGGTGCTGCTGAGGTGATGACGAACTCCACTCTTCTGCTTCTGGTGGTGGTCAGGGCTGGGGAAGGTCCGTCATGATGCAGCCTGGCTAGCCCTTAGGAAAAAGAATGCCCACTGCTCCTACCAGTCCCACGCCGGAAGACTTGAACACAACTAAGCAGAAGAGCCCTGTCCTCCAGCCACGCCTGCCATCTGCCCTGACTCCTGCAGGTGCCCAGTCCAAGGAACAACCAACAGGTCACATAAGCAACAAGAACTTCCAAGAGGAAACGGATACAAAACCAAAGAAAGTGGTAGCCCCACTGCTGATCATCTAGATACAAAATAATGAAAAGTTAATACAAAACTCTTTAAACATGCAACTCTTTTTAAAAACTACGATCCATACTCTGAATACGTATCAGGGCAGCTTAAAGACTACGCTGCCACATACCCGCAGTCTGTTCCCTGGAAATGGCGTGAAAGTGGAGGGTGGCACATGATGTGAGAGACGTGGCTTCCGCCAGAGAAGTCCCGGACAGCTGCGAGCGCTGGCTAAGAAGGTCTCTGGGGGCCAATCTTTCCGGGGTCACGGCCAGCACGCTGATGTCATGGCTGATAACATGACCCTCAATCATCCCTCAAAAGGAACCCATATGTTAAAAAGGGGAGGGGGGAGGGGAAATCATGGAGAAGGAGATGGAAATCACTTTTACGATTTTTGTGACTTGGTGGAAATACATCCTTTGAGGAGGGGGAGAATTGGGTGGAGCTGGGAACAGAAGTTTTATTTACAAGATCTCCTGAATTATTAACAGACCTTAAAAATTCCAAATGTAAAACTTCTGTTATCAAATCACTGAAAATAGCATCTATATCTGGTTCTACCAAAAAAGAAAAAATCTGCAATATTGACCAGTTTCCAAATGATTAAGAAAAGAGTGTCAAGAAACCAGGAAAATACAAAGGAAAAGCTGGCCCTTTTTATCCTCCTTCACCACACCACTTTGGAAAACATTTTAGGGTTCTTCATTGCATTTTTCTAATACATTTTACCAATTGTCCAGAAAATCAAATCCCGTCTTCAAGACGACATTACTTGAGCTGACCTGTAGAAGGGACAAAAACATGGAAGACAGACGTGAGCCTTTTTTTTTCAGTTATGCATAATCTAAAAACAGCATCTCATTTAAAACGACCCAGATAAAAGAGCCTACTTCTGTCTCAGAGGTTCCCTGACCTCCATTTATCTCAGTGCTTGAAATCAGAAGATTAAATAAAGTTCAATGCAATCTACGCTCTGCCGGCATCCAACACTAACCCCTCTTCAACCCCAGGCGCGTCTGGGAGCAGCTTACAGACCTTACGGAGAAAAGAACAATGTCTCTGTATTTTTCTATAAATCTTTTATGTTTCTGAATGACAGCCATGTTTAAATGTATTCATCCTAAATAACAGAACAATTAATAAAGATATTCCTTCAAATATAAAACAAACATCACACGCAAACACAACAGAAAAGAACTTGCAAAGTTGAGAAAGTAAACAAAGCATGGAAAGAATGTGAAGCTTATTTCTTTCAGATCTTGTGAAAGGTTATGAGGTGATTTTCCCAAACTCCAGGCTCAGCCTCCGGGGCTCAACTGATCCTCTCGCCTCGGCCTCCCACATAGCTGGGACTACAGGCATGCACCAGGTGTGCACCACAAGGCCTGGTTTAATTTCATTCTTCTTGCAGGGGAAAGGGCTTGACTGACAGGTCCCCTCTTGTGAGCACAGGCTGTCTCAAGCTGCTACTGTTTTCATAAACCTTCTGACTGGCTTCCACTCAGCAGCCCGTTTCCAATGTCCCTTTCCTCCAGCCTAACACTGGCAGACATTTACCTGGTGCGCTGAGGTCCTCTTGAGCAAAGAAACCTTGACTCTCCGCCCTCCAAGCAGCCGGCAAGCAGAAAATGCATACGTGGCGGCAAGAGCAGGCAATGGCCTAAGGGGCTTGCCCTTGACACCTGTCTCAGGCCCAGTTTGGCTGCATGTGAGACTGGTGCAGAGTGAGGCAAAACATGCAGAATGGAAGAGGTGCAATCCAGTTTTCCTTATTCTGGTTTCCTCCAGTTTCTTAAATGCAGTGGCATTTCACTGTGCTTTACTCTCAGAAATCTGTTCTCTCAAAGGAATTTCATGTGCTGTCTCCTACTCTCCACTGCCCACACAGAAACACGTTCCTGCTTCTCTTTAGACTAGGGACTATCACCTATTTTATGGAAATCCGTCCTTCAGAGGAAGCCCCCAGTGCAGTCTCAGAGAAGAGTGCTGGTTAGGGAGGCAGCGAACACAGCCTGTCTGTAAGGAGGAGCTGATGGGCAGGAGGATGTAGACAGAAAACAGAACGGAGAGATGGGCAGGTACCGGAGGAGGCAGGAAACGAGAGGGCTGAAAGCACTGGCTTAAGAAGGTGCAGAAACATGAAGAGGAGCACAGGTTGGAGCGCTGATGGGGAGCCGAGGTGGGGAGAAGGTACTAGCACTGCTGGATCCTCCCTCCTCAGGAGGACAGCACGTGCAGCCATCTGCCGAGGGAGGCATGGAAGCACTGGAAACCCGCTCTGGGTGACATTCAACGTTATCAGTGATGATCTCAACTCAACAACAAAATAACCAAAAATTTAAAAATGGGCAAGGGACCATTGGACATTTCTCCAAAGAAGAGACACAGATGGCCAATCAGCACATGAAATGAGGCTCAACACCACTCATGATCAGGGACAGGCAAGTCTAAACCACAGCGAGACACCACCTCAAACCCCTTCGCATGGCGCTAGCAAAGACACAGAAAATAACAAGTTTGCAAGGGAGCGGAGAAACTCGAACCCATGTTGATGGGAATGTAAAATGATGCAGCTGCTGTGGCGAATAGGATGCAGGTTCTTCAAAAAAGTAGAAATAGAACCACCATGTGATCCAGCAATTCCACATCTGGGTATGCACCCAGGAGAAGGGAAAGCAGGGGCTGGAAGACATATTTGTACATACGCGTTCACAGCAGCACTATTCCTAACAGACCACAATAGCCAACCTAAGTGTCTGTCGATGGATGGGTGGATACACAAAATGTGGTCTAAGCACACAATGGAATATTAGCCTTAGAAGGAAATTCTACACATGCTACAAAATGAACCTTGAAGACACCACACTAAGTAAAATAAGTCAGTCACGAAAAGGTAAATACTATATGGTGTTACTTATATGAGGTACCTAGAGGAGTCAAATTCACAGAAACAGAAAGTGGAATGGCGCTTGCCAGGAGCTTGCGGGGAGGGAGGAACGGGATGTTGGTGTTGAACGGGTCCAGAGCTTTAGTTGTGCAGGCTGAAAGGAGTTCTGGAGATGGATGGTAGTGATGGTTACACAGCATTGAGAACGTACTCAAATGCCACCAAATTTATACTGTAAAATGGTTAAAATGGTAAATTTTATAATAATATTTTATATTAATAATATTTTATCATAATATTTTATCATAATAAAAAAACTTTTAAAATTCAGTATGTGGAACCAGCCCAAATGCCCACCAATCAATGAGTGGATAAAGACAGTGTGGTATATATATATGATGGAATACTACTCAGTCATAAAAAGGAATGAATTAATGGTATTTGCAGTAACCTGGATGGGATTGGAGACTATTGTTCTAATCATAAGTGAAGTAACTTAGGAATGGAAAACCAAACATCATATGCTCTCACTCATAAGTGGGAGCTAAGCTATGAGGATGCGAAGGCATAGGAATGACACAATGGACTTTGGGGACTCAGGGGGAAAAGGTGGGAGAAGGGTGTGGGATAAAAGACTACAAACTGGGTTCAGTGTACACTGCTTGGGTGATGGGTGCACCAAAATCTCACAAATCACTACTAAAAAACTTATGTAACCAAATACCACTTGTTCCCCAAAAACCTATGGAAATAAAAAATTTAAAAAAAAAAAAGAACAGCGACCACAAGAACCAAGGAGTCTCAAGGGCCACAGGAGGCCGGGTGCGGCTAACATAAAGGAAACTGCATCCTGGGCTCACTCCTCAGCAAGGCAGCCAGGAGTCCAGCAAGGCCCACGGAGGGGCAAGACTCAGTGTGGCCTCCTAAGTGTGCCTGCCTGCCGTGCCAGCAGGCAGCTCCCCTGGCCCAAATCCAGACCAATCCTAAAGAACAGACCATTGCCTCTATGGATAGCTCCCAAAAAGAAGGCCTAACACAGCCTTGAGCTGTGACAGCCCTGGGCGTAGCGCCTTCCGGGGGCCTCTTCTGATAGCAGCCCCCACACCCGGGAAAGCGCAGTGGGCCACGGAATCCACTAACTGGCACACAAATCAGGGCGCCCAGATCGACTCGCAAAACTTGTCTTGTTGCCTATGTGTTGGTGGTTCAGCACACTGAGCCTAGGCATCCTCTGAGGAAGAGGCAGGGGAAGGAGGAAGGAGGGGGGAGAGGAAAAAGAGCATGGGCACCTGTGGCCTGCCTGCTTTGTGGGGGACCCTCTCAGTCTCCATGGAAGAAGGTGCAACCCTGCCTGAGAACACGTTGGTGCAGGCCACCCACCTGTGCAAACTTGGGTTCCAAGAACAGGGTGTCTTCCCCGTCGTCCTGCCTGATGTCAGGAGACGGCAGCTTCCCCTCGAGCTGGGAGGGGGCGGCCTCCTGCAGCGTGCTGCCGAAGGCCTGGACGGGCTGGGCTCTCTCGCGTTCGGTGCTCACGTTGGGAAGAGGACGCTGCTCCTGACGGAGGGTGCTGGGCCTTTCCATCTTGGCCTCCCTGTCCTTCGGGGCAGGTTCCTGCCGGTAGCAGGGAGGCAAGACCTTCTCCCCCTTCTCCATGGACTTGATCTGGCTAGGGGTCAGCGACTGGAACTCGGCCTCAGGCCCCTCCCCTCGGGACCTCTCGGCATTGATCTTCCAGAAGGATGCTTCCTCCTCCTTCCTGGTGGGGCCCAGGGCGTCCAGGCTGGAGGACCTGCTGCCTTGGGAGGACTTGAGGGCCTGGGAGCCCTGGGAAGCTTTGGACAGGGGTCTGGGCTCGCTGGCGGTGGTGCCGTTGCTTGGCTCCTGGATGGATAGGGCGGAGATACTGAACTCCATCTGACTCTATGGTGGGATGTGAGAAAGGAGAGAAAAAAGAAAGTGATACTGAGAATCGACCATTACAGGTGTGCCAGCCCACGTACCCCCTCCTCAGCATGCGGACGCATGCCAGCCACACACGAGTTGTTGCCCATGTGCTGGAACTGTCTGTCCTGAGTGGTGGGTATGGTCAGGACTTCCATTGCACACCTGAAATGCATCAGAAGCTTAAATGCCAAGGCCGGATGACAGAGTGTGGGTGGGGGTCCCCTCCCAAATCTCATGTTGAACTGTAATCCCCAGTGCTGGAGGTGGGGCCTGGTGGGAGGTGTCTGGATCATGGGGTCGATGCTGTCTTCATGATAGTGAGTTCCCATGAGATCTGGTCATTTAAAAGAGTGTGGTACCTCCCCCTGCCTCTCTCCCTCTTGCTTCTGCTCTACCATTTGAGATACCTGCTCTCCTCTGCCTTCCACCATGAGCCACAGCCCCCTGAGGCCTCCTCAGAAGCCAAGCAGATGCCGAGGCCATGTTTCCTGTGCAGCCCGCTGAACTGTGAGCCAATTAAACCTCTTCTCTTTATCAACTACCCAGTCTCAGGCATTTCTTCAAAGCAACACAAGAACACACTAATACACCCCCTCATGCACTACGCTACATGCAGCTCAAGGCATCTGAGTATTACCGATGAGTAAGGGCTCTCTGCTTGGTAAACAGGGCACCCGCCTGTCTCCTCCAGCGTGGTTCTAGCACCTTCCTGGCAGGTGACGACCCTCACTGGGAGGATTATGAGGAAAGGTGCACACTGCAACAAAAGGCCACTCCGCAGCCAGGGTCAGAACCCAGCCTCAGATCACAAACACCCAGAGGGCAGGGCCCAGCACCCATCACAGCCCATGCCCCACATCTGAGCACCCACAAAATGCTTTCCTTGATCTGGATGCTGCTAACCACAGTGATCTCTAAAAATGATACTGCTGAGCTGTTTTGACCACCAAAATCGTTACATGGCAACCTAAACCACCTCTTTGGAGTAGAATGTTGTCTTCCAAGCTCTGCAGAACAAGCCATTTGTAATCTCAATTATTTCTAAAATCAATTCTGAAGACTTCTGTCTTCCCTCACCATTTCTGCTCCCTCATACTTCCCTGCCTCTTTCTAAAATAAATTAATATGCCAGATGTGGTGGCTCACGCCTGTAATCCTAGCACTTTGGGAGGTTAAGGATAGAAAATCGCTTGTGTCCAGTTCAAGACCAGCCTGGGCAACAAGTGAGACCCCTTCTCTACTAAAAATTTTTTTAAAACATTGCCAGGCATGGTGACACATGCCTGTGGTCCCCAGCTACTCAGTCGGCTGAGGTGGGAGGATTGCTTGAGCCTGGGAGGCCAAGGCTGCAGTGAGCCACAATTGCACCACTGCATTCCAGCCTGGGCAACAGAGCAAGATCCTGTCTCAAAAAATATATTAAAAATAGGCCGGGCATGGTATGGCTCACGCCTGTAATCCCAGAACTTAGGGAGGCCGAGGCGGGTGGGTCATCTGAGGTCAGGAGTTCGAGACCAGCCTGACCAACATGGAGAAACCCCGTCTCTACTAAAAATACAAAATTAGCCAGGCGTGGTGGCGCATGCCTGTAATCCCAGCTACTCAGGAAGGCTGAGGCAGGAGAATCGCTTGAACCCAGGAGGCAGAGGTTGTGGTGAGCCAAGATTGCGCCATTGCACTCCAGCCTGTGCAACAAGAGTGAAACTCCATCTCAAATAAAAAAAAAAAAAAAAGAAAGAAAAAAGAAAATATATACTAAAAATAAATAAATAAAAGTAATAAAACTACATGACAAAAAGTTTGGGAAATAGAAAAAAGAAGAAGAATCAGTCACAATCCTTCCCTCCTCCCATAATCACTACTGCTTTTTGTTATTTCTATGTGACCATTTTCATATATGTGTTTTATGAGGCTGTAGTTCTGCTGGGCATGTGATTTGGGGTATTGCTTTTCCACTTAATCATAAGCATCATCCATGTTGTTTATAGTCATTATAACCATTATTTTTAATGGCTGTAAAAATATTTCAGTAGCTGTCACACCACCTACTTAACCATTTTCTTATTATCAGACAATTTGCTATTTCTAGGCCTTATTGTTATAATTAAGGTTGCCATAAACATCTTCATGCATACAATCTCTTCTTCATTTTGGGTTAATTTTTTAGACAGATTTCTAGAAGTGAAATATCAAAATACAAACAATTTAAACCTTTCCTTTTTATGGTTTTGGATGTATACTATCAAATCTGCTTTCTAGCAGCTGCCCCAATTTCTAATGCCACCAGATGTACATCACAGTAGCATTTTCAGTCACTGAGTATAATAATTTGAAACTGCCTGTGCTAACTTAAGATACACAACATGGTTCTTCGTGCCTTTCATGCACAGTCTTTCACATAATCAATGGTCTGTTCAGTTCTTTAAGTCTCTGCAGACAGCAGCACTCTCCCAGGATTCTCACCAACAGGCAGGGGCGTATTTGTCAGGGCAAGGATGGAAATACTGCTTTTCCTGTGTGAACTGCAGGCCCTGAACAGAGAGAGCTGCACACGCTCTCTGAGTCTGAGACTTCTAAAACCCCAGCTTCTGACAGCCAGACGTCTTCCCTCCAGGCTTGGGAGATGAGATCATGAGGCCATGAAGAATTCAACTTTAAAACGCAAGCCTAGGCTGCCCTGAAGCTCAATGTTATTGGAAAGAAAACCCAAGGGCCGGGCGCAGTGGCTCACGCCTGTAATCCCAGCACTTTGGGAGGCCGAGGTGGGCAGATCACGAGGTCAGAAGTTTGAGACCAGTCTGACCAACACGGTGAAACTCTGTCTCTACTAAAAATACAAAAATTAGGCGGGCATGGTGATGCACGCCTGTAATCCCAGCCACTCAGGAGGCTGAGGCAGGAGAATCACTTGAACTCAGGAGGCAGAGGTTGCAGTGAGCCAAGACCGTGCCACTGCATTCCAACCTGGGCGACAGCCATCAAAGCACTGGTTCTTCCAGGAGCTCTGGTTAAAGACAATGTAGATTACTCAGTGTGCCTGATGTGTCAGGAATGTTGTTTCTAAATTATTATTATTTTCATTCTACAAATGAGAAAATGGAGAATTGTCCTAGGTCACCAGCCCAATAGGAGATCGGCAGCTGGGATTTCAACCTGGATCGAGAGATTCCAAGCCTGAATCCATGGCTGGGCATCCTGCATTACAAAATAACACCAGGTACGACACCCATGGAAGCCACCAGGAGCAGTGGACACAGTAGGATTTCTTTATGTATGTGTGTGATCTAATTTGATTTTAAAGGACTGTTTCTGAGTGATGCATTCTGAATACTCTGCATATTTCCAAATTCCACAACAGAATACAGAAAAACTGTGGGATAGAGATGACGGTTTCTTGAAATAGGCGAATCACTAAAAATGGCTCAGAAGTGGGGCCCAGCTCAGGGGACAGAGTTGACTTTGCTCTGGAAATTGTAGTGTAAGGACGGCACTTAAAACTGAGCACTTCATCAAACCCCAGGCTTTTTTAGGATCAGCAATTTCTCCCATGGGTGTCTTTGCTCAGAAGCCTCTAGAAGGTGAGACAGAACTTCCTGTGTAGTGGAGGGCAGCAGTGGGCAGAGCCAGGGATGCTGGGGGGAGACGCCCATCACAGTGGTTCCTGGGCTGCTGCAGGGGTGCTGCGGGAAGGGAACCAGGCAGCACTTAGCTGGGTGTGACCTCCTCAAACAGAATGACAGAGGTTGCTGCCATCCCTGCTTGGGTAACAGGAGACCTGGAAACCTGGCAACAGCTCTTCAGAGGAGGGTGTCATCTGGCTAGAGGAGACGGCTTTGCTGGCAGAAGCAGCTACCTAGTTTAGGGGGTCTGGAGGTGACTATGGGGAAGACAAGAACTTAGAGAAGAAAAAAGTTCCAATGCATTTGCTTCTAAGTCTTTTTCCCTATGTATGTGTATGCTGTTCATAATTTTGCAAACAACGTATAACCACAATCTCCTTTAACAAAACAGCCCTGATGATCTCATGAGGACAGGGAGTAGAAGAAATAGATACTGCAGGCTAGGAAGGGTGTGTGGGTAGGAAGGGGATGAAGAGAGGTTGGTTAAGGAGATAGAAGGAGTAAGCGTTTGCTCTAGTGTTCAATAGCAGAGAGGGGTGACTATAGTGAAGTGTGCCGTGTATTTTGAAATAGCTATAAGAGAGGATGTAAAATGCTCCCAACACACAGAAATGATAAATACTCGAAGTGATGGATGCCCCAAATTCCCCAACGTGAACATACAGTCTATGATTTCACGAAATATCACATGTACCCCATCAATATTTCAAACAACTATATATCAAAAAAAAAAAAACCTGCCCTCATCCATCACCCTGCTGGGTGCTAGGCCTCTTCCCCATTGCCTTCCCCAAAGGAAACGGGTTTGTCATCTAGAATTTCTAGACACAAACCTCTTGGGGTAGGGGAAGAATCTTTTTTCCTGTCTAGATCAACTCTGCTCAGCTCTAAAAACTCCAGCAACTATAATAAAAACAGACTCTAGCAGGGCCAGGTGGGGGCCCCGGGGAGATGAAGCCCATCTCTCAGGTACTGCAGCCCATCCCGCCCAGGGACCTCATTCTACCCGGGCGGGACCTGTCCTGCTGTCTGTGCACGCAGCACCAGGACAGAGCGAAAAGTGGCTCCAAGCTCATTTTCAAAGACACACCGACATGCAGGTCACAGGAAGGCAGAGCCCCTTTTGCCATTTCAAAGTAAGTTTTACTGCTTTTTGCTTTGGTGACTCCACACTGTTGGCCGTTCCCCGTCTTCCAGTCCAGGGCACGTCCTAGACTTTCCTAGAACAAAAATCCGTTTTCTACAGGTGTGGAAAGAGCTGGGCTCTTGAGAAAGGAGGTCATGTCAGCCCTCTCCCACGGCACTGAGCAACAGGGAGCCAGGGCTGGCGGGAGGATGAGGCTCATGAAGGGGAGGAACCCATGGGCCACGGAACGCCAACTCGTGGTCACTGGCCACAGACAGAAACCCAGGGTTTGGGGATTCAACTTAGTGGGACAGGGGAGATAGGAGAGTCCACAAGGAAACCGTCCCTCCTAACAGCAACACTGACAGCCCAGCCTCAATGTCCCAAGTGCCCACGGAGGCTCTGCTGGGTGGACTCCCTCCAGCCAGGCCAGGGCTGGGCGTCAATCGTCCCATGCGGGGAGCTGGGTCTCAGTTGGCCATGTCTGTTCTAAAAACAGAAGGACCACAACTGAGCCCAGTGTCTATTTTTAACGTCCCACTCACTGAAGAGGAATGTGTAATATTTCAGTAAAAGACGAGGGCAGGCTGCCAAAACTAACTGTTTGGCTTGGCAGCCTTGGACAGATCTAAATTGTTGAGACAAAGGCTACAGAAGCCTTGTCAGAAAAGATCACCATTTAATGGAGCAAATCCTAATACATTCACCAACCACTTAACACCTATTCTTGCCACCTCCCCTCCAAAGAGGGAAGAGGAGGAAGATGAGCAGGAGGACACTCAAAACCTTCAGAATCACAAATTCAGTAGAAGTGGCAGCTGGCAGGGACAAACCCAGGGGCCCAAAGAGACGGGGCAATGAACGTAAGCAAACACACACCTGCTCCGTCAGCCTCTAAGGCAACAAACACCAGCCAGGGTGAACTCAGCGGAGGCCCAACAGGGCATGGGTGCAGAGGTGCACCAGGCCCCAGGGATGTCAAGGTTAAGGGACAAATAACTGTGTCTGCCATTCTGGGCTCATCATCTCACAGGGACGAAGATGCACCAACAAGGAATTCATCAGCACGATCCCTGTTTTTCCTCTATCACAGTGCTTCCTAAGGGTAACAAGGAAGAGGGCAACTCTGGAAGCTGCACAGGGGTGAAGAGCCCAGCCCTGGGCTTACGACTGCCTGGTTCACATCCTCACTTTATGCCTTGCTTTCCTCATCTGTAAAGTGGATTGTTGTGAGGATTACATGCTGCAATGCAGGGAAGGTGCTCAGCACACACCCGGCACGTGGGGAGATTCCTGATTGGGACAAGTGTGAAAAGAGGCTTTGTGCTGAGTCTGGAGGGCAGGTGGGGCCTTCTCAGGTGGATGGGGGTCAGGGGACTAAGCAAAACACTGAGGTTCAAGGGAACATGGTCCCTGAGGTGGGCGAGAACAGAGCCTGTGGGATGGCAGTGCAGGGTGAGGGCAGGGCTGAGCGAGTGATACATCACCCCACACACATGGAGAGCAGGGAAAGGTCGAGAGCAAAGGCCCACAGGGGTCCACTGTTGTCTCAGGAAGGGGTGAGGCACAGCCCAGAGGAAGGGCAGGAGGAAGGGAGGGGACTGCTGGGCAGAGATGGGGGTCTCGGTGAGGAGCACAGAGACCAAGCTGCAGGTGGGTGGGTGCCACCCCAGGGTGCCCTGCCTCTCAGAAACCTTTTGACTGGTAGTGAGGAGGAACCACCGAGCAGAGCCAGTGAATCCTCTATGTCCAGGAACATCCTGCTGAAACAGCCCTTCTGTCCCACCACAGGCAGCAAAGCCCTGCAAGCCACAGATAGACCTGAGCTCCAATTGCTCTTCGTCCACTCGACCTGCCAGGCACCTGACCCCCTGCATCCCGGTGTCCTGACCCACAGCGTGAACAGGGACACCAGCCTCCCGAGAGTGAAAGAATTCAAAGTGCACACACATCCCTATCATGGGCACAGCACGGAGGAAGGGCCTGTGCTCATAAATGTTTACATGTCTTCCCGAGGAGGGCTCTGGAAGGCTTCCCTACTCTGGGAATGATCTATACTGGCCCCCTGAGATCTTTTGATATCCATCAAATCAAGAAACCGATCCCCAGCCCAACCTACTTACTGTCCTAATAGGCAGCTGGACATCAGGTGAAGGAATGGGGTAGCCAGAAAGGAGAAGCAGACAGACAGCTTGGAGGAGGGGCAAGGCTGGGGACAGGGTCAAAGCGCCCAGCCAACCAAGAGCCCAGCCAACCAAGAGCCCAGCCAGCCAAGAGCCCAGCCAACCAAGGCTGGGGATGGGGTCCCAAGAGCCCAGCCAACTTTGAGACAGGGCCTGACCTGCCCCAAAGGCATTTTCTCCTCTGAATTCTCCAGCCCAGGCCGCCTGGGGAATGTAAAGAATCCTCTCTCCACTCCCTGCCTCCTCATCCCGTCTGAAGCCTTCTAAGTGCTGAGTTTTTTCCTCTCAAAACAGCAGTAGCATGAGATAGGAATGCAACATTAGGTCCCCACTGGCCCCCTCTCCACCTGCACGCCTGTCAAGCTGATAGATGAGTGGAAAAGATGACAATCACGACCACCCCCACCACTTCTGGAACCGGCAGGCCTCCCTTCCATGATGGAAGAAGTCTGGGCAACAGAGGCACCACAGCCAGCATCAGCCTCAGAGGAGGCAACTGAGGCATGGGGGACAGGCTGGAAAATGAGGCAGGCGCACAGCTGCTACAGTGAGGCCACAGTGAGCTCTCCTGATCAAAGCTGCGTTGCATGGGGGCAGCGACCACCAGTCCCAAGCACAACTGCAGCTCATTCTGTGGAGGTGGAACGGTCATGGGCTGGCCAAGAGAAAGGAACCCATACGGAGGTGCAAAAGTTGGGTGAGAAACCAAAAATCCCTGTGATTCTTAATTCTGCCCATGGTCGTGACCTTGGGTCAGGCTTACCCTTGTGTAGGTAGGTTTGTCAGAGGATGGAGAAGTCAGAGCTGGGCACTCTGCTGGCATCCGTTAAATGCCTATTGAACTGAATAGCTGAAGGAGGGCATGAGGTTACATCTACCCAACATGTGTACAAATATGGGTTAAATGAATGGGGAAAATGACTGGAGTGACTTGGTGGCTATAGCTTTTGTCCTAAGTGAGATTTGCCACCAAACATAGCTGTCCACTCACTGAGCTGTTTTTCGAGCACAGAAGTGGCATATGCTCAACTCTGGGCCTGCGGCATAATGTCTGACATAAACAGGGTACACAATAAATGTCTACTGGAAAAAAAAAATCAACGAATGATTTCAGAGACAGAAAATAGATGGTGGCTGCCGCAGGCTAGTGGGAGTCGGGGGAAGTCATTCTCTAGTGGGAACAGAGTTTCAGTTTTGTGAGATGAGTTCTGGAGGTGTGGATTAATCATTCCACGATGTGTACACATATCAAAACATCTTGTTACACATCATAAATATATATAATTTTTCATTTGTCAATTAAAAATAATAATTTTAGAAAAGAGTTCTCAAGATGGATGATGATGTTTGCACAGAAATGTGAACGTACTTAATGCCACCAGACTATACACTTAAACATGATTAAGATGGGAAATTTTATGTTGTGTGTATTTTGCCACAATTAAAAATAAAACTTAAAAAAAATCGATGAGTGATTAATTAAAAATGGAAAGAAATAACCAAGGTTAAGCATGGAATGAATGACATAGCTACTAGGGCATGGAATCTTAGATTTAAAATGGGTGCAAACTCACCGCAGCTCTTCTATCAAGAGGTGCAATCTCTTCCCTCACACATTGAATCTGGCCTGGCTTGTGCCTTGATTTGACCAGCAGAACAGAGCAGAAGTGATACTATGCAATTGCCCAGCCTAAGCTTCAAAAAGAGTCCTCGTACACTTCTGTTCCTGCACACAAATCTCTCCACCTCTGTGTGAAGAAGTCCAGGCTGGCTGCTGGAGACATGTGGCCCAGCTAACACCCAGCACCAACCAGACACATGAGCAAGGTTCTCAGAGCAGCGAGTTCCCATCAGGAGATCAGATGACACATGAGTGATCCCAGGCAAGGCCGACAGAAGAACAGTCCAGCTGAGCCCTGCTCCAACCACTGACCCACACAATCATCAACACATAAAATGCTGCTTCAAGCCATTAAGTTTGTTATGCATCTATAGAGAACTGATAGAGTTAGGAAGGCATCAATTGAGAGGTAACAAGAAATGGGGTCCAAGTCTCCCTCCATTCCTGCAGCTGGAGATTGAGGGGTCCTACCTTCACTAAAGCCACTTCCTGTTTGTGGCTCTCCAATGAGGATCTTATAAGCCTTGAAGTCTTAAGAAGAGTTTGGCAAATCTCTTCAAGCAGGGTGGCAGGGCACTCCAGGGTTAAGACTAAAGAGGAATGAGTGATGGGCTTCTAAAACTCGGCACTGCCTAGTGAAGAAGGAGGAAGGGACAGCTCCCTTGCTCTCTGAGATACCCTCTATTTTGCCCCTAGACATTTCTAATAGCAAACTATAGTAAGTCTGACCTCAAGAGATCAAACAGGAAGGTGAGGACACAGAGTGAGCCCAACAGTTTGTGAAACAAACTGGAACTCTCATCTAACAGGAACATGAAATGAAACTGCAAACTCTGAGCAATGAAGACTACACTTTACTAAAAGCATGCAAGTTATGATGGGTGACACATGTTAACCGGATTTTAGCAAGCTTCCTCAGTTTACACTGGTTCCTAAGGGACCAGATATGCTGGCATCTGTGGACAATGAGTCTCTCAGCACAAGTGTGATCCAAGTGGACTGTACTTGCTCTTTCTGTTCTCGAGAACTTCTCCGGGCACCTGTTTCCCACTCTGGCCCCAGCAGCTGTGTCTGTATCAGTGGCCACTTCAGGAGCTGCACTACCTTGTCCCAGAATGTCTTTTATGCCAAGTTAATAAAAGATGAAATGTCCTGTCCCACAAATAGCTGATTCGGGAACATTTAACAAGGTAAATTCTTAAGAGAATAGATATTCTTATGGGGAACATGATGAGCTTAGGTCTTAGGACACTTTAACTATTTTTTACTTTCCTCTGCCTTTATCACTGTGATATCATCAACTACAGACCCAGTCCAGGAAAAGGTGCACTGCTTTCTGGGCCACCACACCCAAGGTTGCTCATTTCCAACACACAGAGAATCTATCTGGCTATTACCACTAGATATCATCTATAGGATTAGTGTTTCTCACAATTACCCATTTTGGGAGCCCATAGAAAAGGAATATTGAGGGCCCCGGCTGAGAATCCATGTAATGATGCACTTTTTACCCACCTATGACTTCCTTTGCAATGTCAGTAGACACAGGATCCAGTGTTGGATTTAGGAGCTATTCCAATTGCAGGTGGCTCCTTAACATCTTGTGCTCTCTCCCAAGACAATGTTGGTCACCCCTGCAACCAGTACCCAGATCCCTAGGGAGACTAAATTAATGCCATGTCTTTCCCAAAATCACCTCTTAACTCTAACAATCATCTCAACTGTCCCATGCTCCCATGCCCTGAGGCCAGCTCGCTTCACTCAGGGCAATTGGCAATAGGTTACTAAATACTGTCTGTGTACCAAGAACAGTGCCAGCGGTCCTTGTCCATCTGAACCCTTGGGCAACATGTCATTTTAAGACACAGTCGCTTACATAAGGGCCTCTCAGGGTCCTTCACTCGGGCCCACCCTGCTCATAGGCCTCCTGCTGGGATGAGGGCTCTGATCAGCAACAATGTGGACAAGTGAAAAACCACAAAAAACCTTGAAGTTTCAGTATTTAAAAACCCTGATCTGCCCAGGAGTCCAGGCCCTATTCCAGGCTCACCACTGTCTCTGTCTGTAACACACTCTCATGATGTAAAGAACCCTCCAACACACACCACCAAATTGTTCTAGAATCCAGAAAATCTTGGTCTTTTATTTCTGTTCCTTGGGTTAAAGACACCTGTCTTTTAGTCATTTTGCTTATGAATGTACTTCTACTGGGGCAACTTAGGAGAGGGGAAAATGAATTAACATCAGTGAAGCTTGATGCTTTTAAGCAGCTCTGGCAATGATGATGATAATGATGAAGAAGAATGGCTGGGAGACAGAATAGTGATCCAAGTTGGGATGAATTAGCTAAATGCATGTCTATGTCTGTCAACCGGCTCGTCGCCTCCCATTTGCTCAAAACCTTGTCTTATGGGCATCTCTCACCAAGGTGCTAAGTGCTGGGGACTAGAGGCATGAGCAGAGAAAGGGCCCCCAAGAGGGCTGGCCCCCTTAATCAATGGGCATCATGGGGCCTCACTGGACCCTGGCTAAAGCACTACTACTTTGAACTCTATCACCAAACCACACACAATAGTTTCCTAGTTCCTCACCATGCTCCTCCCATCCCCTCCTTTTCTACCAACAATGGGCACATCCCCTGCAGCCTGGCAGTCAGGGGGCTGTCTTCTGAGTCCATCAAATGTTGAAAGAAAAATATACAATTATTCAATTATTTTTAAAGGAACAAATAGATCTAAATTTAATCCAACTTACCCTTGTTTCCCAGGAGAAAGGGGCAGAGTGCTCATCTTGCCAAGTTAGATCCTGAAATAAAAATTCAAGAATAAATCTGAAATCCAAACCTAGACATATCCCATGCAAACATCCACCCAGGACCATGAGGGAACCAAAACTTAGGAATAATCCCAACTGCTGGCTCTAAACGAGCCTGATGCTTTGACACTCTCAATATAACGTGCTGACCATCTTGGCCAGATTGCTCCCTCACCTTTCCCGCCGAGGCTGCCAGACACTCCCCTCCCCAGCCAAACAGACAACAGGGTATATGCCGGTGAGTCCCCTCAATGGACTCAGACAGATGAGCTGAGTAGGAGTGGACCAAAGCTTGATGGTCTCAGCAGAATCAGGCACAGACTCAGCCCTGAACAATGATTAGCTGTGTGGCCATGGGAAGATGATTTAGCCTTTTTGAGCCTCAGTTTTCTCATTTGTAAAAGTAGAATGATACTTCCCTTGCAGGGCTGTTATAAGGATTAAATGAGGTAATCTGGGAAAATAATGCCAGGCCATAATCTGCCAGTCAATGCCAACACAGGAGCTCCCCTCCTCCCCAACAGGCCTACCGGAGAGCTCAAGGGCATGGATCAGCAGAATCAATGAAGAAAAACGCCAATGTAATCCATGTGACTAATTATAACAAGAACTCTGAAATCACGCCCCAACCCCACCAAACAGAGCAGGACAGAAAGAGCCCTACAGAACAATCACTAGGAATTTGACCTTGGATCCAGTATGTTTTGTTCACTGGCCTGCACAAATAACTTGGAGAAGTCACCTTTCCTTAGGTCCCACCCTCTGCCTGCAGTTATTCCTGTGCTAGCAAATGTCTCATCTGTGTCCAGCTTCAATTGGGTAACTTTTGTTTGTTTGTTTGTTTGTTTGTTCTAAAAGATGGGGTCTCAGTATGTTGGCCAGGCTGGACGCAAACTCCTGGGCTCAAGCGATGCTCCTGCCTTGGTGTCCAGAGCAGCTGGGACTCCAGGTGTGCACCAGGTCTGACTGCTTCTACTGGGAACTATTTTCAGAATGAAAAATCAGGACACACTGGGTGATACAGGCGAAAATGGGATAAAATATTTTAAACTGAGATCATATCCACATCTCCCCAAAACTCCAGGTGATTTATGTCCTTCCCTAAGTATCCCTGGATAACTGTTTTCTTCCCACCCAGAGATACACTGACACTGTGCCCCTAAGTCAAGTGGTCTGGTTTCCCTCTCATCTACAGGGCAAACCAGTTCTGCCCACAGACCCTCTTCTTTCAGCTTCTGACAGAGCCTCTGCCACCCCAGCTTAGCCTCAGACACTGGGGGCAAATGCCAGGGCCCACGCAGGGGGAGTGCCTCACCAACATGTAAGTGTACACGTTCAGCCTTCCAGACCCTGAGCGTGCATTCTCTCTGCAGACACCTCCTAACATGAACGGCCAGTGGGAGGCCAGTCTTTGAACTCGAATAACGAAGGCATGCCAGGGTCTGGGCAGCTGAAGGCCTATTCCCAAGAAGGAGGGATGGGGAAGGAAGTGTGTGATGACTCTCCAGCACAACCCAAGCACGGCCAACCCTAGATGACAAGGGTGACAGAGCAGGGCCTTTGTCCACTCCTCTATCCCCAGTGCCTGGAAGACTCAGTGACTGCCCGTAGCGGACGCTCACTCACTCTTTGAGAATATGTGAATAAACAAACTCTGCACAAGCCCAGATCCTTTCACAGGTTGATTTTCCCCCACAATCTCCCCCTCCCAACACTCACACTCCCCTAAGACTTCCCAATGTGGGGGCACAGGCTCCTTACAGCTCTTGGCCCCAGGAGGAAGAGCTGGCCATCGACAGGGTAGAGATCCGGTTCTGTGTCCTGATGGCTGTGCTGTGTGCCTTGGTTCTGTGCAGTAGGGACTGGCACATTTGTGGCACAAATACTTCACATATACTGGGGGTAAAGAGCAAGGAAAACCCAGAGAGGAGGCAGTGTGAAAGGCCAGAATTAGGTCTTTATTTTCCCAGGAGTGTATATAAAAGGACTAAACATATTTATATCAGGAAAAAAACACCACTAACAAAGATACTAGTTATAAATATTAAGAATTACAAAAGTGGGGGGAAAGCCCTACAAACTGGGTCAAGCTGCATTAAAGTGTATCAGTCAGTTCTGAGAACCATGTAGTGTGTGCAATTGATGACCGTGTGCACAGTAAGGTGACCCCAATCCTCAAAGTGTTACAGTCATTCTCCTGTAATGGTATTTGCTTATGATCCTGACTTCTGAACTGGTTGGTATGCACTGCCTCATGGCTGTCAAGCAAAACCTTTAAAAATGAGAGGAACCTCATTTTGTTTGGAATTTCAGTTACACTCAAGTTACTTCCCAATGCACAAACTTCGTTCCTCCAAAAATGGAAATGGATGCCTGAAGGAATGTGAGTTACCAAGGCTTTGTGATTAGATGTCTCCTAGCAGAGGTAGAAGGCCAGCCTTCAGCTGTAGGGGGCTCCTGGTCCATGTCTCTGTGTGTATGCTAGGGGTACAGTTAAGCTAAATAACCAAAGTCCCTAAAATCCTCAGAACCCTCTGAGTTCCTTTTAGAAGTAATCAAACCAAGAAGGGCTTTGTTTTCACATGGGAAAAATAAAAGGGGCCGATGGAATAAGTATCATTTATTCTAGTTAATCATTCATTAACTCTTCGTGAATAAATGATCTCTGCACAAGCCTGTATATTTTCACAGGTTGATTTTCCTCCCCAGCCTCCACACCCCACACTCACACTCCCTCTAAGACTTCACCGGCTCTTCACAGCTCTTAGTCCCAGGAGGAATGGCCAGCCATCCACAGGGTAGAGTAGAGACCCGGCTTTGGATCTTTGGAAGAAGGTAAATGGAAATCAACTGGCAAAGGTGCTCCTTCCATCCAGAATTGAACAGGCCGCTGGCCACCCAAATGGAAAGATGAAGTGTATGAACACCTGCGGGGCAGGCAGAGGGCAGGAACGCTGGCCAGGGCGGGGCATGATGTAGCTGGACTCCCCTGTTACTTGATATGATTCTAAATATTAATTATATACCTTGAGTCCCTTTGAAATCTGCAAAGATTAAAATAATAAGGCTTTTGGCTTTGGAAGGTGGCTCAGTATATAAGACTCTGAGGAACAAAGACTTAGCCCAGAGCTTGGAGACAGCCAACTCTCTAGTGACGGCAACCCATATTAGCTGAAATTCCAAGGGGGTCGCAGGAGGAGAAAGGGTCACACTGTGATTTCTCCCCAACTTAGTGTCGAGTCAATAGTCTTTTGTTTGCTCCAGCAAGAAATGAAGTCAAGGGGCAGATTCCTTGGGTTTCTGTAATTCTGAGCTCATAAAAAACAATAAAGTGCTTAACAAAAATAAACATGCCAAACAAAAATGTGATGGAAGCTCTGATGTCAGCCTTCAACTGCACGCTCTAGCCACAAAAAGCACTGGTGGCAAGAACAGGCTCCCTAGGCTGTTAGATGCAAATGGGATCAGAATTGCAAAGTGGTGGCACCCACTCACACGTATACAATGCTATCCTTTCTTCTACTCCCATGGTGACCAGCAGGCAACCAAAATGAGGCCAGGCACATGCTCTTGGACCAATCACATATGCTTTTTCTAGGACTGCCTGGAAGGCTTTCCCACCCCCTTCTCTGGCGCCTAGGATCTGAAATCATCTAAGTGCCAAAACACATCTGTTACTTAGGCCACACGACAAGAGAGTGGGCTTCATTGTTGGCCAGGACTTATCCTCAGAGTCAAATTCCGTAAGAGGCATCCATACCAAAGGCAGCACTGAATCTCTCCAGAAACAATGTCTTCTTTGGAGTGCAGGGCAGAAAGATGCCTCGGATCACCAAATCCCAGAGAAAGCCAAAAAGCAGAGGGGAAGCTATAGAAAGCCACCAGAAACACAGAGCACTTGGCAATTATCAGAGGCCAGCACTACACGTAAAAGGCTCTGCCAGTCCCCACGCAGCTCCAAGAACTCTGGGATAAACACACACACAAACAATCTTTTCCCCTAACATCCCAGAGACCTTGAGTATTTGCTCTTCTCTGGGAAAGGTTCATCCAATTCAGTGTGTACCTCCTAAACTCTAAATGAAACAGAATTTAAAAAATAATAATAATAAAGCATTTTTTTTCCATAGTGCTGGAATACATGTTTGAATCGTATCGCCAGCATTTACTTCTTTATTTGTTGATAAAAAATGGATACTGGAGGGCTTAAGAACTCTGTGGTTCCTAGACACTTTTATTTTTGGAGGCTGCAAGGCTGCAAGCAGAGGTGTGTTGGAGCAGGCTTGCACCAACTAACGAGAGCTGATTGTAAAATTTTGAGGACTTTCTTGAACCTGTTGTTTAACTGCGTGATTAAAAAGGTGAATTATATAAACTTGAAATTAAATCCATTGTATTAAAAATAAAGGTGATATACTTCACACCACAAGGATGGCTACTATCAAAAAGCAGAAAATAGCAAATATTGGTGAGGATGTGGAGGCACTGGAACCCTTGTGCACTTTTGGTGGGAATGTAAATAAAGTAGCCATTATATAAAACACTTCAGCAGTTCCTCAAAAAATTACACATACAATTACCATTTGTTCCAGCAATTTCATTCCTAGGTATACACCCAAAAGAACTGGAAGCAGGGGCTCAGAGACCCTTATACCCCAATGTTTGTAACTGCGCCATTCACAATAACCAAAAGATGAAAGCAACCAGGTATCCGCTGACAGATGAATGCATAAACAAAATGTGGTTTATCCATACAATGGAATATTATTCAGTCTTAAAAAGGAAGGAAATTCTGATACAGGCTTCAACATGGATGAACCTTGAAGACATTATGCTTAGTGAACTAAGCCAGACACAAGGACAAAAAATCTTATGATCCCACTTATATAAGGTACCTAGAGTAGGCAAAATCATAGAGACAGAAAGTAGAACAGAGGTTATCAGGGACTGAGGCCAGGAAATGGGGAGTTATTGTTTAATATATACAGAGTTTAATTCTTTAAAGGATATAATTTCACTTCAAATAATACACGAGTTCTGGAAATGGATGGTGATGATGATTGCACAACATTGTGACTATACTAAATGCCTCGGACTACACACAGAAAAGTGGTTAAAATGGTGAATTTTATGTTATACGTATTTTACCACAATAAAAAGTCGTGGAAAGACACGGAGGAACCTCAAATGAATATTATTAAGTGGAAAGAAGCCAATCTAAAAAGGCTACATATTGTATGATTCCAGCTATATGATATTCTGGAAAAGGCAAAACTACAGAGACAGTAAAAAGATCAGTGGCTGCCAGAGCCTGGGGGGTGGGAGGCATGAGCAGGTGGCGCACAGAGGATTTCTGTTAAGGCAGTGGCTCCCCTCTGTATGATACCATCCTGGTGTACACCTCCAAGAGCGACCCCTAGTGTAAACCAGAGACTTCACGTGACAATGATAAAAACAATGCAGGTTCATTGATTGCAATCAATGCACCACTCTGGTTTAGGATGTCGATGGTGGGGAAGGCTGCACGCATATGCATGTCTGTGTGCACATTTTGGGAAAGGTCTGCGTGGGAACTCTCTGTACCTTCTGTTCAATTTTGCTGGAACCTAAAACTACTCTAAAAACTGAATGTTTTTTTAAAGTGTGCCCCCTCCACCAAAAAAAAAGTAACAAACACTAGAAACTCAACATTTCAATACAGTTACTATTATCCATGGTCTTGAGGTTATTTGCAGCCATTGTATGTATAAGGTGGAAATACCACATAGCGCGGTGCCCAGTTGTGCATCCCGTTAGTCACGCCAAGAGCATGGAACAGGCCACGGTGGAGTATCTGGTCATGGCAACTGGCAAATGCTAGAAGTCAGGGCTAGTCCGCCTCACTCCCCCAGAGCCGGCTGTTAAATATTTACCAGCACACCACAGGCTACAACCATAACAAACATCCTGATATTTCATCACATTCTGCAAGTGTTTCTTTCTGCTGTGTGGATGGATAGCGCCTGCAGAGGGCGCTGTCCAGCATGGGGGCTCCCTTAGGGCCTCCACAAGCTGTTCCAGGAAAAACAGCTGGGCAGGGAGTGAGGCTTTCTGGGGTGATTCTAAAACAGCATCAAGATCTGGGAACACGACCACACACATATTGACGCCAGAAATGGTCCTCGTCTGCCTGAAGTCCATAAATAAGGAGAGTTTCTGGTTGACACCTGTGGCATCTTGGCTTGAAGGTAAGAAATGTAAACTGAGAAATTCTATAAGCTAGAGAAATAAGGTTTAGACAGCAGAGCATGTGAGCAGGACACAAAGTCCCATAGGTTGCAGAGTGTGTCACCCTGTAGTGATGCCAGGTGGCCTGGGTATCTTGGCTCACCCAGGGTGGAACACATTGTTCCTGGTGAGCTGTGTCATGCCCATCACTCCCTCAGAGATGCCAGAGCCTGTCCTGTGGATCAACTGTAAGGCTTAATTACCAAGTGACAACACTGGTTGTTGTCACTGATGATGACAGCACCCTGGACATGTTGACCAACTGAGAGCCTCCCAACCGCAGCTCCATGCACAAATTCAACAGTGCTTCTGCTGTAGTTATTTCTATATTTATTTTTCCACAAATAAATATGTTACAGGAGTGAGATAATCACACTCCTTGGTATTTACCCAGATGAACTGAAGACTTCGGTCCACACAAAAAACCTACACACAGATGTTTTACTCATAATTGCCGAAACTTAGAAGCAACCAAGATGTGTTTCAGTTATTGGATAAGTAAACTGTGATACATCCAGACAATGGAACATTATTTAGCAAGAAAAAGAAATGAGCTACCAAGTCACAGAAAGACATGGAAGAACCTTAAATGAGTATCACTAAGTAAAAGAAGCCAATCTCAAAAGGCTGCATACTGTATGAATCCAATCATATTACATTCTGGAAAAGGCAAAACCATGGAGACAGTTAAAACATCGTTGGCTGCCAGGGGTTGGGGGGAGGGAAGGATAAATAAGTGGAACACAGAGAATTTTTAGGGCAGTGAAACTCCCCCGTGTGATATTATAGTGGTGGGTACATGTCATTATTCATTTGTCAAGATCCATACAGTGGACAACCCAAGAGTGAACCCCAGACTATGGACTTTGGGTGGTAACAATGTGTCAATGTACATTCATCAGCTGTCACAAATGCACCACTGTGGCGTGGATGCTGACAGTGGGGGAGCCAGAGAAGTAATGAGAGCTTTGTACTTTCTGCTCAATTTTGCTGTGAATCTACAACTGCTCTAAAAAATTAAGTCTATTTAAAAAGAGGAGAGTACGGAAGAATGATTAAAATATGTTCTTTTTTTTACCAACTGCTTATTTTTAGGATGTATTGTTTACATATTTATGGAATCCATGCTTTTCCCTTTGACTTGTAATATTTTTAACTCTGCTGAGATAAGGGGGTTTCCATAACTGGAAATACAACACTGCAGTTCCAAAGACAGAAAAACAGTCCTGATTTCACCACCGGGCATGTTTTCCGCCATGAATACGAATCCAGAAACTCAGTCCTCCATAGATTATAGCAAAACAAAAACTCAGCACGAGCATGGTAATGGGAACAGGATACAGAGTAGGTGGAGGAAATTCTAAGGAAATGAGCAAAATATGACAGGAAGTCTAAACAAATGGTCTCATCTTCCTTCATTCATTCATTCAGAAGAAGAAATAGATATTTTCTCCAGTACTACGGGAATCCCTTGCTTAGAGTGTAGAAGTGACTCTTGTCAATTAAAAGATGACTCTACACCTGTCGCCATGCTTCCTGCCCTCCCTCCCTGCATGTCAGTGACCAAGTCACTTCATTTCTTTGCTAAACCTGTTCCCTGGCTGCCACTGGGCCACCCTCCCACAGGAGCTAGCAGAGGTGCCTGGGGAGGAGAGGCCTTAGCTCCCAGGAAATCAGGCCAGGTGCTACTCGGGGCAGAGAACCCACAGCATGAAAGGGAAGCTCACCGAACAGGCCCGACCGCCCTCTCCTCTCAGCCCGTGGAACTGGATTTGAAGCAGGGTCATCTCAACTCCTGCCCAGGGCCCCAGGTAGAGGGACTCAGAAAACCCTGCCATCCTTTCTAAAACATCCATGGATACACCAGGCAAAAGGTAGGAATCATAAATCAAACATTCCACCTTCCTTAAAAAAGGAGTCCAAAATGCTGAGAAAGCAACTCCCTAATTTTCTTTTTCTTTCTTTCTTTCTTTTTTTCTTAATGTCAGATTTCAAAACGAAAAGGCCAGTCTACTAAAGGCAAAGAGGATGAGGAGACACAGCAGCCAAACTCAAATCTAACAAACATGTAATGCTCAAGGAAAGTTCTGAAGCGATTGATTCTACCAGCTGTTTTATAATGCTGCTTCTGCCTGGTTTGAAACTTTTAACATTAATGTACAGGTAAAAACTTTTATAATAAGTTGGTTTATTTTAGCAAGCAAACCTCTAGGTTGGCCAGCACACAGGCTCCTAGGTTTGCACAAGGGTCTTCTGTAGATAGCCCTAACCACACAGAACGGGTGCAGCAGCTCAGCAGTTTGCTAAACACAGGTACCCATAGCCACAGCACCTGTGGAGTCCTCTAGCCTAAGGACTAAGAGGCCACAGGCAATGCAGGAGATATAGGGAGGCAAAAACAGCTTCAGAAAAGGAAGCTAAGGCCAAGAGGAGTAAGAGAGCAACAGCAAGTCCCCAGGTTCCTGTAGGAGGGGCAGACATGAAGGTGCTGGAAGGACACGGCAGTGGATCATGCCAAGCTGTTGAAGAGGGGACAGAGCTGTCTGGCTCCGGGGTCTAAAAATCCACGTTCCACAACATGTGAAACCCCAATTAGGGATACTGAAACACCCTTCCTGCCCAACTCCACCGTATGGAGAGATGGAAGAGGCAAGTAGGTCCACACAAACAAGACGCACCAGCTGCCCCAAGCTCCCCAGTCATCTGCTTAGGGACCATCTGGAGTCAAGAATGTCTCACAGAATGTGGAACCCTGTAATTCTCACCATGTACTCACATCTCGCTAGATCAGTGACAAGGAGATTGGGGGCAGGAGCAGGGAGCAACACATTCTTAACAATTCAGAGGTGTGTGGGGTTTTCTCCTTTGGGATAACAGGAAACAGCAGAAGCAGACAGGGTGATCCTTCTAAAATGAAAAACTTTCCCCTCCAAAGTAAGCCATTCCTGAAACCCTACTGCTGGAGGAAGAACGCAGCAATCAAGCAGCGCGGGTGAAAGACCGTCAAAAGCATCCATTTGCAAACCTGCCTTAATGTTCTTACCAAAATACTGGACCCAAAGTGCATGTCCTCAATGTCCGTGCCTGCTCCAAGCCAGGCCAGCGAGTTTGAAACTCTGTGAGCCATTGGTTCTGCCACCAGACTTCACAGAGGGGCAAACTACCCCCTAAGAGGGACGACACCTTGCTGGTGGCATGGTCAGGACAAGAATCCAGGACTTGGGGCTCTGCAGGCTTCTCTCCTTTTGCTGGTTGGGACACGTTCTTCCAGCAGCAGCTCCAGATTTTCCACAAAAGGGGGTTCGGTGGCTGTGGGAAGGGGTTAGGACCTAGGTTGAAGCTATACTTCTGTGCTTTTTTCCTGAGATCATATGTTCACATGGGGGGATTTTTAAAGGAGTTGGTAAAGACTATGGGAGGATGAAGTACCCTAAGCTAGAATGCCTTGTCTCTAATATAACAGGCTTTGAGAAATATTTGCTCAGCTGATTTCCAAGGAAGCAAGAACCTAAAGACTGATAGGGCCCTTCACGGCTTCAGTACTCAAAGGCAGCAGCCTCCTTCCCTGAGGAGAACCAGGTTAAGTCATCAAGGCAAAGGGCCATCTGGGCCTCAGGCCAGAGGATGAGGATGAAAACATACACGGACGCCACACCTGTCAGATGCACAGGCAACTTCAGTGAGTGAACTGAGCCCCTGACCACATTCAAAACCATGAAGATCTGTGATCAGCATCATACAATCAATTTCTATTTGTTCCTGCAACACACAAGAAATGTCTAGAAGATGGTCACCACATTTGGAGGCTATATTTGCATGCTCTGACTTAAAATGTTGCTATGTGAGATAGAAAAACACTACTGGCAATGGGGGAGAAGACACCATTCAAAGAAATAGTCAGTGTCCTTCAGGGCAGCAGAAAGGGCTGTGGAGGCCCCAGGACCACATCAGAAGACTGATCAAGTGGGAAGGGACACAGGGCCCCATTCTATCTAGTTTACAGTCCTTTAAGACAAACTTGGGGTCACCTATTTGGTGGGTACCTCTGTTCAGCAGCCTACCCTGTCCTTATCCATCATCCCTGTGCCTAGGATCTGGCCCTCCTCCATGAATGATCTCGTGGGGACAACAATGAGACAACTGACTCCACTTTGGTGCCAACCTCTGGCCCAGTCCAGGGGAATTTAAATTCCCTACTGCTATTAACCTACACAGCCACTGCAGGCAAAAACTTACCCTGGACCACATTCCTATGTACCTCTGTTAAAATACAGGGTCTATCTGCCCCTCTGCCGTCTGAGCTGAGGCTGGTCAGAAGCATTTCAGAACATGCTCTCAGCTGGTTTTGCAAAGCTGAGATTCAATTCTCCTGAGTTGCTCCTGGAAGGACATGCAGGCACCACAGCACAGTACAGTCCCACTTGCTTTGAAATCACATTGAGTTTACAAATTAAGAAACAGCTCAGTCTGGCACCAGATAAGGAATGAGAATAAAAAATTAACTTGGCCATATTCTTCCTCATCAGTGATACTGGGCTCTTCTATGACATGGGCTTTTTGATCATGAGTAGGCGTGTAGATATTCTTAGCTGGACACCAAGCTAAGGGAAAATGACAGTCACTCTCCAACATTTGTAAGTACTTAGAAGTTTACTTCCTCTCATATTTATTCGTGACTCTTCCAAAGGAGTGCTGCCTGCTTTTTCATCCCTCAAATCTGGGCGCAAACACTGCACACATGTCTTTATAAATACGCATATTTTCCCACTGAAAATGTTTCGGCTCTAGGAATACATTTTAAAACCTATATTTTCCCCTCCCCAGTTTACCACACCCTGTTTTTCCTGGCAAAGCCATCAGAATTTGAAGTCCAGTAGAGAATTTCCTTTTGATTCCATCAGAATAGAGCAACATTGGCATCATCCTTCAGTCATTTCACATTTCCCTCAGGTTAAAGTGGGTTTATGACCACGAACACTTCGTATTAATAAATGTCTCAGCACACCCAAGCCTGAAAATCTGATCTAAACCTCCTTAACTTGAATTCCATCCATAATCCACAACTTCTTCAGAAAAAAAACTCTTCCAGCTTCTCTCCCCTCTAGCCCAAGAAACAGCCTTAACAGCGAGCGATTTCATTCTCATACTTTTTGCTCTGCTTGACTTTGCTCCTCATGGCAAAAGCTGAGTTTGAAAGGCCAAAGAGCCACAGTGCAAATTCTAATGGCACCAAACAAGCTTCGGTTAAACACATTTCTAAGAAAAAGAAGACCAAGTTTCTGAACCCCACAGAAGATTCAGGCCTTTGTGTCTAAGTGTGGGTCATCCCTGAGCTTTTTCTGGAACAGATTCGGCGTTTCTACTGCCCCTCCAGCAGTCTGGACGGTGCCTAGATCTGAGACCTAAACATGCCCTGTTATGTGGCCAAGACTTACTGGAGCTCATTTAAGCTTATCATCCCTTAGTTTTTTGGCGGAAAACAGGGTCACCATGCTCACCCCTAAAACATACCCTGGACGTCGTGCTCACTTGGAAAACATCTTAGGGTGATGGATGGGTTTCCCTCCTTATCTTGGAAGACACCTTTTCCTTCCTGTTGCCTGGCTTGGCAATTTTACTTTCCCCATACATCTCATCACAAGTATTCATGTTAGTATATATCATATGCTGAGTGCCTTCACGGGCAGGCACGGGATGGGCGTTATTATCCCTGTTTTACACAGTGGAAGCTGAGGCTCTAAGAAGTTAATTCACCCACCGCCATACAGGTAGTAAGTAGCAGAGCTGGATTAAAACCCAGGCTTGTCTGGTTTAAAACTGCTTGTTGTTTCCACTTTGGTCAGCCTCGCTTACGACAGCTCCAGGAGAAGTCTCTGGAGTCCGTGCGAGCCGGCGGATCAGGTCTAGATGGAGGTTCTTTAACGACCCCACCTCTCGGCGATCTCTTAACCAACTCCCCCAGCGGAACTCCCATTCCCCGACCTTGGGCTCTGGGGCTCCCCTCCCACCCACTGCCATTCCTGCCTTTTCCTTTCCAGCCCCTACCAGCTGGGGCGGCCTCACGCCGGCATGTGCCCCCCGGGCCGGGGCGCCTCGGGGCGCCAGGCGGGGAAGAGGGTCCGCGGCCAGGCCCGCACCTACCTCGTCCCCGAAGCGCACCACCTTCTGGCCCGTGGGCCCGCGCAGGCCGGGGAAGCGCGTGAGCTCCTCCGAGTCCCCGGGGTCTCGGGGCGCCGGAGCGCGCGGCCCCACCAGGCACCGGTCGATGATCTCGTCCTGCTGCGCGGGCGGCAGCCGCGCCCACTCGGGCCCGTACTTCTCGCGGATCTTCTCCTTGTCCTGCATGATCTTCCTGGCCATGGGGCTCAGCGACGAGAAGTAAGTGAAGCGCTTTCGCTCCCGGTCGTCAAGAGGCCGGTTCCCGCTCATGACCGCCGAGCGCGAGGCCGCGATAGCCGCCGCCATGGACGCCATGCCCGGCCTGCCTGCCGCTCCCGGCCCGCGCCCCGCCCCGCGCTGTGCCCGCCCCCGCCCCGCCCCGCGCCGCCCAGAGCCCCGCCCCCTCCGGGAACCCCGCCCTGCACAGCCGCGGACCCGGGTCTCCAAGCCAACCCATCTCCCCAAGCCCCGGGACCCCGGCCCTCCGCGGCCCCCTCCCCGGGAGCTCCTCCCTCCGCTCCCCTCCCCCTGCCACCCCCTCGCGGACCCCAATGGGTCCCCCTTTACGCCTCCATAGTGGATTCCCGCGGTGCCAGCAGGTTTCGGGTTCCCCTTAGCCGGCTGAGGTGGTGGCCGGCGTGTCCCCGAGCCGGCGCTTGGCGCCCTGAGAGTGTGGCCGTGGTTAATTCCCGGTAGTGACCGCCATAGCGCCACGTGGCCACTGCTTGACAAAGGAAACTTTTTTCAACCTCCAGTGAGCCTAAGAAAGCCCCAGCATTTCGGGCCGAGCCGCTGGCTGCCTGGCTTCTGTTTTTACTCCTTTCCTTCTGTCCCTTTCCCGGACGAGCCACACCTTCTCTGCTTTCTCTGGGCCAGTCCGGGATGCTGGGCCCGGGGCCTGGCGCGGTGAGCTGCAGATACCCGGGGCCGCAGGGCAGCCCGGAGGCGGGAGGGAAACGTGGAAGGCTAGACCCGTGCGGGGCGTCTGGTCCTCGCCTCCCCTCAGGGCCGGGAGTGTGCATGAAGTAGCCGGTAGCCCAGGTGCCTTTCCCCAACCCAAGGAGCTCAGAACTCTTGGCAGTTCGATGTTCGCAAACAAACCAAAGAGGAGCAGAAAGTTTTTAGACTCAGAGGCGACATCCCAACAGTAGGGGGCCGGGGTTTGTAATTTTGAGGTGTGTCCCAGACCACAAAATTAAAATTATAGAGAGCCCCTACTTCCCCCAGCCCCCTCTCTCCGTCTGACTGATTTTAACAAGACTAACAGGACTCAGGTGAGAATTGTGTCCACTCGTAAAATAAACAAAATAAAAAAACAGCATTTCAGCTGTTACTTAGAGTCTTTGCTTGGATAATTCTGAACACAGAGTAGAAATAACTTGCAAAGTCCTATTTTAAATGTGAGATGGCCTCATCTTCCGGCCCAGAAATCCTCAGAATATTTTTGGAATGTCATGAATGTGGCAGGCTCTACAGTTAAAGACATTATTATCAACAGTGTTCACAACATAATATATTGAAGCAGGGAAAGGCAAGAACCACCAAATATAGCCTCCACAGTAAGTGACGGGTTGTTTATGAGACCGGAAGTTTAAGGACAGTTTTTTGGGGTATGATCTTCTGTTTAAGTTGATGCTACAGAGACTCAGTACACTGACCTGAACCCCACTGATTTCTCTCCTCTAATCCTTGTTTAATAATGTAGGTAATATTTAAAGATGTATTCTTGAAATTTAATTAACATTCCCAGGCTTGCTTTGATATTCACATGAGAAGCTGCCTGTACCCTTAGAAACTTGGTCTCATGATGTTTTCAAAGCAGTTGTAGAGATAATTGTTGCTTTCAAAAAGAAAAAAACACAACCCCATGAGGTGTTCTGGGTCTGGCAATAATTGATTGTCAAAGAAGTTTTCAAGATAATAAAAGCGTGAGATAATTCAGGGACATTGGCCAAAGTATGTAAAGTCTGTGATCTGAATGATAAGGGGGTAACTAAAAGAAAAATTCTTCCAGATTATAAGAAGAAACCCAGGGGAATTAAAATATGGCTCTAACAGATGACTTGGCTGAAATTAGAAACATTTTTTTTACATATATCTTTATCTACTCCTGGAGGGAATAAAAATAGCCAAACTCCAGCCAGGAACGGTGGCTCACGCCTGTAATCCCAGCAGTTTGGGAGGCCAAGGTGGGCGGATCACGAGGTCCGGAGATTGAGACCATCCTGCCTAACATGGTGAAACCCCATCTCTACTAAAAATACAAAAATTAACTGGCCATGGTGGCATGTGCCTGTAATCCCAGCTACCCGGGAGGCTGAGTCAGGAGAATCGCTTGAACCGGGAAGTCGGAGGTTGCAGTGAGCCAAGATCGCACCACAACACTCTAGCCTGGCGACAGAGGGAGACTTAGTCTCAAAAAAACAAAAACAAAAAAAACCCAAATTCCAAATATGTAATTAAGTGATATGATCTGAATGTTTACATCCCCCAAAATTCATATGTTCAAATCCTAACTGGTAAGATGATGTGGAGCCTTTGGGGAGATGTTTAGGTCAGGAGGGCAGAGCCCTCATGAGTGAGACTGGTTCCCCTATAAGAGACTCAAAGGAGCTCACTTGCCCCATCCACCGTGTGACCAGACAGCAAGAAGGTGCCATCAGAAGGCACAACCTATGAGCCAGGAAGCAGAGCCAGACCCCAAGTCTGCGGATGCCTTGATCTCAGACTTCCCAGCTTCCAGGTCTGTGAGAAATAAATTCCTATTAATGATAAGCCACTCCGTTTATAGTATTTTGTTATAGTGGCCCGAATAGACCAAGACTTCAAGTAAAATAGTGCGGGATTGCTGTAGTACTAAGAACCTGTCTCAGTCCCTTTGGGACATGGTATCATAGACTGGGTGACTTCAGCAACAAATATGTATTTCTTACAGTTCTGGAGGCTGGACGTCTGACATTAGCATGCCAGCGTGATCAGATTCTGGTAAGAGCCCTCTTCTGGGTTGCAGACTGCCAGCTTCTTGTTATATCCTCACATGGCGGGAAAAGGGATACAGCAAGCTCTCTTATGACTCCTGTAGGGCACAAATCCCTTTCCTAAAGACTCCATTCTCATAACCTCATCTAGTCCTAATTACTTTCTTCAGGCCTCACCTCCTAATACCATCACGTTGGTATTAGGTGGGGTTTCAACATAAGAATTTTGAGGGGACACAAGCGTTTAGTCTGTAACATCTTCTTAGGTAAGAATTTGGATGGAGGCCGCCTAAATGATCTTTCTTTGTGAATGTGGTTTGGCCAGTAGACTCTCTCTGTTCACAAAATGAAGAGGCTAACACGTGGTCCCGGACCCATGGAAATGCTTTCAAACCTTGCAGTGGTCCAAAGAGCATTCCTTTAATCATTAGCATTTTACTGAGGCATTTGCTACTTTATGTTAAGCAGTATAGGGGGAGATGAAAAGGGTGTGGGAACAGCGTTAGTTCAGTGATCAGGGTCCCACACAAGATCGGCTTTCCAGGGCTTTGAGCACACTCTAGCAGGTCTGTGTAAGCAGCCTCAGGTTTTCATAAGTGCTCTGGTTTCATATTTGTCTCCTCCAAAACTCATGTTGAAATTAAATCCTCAGTGTGGCAGTATTGAGAGGTGGAGCCCTTAACAACTGATTGGGTTATGAAGGCTCTGCTCTCATGAATGGATTAATCCATTCATGGACCAATACTGGGTTAATGGATTAATGGGTTATGGAAGTGGGACTGGTTGCTTTTTTGTATTTGTGTTTTTTATGGGTTTTTTTTGGGGGGGTTGTTTTGTTTTGTTTTGTTTTGTTTTTTTGAGACAGAGTCTCGCTCTGTCGCCCAGGCTGGAGTGCAGTGGCGCGATCTCGGCTCACTGCAACCTCCGCCTCCTGTGTTCAAGCGATTCTCCTGCTTCAGCCTCTCGAGTAGCTGGGGCTGCCACCATGCCCAGCTAATTTTTTGTGTTTTTAGTAGAGACAGTTTCACTGTGTTAGCCAGGATGGTCTCAATCTCCTGACCTCGTGATGCACCCGCCTTGGGCTCCCAAAGTCTTGGGATTACAGGCGTGAGGCACTGCACCCAGCCAACTGGTGGTTTTATAAGAGCAGAAAAATATGAACAATCATGCTCAGCCCTTCACCATGGGATGCCCTGCACCATCTGGGGACTCTGCAGAGAGTCCCCACCAGCAAGAAAGACCTCTCCAAATGCAGCCACTCAAACCTGGACTTGTCAGCCTCCATAATTGTAAGAAATGAATTCCTTTTCTTTTTCTTTTTGTATAAATTCAGGGGGTACAAGTGCAATTTTGTTACATGGATATATCGCCTAGTGATGAGCATTCCCTGAAAAAGGTACATTGCACCCATTAAGAATTTCTTATCACTTACCCCCTCCCACCTTTTTTTTCTTTACAAATTATCTAGTTTCAAGTGTACTGTTTTAACCAGAAAATGGACTAAGACAACATGGTATTCGTTCCTGGAATGCTTTTCTAAGCAATTAGGGAGGCCAGATATGGTGGCCCATGCTTGTAATACCAGCACTTTGAGTGGTCAAAGCAGGTGGATCACTAGAACCCAGGAGTTTGAGACCACTCTGGGAAGCATGACGAAACCCCGTCTCTACAAAAAATATAAAAATTAGCCAGGTGTGGTAGCGTGCACCTGTAGTCCCAGCTACTTGGGAGGCTGAGGTGGGAGGATCACTTGAACCCAGGAAGGTCAAGGCTGTTGTGAGCCAAAATCACACCACTGCACTCCAGCCTGAGTGACAGAGCTGTCCCCACCACCTCCCCCACTCAAAAAAAAAGAAAAAAAATTAGGGAGACATAGCAACAAGTGCTTTAACTGAGTCAAACTGTCTCTGGTGTCCTGAGCTGTGGAGTTCTTCCTTGTGTAGTGCCATTTCAGTCATTTTCCTCAGAAATGTTCTTGAGTGACCACTAGAATGCAAACTTTACAATAAGGAGAACCTTATCTGTCTTGTTTACTGTTGTAAACAATAATGCCTTATTCATAGTGAAGGAATTATGAATTATGAAGGAATGAATAAGTATTCCATAATTGGCATCATTAATTCCCTCTCTACAGAAAACTGAGGCATCAACAGAAGAGACCCACCTAAGCTTGTCCGCGACCACCCGCTCACCTCATAGTTTGGGGCGGAATTGAGATCACGGAACAGGGGTTCCTTTGTCTTTTGTTAAATCTGTAACATTGGATTGATGTGTCTAAGGTTAACCATTGGATATAATAATAATGATATTAAAAACTGACCCTAACGGCACGATGTATTAAAGTTTCCAAGTCACTCATTTGGAAGTCAAGTCAAACATAGCACTAATTTTTCAGTGTAACAATCGAATACCCAAAGTGATAGCCAACATTCCCATTACACGTCTGACATCTTGGCTCACAGTCATGGCCCTGGAACTCTACTCCCTAGAACAGTCCCATGTAAAAAATCTATTAATCCCAGAGCTTTGAGAGGCCAAGGCAGGACTATGGCTTGAGGCCAGGAGTTTGAGACCTGCCGGGACAACATAGTGAGACCCCATCTCTAAAAAAATAAAATAAAATAATTAGCCAGGTATGGTGGCACACACCTGTACTTCTAGCTACTCGGGAGACTGAGGCAGGAAGATTGCCTGAGCCTATGAGTTTGAGGCTACAGTGAGCTATGATCATGTCATTGCACTCTAGCCTGGGTGACAAAGCAAGACCCTGTCTCTAAAAAACAAAAAAAAATTTATTGAGAGAGAGAGACAGCAAGTCCGGCTGGTCTCGAGGAAGAGAAATAAACCTCTACAAGAAAACTGCCACACCCTGTTTGAGCCCAACCTGTTCACCCTCAAAGACAGAATGACGGTCTTCCCCCTTCTGTCTGCACTCCTGGCTGTTCACAGAGCACAATAACAGGGAAATGCTGTCTGTTCTACTCATGTCTTTCTGGTGTCTTCCAGTAGAAATTCACTTTATCATTGAAAATAATTACTTATATATTTGTTTCTTTGGCATTTGTTTACCATATTCTCATGTTTTATCTTATCTCCCTGCTTAGAAAAGTGAAATTGACATTATTGAGGATCTCCTCTGCAACAGGCACTGTGAAATCACATTAGTCGGATGTCGTCCATTAGTCAGACATTTTTCTATTAGATGTTTTGTCTATGTTTTAATGAGAACCTGCTATCAAAGAACTAACTTCTGTTTTCTTTCCCAGCTTGGCTTAAAGGAGTACTTTAGGACTAAGAACAACAGGATGAAAACAGCAGCTAAAGTAGAACACACTGGCAGAGACGTTCATATCCTCAAGCTGTGCTTCTGAAGCTCAAGCATGGCAGAGTGGCCTTGTTAAATCAGAGTTCAGGGCGCCACCCCGACAGTTTCTGATTCAGTAGGTCCCCAGTAGGGACCAAGAACCTTTTTTTTTTTCTTTTTCTTTTTAATAGAGTCAGGGTCTTGCTATGTTGCCCACATGGGTCTCAAACTGAAGCAATCCTCCCACCTCGACCTCCCAAAGCACTGGAATTCCAGGCATGCCACCGTGCCTGGCCAAGAACTTTAGTTTTTAACAAGTTTCCAAATGATGCTGGTCTACTGGTCCTGAGACCACACTCTGAAATTGGTGGGATAGGAGGCTGGGATCTTTATCCATTGACTCAACTCCCTTTCCCTATGGTTGAAAGTTGTCCTAGGGTCTTCCCTGGGAGGGCTGGAGACTGACAAGATTCAAACGTTTTGGTGGAAAGTCCCAAGACAGGGAAGTGGGGTGTGCTTGAAGTGGGGCACTGCCATCACCCACCTACCCACCACAGAGGTGGGCTCAAAGGTAAGGCGTGGCTCACAAAAATCTTCTGCTAAGTACCTGTCTGTGCCTCCATTTCTTCCTCTTTAAGATGGGGGTAACTATACCAGTGTTCTAGGGTAACATGTCACTACCCTTGAATACAGCGTTCCTCCCTGTCATGACTCAAGGACAGGTTACCAGACCGGAGCCTCCAGCAATCCAGGAGCACAAACAAGGACACCTTAAAACAAAACTTGTGTCCAGGGTACCCTTCGCTGCCTCATAGGAAATCAAAATGGCCTGGTAGACAACTGTTCATAAGGACAAGAGCCAGCATCACTGCCTTTGAGTCCCAACCTACTCAAATCCATTTTCTGCACTGTACCACCTCATCATATCCCGGATATTGTTAGTGTCATGTCATTTCATGACTCAGGAGCTGCGGGTGACTTTGGTAAGAGTAGAGCAGTCGCTGTCTCATCTGTCACCTCCTCCCCTCACCTCTGTGCAGCCAACATCCAGGGAGCCTGCCTCTTGCTGTCCCTTTCAAAGCTTTCTGGGTCTCTCTTCTGTGCCTTTGATTAGGTCTTTCATGCTGCCCAGAACACTGTCTCTTTCTCCCATGCCAGTGACATCCATTACTTTCTTCAAGGTCTGGCTCAAAACTCAGCACTCGGCCAGACACAGTGGCTCACGCCTGTAATCCCAGCACTTTGAGAGGCCGAGGCGGGCAGATCACGAGGTCAGGAGATTGAGACCATCCTGGCTAACACAGTGAAACCCTGTCTCTACTAAAAATACAAAAAATTAGCCGGGCGTGGTGGGGGGTGCCTGTAGTCCCAGCTACTGGGGAGGCTGAGGCAGGAGAATGGCGTGAACCTGGGAGGCAGAGCCGAGATCGCGCCACCGCACTCCAGCCTGGGCAACAGAGCGAGACTCCGTCTCAAAAAAAAAAAAACAAAAAACTCAGCACTCTTGGGAAATTTCCCCTCCAGGGAGACAGGGTCACACAGGGCACAGAGAACCTACGTGGGAGGCAGAAGCCCTAGGTTTGTTTATGTCCTGGTTCAGACACTTTGCAGCCTCATAGATGACATTAAACAAGCTCCTTAGCCTCATAGATGACATTAAACAAGCTCCTTAGCCTGTTATCTTACTTTGGGCTACCCTAAAAGCAGAGACTATGATATGGACTTGGATATGTGTAGTTAATTTGGGAAGTGATCCAGGGAAGCCAGAATGAAGGATGGGAAGTAGGAAAAATCAAACAATTATGTGTCATTGAGCCCACTGCCACTGTGGGCTACTGGAGATCAGTCACACGGGGCAGTCTCTGTGAACCGTGTTACAAGCCCCTCAGAATTGGCCCCCCAAAGAATAGGAGGCTGGGATCTTTATCTGTTGACTCAACTCCTATTCCCCATGGTTGAAGGTTGCCCTAGGCGCACCCCTGGGGGCTGACAAGACCCAAAGGCTTTGGAGAAAGGCCCTGAGACAGTGAAGTGAGTTGTGTTGGAGGTGGAGCGCCATCATCACTCACCTGCCCACCACAGAGGTGGGCGAAGGGGTGACGTATGGCTCACAAAAATCTTCTGCTAAATACCTGTCTGGGCCTCAGTTTCTTCCTCTTTAAGATGGGGTAACTATCCACGTTCTAGGGTAGCATCAAATGACAGAGGTGACATATGCGAAGGCCCCTCCCTCAGCACACACCAGCCACGCCAGCGTCCCTGACTCTGTGTCCACTCGACACTTACAGCTGTTGTATTTGTCATGTCTGCCTGCATGTACGGTCTCTCAGTGTTATCTATGGCTATTTCAGGTCTTTTACCTTAGCTGAAGTTAAGGGCAGGGTTCTTCTTTTTCTGTCACCCATCCCAAAGTGCCTGCTACACAGCTGAATGCCAAGTATGCCCTTGGTACAAATGGGTGTCCAGTGAACTTGCTGTCTCAAAACAGTCATCTGTGAGCCTGTTCTTCTCCGTGGAGATGTCCCGCACGGCCATGGAGAAGCCACAGGCAGCGTCCTAGCCTGCTTCTTACAGCTGAGAGACCAGCTCCAACATTGCGTGAGCCCATTGCCAAACTGCTGGTGAAGTGCCGTGCGCTGTGGCAAACACATGGCAGCCTGGGGAGGGAAATCTTCTGACGCCTTGAGCCCTGGCAGGGCAATGGGCAGTAGATCAAGCTGGCCTGCCCCGCGTGGGCCTTCAGCAGGGATGCGGGCGAGGCTCCCAGAGGACGATGACTCATGCCTGCATCTGTGGCTGGTTATTCCAGATGCTGCCCTGCAATGGGACTGTTCTCTGCTCTCCTGACCCCCGGCACCGGTACAGCATGGGAGTGCATGAGAGTGAGCTTTGGTTTCTTTAGGGGAGTCACTGCGTAATTGGAGAGCAGTGTTCATGGGCAAGACAAAGGAGGGCCGGCGGGAGTGAGGGAAGACGAGAAGATGATGTTCCAAACTACTCTCGGCATAAAGTGTGCTTTGAATATTTTGGGCTATTTTTCCAACTGTAGGGAGAGTTTTCCCTGAGACACTGATTTGTCACCAAGGCAAGTGATGCTGGGTCTGGGGTGCTCTCTGCACCTACAGCCTGGAACAGAATCATCTTCTCTGGGCAAAACCACGTGACTCACATGAGACTCAAAACTGGACCCTTCTTTCTGTCTATACCATACTTAGCAAAGACAACAGGCTTAACTGCTCTGTGAAAAATGCTAAACAACTTCTCAGAAGCAATAAACATCTCCTACCTACCTGAATGTTTACATTTAGGCAGGCCTTTAAGATTATTAGCCTCTATAAAAATATACAGGCATACCTCAGAGATAATTCAAGTTCAGTTCCAGACCACTGCAATAAAGCAGATATCACAATAAAGCAAGTCACATAAATGTTGTGGTTCCCCAGAGCTTATCAAAGCTGTGTTTGCACTATACTATAGCCTCTTAAGTGTGCAATGATATTATGTCTTTAAAAAAAGTACATACATTATTTTAAAAAGACCTTATTGACAAAAAATGCTGACAGAGACACAAAGCGAGCATATGCTTTTGGGAAAATGGCACCGATAGACTCATTCGATACAGGGTTGCCGTGAATCTTCAATTTGTAAAAAACATAGTATCTGTGAAGCACAATAAAGTGAAATGCAATAAAACAAGGTATACCTGTAAATAACTCTAGAATCAGTTATTTACTCTTTTTTCCCTTCACCTGGAATTCCTACCTGGTTATCTCCAACTACAGTAATCCTGTCCTTAGGACCTTGCTCAAATGCCCCCTCCTCCAGGAAGTCCTCATGATCACCTCCACCCAAAAGAGCTCATGATCACCTCCACCCAAAAGAGCTCTTCCCTGGAGACAGAGGGAGGGCAGGCACAAAAGAGACAGTTTGTCTCCTTTATAGTTTGACCTCACATAAATTTTGGTGTCCTGGAAAGAATAATGCCAACATTTCCACATTATACATGTGGAAATGGCTTTAAACTCATATAAATCTTTGGTTTAATAACCGTGTATAAATGCAGTTAGAGAGAGAGGGAGGATGAGGGAGATTTAAAAATAAGAGGCCAACGGAGAGGAGGCTATTAAACTATGTGGCAATGATTTATTGATTGAGAAGTAAAGGGAATTCCTCTCTTCTTCTAAATGATCGGTTTCCAACTTCTAAACACTCCCAGATGTGGAATGCATGTTTCTTCCTTCCATTCCTCTCTGCAGGCCGCCCTGACATTTGTTAAATGGGCTCCTGGGTCCTGGTTTGCAAATGTCACCACTTTGAGATCCGTAGATGGTCACCCCTGGCTCCCCTTGGGGAGTGTCCTGGAATCCACCAGCTCCATCTGCTCGACGAGAGACTTGAGTTTGTTCTGTTACCTCTTTCATCATTAGCCAAAGCTCTGGGACTTGGTTAAAACTTTAGGCAGTTAAAAAGACTGACTTATGGAAATAGTAGTATTTTCATTATATTATCCGCTTGAATTTATGTTCTTGAATTCCATTAACCTGAAATATATCAAAATACCAAGATGTTATGAAGAATGGGAACAAATATAGAAAAGTGAAAACAGTTGTCTGTGAAGTTTCTGCAAGATGAGAAGTAAGGGAGGACAGCCTTCCCTCTCAGACCGCTCCCCACCTTCGGGTCCATGAAAATCACTGGCCAGAGCCTCAGGGGAGCCTTCAGTTAATCCTTTTTAAATGAATGAGAGGTGGATGGAGGAGGGCATCTTGCCTACAAGTTGGCCCCCAAATGTCATGTTGTATTAGTAATTCAGCTCATGGCTTCATACTGCAGGTCTACTCAAGGAAAAAGTTATGTCATGCTTGCAATGGTCTTCAAAGTATGCCGTCCTTTTCTTTCCTCTTCCACTGCCAGTAGCATACTCCAGGTCGAATTGTCTATCTGGTGTGCCTGGTCTTCCCAACTCCGGGTTACTCCCTCTCCAACCACCCTGCGCCCCTCTGCTGACCTCCTCCTCTTTCACAGACCCTCTGGTTGGGTGTCTCTATTTTTGTTATTACTTTAGATAGCAGCTCTTTCTGGCCTTCACTAGCCGTCACCAGTGACAGCGCATCACCAAAGCCCTGGGTACAGACCATCCTCATTGTGACCTTTGTGCTTTGGTTTGCATCAGACCATTTGGTTAGAAAGCTGCTCTTCCTCAGGCCCACCTGTCCAAGTTCTACCAATTTCTGAAGATCTGGATTAAATGCCATCTCACCGACCTTTACCACATCCCCTCTCCTCTATGCTATGGCCACTGTTGCTGCCATGGCCACAGCAGGAAGCAGACTGTGGGTACTGACTGCCACATAAGGACAACAGTCACGCAGCTCTGGCAACCCCTGAGCAGTTGCTGCAAGGAGGTCACCTGATGACACAGGTGGCAGTGTGCCCACATGGACAAGCAGTCCCCAGAGAACCTCCTTGCCGCATGTTGTCCCCATCCCCCTTCTCCCTTTGGGTCTGGCACCTACAGTGGCTGTCACCTTCCGCAATGCCCATGTGAACTTCCTAGCAACAGGGCATTCCTATTGCCAACAAAAGAAATATGGAGGGCTCTGATTAAGCTCTTTTGAAAACATCATAAAATAGAGATCAAATCAAGGAAGCTACATTTCAGAAACATTAGTTATGTTCCTATATCAATAAACAATCGCTATATGGGATCCACTATTGCAAAATCTCCCAATCTCCTCAGAAAAAGCAAAAACCACCCTTGCCATGTATCCTGTATTTGGGGGAAAATCAAGGAACTCCCTGAGATTAATCGTACCTACTTAATAGAAACCTTCATCTGAGAAGAACTAAGTACTTTGGACATGTTAGCACGTAGGTCCTAATAATATTCCTATTAAGAAGAAAGAGGTTAAATTTACTTCACCTAATGGTTTTGGAAAGTAGTCTAGAGACAGAGAAAAAGTGATCTACTCAAGCTCAGGGAATATCTCAGTGTTAGTGATGAGAATAAAACTCAGAGGCTGGAATCTCAAACTAGTGTGCTATCACAGTATGTTATTCAGTGCACACTCATTCATTCATTCATTCATTGTGTGCCAGACACTGTGCTAGGCTCCCAGGAACAATGAGCATAAGACCCAGCTCTTATCAAGCTTGTCATCTAATAGATGAGGAAGAGAATGAAAAGCAAGTGCACAGACAAAAGCGCTAGGCTGTGCTAAGTGCTATGAAGGAAACAAGCATCCATTGAATTCTTACGGTGCCTGTCATTTGTTCTCATAGCATCCCTATGAAGAAAGTATTTTACAAGTAAAAAAGCAGAATCTCTACAAAGTCAGGTGCTTGCCCAAGGCCTCACCACTCACAAGTGACAGAGCAGGAATCTAAACACACTATCCTTTCCCTCCAACAGCCATTCACCATGGAGCCAAAATGCATCCACGCACTCCCAGAGCCAATCTCGGAAGGACAGACAAACACCAGGACTGTGCCAGAACTCCCTTTTCCTTCTAGTGTTGTGTCTCTTCTTCCCTGTTCATCAAGGAGAAGAGGCTGGTGGGCAGCACAGCCTAAGGAAGGAATGGTGTCTGTCTTCAACGCTTAGGAAGCTTTGAGACATTCTCCAAACTCCAGCTCCAAAGAATATGCCCATTCTAAGCAGTATATACACAGCAGAGTTAAGAAGCTTTAGTAGGGGCCAGTGTGGTGGCTCACACCTGTAACCCCAGCACTTTGGGAGGCTGAGGTGGGTGGATTACTTGAGATCAGGAGTTTGAGACCAGCCTGGCCAACATGTTGAAACCCTGTCTCTACTAAAAATACAGAAAATTAGCTGGGCATGGTGGTGCATGCCTGTAGTCCCAGCTACTCGGGAGGCTGAGGCAGGAGAATGACTTGAACCCGGGAGGCGGAGGTGGCAATGAGCCAAGATCGCACCACTACACTCCAGCCTGGGTGACACAATGAGATTAAAAAAAAAAAGACAAACAAAAAGAAAAAAAGCAGCAGCATTAGCAGGTGCCTCTGAAACGGGAAAGGTTCCCTTGTCCCTCACAGGGCATGCAATGGGATATGGCTCACTTCTTCAGTGCCCCGCTGCTCAAACCTCAAAGCATACAGATGGGCAGGCTGTGGGGCTCTGACCCCACGGCAGTATCGAGGGGTGAGGGTTTACAGCTGAAGCCCCAGTGGGCGTGTGTTACAGGATGCTCTTTTAGTTTAGCCGTCCGTAGGCGGCTTGTGTTAGTCAGCTCAGTTGGACCCCTGCCTTATCACAAGGACAGAGGGCTTTCTGTATCCTGGGATTCTTGCTTTCATGTACTGGAAGAATCAGACCACACCTGCACTTGGGGAATGAGTTCAGGGTTTTATCGAGTGGAAATAGCTCTTGGCAGATGGGGGAAGCCAGAAGGGGATGGAGTGGGAAGGTTTTCCCCTGAAGTCAGGCTACTGAGCGGCCAACTCTTCTCTGACCACCCCAGCTAAACTCCAAGTTGTTCTGCTGGTCAATGCCCTGCCGGCCTGCCGATGCCTGTGAATATGCCCTTAACGTCCAGCCGCCTGTGTGTTTACCTGCTAGGGTCTCGGGGTTTTTATAGGCACAGGATGGGGACGTAGCAGGCCAGGGTGGTCTTGGGAAATGCAACGTTTGGGAGGAGAACAAAAATCCCTGTCTTCACCTAGGTCTGTGACCACGGGTCTGAGGATAGAGCCCTAGCCAGGGACCATACCCTAGGATGGAAAGACGTTCTCTCTGCCCTGGGTAGCATGATAACAAGGCAGATAAAGGCTACAATGGAAATAAGCAGAAGCCACAGTGGGCTCTGCAGAGGAAATCCATAACTTTCTTGTAGGAGAAAAAGAACAGAGGGTGAAGGATAAGGAGGTTCACCTGGCACACAGGTAGGGGAAGCATGGTGAGAAAGAGGCGACAGAGTCTCTCAGTCCTGAGAAGAGACAAAGCACGGGGCCAGAGATCACTCCGACCGCCTGGACAGGGCGCTTAAAGGAGAGGAAGTGTGGGCGGGGAAGGTGGAGTGGTGGAGACCTGGAGGGTCCACATTACATCAGAAGCTGCCTCTATTGCTTCCTCGTCTGCTTCCCTGGCTCCACTCCTTTTGGGGTGAAGAACTGGCTTTATCTCACCACACTGTCTTCTGCCTCTCCTGTATTTGCCTCACGATGGTCACAGCTAAGCTTGTGAAACTTAAAAACCAAAAGCGGGCCGGGCGCGGTGGCTCAAGCCTGTAATCCCAGCACTTTGGGAGGCCGAGGCGGATGGATCACGAGGTCAGGAGATCGAGACCACCCTGGCTAACGCGGTGAAACCCCGTCCCTACTAAAAATACAAAAAATTAGCCGGGCAAGGTGGGGGGTGCCTGTAGTCCCAGCTACTGGGGAGGCTGAGGCAGGAGAATGGTGTGAACCCGGGAGGCGGAGCTTGCAGTGAGCTGAGATCTGGCCACTGCACTCCAGCCTGGGCGACAGAGTGAGACTCCGTCTCAAAAAAAAACAAACAAAAAAAAACCAACCAAACAAAAAAAAACAAAACAAAAGCAAAACCACCTCTCTTTCTCCTACAGACACAGAGCCAAGCACATGTAAGTCCAAAGTATGCTGGGTGGCCACTTCGCTGCTGTGGCCAAGTTTAGAAATGTGTTGAAAAGGACAGCTGACCTCTGCGTTCTGCTGGGCACCCCTGTACACTCCCTCCCCTGGGCAAATGATTCCCTGGCCATGAAGGTTTGTGCCTGAGCGTGGTGGAGGAGGTCTCAGGCTGAGGAGGAAATTGTCTCCTCAAAGAGGCACAGAGGGGGCCCTGGAGCCTGGCCACCTGCATTCCAACCCCAGCACCAGTGTTCTGGAGTGTGACACCAACAGACTACCTCCTATGCCTCAGTTTCTGCGTATGTCAAATGTGATAGTAATTCCAAAAAAAACCACTGCAGGATTTTTTAATTTAGGTTAAGTTTTTAAATTTAGATTTGAAGCCAGTTGTGTGAGGAGAAGGAGCGAGCAGTCCAGGGAAATAGTTGGAAGGGAGGCTGAGAGTGGGAGGGTGAGAGCCCGCCAGCCCAAGCAACAGGGAGGGAGTGCAGAGCAGAGCTGAGTGCCTGGAGGCAATGAATCCGCCTTTGCAAAATGATGACAGTAAGAGAAATCTAACATACCTAACTCTATCTTGCTTCTAACCTTCAAGCTTTTCTTGTTTATTCCTGGGTATAGACCAAGCTAACTTTGAAAGGAATTTAGTTTATGGTTTAACCTTAAAGCAAGGATGATAATAACCCTTCCCAAAACTAAAGTGCCTTTGTAAAACTAATGAAAGTCCACAAGGTTAGGGTCATGAGAGGGACATAGGCATAGTTAAATGGAACCAGCACTGTTCTGGAAGTCAAAAAATTTGTAGCGTCCCCAATTACTCCCGTAGATAACACCACTATTGTAGAACCTAAGATTTTTTTTTTAAGGTGTTTTTCTAACTTGCATTTCTGACAACTAACTGACCCCACTGGGTCCTCTCGCCCCCACCTAGAGGGGCATGAAGACCACACCCTTGTGATTTTATCCCTAATCAATTAGCAGCACCCATTCCCTCACCCCCTGCCCACCAAATAATTCTTTAAAAATCTCAGTCTCTGAATTTTGGAGGAGACTGATTTGAGTAATAAACCCCAGTCTTCTACTTAGCCAGCTCCATTTATTCAACTATTTCTCTGTTACAATATTGCTGTCTTGGTAAATTGGCTCTATCTGTGCTTCGGGCAAGAAAAACCCATCAGACAACAGTAAAAGGGGCTGGGTTCCAAGAATGCTGGGTTGGAAGTGACCAGGCTTGCCCTGAGAGTTGCTACTTCCCCAGGACTCTTATGGTCTCAGCACCTTAGACAAGAGAGATGGCACCAGAGAGGCCCTCACATGGCACCTACCTCTTGCCCTGGGGTTTGTCCTATCTTCCTCCAAATATGAGCATGTCCTTACTTAGCCCAGGAAGGCTGAAAAGGAAGGAAGGTGCTCTGGGGGCTTCCTGTGGCTTAGCTAGGGGCACCTCTGAAGGATCAGAGATGTGGCCCAGCAGGACAGAAGCCAGCAGTGGACACTGCAGCCTGATGCAGAGGGGTTGTGGGGTGGCTTTGGGCTATTTTAGGAGGGTCAGGTCCTTATGCCTTGGAAGAGACCAAAGCTACCCCTCCACCACTAGACTGTGTTCTCTCCCTCTGCCCAGAGCTGCCTGGCTGTGTTTTCTCCTTCTGCCTCTCTGGGGCAGCCTGGCTGGAAAGAAACCAGTATTGTCCATTTGTCATCCAAATACACACCGGGCATTTCCTGCCTGTTTCCTCTGTCTCTCCAAAGTGGACAGATTCCCCTCCATTCCATTTTCTCACCACCTCCAGACTCTGGTCCTCTCCTCCCACCCTCCATCCCTACGAGCCAAGGCCCTCCCCTCAACACACTCCCATGTTTCACTCTGCCTCCTGATTGTCAAGTCTAGGTAGGCTCTTTCTCTTGTTCTCACCCTCGTCAGCCCCTCTGCTGAATGAGACAGGAGGCTGTGGTGGTTCTGGTCCCCTGGAGAAAACTCTCTTCATTCAGGCTTTTGTTGTTGTCCTGGATTTGTTTTTGCTTTTCTCACCATTTCTTTTCCATTTTCTTATTCTTCTTTAAGGTTGGAGGCCCCGCCTTTGCTCCTCTCTTCGCCTGCCCTGTCCCACATTTTCCTATAGCATCCACTGCTTCTCTGCCAGCATTTCCCCACTATGTTCCTTAGGGCTCCAAGGAATAGGAAATGCTGCCTCACAGGCAGTTGAGAGGCTGCATTTCCACCAGGCTTCCTGATTCTGCTGCTATTGTGGCCTGTGATCCACACTTTAAGTAGCAGGTTCTAGAAAACAGGTGCCATGCAGGCATCGGAATTCTCTACCTCAGAAAGTAAGAAGCATTTGGGATTTACTTGTAGTACAGTATGAGACTGCCTGGGAGAAGGAGACAGCAGGAGCCCAGGAGACTTGGGGAGAGACAGTGAGAATGGCTGCGGGCCTTCCCAACAATTTGAAATTGTTTGCACTGTGCAGGTGTGTGGGAAAGCCCCCACTGCTGCTTCTCCCTCCAATTCAAGAAAACATTCTACGTATTCAGTGTAGGACCAAAGCAAGAATACAAACAGAGGGTCCTATACCATGTCTCTAAATATCTAGAAGTTACCAACTTGACTTGAAAAATACACCTTCACAGAGACCTGGGTGTCCTGGATTGAACTGAGAAGCTTCTGAATCCTTGGACTTTCAACTGAATTGAGGATTCAGGGGGACAGGCCCCAGGTTCCTTTTCTTCCCACCCAGCCCTGACTGGCACTGAAGAGGGCCTCAGTATGGACATGTGGACACCCCAGCCCAAACAGCTGAACCACCAGAGAAATGTTGTCGTATCTGCACTTAATTCCACCCATTGGATTACATACATTCAGCAAAAGCAAACATAATAATAATAATGATTATTGGTTTTTGTTTTGTTGTTTTGAGACGGAATCTTGCTGTGTTACCCAGGCTGGAGTCTGGTGGCCAATCTCGGCTCACTGCAACCTCTACCGCCCTGGTTCAGGCGATTATCCTGCTTCAGCCTCCTGAGTAGCTGGGATTACAGGTGCCTGACAGCACACCTGGCTAGTTTTTGTATTTTTAGTAGAGACAGGGTTTCACCATGTTGGCCAGGCTGGTCTCAAACTCCTGACCTCAGGTGATTCACCCACCTCAGCCTCCCAAATTGCTGGGATTACAGGTGCGAGCCACTGTGCCCGGCCTGATAATCGTTTTTTAAAGGAGAGGGACAGAAGAACTTTGCAAAAGCTCATGCCTGAGGTGAGCATGGGTAAGGACATACAAATCTGCCGTTAGTCTCTTCGTCGATTTCAGCTCTTATTTGCCTTATATGGAGGGAGTGTTAAAAATACATCTTTTTTTCCAAAAAAGCCTTCTAAATTCAAGTCAATTACATTATCTGGCATTTGACAGAAGAAAGCACAATCTATTCCCCTGCTGGAGACAATAAATGTGTCTTTTTTGTTTTTTCTTAGAGACGAGGTCATGCTGTGTTGTCCATGCTGGAGCACAGTAGCTATTCACAGGTCCAAACGTAGCGCACTACAGCCTGGAACTCCTGGCCTCAAGCTGTCCTCCTACCTCAGCCCCCTGAGCAGCTTGGACTGCAGGTACATGCCACTGTGCTCAGCTAAGAAATGCATTTTGTTGTTGTGGGATTTCAGGAGACATAGTTTGTTAGATTTTAATATAGCACCTTCTTAAGAGATTTTTCTTTTTTTTTTGGAGACGGAGTCACTCTGTCCCCCAGGCTGGAGTGCAATGGCGCGATCTCAGCTCACTGCAGCCTCCACCTCCTGGGTTCAAGTGACTCTCCTGCTTCAGCCTCCCAAGTAGCTGGGATTACAGGCATGTGCCACCATGCCAAGCTGATTTCTTTTTGTTGTTGTTGTTGTATTTTTAGTAAAGATGGAGTTTCACCATGTTTCCCAGGCTGGTCTTGAACTCCTGACCTCAAGTGATCAGCCCACCTCGGCCTCCCAAAGTGCTGGGGTTATAGGCATGAGCCACCATGCCCAGCCTTCCTTAAGAGATTTTTAAGGGTAATTTTGGTTATGCTCAGTATTACCTTATACATGGCCCTATATAATCAGAACAGTTTTTTAGAAACTATACCAAAATAGGATGACCCAGGAGAGCTACCAGGGACAGGAGACCAGGTAAGAGGCTGTTGCTTCTATAACAAGGAACAGGTCTCAAGTAGGATGGTGGTTGTAGGTCTGGGAACGTGCAGGTGTCAGATACCAAAGAAATACTTGACAGAGCTTGGACATGGGTTAACGATGAGAGTCAAAGAAAGGGAAGAGGTCACCGCTGTCAAGTTTTAAGATTGGATAACTTGAAGAATGGTGAAACAAAGAGCAGAAATGAGTCAGGAGGAAGAACTGATTTTGGAGGGAAGGATTTGAAGAGTCTAGCTGCACACAATTTGAGTTTGAGGAGCTGGTGATCCATGTAGGTACAGAGGATTCGAAGCCAACTAGAAATGTAAGGCTAGAGCTGGCAGGGAGGACAGCACTAGAAATGGTGCAGGGATGATGGTTGAAACCATGAGAACAGATACAGTCAGTGAAAGAATTGAAACAAGAGAGACCTGGCCAGGCTTGATGGCTCATGCCTATAATCCCAGCACTTTGGGATGCTGAGGCAGGTGGATCACCTGAGGTCAGGAGTTTGAGGCCAGCCGGGCCAACATGGTGAAACCCTGTCTCTGCTAAAAATACAAAAAATTAGCCGGGCGTGATCACAGGAGCCTGTAATCCCAGCTACTTGGGAGGCTGAGGCAGGAGAATTACTTGAACCCGGGAGGCGGAGTTTGCAGTCAGCCGAGATCATGCCATTGCACTCCAGCGTGGGCGACAAGAGTGAGACTGTCTCAAAAAGAGAGAGAGAGAGAGAGAGACCTAGAACAGAACCATGGAATGCGGTCCCAGTTAAGGATGGTACTGAGGCATGAGAGGGCTAAGGCTGCAGAGAGGAACCACATCAGGGGCAGGAGCAAAACCTGCCTTCTTTTAAGCCATCCTTGGTGTTGAAGGCAAATGATCTTCCTAATTCTAGTCAAGTCATTCCTATGCTTTACAATCTACATACAGAGAATGAAGTCCAAATTCCTGAGGATGAAGGCAAGACCAGCCCCTCTGCCCCACACTCCCTTTCCAGCCGCATCTGCAAGCCATCCCAAGCACACTAGGCATTTTCACCTCTCTGAACATTTTCTACCAACTTTGCCTCTGCTGGGAAGGTCCTTTGCTACCTGGTACATTTCTACTCCGCCTCTGCGGTTCCACATTCTCCACACCTCCTCTGTATAGCCGCCGCACAGCTATCCACCTCGGGTGGAAATAATTGGGGCCTTTTGGCTTTCCTAAAGCAACTTTGATGTTGCTTTTTAAAATCGTTATCACTTTGTCTTATTATGTATGACTTCTTTCTGAATCAAGCCTGAGATCAAGCAATCCAGAGCAGGGAAGCAAGAAAAAAAAAAAAGACAGTCAACAAAAAAGCAGCCAGAAGAGAGCAGAAGCCAGGGGAAGGCTAGGTCCATGGACAGAGGAGAGGGAGGGGTCAGATCAGAGGCTAAGGTAGAAATGAGCGGAAGGCAATGCCGGAGCAGGTTCCACTACCAGTAGACATGGGAATGGGTAACAGCTTGAGTGAAACTGATGGTAGCTGGTGGGAAAGGCTTCTAGAAGCATCTGGAAGCTCTGCCCTGGTGTTGACACGCTAGTCGTCTCTCCTGAGATTTGATAACATAATTGTCTGATTCACCTTGGCTTTTTTTCCTTTGACTTCCAGATTCGGTCATATCTCCCAGACTCCAAGTAAAACCTGTGTCCAAACGTCTTAAAGGATGCTCCCAGGCACGGCTTGATCCTCGTTTTTGAAACTTCAAGGGCTGGCTAAGTAAGGGGATGTATTTATTAGTCCATTCTCAAACAGCTATAAATAAACGCCTGAGCCTGGGTAATTTACAAAGAAAAGAGGCTGAATTGGCTCATGGATCTGCAGGCTGCCCGGGAAGCATGGCTGGGGGAGGCCTCAGGAAAGTAATGGAAGGTGAAGCAAGTCAGGCCAGACCCGGAGCAAGCAGAGAAAAGGAGGAGGGGCCACGCATCTTCAAACAGCCGAATGTCAGTAACAAGTGGCGGGGTGGTGCTAAACCCCGGGAAACGGTCCCCATGAGCCAATCACCGCTCACCAGACCCCACCCACCTCCAACACGGGTTACAACTCAACATGAGATTCGGACAGGGTCACAGATCCGAACCATATCAAGGGAGAAGCACCTAACTCAACCTCTCTGCTAGGAAATGACCAACTAAGAAATTCCCTTCGGATGCTTCCCTGTCCTCAAGCCTCTCACTTCACGCTAAAGAAAAACTGGCAGTTTATGTAGAACGATGGGATGGCCATTTTCCCCGAAAGAAGTTTCTCTTTTGGACCCGGCCACCTTTTTCAATCATGTCTATCATTAGGATTATTGTTATTCCACAATTGCAGGCAATGTTTAAATTTTGCACCGAATACTAAAGACACGGCTTTTTAAGATGTTTTAAAAACGTGATTTCTAAAACATAATGACTTCAGACCAGGACACTTTTCAAAATCTTTCCTTGAAAGATCTTAACTTTCAATATATTGTAAGAAGCATTTAAAAAGAACATTACAAAACTATAAATAAGAGGTATTGAATTATTTTCTCCAAACTATTTCTAAAAAGAGGCATTTATTTAGGTAACCTTTATTGCATTCGTTTGCATGTTGTCTTCAGAAATTAAAGTACTTGCCAGGTGCGGTGGCTCACACTTGTAATCCCAGCACTTTGGGAGGCTGAGGCAAGAGGATCACTTGAGCCCAGGAGTTGGAGGCTGAAGTGAGCGGTGATCGTGCCACTGCACTCCAGCCTGAGTGACAGCAAGATCCTGTCTCTTCAGATTAAAAACAAAAATTATAAAATATCAAATTCAGAACATAAATTATGAGTTTTCTTCCATCTCAGATAATTTTGTCAGTTAATTTAAAAATTAACTTTGTTCTGATGATCAAAATAATAAATGTCATTAAAAATGTGGAAAATAGGCCGGGCATGGTGGCTCACGCCTGTAATCCCAGCACTTTGGGAGGCCAGGTGGGTGGATCACCAGGTCAAGAGATCGAGCCCATCCTGCCCAACATGGTGAAACCCCATCTCTACTAAAAATACAAAAATTAGCCGGGTGTGGTGGTGGGCTAATCAGGAAGCTGAGGCAGGAGAATCACTTGAACCTGGGAGGCGGAGTTTGCAATGAGCTCAGATTGCGCCACTGCACTCCAGCCGGGTGACAGAGCGAGACTCCATCTCAAAAAAAAAAAAGTGCAAAATGGAGAAGACACAAATAAAATATAATTTTGCAAACGTTCTGTTATATACACTCTGGTCTTTTCTCCACATGCTTGTATATATACAAAAAATAATAATACAATTCTTTTTATATAAGAAAGTTATCCTTCTATAATAAAAATAAATATTACACTATAACTTTCCCCTTTCAATCAACAATATTATGAACTTTTTTCTAACTTTGTTAAATATTCTACTTAAATGCCATATAGTATTCCAAATAAAAGGATACATAATTTATTTAATGAAACCTATATTTGGGGGCTTTTACAGACACCAGAAGGAAGACCCTTAGGAAAACCCACCTTTCCTGGAACTCTACCTCCCTCTCCTCGGTGTGTGACCGGGGCTGGTTTTGTACCATGCAACCCTGTCTCCCTTGGAACAGGCCAGGGCCAATTAGAGGACTTTACTTAGGAACCTGAAACTGCGACTCAGACACAGGCCAGACAATCTCTACGCAGCAGGGATTGAAAGAGAAAAAGAGAATCCTATTCTTTTGAAACGTGATTTTGAGGGAGAGACTCAAAGTTCCTGGCTTCTCCACAGATATCCACTTCCTGTCCTTGCTTGAGGCCAGGCTGTGCCATTGCAGGAAATGCACTCCTTTTGCCTAAGTTAGCTTGAATAGGTTTCTTGCCATCCAAAGAGTTCTACCTAATAATAAAGGAGTGAACATTTTTAAGGATTTTGAAACCTATTTCCAGAAAAATCATCTCTGCATTTTAAACGTCTTGAATTTTGGCACAGAGGAGCCTTCTGGATATGGTTCCTGCTTGGAAGACAGTCCACTGTTTAACGTTGATTGCTACCAAAGGGAAAGAAGCAAGTGTATCAACAAGTATTTGCCAGGTATCAGCAGAGACTTAACTTGGATTTACAGGGCTGGGTGCGTGCTGTCCATCATAGCTGATGCGCATAGGCACAGGACCTGAGTACAAGTGCAATTTTCCTTTTGAGAGGCTGAGGCTAGGGTAATTTTTCTGACTAATTTGAAACAGAGAACAGTTCCTGTAAATTGCAGTAATCCAAGCCCATTTGTGAGGAGGAGGTAGACTTAGGGATCTGTTGCCATCATCTAAACTCATGTCAGCAACTAAATGTTAAATCCTTACTTCCTGGTAAGAGGTCTGTCCAGAAAAGGACTGAAGCATGAAGAAAGTGGAAGGGGGTTTCTGCAGGAAGTTTATCCTCATTCTTTTTCTGAGGGGTTTGTAGCCACACCCCATAGTATGGATGACAGAAGTTATTTCCCCATTGTTCACAAGTCCTCATACTCAAACCTTCCATGATTTGCTCTTTTGTTAATTTGCCATCTTTAGCTTCTCATGATTTCTAACCAGCTGTTTGTTGAGAAGCTGGGCACTTTGACACTACACCAAGGCAATAGTCCTAAAGTCTGGCTGGACCATACAACTCTGGTTGCTTTCCTCAAGTCACTTTTTGGTTTTTTTGTTTTGTTTTGTTTTGGTTTTTTTTGAGACGAAGTCTTGCTGTGTCACCCAGGCTGGAATTCAGTGGCACGATCTCGGCTCACTGCAACCTCTGCCTCCTGGGTTCCAGCGATTCTTGTGCCTCAGCCTCCCAAGTAGCTGGGTGGGATTACAGGTGCGTGCCACCACGCCTGGCTAATTTTTGTATTTTTAGTAGAAGACGGAGTGTTGCCGTGTTGCCCATGTGGGTCTCCAACTCCTGACCTCAAGGGATCCACTCGCCTTGGCCTCCCAAAGTGCTGGGATTAGAGGCGTGAGCCACCACACCTGGCCCCTCACGTCATTTTTAAAAGAGAAATTCCTCTGTCGCTCTGCAGCCCCTCAGGGATCCGCCAAGTGACACCTGGCAAAGAACCACCCTATTTGACATCAGTGATCTCTCTGTGGCCCTAAGTTACCAAGTTGGTGGATGCCTTTTCCCCCAGGTTTTATGACTAGCTTATTTATAATGCTCTAACACAAAACTAACAAAAGTATACTAAGCTAGGCATGGTGGCTTATACCTATAATCCAAGCACTCTGGGAGGCCGAGGTAGGAGGATAGCTTGAGCCTAGGAGTTCAAAACCATCCTGGACAACATGACAAGCCTCATCTGTATTCAAAAAAAAAATTTAAATTTAGCCTGGCATGGTGGTGCATGCCTGTAGTCCTCCCTACTCGGGAGGCTGACGCGGGAGGATTGCTTGAGCCCAGAAGTTCGAGGCTGCAGGGAGCTAAGATTGCACTTTCAAAGAAGGATTGCAGGATGTCAGTGCCCCGCGGTCCCTCTGCCCCTGTGTCCCAGCTCTTATCTCACTCAATCATAATTATTCATTTCTTCTGCAGTAGGTGAAGCTGGTAAAGACCCAGGCTCTGGAGTCGGACTGCCTAGGTTCAAATCCCAGCCCCACCATTCAACCTTAGGTCATTTTCTTATGTTTTCTCTTCCTCCATTTGCCCACAGGTATTGTTTTATTTCCCATTCCATGCATATCACACGAAGATTCAACGAGATAACATAAATAAATGCTTAGCAAGTGCCTGGCAAATAGTAAGTGCTCACCAACCAGGAGCTATCATTATTGTTTTCATTATTATTATTTGTCTGTTTCCTAATTTGGCTATGAGTGGGCAGAGACTGTGTCTTTCTCATTCTTGTTCCCCAGCATTTAGCTCAGCGCCAGGCACTTATGGTGGGTTCTCCATAAACATTTGTTAGTTGGATAGATGGGATGAATGAATGAGCTGGAAACAGACAGGCTTATGTAGTCAGTGCTCCGTATACCGTCTCATTCCTTCTTCTTTTTCTTGTATTGGAAAGACACTTGTAACATTGAAAAAAGAGTGTAGAGAAAGGTTTTCATAGCAGAATCTGTTTCTCATCTCTGTTACATAGACACCATGACTCCTGTCTCCTATGTGATGGTCTGAGAATCATCTTTTTGCCAGTCACCAATATGCTTTTTCCTAAACAAAAAAAATGAGCTATTTTTGTTTTTCCTAAACAAAAAAATGAGCTAATCATTTTTTCAAATGATTGAAAAAAATAGAAGGCTGGGTGTGCCTGTAGGCCCAGTGACTCAGGAGGCTGATGCGGGAGGATCGCTTGAGCCCAGGCATTCTGGGCTGGAATGTGCTATGCAGATTCGGTGTCTGTACTAAGTTCAGTACCAGGGAATTCCTGGGAGCAGGGGTCACCCAGTCACCCAGGTTAAGGAGGGGTGCACTGGCCCAGGTTGGAAGCAGAACAGGTCAAAACTCCTGTGCTGATCAATAGTGGGATTGTGCCTGTGAATAACCGCTATAACCACCATCCCCCAGTCTGGACAACATAGTGAAAATTTTAAAAAATAATAAAACTAGAGTAAGTGGGATAGAATAAAAGTGGGCTGTGGCTCCTCCTTCACATGCTTTCTCTTTTTTCTTCTTCTCTCGTCCCATTGATCACAAAACCCACACCACTACCTCACTGACACTACGCCTGCCAACACCGAGGCTTTAGTCATACGGGGAAAATAGCCATTTTATAGTGTTCTTCTGTGCTGTCATAATGCTTATGCCTTTTACTTTAAGAATTCCAGAAACTGACCTTAGGAGATCCAAATATTGAACCAAGGTTCCCGAATGTCCCACCCCAGAAAGGAATGCTGAAAACCTGATGTACAGCCTTGTTGCTACTGGCCAGACTACCAGGTAGCCCCTGCCATCACAACCAGGTAGGGTGCACTGACCTGCACGCCCTTCCCCTCATGTGCCTGGCCCAGCCCAGCCTGCACACCCTACCCCTGATGCCAAGTCCCATGCTTTGACTGATTACAAAAAGTCCTACCAGCTCTTTCCAGTGAGCTACCTGGAGAATCCTTGCACCTTCACTGTCTCCCTTCTACTGGAGTACAAGCCCCAAAATAAAGCCATGTCTGGGAAATCTGCTTGGCCCCGTGTTAATTCCCATTACATGGGGGAGCTGAAGAGCCTGTGGTCTTTAGCATCAGTAGTGAGCTACAGTGGTTAAGCTATTTTATCGTAAGTGTGACTCTAGAGGATGTTTCCTAATGATGCAAATTGCTACAGATACATCCATAAGCACAAGGAAATGGTAGAGAAACAAACATCTATGGTGAAATTATAAAAAGATGGATGGGCCATGTGATCTCAAAACTTAGGGTCACAGTTACCTTTTGGGGATGGCAGGGAATCGGGGGAGAGTGCACGGAGGGCTCCAACTGCATTGGCGAAGCTTGCTTCCTTCACGTAGCTTTTGTGTATCATTATTTATATTCTTTGTGTGTTTCAAATATTTCTCTTTTTCCTTCTCATGTCCGACAGGTAATGTGCCAATATTGTCACAAGGTTTGAGGGAGGGATATCTCACACATGAGCATGAAAAACCATAAGTGTGTTTCACATTTATGAACCACAAAATAATGTGTTTCAAATCTTTCTTAATACATCGAAAGCAACAGCTGAAGATCATGAAGACAGTTCAACAAAGAAATACAAGCTGGTGGCTTGTGCATGTAATCCCAGCTACTCAAGAAGCTGAGGTGGGAGGACTGCTTGAGGCCAGCAGTTCTAAGACCAGAACGGGCATCATAGTGAGACTTCATCTCTAAAAAATTGTTGTAAAACTTAGCTGGGTATATTAATACATTTTGCATTTCTATAAAGGAATACCTGAGGCTGAGTAATTTATAAAGAAAAGAGGCTTATCTGGCTCATGGTTCTGCAGGCTGTACAAGACACACAGTGCTGGCATCTGCTTCCAGTGAGGCCTCAGGAAGCTTCCAGTCATGGCAGAAAGCAAAGAGGGAGCAAGCACTTCACATGATGAGAGAGGGAGCAAGAGAGAAGGGAGGAGGAGGAGATGAGAGGCTCCTTTAAACAACCAGCCAGCTCTCATGTGAACAAAGAGAGCGAGAAGTCACTCATTACCACTGGAAGGGCACCAAGCCACGCATGAGGGACCCATCCCCAGGACCCAAACACCTCCCACTGGATCCCATCTCCAACTTACTGGAGATCACATTTCAACATGAGATTTGGAGGAGACACACATTCAAACCCTCTCACTGTGTGTGGTGGTGCATGCCTGTAATTCCAGCTACTCAGGATGCCGAGGCAGGAGGATTGCTTGTAGCCAGAGTTGGACATCAACCTGGGCAAAAGAGCAAGACCCCATCTCTACAAAAAGTTTTTAAAAAATAACTAGGTGTAGGCCGGGCGCAGTGGCTCAAGCCTGTAATCCCAGCACTTTGGGAGGCCGAGACGGGCGGATCACGAGTTCAGGAGATCGAGACCATCCTGGCTAACACGGTGAAACCCCGTCTCTACTAAAATACAAAAAAAATTAGCCGGGCGCGGTGGCGGGCGCCTGTAGTCCCAGCTACTCAGGAGGCTGAGGCAGGAGAATGGCGTGAACCCGGGAGGCGGGGCTTGCAGTGAGCTGAGATCCGGCCACTGCACTCCAGCCTGGGCAACAGAGCCAGACTCCGTCTCAAAAAAAAAAAAAACAAAAAAAAAAAAAAAAAAAAAACTAGGTGTAATGGTATATGCCTGTAGTCCCAGCTACTCAGGAGGCTGAGGCAAGAGGATCGTCTAAGCCCAGGAGTTCAAGGTTGTAGTGAGGAATGATCATGCCATGGCACTCCAGCCTTGGCTACAGACCCTGATTCCAAAAAATAAAAAAAGGCCAGGCGTGGTGCTCACACTTGTAATCCCAGCACTTTGGGAGGCCGAAGCAGGCGGATCACCAGGTCAAGAGATCGAGACCATCCTGGCCAACATGGTGAAGCCCTGTCTCTACTAAACATACAAAAAATTAGCTGGACATGGTGGCGTGCACCTGTAGTCCCAGCTACTCTGGAGGCGGAGGTTGCAGTGAGCCAAGATTGCGCCACTGCACTCCAGCTTGCTGACAGAGCAAGATTCCATCTCAAAATAATAATAATAAATAAATAAATAATAAAAAAGAAAAGAAATACAAGTGGCCAATAAACACATAAGAGCTGTTTAACTTGGGTTGGGGCAGGAGAAAGTGGAGAGAGAGAGGAGTGAGAGATCCAGCAGAAAGAAATCCTAGACAAAGCAGATCGTAGCTCTACCAACAAGCAAGAGGAAGCAGCTCTGCAGGGACAGCTGCTCTCCCAGCTGTGCTTCTGGAGGGATCAAATAGTGCAAAGCTATGACTCCAGCTTTTGACATTAAAGACAGAGTAAGTATCTGTCACTGGGAGCCAGAGAACAAAAAGGAATTTGAAAGGCTTTCCTGAGAGTGCTTCTGAGTTTTGTTTTTTTACTCTAAGGAGGCAGGAAAAAACAGCAAAGTTCACATTATGAAATTATTCCAGCCCTTGTGACCAAGACAGTCTGGTATGGGGAAAGCAAGAGCCAGAAACCGTATTATTCTACTGGCCAGTTTTTATGTGTTTGTATGTTTGTTTGCTTTGAGACATGATCTTGCTCTGCCACACAGGTTGGAGTGTAGTGGCATGACCATAACTCATGGCAACCTCAAACTCCTGAGCTCAGATGATCCTCCCACCTCAGCTTCCCAAGTAGCTGGGACTACAGGCATGCACAACCATGCCTGCATAGTTTTTTAATTTTTTGTAGAGACAGGGTCTTGCTATGCTGCCCAGGCTGCTCTTGAACTCCTGGGCTCAAACAATCTTCCCACCTCGGCCTCCCAAAGTGCTGGGATTACAGGGATGAGGCACTGTGCCTGTACTGGCCAGCGTTTCTTGGCTGGTTTCTCTAATTATCCCTACATCTCCCACATGGGATTCAAAATGCAGAGATCCTTTGATAAGTCTTTATCAGTATAAAAGCTTTGGTTATATCAAAAGCATGAAAAAGGAAAAACTATTTTAAATGAGCTCTGGTTTTTCTGAATCTTCTCAAATTGGCTAGTAAGTTAGAGAAAACTTAAGAATTTGTAATTGGTCCACTATACAATCTATCAAAACTGTAAAGCCGATAAAACACTGTAGATGACGTAGTTTCACGCTTTCCTTTTCCAGGTAAAGTAAGGCCAGAGAGATTAAATGCTTTGCTTGGTGGTAGGCGGCAGGGTTGGTTTTGGAGCCCACGTGTCCTGACTGAATACTCTACAGCTGGTCATTACTGTAGCTCTTTCTAGAGCATCAGGGAGTCCTGACTCTGGAATCCTGCAGTTCCCTCTGCCAGGGACTTGAGGACGTTCTGGTGTTCACACATGGCACAAGCACTTCCCCCTCCTTTCTCCTGATACCTGCATGCACACCTGAGACGCCTACTCCAAGACTCAACCTGGGGATGAAGTGGCCTGACTTCGTGGTCGTAAAGGCATCCCTGAGGGGTTCTCCCAAGTCAGTAATCTTCTGTGAGCTTTATGAATAACAAACATCTTAGCCTCGGATTATGTAGCTAATAAAAATAAGAGGTATATTCTAATATGCCAGAGTCAACAATTGGGATGTTCATGTCACCCGGTCCAATGTTGCATCCTCTCTGGGGTCTTTCCCAGTCTCCCCAGGCAGAGCTACTCCCTGCTCTTCTGTTCCTACCCAGACTTCTTAGGCTGTATCATGACATAATTTGTACAATTTCTGCTGTTAGGACTGTGAGCTCCTTCTGGAAACGGTTACTGTCTTACTCAACATCTCCAACATCTAGGACACAGCTTGGTCTCTAGTAGTTGCTGGGTCTGGGAGGAAGGTGCCATGTGGACCAAACAGGGATACAAGTGAACTTTCACACTCACCAAACAAAAGGTCACTTACAGTCAGGGGTACCATAAGAATGATTATCCAAACCAGGATACTTTTGAATGGAAAGTGGCACTATTAATAATTACAATGGGACAGCAGGCATAAATCAGGACTGTTCTGAGCAAATTGGGGTTTAGGGCTGTCTTCCTTGTAACCTAGGTTTGGAAAGTTTTAGCTCTGGAAATTATGTACAATAAGAAAAGAAACATTAAGTGAATGCATGACTTGAAACCACTAAAAGAGAAGTCTGTTCAAATAAAGCAATTACATTCTGCCAAAGTATAATATACAATGAAGGGATGGTTAATCCAGAAATCACCATCCCTTTTATGATTTAAACAAGGGGTATCATATGACTCTACCCTATGGCAGTCTGGATTGGTCCAAGTGGTCACCTGACCTAAGCTGGCCCAATCACGAGTCCTTTCCCTGAGATTCTGGGATTAGAACTGCGAAGGATGGGCTGTTTTTAGGTCGCCGGTGCAAAGCTGAACACTGGTAGTAGCCCTGCACCCACCATGTCAGGAGAACAGGTTTGCAGATGGAGAGAGGAGCAGAAAGGAGAGGCAGAACCCACATCCAGCACAGCTGAAACATTTTGAGGGTCCAGGGCCAGAATATAAATGGACCCACCTATCACATATCTAAAAACTTGGAAGTTATAAATCCATTGTCAAATAAAACATATCCTGTCTTCTTACTTTAATAAATATACTTTCATAAGAAAAAAAATGGATATGGAACATGTGTAAAGCTACAGGCTTAACATATTCAAAAGTTTGCAAAATGCCAAAGACCAGCAAATTTAATCATTATTACACATCTGGTGTTCTCGATAGGTTCTGACATCAGCCAGAGTAATAAAGATATGCATGATTCAAAAATCACATTAATTCCTTAAAATGTATCATTCTTGCCTTCATTTCAGCAAAATCACTAATGTGGTTATATTCAAGATTTTTACTGAATTTGTGCTCTATCATCAGTAATGGATTAAAAAGAATTTTTAAAAAGATGTAATTGTAGTAAAAATATGCCAGATCTAATATATTTTCAAAAAATTTAAATAAATGTAAACATTTTTAAACTTGGTTTTTAAAAAATTTTTTAAGTGTTCAATACGATCTATTAAAATTAAAGGCAGTGTGCAGATTATAGTTTACAAATATTAAATTAAAAATCAAACCTTTAAATCTAAATTTTATTTTAAAAATATAATTTCAATTTTAAATATAAAAATTATTTGCAATTCTAGCATTTGATGTCCATTTGGTTGCCAGTGTAAAGAACTGGCATCATGCTTTACGTGTTGTGGCTAGACCTGCATATCTAAAGTTATCTCGTGCAACTGTCACGTAGTCCATGCTAATTCATGAGAACCTCTTGAATTGGAACAAAGCAAAGAAAAAAACAATCTGGACTACTGGAAAAAGGCACGTCACTATGTAAGAATCCAGTGCATTTATACTATCTGATGGGAAGAATTTGACAAAAGTTTTCTCCCCCCTTATCTAAGGCATTTCAATTGCTCAAATAATTTTTGGAAGGAATATGCCAGCATGTAATTTCAATATTCTTGGTCTCCCAAGGATGTGGAGCACAGAACTGGTCTGCTCAATGGCCAAGCTAGCATCTCACTCGGAGGGCCAGAGCTGTGCTCCTATGCACACACATTACCAAAATCAGAGTATTGGTTAAAGCTGCCCTGAAGGCAGAGTAAGAAAAAGTGTAACAGATACAGAAAGGGAAAGTAGAAGGGTCAAGTAGCATAGGAACAGAAGAATGAAGATTATTTTAATGAAAATGTTCTTGTAATAAAAGGATTACGAAGTCAAGATTTTACTTTTAAGTAAAGGCTCTTAAAATAGAAGTGTTCGCCGGGCGCGGTGGCTCAAGCCTGTAATCCCAGCACTTTGGGAGGCCGAGACAGGCGGATCATGAGGTCAGGAAATCGAGACCATCCTGGCGAACACGGTGAAACCCCATCTCTACTAAACAATACAAAAAACTAGCCGGGCGAGGTGGCAGGCGCCTGTGGTCTCAGCTACTCGGGAGGCTGAGGCAGGAGAATGGCGTAAACCCGGGAGGCGGAGCTTGCAGTGAGCTGAGATCGCGCCACTGTACTCCAGCCTGGGCGACAGAGCGAGACTCCGTCTCAAAAAAAAAAAAAAAAAAATAGAAGTGTTCATAGAAGATAATTTTTAAAATCACAAACAGAAATATAATATCAATTGTTATAATGATAGGAGTGTTTCTGGAAAAAAGATTGGAGGTGTAAAGGCTGGAGTAAGCCTGAGATAAGGTGATTTTTCTTATTGGATTAATCTTAACAGAAATCACTTATGGCTGACACAAAATAAACAGGGTGATAATATACTGGATGAAAATCAGATTTCATAATACAAAAGAAAACAGCTATAAGAATGGACTGATATTAGATGACACTTGGTGGAGGTAAAAAGATTAAATGGTAAAGCTTTACTAACAGACACAGCTGCTAGGGAAGACTGAAGTTAGAGATTTTTAGTTGACTTGGGTCAACAGTGTGACAAAGCTGCCTTCAAGAGCTACTGTATGTAGCTGTGTTTATATGAAATATGTTTGTATGAAATATGTGATGTATGTTTATACATATACATATACATATATTTATACATTATACATATAAACATATGTTTATATACATTCTGGGGTGCTGGTAATGTTCTGTTTCTTGATCTCAAAGCTGGTTATGTTAGGTTTGTGAAGATTCACCAATGTGCACACACATGCGCATTTTTCATATGTGTGTTGTATTTCAGTAAAAAGATTTTATTGGACAGACCACATGTGGACTATTATGTTTAACTATGAACAGTTATTTCATTTTAAGGAGTATGAAGAGGTGGGAGGAGCCACAGAAGGAGCTGTTTAGGCTGAACAAGCAAAGTCCTGGCAGGGGAGCTGTCTGAAGTATTTTTGTGCATTTCGCTCAATGACGGTGTTTACCTAGGTTGACCACCAGCTCCGTGGCATTCCCTGTTTGACCTTTGGGCAGCTACTCAACCTCTTTTTGTCCCAGCTTCCTCGATGGCAAATTACAGGAGCTTGACTAGATGATCTGAGAACTCCTTAGCTCTCAAGTGCTATGAGCATTGAAAGGCATCTGTATAAAACAAGTATACTTGATCAGTTAGTTGCTTCTCCCACTCATATTTTTCTTACGTGTTGTATTTTTTTTTATCCAGCTGTGAAACTGGATGGTTAACATTTATGTACTTACCTGAAACAGAAAGTGCTATATTCACTTTAGAAGTTACTTCTACACCAAACTGGTAATTCAAGGAGTTAATTTGCATATAAAAATTGTTCTAGTTCTTTGCATTAGAAGCCTACTAAAAGATGCATTGACTCAGAATCTATTTTTGGACAGATATGTATTATTTTAAATTCTGATCCTAGTAAGTGACAATTTCCAGTTTTTGTTGGGCTTATACATAAGCCTTGACAAATCTGTTCATTCTGACATTATCTCTAGAGTTGTGTTATACAACAAGCCAATCCGCGTGGCCCCCGATGGATGACTGCTGGAAGCCCCTTGGGTAATATGGTGTCATTTCTACCTGGTAGATGGCTGAAAGCAATCAAGCTCCTTGACAGAAGGGCTTATTTGTTTAAGGCCAATAATGTGGCAGTCAAATCCCCGCTGGCCCCACCACCACTCTCCACCGAGGACTTAACCTTGCGTGGCAAGCACCCTAGGCAGCATTCAAGAGCTATGGCAGGCAAGTCACTTCCCCTACCTGAGCCCGTTTGTCACCTAAGCGGGGATAATACTAGTGCTTATCTCACAGGCCTCTTCAAAGGATTAAATGAGTAAAACAATGTACAAAGCTTAAAAAAAATCGGCCAGGCACCATGGCTCACGCCTGTAATCCCAGCACTTTGGGAGGCCGAGGTGGGTGGATCACGAGGTCAGGAGATCGAGACCATCCTGGCCAACATGGTGAAACCCCGTCTCTACTAAAAACACAAAAATTAGCCAGGCGTAGTGGCGGGCGCCTGTAGTCCCAGCTACTCGGGAGGCTGAGGCAGAAGAATCGCTTGAACCCGAGAGGTGGAGGTTGCAGCGAGCTGAGATTGCGCCATTGCACTCCAGATTGGGCGACAGAGCGAGACACCGTTTTCAGGATTGAAAAGAAGAAGAAGAAGAAAAATGCCAGCCGCAGGAAGTGCTTAAAACACATTAGCTCCCAAAGGGCCCCAAACCCTGGGGAGAGAAGCATCCGGTTGCAACCCCCCACCCCTCGAGAGGTGGCGGGAAGCCCAAGCCCAGTGTGTCATAGAATAGAGTAAGGGGCCCAAGGGGGGCCTCCACAATGGCAGGGCACTTGCTCCGAGTTCTGCATGCTCAGTACCGCAGCCCAGGGCTCTGGAGGTAGAGAAGTCTGCTGCACAGAGGCGGCGGAAGCAGCAGCGCATGCACTGTTGGCCAGCGGACCCGAGCGGGTAGAGGTCAAACAACAGTAGACGCTGGACCGACCAAGGCTTGCTACCCTAGCACAGGGAACACGAGCTAAATCTCAGTGCGGAGGATCCGGGCAAAGGCCCGAGGGCGGCCGAGACTACCGGCTCAGGAAATCAGACTGTTCCCTGAAGGGCGAAGGCAAGGAGGCTGGGAACTTAAGGCAATTTAAAACTGCACATGTCTGAGTCACCTTGAATGGGCCCAAGTTAAATTCTTTATTCCCAGTAGGAATTGAAGCTTGTGAACCAAGTTCTGTTCAACCAAGCTCCCTGTGTTCAAGACTTACTTACATATATATTTGTATATCCAACTTAAAATGTTACAAATATATTTATTGACATATAATTCATTATGTGTTAACTGAAAAAAGTAAATTTTAAAAATTAAGCACAGTGTAGTGTGATCTCATTTTGTATATCCAACTTTCTGTAGACTAGTTTAACTCGTAAAATTTATGTTTACAACATATAAAACTAAAGGGACTCTATATTTACGGGAACACAGTTTGAAGCAAAAAGGACTATTATAAATCTAATCACAGCTCTAATATTCAAAAACATACTTGGTTTCATGATGGCAGTTAGGGAGAAAAAAAAAAATCTCTGGTACAGTGAGGTAGATTTTCATGATATTCTAGTTTGATGTTTCTCGAGTGTGGTTCCTGGACCACTTCTGTGTGAATCACGTGAGGTTCAGGTGAAGCTGGAGATCCCAGGCCTAACCACAGACCCCTTGGATCAGAAAACAGAAGGAAACGTTTTAAGCCAGTCTAGAAGTTTTTTTTCTTTCTCTCATTTGTGCCCCCATGCTGCCACCAAACACTGTGGTTTTGACCCTAAAAGCCCCTGGACCCTTGCTTAAGACCACAGGGATGCAGCAGTGTGTTGGGTTGAGCTGTTTGCTTTCAGGACAGCAGTGCTGCTCAGTGGGATGTCCTGTGGTGATGGGGCTGTCCCATGTCTGCTCTGTCCAATCAGATAGCTGCTAGCCACATGTGGCTACTGAGCACTTGAAAGGCAGCTAGAGAGACAGAAACAAGCATTCGATTTAGTTTAATTTTAATTAGTTTAGCTTTAAGTAGCTTGGGCTTGGGGGTAACAATGGAGATAGTTAGACATGAATGGATCTGGGATATTCTTAGAGGTAAACAGGATCGGACTGGATGGTGATGATTTAAAACTGGAGGAGGGCAGTGTAGACCCTAGAGGCCGCCTGGGTGTCTGGCGGAAGCTGCTGAGTGAAGAGGGAGCCATTTCTGACACAGAGAAGCATGCGGAGGAACAGACTTTGAAGGAATGATGGGCTCCATTACGGACATCTTAAGAGGTATTCATGAACCCTCAGATTTTGCTGGTCTGGGACACACTGGGTTTCTTTAGGTGATTTTGCTCATCTCTCCTCTGAGGCACATCAATTTTATTCCATATTTGCAAATTATCAGAGAGTAATGATCACAGAGTTGGAGGGCAGTTTCTTGTCCCTCATTTCTATACCAAAGAAATTCCACACTAAAGTTCTTAATGTACTAGCAAATTTTGCTGTAGACTTTTTCAAGTTAGTTTTTTAAAAGTTTGAACATCTTGATTCACAGGAGCAATTTTATCAATAGAACTGTGATACTGAGGTAATAAGAAAGCTGTATCTGATCTCTGCCCTCCAGTTCCTGGCACAGAGCTCGTAAAACTCTTGGTATTTTCTGAGTGATCAGGGTGAGAAGTGTTTTTTGTTATTAATAAGCATCTTGTAATCATACCTGAATTTATGCTGATGAGATGACTCTTGGAGGATGGGGGTTGGGGGCCAGAGAAACTAACCATGTGATTAGAGGAACTTTCAGTCCTAACCCCCAGCCTCCAGAGAGAAAAGAGGGGCTGAGAATTGAGCTAACTGCCAATGATTTAATCAACCATGCCTATGCAATGGAATCCCCATAAAAAACCTTAAGTGAAAAGGTTTGGGGGTTTTAGCTGGTGAACACATCGAGGTGGAGGGAGGGTGGTGGGCCTGGAGAGGGCATAGAAGCTCCATGCTGCCCCCCATACCTTGCCCTGTGCACCTCTTCCATTTGACTGTTGATGTGTATCCGATATAACAAATCAGTAATAGTAAGTAAGGAGTGTCCCTGAATTGTGTGAGCCATTCTTGCAAATTATCAGACATGAGGTGGGAGGGTGTGATGGGAACCCCCAACTTATAGCCAATCAGTCAGGAGTACAGGAGGCAATGACTTCCAACTGGCATCTGAAAAGGGGGCAGTCTTGTGAGACTAGCCCTTAACCTCTGGGGTCTGTTTAACTACAGGAAGTTAGTGTCAGATGTGAATTGCAGGATCCCTCCCCACTCCAGCTGATATATGGAAAGCTGGAGAATTGGTTGGTGTGAGGGGAAAACTCCACACATCTGGTATCAGAACTCTTGTGAATAAAAACGGATCATAGTAAGAGCTTAGCTACTCAGGCAAGTCTATAACCACAAATTCAAAATGATATTAAATTACCCTGGGAGACCACCATTCTAGATCATCTCTGTGCAAAAACCTTTAAAGTCTCACTACGAACTCTGTAGGCTGCATGGACCAATATAATAACCACTAGCTACATGCAGCTATTTGAATTTAAATTAATCAAAACTAAATGTGAAACTCAGCTCCTCAGGCACACCAGTTCTGTTTCAAGTGCTCAGTAGCCACATGAGGTTACTGACTACCATACTGGCAGCACATAGAACATTCTGGAACGTCATCACAGAATGTTCTATTGGACAGTGTCAAGTTAACTGAATGGTTCTCAAGGAAGGAAAAGGGTAGGTGAGTTGATGGTTCAAACAAAGGGGAGTGTGAGGAGTAAGAGATTCAATTTGAGAAACAGAGCCACGTCAGCTAGGCTACAGCAAGAGACTGCGTTTCATTTTAGGACAAAGGGAGGCTGTGGGGTTTAAACAGAGCAGTAGCAGGAAAATGAGTCAGGAGACTACAGAAGTGGTCCAAGAGAAATTACAATGTACAGGGAGAAGTGGTCAAGCGAAGAGATGGAAGGTGCGTCCTGTAGAAGGGAGAGAAGAGCAGGCTTGCTAATGGATGGTGCCATTTGGAAACAGCAGCAGTTTTAATTAACCCATTTTACTCACTGTCATTTACCGTGCCTGGGAAAAAAAACGAGAGAGATTTTCTGAATGTTCTCATACCTGAAAGTGAAACTGGTTCACAAAACAAACACATACATAATCCAGTGCCAAAAACTGGTGATTTATAGAAATCACCCCGGTTTATTTTTTTCAACAAAGGAAAAAAAAACATGGTTCAATAATTCAGCATTTGGGACATTGGCAAATACTGTCTGTATTGTTCAAAATAAGTGTTCCTGGGTGTGAGCTCTGCAACACATACTGATGGCCCAGGAACCTTCTTCCACGGTTCTAATAAAACGAAGGACCCACACATGGAGGTTACGTGAGTCAACAAAAGATGCTCTATCACAATGTGCGTAAAAAGAAAGTTTGAAAAATATTCAAATCTCTAAAGGAATACAAACACTCTTGTTTGGTTTTGTTTTTGTTTTTGTTCATCTTCATTATTATTTTTTAGTTGTTGAGGAAAATGGTCTTTTTTACTGTAAGAAAGGAGTTATATGACTTTATAAGTGGAAACCAACAGGTTGCTGGCTAATACACTTTCCCTCCAAGTCAAGTAGCTTTTTCCCCCGAAAGCTTCTTTCATGATTTTCGTTATGGTTCAGAAAAGTAAAGAAAATGATTTCAAGTATTCAATTCCTATCAAAAATTGGTATCAAAAGTAATAGAGGACCTAATTTCTTTATAATTCCATGTTTTAAAAAATAACTTAAGAAGCAAGAGGTCCGGCCCTTTACTTGTATAAATACAACAGAACTAGAGTTTCTTAAGACAACGTGGAGAAGAGTCCGTGTTTAGCACCTCAATCATCGATCTTAACGTTGGAAACGTTTCTGATACTGACGGAAGAGTCTTATAAGAAGGTGAAATACTGAAAAAGAAAAACACAAAGTAGCGGTATGAAAATTAACAAAATTTGCAAAAAAAAAAAAAAAAGGCAGAGCTTATATTTTTTCCTATCATTATATTTATTATATTCATTCTGTAATATCAAACAATGTTAGAAAGGCAGGGAGGAGCTGTGAACAGAATGGCTCCTCTCACAATGGCCTGTGGTATCAGCCGACGTGTGACAAGTTGCTTGGAAGTTAAACCAGAGCTTTGAAAAAGAAAATTAAACTCTTGATTTACATGTCCAGCTGTGGTGCATGCTGGGCTTGGAATCAAAAGACACAGGTTTCAGGTCCAGCTTCACTCCTTATTAGCTTTCTTTACTTCTCTAGGCTGCACTTCCCTGATCTGTCACAGGGACAGTGTTCTTAACTCGCAGAGTTACCATGAGCTCTGAATGAGATAAGGTATTTCGAGGTACACTGTAAAGTGTCAACTGCAGGATGTAAGGTAGCATTGTTATTCCTTCCTTAAAGAATGTCCAAAAGATTCACATTGTACAATTCCTTAAAGAATGTTCAAAAGATTCACATTGTACAATTATGTAAAAACAGAAGCAAGACCTTTGGCCTGGGGGTCGTATTACTAAAACATGTGCAAACTAATAAACCTGAAACAAGAATGTACCAGGACAAGGTGTAACTGTTAGAAGCTTTCATTGCAAAGCTAAATTACAAATTGAGCAATGGCGGACTACAGGCACAAATTTTTCTGTTTTAAACAGAATATAAATTACCCAGCAATAGAGTGGTTGCTATGTCAAATAGATGTGAAAGGCAAAACTGGGGGTGGTTGGGATGTAAAAAAGCAGGAGAAGGGGCAAGAATAACGAAGGTTGAACAGTGAGGCTTACTTATTCTTCATTAACTACTGAGGCATCTATGAGTTTAATTTCACACACTTCAAATTCACACAGTCCTCTCCAGTGCTTCTGGAAACAAGGGCCAAGAACGATCACGGTCTGCTAGACTCCTCACACACAGTGACCGTCAGGGATAATTCCTGGCTGCTATAAAATTCCTGGCTGCAATAAAATGCACTAAGTAGGCTAAGTGCTACCACTCAGCGTAATGTAAAATGGGCTCTGTCTACAAGTTCAAACACTCCTGAATACTGAGCCGAAGAGTAAGTAGGCCAAAAGAAGTGAATACCTGATCATATAAATAAGATTTTGGTAATTTTCTTTCGCCAACTACTTTTTAAATTTTTTATTCATGGTTCTTTTTTTTTTTTTTTTTTTTTTTTTTTTAAGAGTCAAGGTGTCACTCTGTCACCCAGGCTGGAGTGCAGTGGTGCAACCATAGCTCACTGCAGCCTCAAACTCCTAGGCTCAAGTGATCCTCTTGCTTCAGCTGCCCAGGTAGTTGGGACTACAGGCACACACCACTATGCCCGGCTAATTTTAATTTTTTTTGTAGAGGGGAGCAGTTTCACTATGTTGCCCAGGCTGGTCTCAAACTCCTGGCCTCAAATGATCCTCCCACCTCAGTGTCCCAAAGTGCTGCGATTACAGGTGTGAGCTACCGTGCCTGGCCTTCATAGTCCATTTTTATCCATACATTCACCCTTAAAAGGTTATCTTATACAACAGCAAAACACTTTAACCTTGAAAAAGTGGATCAAATTCATTTTACTACATATTAACTTATAAAAATGAGTATAACAATTCCAGTTTTCACGGAGCTCCAAAGTAACAGGAAACTCCCTTTCCTCCTCCAGTTATGATACCCTTGTGTGGACCCCCCTCAAGTAGTTACCTTTTCAAGTTCATCCAGCTTTTGGCGACTTTGCTAAAGGCCTCTGAACCAGGGGCTGTCATAGCTTCAAAGTCTACTAACTGAAAAAGAAAGACATTTAGGAACGTTACTAAATGTGGAGGACACAGGCTCGGCTGGAGATCGGTGCAACTTGCGTACCTTAAAATAAAAATCTGTCAATTGGGACTTAACATACAACCAAGCATGTCTCCCTTCCCCTCCAACGTACCTTCCCTTTGGGAATTTTTCCTGCTACTTCTTTTCCACTTGCCATCAGCGCTCCCACGATGACCGAGTAAGCGATTACACTATTTAAATAAAGAACAGTGGTCAATCCATCCTGAACGGTCGATACTTACCATGGTAAATTTCACCATGGACTTCCCATCATGAAAGATAAAATTTATTCAAAATTTCTTTCGAATAAAACACTAAATGTTTCATTTAACATGAAAATATGTCTATTTATTTAAGAATACTTTACTATTTACTATTAGAATGTATTTACTGGCCAGGCGAGGTGGCTCACACCTGTAATCCCAGCACTTTGGGAGGCCAAGGCGGGCAGATCACTTGAGGTCAGGAGTTTGAGAGCAATATGGTGAAACCCTGTCTCTACTAAAAACACAAACATCGGCCGGGCGCGGTGGCTCAAGCCTGTAATCCCAGCACTTTGGGAGGCCGAGACGGGCGGATCACGAGGTCAGGAGATCAAGAACATCCTGGCTAACACGGTGAAACCCCGTCTCTACTAAAAAATACAAAAAATTAGCCGGGCGCCGTGGCGGGCGCCTGTGGTCCCAGCTACTCGGGAGGCTGAGGCAGGAGAATGGTGTAAACCCGGGAGGCGGAGCTTGCAGTGAGCTGAGATCCGGCCACTGCACTCCAGCCCGGGCGACAGAGCCAGACTCCTTCTCAAAAAAAAAAAAAACAAAAAAAAAAAACCACAAACATCAGGCTGGGCATAGTGGCTCATGCCTGTAATCCCAACATTTTGGGAGGCCGAGGCAGGTGGATCACTTGAGGTCAGGAGTTTAAGACTAGCCTGACCAACATGGCAAAACCACATCTCTAACAAAAATACAAAAAATTATCCAGGAGTGGCAGCAAGCGCCTGTAGTCCCAGCTACTTGGGAGACTGAGGCAGGAGAATTGCTTGAACCTGGTAGGCAGAGGTTGCAGTGAGCTGAGATCGTGCCACTGCACTCCAGCAATGCATGTATACAATAAATACAAATACATATGTTAGTCTTACTTTTTAAGCATTAGAAATGCTGGCCTTCAAGGAAGAAATGCAGAATACATTCTCACAATGTACTAACGGATAGATGGTTTCGAGCTTTGGGCGTGCGTGTGAACTGCCAGGGCTCCGAGGTGGCTGTTAGAGGCCAGGAGATTGTGGGATACCTTTGCCTGCTCGCTCGGAGGCTCGTGGGGCAAGGTCTGCTGCCCTGTCACTCCAGAATGAGTATAGAGCTGTGAATGTGCAGGTCTGGGGTAGGAGGCGTTTGCAAGGTGCTGTGCTTCTGCTCTTGGTGAGGGGAGAGAGGGAGCTGGCTGGTTCTGGGTGGAAGGAGCTGGCAAAAGGCCATGGGACCCGCTATTATAACCACAGTGTTGTGCTTTTCCCAAAACAAATCGGCTCAAGATAAAGACAGCTCTCACCCATGAGATAATGCATCCTAGCAGGGGGAAAGGATGGCATGAGCACCTTCAGAGAAAGCTAACAAGTGCCACAGGCAGACACCAAGAAAAGCGAGTCAAGGTGATTCATGGGGTTCTCCAGCAGGGAAGACTTCAGAGGCTAAAGACATGTGCCCTGCATCCTCCAGGGCCCCAGGGCTGAAGATGAAAGCGGCAGAGAAGGCAAGGAGATGTGGCGGATAGCCCATGTGGAGAGCCAAGGGGAGGAGAAAGAGCAGTGGAAGAGAGCGGTGCTGCAGCCAAGGCAAACCGGGGCAGGGCAGGGCTGGCACTGTGCACTGTGCGTGCTGCCAAGCTCGGCTTGAGCCCATAGTTTTCAGAAGGTGCTGGAGAGCCGCAGGGCACAGAGAGGAGCAGGAGCAAAGCTAGCTGCAGCGGGTATAGGGAAGAGAGAAACAGAAGTGTGGGAAGCACAACCAACAGACTATTTAGAACTGAAGAGATGTAGGGATGAGGGAGAGTTGAGGACAATCAGAGCTGCACTTCCTTCAATGTCACACAGGAGCCAGCAGAACCGCTGCAAGGACAAAGGACAAAGGACAGATGCTGGCTGTTGAGCACGGTGCTGCACGTGGGGCCCACAGGCAGTGATGTGTACAAGCCTCACATCACTTATTCAGTGGACACAACTAGCAATATTATGCTGATAAGATAACATTTATGTTTCTATTTCATTTCAATGAGTCTTAAATATTATAACCAAATTTACTATCACGTTTAGGGGAGTTTTACTTCCTAAAGCATTAATCAAAGATAAAGACATTCAAGTGTATTATTTTTAGCCAAAACATCTTAAGTTCAACTATGTGCCAGCAATGGCAAAAGGCCATTTACATGATTTACTGCACACAGTACTGGGAAAAGGAGAATGAAATGAAAACTCTACAGTCATAGCCCTTGTTTTAATGATACCTAAAAAACTCCTGATATACAAGTAGCAAGAATTTATCAAAAATAATAAAAATGGTACAGAGTGACTGGTGGCCCCAAAGTATAAAACATGAGGATTATGGGTCGCCTGACAGCCCAAAATGGAAAAGGGAGAGGAGGAGGAGGTTCAGTAAGAGGCTGACAGATACAAAAAATCAAAACACACTGAGCACGGTGCATGGTACACAGTAAACTTCCCATGAACTTGTGTTGAATGGATGAATCCCTATCCTATTAAACGTAAGCACAGTATGTTAGAACTGTCTTCTATAATTCTTTTGATGATGTGATAGACTAAGGAAATATTTTTTCGTGTAGATTTTGGAAAAAAAATAGGGAGTTCCTTACCATTTCTTTGTGTACTCTGTACCTACATCCATAACAGGAAGGATAAGCAAAAAAGAACACATTTCTCAATTTAAAATAATTTTAATGACAGGATATTACTTACCTGGATCCTCGAGAGAGTGGCATTAAATTATAAAAGTAATAAACTAAGGATAATATTAAGTTGCAGACAGCATCAGCCTCCTAGAAAAAAAGACACAGGCTCATAAACTTAAATACTAGATTACGAACTAATTTTTCATTAGGTGACAGGACACACAAGAATAATTTACAACAAGAAAAGGATTGTTTTCTTCCTCTCCCATAAGAACCTACTTTTCAAATTCTTGAATATTCTATACCCTTTTGTATCATTTTTTCCAATTTAGTTCAATTTAGAGCAATGTTTTCCCAGCTGTTTCTTAAACTGCAACTCTTTGATAAACATAAAAATCTCAGTCTCCTTTAATGTTATTTGAAATGTCAAAATATATATTGTGACTAAAATTTTAAAAGGCATTTATTAACACCAAATATGTTTCCTCAAACAACATGCATCCTTACTCCAAATGATCTGTGTAAGCCCCTTCCCCTACTCTGCACTGAGATTTGGATGATGCTCAATTATGTATATAAACTTAGATGTTTAATTATATGGATGCAGTGATTAAATGTTGGAGAAATAAGGTGACTTTTCAAGGGTAAGGGGCATCCGTCCACTGCAGAACACAGGGAGGGGGCGTGGTGGGGATAGAATGTCCACCATACTCTGCTGCCTGCAACGACGCCACCTCGAGTCCAGGCGGACAACCAAGGGAGGAAGCCACAGACCAGGAAAGGGCCACTAAGTGCAAAGTATACACAACTTCATTGTACTTTCCTTGCCATTAACTCATCAGAATACATCATCCAGTTTACATTCAAAAGCTCATTATAAATATATGGTTATAAGCAACAACCACAATGAAGGGAAGAAAATGGAAGGAAAAGGTGAAGAACAGGTCATTTTCATTATGGACCAACTTTTTTATATCTTGTCAAAGCTCAAACTTATGATAATGTTGTAGCACAGTACTAAATTATTAATTTATTATCCTCCCCATTACTGTAGTTACTAAATACGAGAATTTTTGCCTATAAGAAATAAGAAATATTTTTTAGGTCAATTCAACCCAATTTCAAGCATAAGATGTACAATCTCAATGAAAGGGCAGAGGTTCAAAAAGTTTTAAAAAGAATCATGAGAAGAACAGAAAAATGGAAACAAAGAGAAACCTACCCCAAATTCTGATGAAAGAATCAATACTTTTCCTTTTGCTGTCAAATCTTTATAAAGCGCATCTATTTCAGCATGATATAATTGTGTCCTTTCTTCCGTGGTTTGAGTTTCCACAGAAAATAATATATTGCCAACTCTGAAAATACAAAAATAAGTGTCAAAGGCATACATTATAAGTTCAAACAGCCAAACACAGAAAGTTTTTTTAAAAACCAAAGAGCATGCTGATGTGGCACTAAACATACACAAGAATGTGCCTTACCTTTCTAACTACAGACAAGCAAGGCAGGTGTCATGAGAATGCATTATTTCTTCACAAAATGTGATAGTTGCCTCACCTTTAAGTGATCAGTAACTCATTTGCTCACAGTTAAGTCTAACTACATGTACTTATTACACAAAATTAAGCTAATATGTGGAAAACAATTACACACAGTAAAGAATGCATATAAACAACCAGTAAATATTTTCTAAGCTACCCCATTAGGATTAAAGGTCACAAGCAAGAACTGTGTGTAGGAAGATAGTTCAGGGACGACAACATGTTTTTGTTTTTTATCAAAACAAAAAAAAAGTGGAGCTTAAGGTCCACTTAGGTTCTATGGAGGATATAAGTTTGATACAACAGGCATTTTTTGTATAACGCCACTAGCAAAGTTTGCATTTAGTCCTTGGAGCCTACAAAGAAAAGCCCAGCTGCTGCCTTGATTGAGGAAGGAAGGAAGAAACTGGGCCACAAATTATTATTATTAGAGATGGGATCTTGCTCTACCATCCAGGCTGGAGAGCGGTGGCATGATCATAGCTCACCGTAGCCTCAAACTCTTGGGCTCAAGTGATCTTCCTGCCTCAGCCTCTTGAGTAGCTGGGACTACTGGTACGCAACTGTAGTTATTTTTAAAAATCCATTGCAGAGGCAGAGTCTCACCATGTCACCCAGGCTGGTCTCAAACTCCTGGCCTCAAGCAATCTTCCCATCTTGGCCTCCCAATATGCTGGCATGAGCCACCACTTCTGGCCAAGGGCCCCAAATTATTATGAAACTATGATTCAGGTCATAATGTAGCTCATCAGAGGTTCAAAAAAAGAATCTAATTTGGACAACTAGAAAAAAGCAGGAAAGGTCTCATGGGAGAAGTGGCCTGAATGTGGGTCGGGATGGGAGTGAGAGACCCAGACATCAGAAAGCAGAGGTGAACTGGGGAACAAGCATTCCAGTCGGACTAGCAGGCCAGGTTCCAACAGGGAAACGGTCCAGGTCAAGCAGGAAATGTCTGAGGCCACTTTGTAAGAGGCTGTGAATGCCTGGCAGGGAAGCTGGTTTGGGTAGCCACAGGAAATGGCTGCGTATGGAGAGGGGAGAGATTTGTGGAGCTAGGGGAAAGTCCAGCTAGGGGAACGTCCAGTTGCTTTAGCAACATTGGTGAAGCGCTGCTGAAGCAGGAGACAGGAGATGGGATGCCAGGCAGAGTCGTCTCGAGGGGTCAGGAGGCCCAGAGCAAGGGAGGCAATAAGTGGAGTGAAGCAGGCAATTGAGGAAGGATGTCACATTTCAGGGGGAGAAATTTCATGTACAGTTGACCCTTGAACAACATGGGTTTAAACTGCATGGATCCACTTATACGAGGATTTTCTTCCGCCTCTGCCACCCCTGAGACAGCAAGACCAACTCCTCCTCAGCCTACTCAACGTGAAGATAATGAGGATGAAGACCTTTATGAGGATCCACTTCCACTAAATACATAGTTAAGTTTATTTTCCTTATGATTTTCTTTTTTTTCTTTTTTTGAGACGGAGTCTCACTCTGTCACCAGGCTGGAGTGCAGTGGCATGATCTTGGCTCACTGCAACCTCCCCTTGCAGGTGCAAGCGATTCTCCTGCCTCAGCCTCCTGAGTGGCTGGAATTACAGGTGCGTGCCACCATGCCTGGTTAATTTTTGTATTTTTAGTAGAGATGGGATTTCACCATATTGGCCAAGCTGGTCTCGAACTCCTGACCTCATGATCCGCCTGCCTTGGCCTCCCAAAGTGCTAGGATTACAGGCGGGAGCCACTGAACCCAGCCTACTTTCTTAATAACATTTTCTTTTCCCTAGCCTACTTTACTGTAAGAATACAAAATGTAATACATATAACATATAAAATATGTGTTAATCAGCTGTTTATGTTTTTGGTAAGGCTTCTGGTCAATAGTAGGCTATTAAATTTGGGGGTAGTCAAAGGTTATATGCAAATTTTTGCCTGCTAGGGGTGGGAAGGTCAATCCGCCTAACCCTGGAGTTATTCAAAGATCAACTGTACTTATATAGTAATTTCATTTCTGTTTGGGAATCTGATCTGAGGATGCATATCATGGATGTGTGAAAAGGGAGGAGAACACTTTTTACATTAAATAGCACACCCTGCAATCAGGGGAGAATGATCTTTATTGGGAACGTACTTTGATAAGAAGCTTGAGGTGAAGATCAAGACTTCAAAGATATAGAAAAGCCCCGAAATCTGGAAATTGCTGAACTGGTGTTTACTCATGAAGACCTGTTTAAGTTGTTTTTTGTTGGTTTGTTTGTTTGTTTGTTTGAGACGGAGTCTTGCTCTGTCGCCCAAGCTGGAGTGTAGTGGCGCAATCTTGGCTCACTACAACCTCCGCCTCCTGGGTTCACGCCATTCTCTTGCCTCAGCCTCCCAAGTAGCTGGGACCACATGCACCCGCCACCACTCCCAGCTAATTTTTTTGTATTTTTAGTAGAAACGGGGTTTCACCGTGTTAGCCAGGATGGTCTTGATCTCCTGACCTCATGATCTGCCCACCTCAGACTCCCAAAGTCCTGGGATTACAGGCGTGAGTCACCGCGCCCCACCCTGTTTAAGTTTTGATGTGAAACTTGAAGAGGTGGCTCCTTGTAGCTTAGAGGAAAAGTATGTGAGAAAGTCAGAGCCCAAGAGGCAGAGGGGCTGCAGAAAGTGAGTCACAGTCTTACTGTTGAGCAGGTGGAAACCAGGGGGAGGGCATGGCACTTCCCAAGGCTATGCACCTGAAGATGGGGTGTGTGTATGGGGGGGGGGGGTGTGTGTGGGTGTGCACGTGCACAGCTCAAGGCAATTCTACCCACAATTCAAGGAATATGGAGGCTGACAGACAAAGCTTGGATTTCAGATGTAAATAAAACTAGAGTTAACAAAAATGTTTACTACAGTGCTATTTATAAAGTAAAACAATGAGAAATACCCTAAGTGGTCAATAACAAAAAGATCAGAGAAATTCTACATCTATACAGTGGAATATTATGCAATTACTAAAAATACTTTTAAGAATATGACTGGGGAAATGACTGTGATAATGTAATGGTAAGGGTAAATAGTGGAACAGTCTAACCTCAGTTTTTAAAGAAAATAACTTGATTTTTATTTTGTTAATTTTGCTTATCTGTATATTCTAAATTTTCTATAAGATTATACTACTCATTAATTATTAAAGCTGTTTCTCTCTCTCTCTCGATAGATAGATAGATAGATAGATAGATAGATAGATAGATAGATAGGCTTACATATATATATATTTAAATCTACAAGGGACTTCAATCTGCCAACTGCTCATCTTTTTTCATTTTATTAGTAAAAGCCTCCCTCGCGCCCCCCAAGGAACTTCAAAAACCCAGAAGAATGTCTTCCACAAACTACATCATACTTAGCATCTAGAAAGTCCTTAGATTTAGACAGTCAGAAAATGTATCTGCTGGTATAATACTTTAGATGTCACATTTTAAAAAATAACTGGTTATAACTGCTCACTGGACCTTGATACTTTTCATTTCAGGATGGAGCAAAAGTTCAACATGACAAAACTCTACAGCGACAATAAGCACAGGCACCATTCCTGCCTCGTCTCTAGCTTACACCACATTAAGAAGCGCACATACTTGTCTCCTGTAATCGTGATTGTGAATCCATCATATTCCTTCCCTTGGTCTTTAAGGCTGGGAACTTTTGTGTTCACGGTGAACCCATCCTTTGTTTTAGTATTAAACTGCTTTCAGGGAAAAAGAAAATTCACATTACTAGTGTTTCATTCACTGTAAACCCCAACTGCAATTCTGTAGCGCTGGCTCTACCTTACATGTTTTTAAAAAGCCAAGGAGGTCATCCGATACAAGAGATAGTGTCCTGGTGGCCAAGGACATCTCTGCCTGTCCTCAGGCCCCAACAGAGCCCAGGTTACGCTCCCCACAGCTCCCACCAGAGGCCAGCAGAGAACCTCAGCACCGAAAGCTCACAGGTTCTTTTCATCAAGAAGGGGCACTGCTCACTTCTAAGAGCTCCCTTTGAATGTTTTCTCATGCCCATCTTAGTAGGCAGCAACTTTGGATCACAGCAGAACAGTTGCACCTAACATCCTGTAACTCAAAAATGCAACTCTCATACTAGTGCTCAAAGCAGAGTCTGATTTTTCTGAATAGTAGCCAGGATTATATCCACTAACTGCAGAACTTCATTCACACCCACACCCACACCCACCCAACTCTGTGGGCCACAAAGAAGTCGGTTAAGTTAAAGGAATTACTCAGAGTTAAGAATGGCCTTCGGGGTGATAAGTGTATGAACACAGTTTCAGATGTTAGCTTTCTGTTTAAAACATTTGGGACAAACCTGCAATGGCAATAAACAAGTTTCAGAAAATGACCCCCAAATTCAGTTAACTTAATATTGCCTTTTTAAAAAAATTGATGGACTGGAAGTTAAGAGAAGCAACAGTAACGTAAGAGAGGCTGCTGCTTCATGAGGGGAGAGTTTGTCTAGAAACAGAAAGATGCACCAGGTGTCACCAGCAGCCCAGAAGCCAGAGGATGAGTGGCACAGGCCATCAGGGCCACAGCAGGCACTGAACAGGCAAGCATCTTTCATGCAAAAAAACTACTTTCAGAAGAAATGCGCTAACACACTATGTGCCAATTCTCATCTAATCCTCACAACATACTGATAGCACTAGGTATGGTCTCAATCTTACAGATGAGAAACGAACTAGGTGAGGCAAAGTCTGGCTGAGTCCCAGCCAGCAGGGAAGCCGCAGAGTTGGAATGTGGGCCCAAAGGCCTTGGTGAATTCCAGTCCGCGTTAATTGCTAACAAACCGCCTCTAGGGGGCGCTGACATACACGTTAACTTGGTTTTTCATCAACAGCACCGTTGTGCCTTTCAGTGGAAGCTGACCTGGTGCATTTCACCAAGCACTTTAAACACTGAGATATCTTGCTGTATATTCCGCTGTGTGTGCCTTGCAAAGTACCAATATATCCGTAATCCTGGGTAAAAGCTGGATGTATAATGCTGAAGTGGAATGTCATCGCACCACAGAGAACAAACATCTTACATCTTCCAAACAGTTGGGACTTCACACCAAGAGGCGCATTGAGACTGGCGATGCCGCGTCTCTCCGGCTGCATGCTAAGTGACTAGTCTTGTAGCCCACTCTGTTTTTCTTCTTAAACAAAGACATATAAAATATTAAAATCTCCCTAAGCTGATGCTGTATTCTGCCTAATACCACAGGACATCTAAATGCCTGACTAGAATACCCACAAGAAGGCAGCTGAAGAGCCCTCGCACACACTCCAGTTTCCTTTCTATATGCTACATCTCAGGGCCTGTGGTGAAGCCATTCTGCCCCCTGTGGGGCACTGAGGGAATTTATGGGAGACTGATTGTTACAGGGATTGGAGAGTTGGGAGCCAAGATTACTATATGTCCCACAGTACAGGGGATTGTCACACATAATGTATGATTTTCTAATGTCCCACTGGATTTTCATGTAGATGAAGAACATGTTTATCATTTAATCAATATGTGGGCCTGGAACCAGACTGTTTTGCACTTAAACACTGATTATTTATTATAAGTTTTCATACCACTGAATTTGCCAGGAATGCAAATAGCATATACATTAAGGAGTATACTATATATAGCTTGGAGCTTTGCTAAGCGTGGTTTACCATTTCAGAAAACCACATTGCGAATGACAACGTAGCTCACCAAATAACTCACAGATATGGGGCTGACGGACTTGTAACTGTCACATTCACCATGATTTTATGTGCAGGTGTGAAGCACTGGCTGCTGCTTTCCGGCTTCTAGAGAAGGCATGCCCGAATTTCCACATACTGAGATACACTGTGTGGACATTGTGTGAACTGAGATACTGAGATGACTTTGCGTGGACATTTTTTAGTAGGTGAGACATATTCTCTATGAAGTTCATCCTAGTGCAATAAAAGAGTAAGTAAAGGGGGCATCTGAACATGTTTACTGAGTCAACACAGTGAGTTTGAGAAGGTTGAGGGCCGCTGTGTTAGTGCATCAGACCCTCACAATAAACTCTCCAAGGTAGGTCTGGCCAGAATATTTGGTCTTCAGCAGACAAAAACCTGGAATAACTGTAAAATAGGCTCATCCACACCCAGCCAGGCAGATGTGGGTCCTGGGTCAGATGCTCACCTCTGTTCATGACATGCTACTTCCTCGGTATTCCTTAGAAATGGACACACTTTGCTTATTCATACAAATTTCCTAAATTTTACATGAATCAATCTCATCTACTATAGCTACAAGGAAAACATTTACTGAAGTTCCATGTTAGTGTTCAAATCACTAATTGGAAAAGCAATTCTAACTGCTGTTGGAATGTTTTGGGGTAGTTTTACTCCTAGATGGAGGAAAGGTTCACACAGTTATAATTTCTTAATGGATTATACTTTAGTCAAATAATTTCTGTCCCTTGTAGTGTTCTTCCCATTGAATTCAAATGTTTCCATTATTGATATTGCCACACATACTTTTCTTCTCATTAGCACTTGCCTGGTATACCTGGATCATACTATCTTTTTTTTTTTTAAGGAGATGGGGTCTCACTCTGTCACCCAATGTGGGCAAGAGAGCAAGACTCTGTCTCAAAAACAAAACAAAACAAAACAAAACCAGAAATTTATTCTGGAGGCTGGGAAGTCCAAGATCAAGGTGCCAGCATCTGATGTGAGCCTTCTTACTGCTGCCTCACATGACGGAAGGTGGAATGGCAAGAGAGGTCACTCCCCGAAGCCCTTTTTATAACGGCATTAATCCATTCATGAGGCCTCTGCCATTAAACACTTCCCATTAGGCTCCACCTCCCAACATGTGTGTACTGAGGATTCCGTTCCGACACATTCATTTTGGGGGGAACACATTCAAACAATGGCATTTACTTCTCTAGTAATTAAAGAGTATAGGTTATTTTGCCTTCCTTTAAAGGGTACTGAGTTTTGACAGGTAGTAAAATCACTAGCAGATCCATTTAATCCTTTAGACTTAGTTTCATTCTTTGTTAGGGCAGTCTATTTAGAAATGGTTCTCAGTCCTAGGTTGTGGGCCTTACTGTAGAGTGTGGTCTTACTTTTACAGCGTGTCCTTTCTGAGGTCTTAACTAAACGCCTGAGGTGTTCACAGGATCCATCCACATTGGCAAGGCTGAAACTCCAATGTCTCTCAGCACATACACCTCTGATACCTCTGCTCAGCTTTCTTCCCCACAGCAGTTACTCTCTGCTGAGCCTCTCACGGTCTTTCACTGCATGTTCATGATCAAGGTCTTAGTCAAGCATGAAAAGGAGTGCTCACATTGACCCCTGAACACTCCCCAGCTTACATGGCCTCCTTCTCTTCTATACTCTGCTCTGCAAATTCCAGCCACTTTGGCAGACCCAAACTCCACTCTCTACCTCCTTAGCTTAGCAAGACCACTGTACTCTGCTTGGGCTCCACATTACCATGCAGTGGTCTAATAAATACTCCCAGTAGAAACCAGGGGTGACAGTGAGGTTCAGAGTCTTGTAATGAGCCAGTGCCTGAAAATAACTGACTTATATTTTGTCCAGTTTTATAACTGCAATCATGTAGAAGGGCAGCTGAGTACCAGTTACTCAGCTGTGGCCAGAAGCAGAATTCAATTATAAGTATTTTTAAGTTTTCTTTTTTCTATATTAACTGCTTCCTCGCAAGCTGAGTCTGATGCCTGTATGTTCTTTTATTTTGGTTATTTTTCAGAATGTGTTCATACTAGTGATTTCAAATAGCATTTAATAATTCTGAATTCTTTTTTAAAAAGTGCTGTTGGTTTTCTTTTCCTCTAAAAACATGGACTGCCATGCTGATGTTAAAGTTACCTTCATAATTGGAAGAAGGTCTTCTACTTTGTGTACCTTTTCCAGGGCTTCTCGAACTTCCAGCAATCCTTTAGGATTGTTAGCTCTTAAAGAGAGACAGAGAGAGATGGCAACTGAGATTAATGCAGAATTGTAATAATTAATCATGCTATTATCTTTAAGTTAAATAAATTGACCTCAATTTTGAGTAGCTTAATATTCAAAATGGTAGGCCACAAATAAAGTTTCTAAATAATGGGATAGTTCAATTCTAATGAGTTTTGTACTACAGATGAAAATTAAGGAAACAGCAGCAGATGAGAATTAAGGAAACATTTAGAAGGCAAAACAGGAAAAAGCAGAATGGATCAACAGCCAGTGTTTGTGTGAACATGTATGGTTATGAGTTTGATTCTGAAACCCTGATTTTCCTGTTCCAGCTCTAAAATTAGATGTAGATGTTTTGTTTTGCTTTTTTCCTTTCTAAAGCTGCTCAAATGAAAGTATTCTGCTAGGTTTTCCCACTAATTTTATATTTACTTGGTGATATTTAAGCATTCAGATCTTTTTCCCCTAGTGTTCTGCTCACTGTTTTGTCTATACCATCCTGCCTTTCAAGTGAAGGAGAATAAGTATTAAAGGTGAAATGCCTAACAGATAAATCCAAAGAAACATCCTGCTTTATAGAAGAAAGAGACTAGAAAAGTCACAATAGTGCATATAAAGTTAAAAACACTTCAGTTGAGGTCTATGGATTTTGTAGAGTTATTAAAAAGAAAGTGATTATGAAAGCCTTTATGATTCTAAACACTATGTAAAAATTTGATAGACCTTGTTTAGCCTGTCAACAGGCTTAGTTCTCAAGTTTCAAAAGTACAACAAATATAAAATACATGAAATCAACTCATTACTAAGAAGGAGAAAATTAAAGGCTTACCCATGATAAACAAGAATTCTATCTTTAATAAAATGAAGTATTTTCTCAAAATATTCCAGGTATCTCATGTTGATCACCTGACCCCTGTAAGGCAAAAATAATAAAATTAAGAATATTTTTATAGAAGAATATGCTTAAGCCAACATCTAATTTCAAAGTTAATTTTAAAAAAATAAGAAACTATGAGAATAATGTAGGAAAAAAAAAGTCTGGGAAATTCACTTGTTCATAGTCAATGAGTGGAGAAGCAAAGCGCCGTCTTAGCAAGACCGCCTGGCAGCTCACGGGGGCTATCCTGGCAGGAGAGCCATCAAACTCGGCACCAGATCAGTCACAATGGGAAGACAAATCCCCCAGCACTGAAGTGAGCTTCAGACTTTCATATCAGCGTCCTCTGACGGACCCCATCACTTGTGGGCAGTGTGCTGCCCCCTCCTCCGTTTTCCCAACAGCATTATCGAACACCCTGTCTTGCTCTCCAGCTCACTAGCAGTCTCCTTTCCTCTACCCACTCTGAATATTCATTTCCTCACATTTCTATCCCTTCTGATCTTTTTCTTTCACACTCTCTCCTAGAACTCCATGTTCAGCCAACATGCTGAGTCACATGACACAGCTGACTGCTCCCAGGACATCACTCCCTGGGTTCCCACCAGGCATCCCAAACCTCAAAGGTTACTGTCAAGTAAGAATTCCCTCCTGCACCCCACACTTCTCCCAGCCTCCCCACTAAATGTGTTCACCTACTTTTCATTCTGGTGCTTTCTTGCCTAATGGAACCACCATGTACCTGAGAGGGAAGGTGGCCTTCCTCTAACTCCATGCCCTCTCTGATTGCAGCCCATTGCCAGTGCTCCTGATTCTACCTTCTAAGAGTCTAGCTCTTCCTTTCCAACTCACTACCATACAGCTTTCGAGACCTTTGCACTTGTCCACCTGAACAACTACACAATTTTCCAACCTCCTCCCTTACCTCCGAGGTTCCTGCCTCCTCTCCAATCTATTTTGTCATCTGCTGCCAAGGTGATCGTCCCAATGTGTAAATCTGTTCCTGTTACTTCTCTGCTTATAATCTCTGAATGGCTCACCATTGTCTTCAGGGGAAAAAATTCCTTAGCTTGGACTATAGAATGATTTATGTTCTGACTTCTGCCTATCTTTCTAGCCTCAATTCCTGATACTCCCTTAATTGCAAACTCACTAACAGGCATAACAAGTTAGTCACAGTTTTCTGACCATACCTAACTCATCCATTGGTCCATGTTAATCACCCCACCTCTCTGTTTTCCATTTTTCCAAATAGCTCTGGTAGCACCAGAAGGCTAAATCAGGCACCCCTTCTCCAGGTTCCCATGGCATCCTGTGCATGTGATCACCTCACTCTTAACACACTGCATAGAAGTTGTCTGCTGGTCTGTCTGCTGTGAGCTTTTGGCAGGTGGGGCTGTATTTCCCTTCTGTATCCCCATCACACAGCACACACAGCACACTGGCTGATCCACAGTAGTCTTCAATTAAAGTTAGTTGCTTGAGTCTACCTATCTACACCACAAATTATTCCATGAGAAACAGGAATATACAAGTCACAAGGTGAAAATAAATTTGTTTTCTAGAAGTTAAAAAAATATATACATACAAATTATATTTCCATTAAAACCCAAACTTAAATGTCAAAGGTGTATAGAATATTTTCCTTTTTCTTTTTTTGAGGCAGAGTCTTGCTCTGTCGCCCAGGCTGGAGTACAGTGGCACCATCTCGGCTCACTACAAGCTCCGCCTCCCGGCTTCAAGCCATTCTCCTGCCTCAGTCTCCGAGTATCTGGGATTACAGGCGCCTGCCACCACACCGGGCTCATTTTTTGTATTTTTAGTAGAGATGGGGTTTTACCGTGTTAGCCAGGATGGTCTCGATCTCCTGACCTCATAATCCACCCGCCTCGGCCTCCCAAAGTGCTGGGATTACAGGCTTGAGCCACTGCACCTGGCCTGAATAATATTTTCTTAATTCAGCTTCCTTGAACTAGAAGCATTTTAGAGGTGACACAACTACCATATTTATACATTTTATCTAAAATTAAATTCATTAAAAGATGGGCTGATAATATAGGTCCCCTTGAAACTGATATTCTTTAACATTTGTTCACCATTTATTTAGAAGGCAGCTGGGCACATAAAGAAAGGGTAAAGAAGTGAGCATTTCACCCATGTCCCCAACTAGCAGAGGCTCTGGACAAAACAGAAGTTTTCCAGCCAACCTGACTTGCCCTCCCCAGATGGCAGCTTAGTTACCAGATAGTGTTATTTATCCAAACCCTTTGTGTGTTGAGGTGGGACAGGGAGCTTTTCCTCCACAACGAGAGACTTGTCAAGAGCCATGTAGTATTATTAACAGAATATTATGGTAAATGTAATATTCTCCATCTAATCATTTTCTATGATGTTTTAGGACACCTTAAAGACTGACGCCCTAGGAAAACATCTGCAATCTACCCTTCGGTCGTGCTCTATACCAGACAGAAGGGCCTGGGGAAGGAGCATGGCACATACTATGTTTCTTTCTGCAGCTGGGCTACAGGAAAGGAATGCAGGCAGGATTACGTAGGTGTATGTTCCCCGGTCAAAAAGTCATCAGGAAAGGAGCAATGGGTCACTCCTGGTCTCCATGGCCTGTGTCTTGAGAAACTCCTAGGAAAAGAAGAAAGATGCACAAAAGCTTCATACCTGATTAAATTGATGTGGTTGTTAAAACCTCTGCTAAGACTTCGTGCTGGCATTTGATCTAACCACAGCACAGGCTGGTCTGGGTCAGCAATCCTATAAAACAGAGACCTTTATAAAACCAGAAGTGTTCAGAAGCATTCCAAATAAAACATGTAGAAGTGTTTGCAAAGGTGGGGGTAAAGCAACAGCTAGTCCATTATATGATGTTCATACCTACAAATTCCAAACAGATGTTCCAGCTAGACTGGGCGAGAAGCCAGGTAAAGGTAAAGGTTTAGGAGCAGAGCACAGTTTTTGTCATGCAAACGAATATCAAAGGTTACTCTAAACTAGCTCATGGCCAGGCACACCATTAACTATAAAGGGACTGGTCCAGTGAAGTTCATTCAAAGGTACCACAGGTAATAGATCTGTTCTTTCAAAGAGACTGTTTCTAAAATGCTTCAGGTAAACAGGTGACTGGAAATGTGACAACAATCAATTCCTATTTTTTTTTTTGAGATGGAGTCTCGCTCTGTCCTCTAGGCTGGAGTGCAGTGGCGCCATCTCAGCTCACTGCAAGCTCCGCCTCTCAGGCTCACATCATTCTCCTGCCTCAGCCTCCCGAGTAGCTGGGACTACAGGCGCCTGCCACCATGCCCGGCTAATTTTTTGTACTTTTAGCAGAGACAGGGTTTCACTGTATTAGCCAGGACGGTCTCGATCTCCTGACCTCGTGATCCACCCGCCTTGGCCTCCCAAAGTGCTGGGATTACAGGCATGAGCCACCGCGCCCAGCCAATCAATTCCTATTTTGAAAATATTAGTTAAGTGCATGTCAAAGAATAAAGATGCCAACAATTTCTGACAAACTTTAGAGAGGAAAACCTAACTTAGAAGGCCTGGTGTTAGCAAGCAAAACAGGGTTCATAGCCTGTTAGCTAAAACAGACTGACGTTATTTGACAATGATAAGACTTACAGTTTATTTTCACTGAGATGTTAGTTACCTTCTCCATTTAACCGCAATGTCAAACATGTCTCTCCACTGCATCAACCGTGTCTTTCCATTCATTCGAACTTTCGAGTTGGTCCATGTACGCTGTACGGCTTGCATGACCTCCAAGGCAGCCAAACCCATAGCTATGAGAAAGGAATATCGAGAAGAGTTAGTATACTTTAGAGGGACTGAGTTCCACCTACTTTACAGAGTCTCAGTGATAAGTCAATAGTTAACACATAAAGGGTCAGTTATATTGGTGATATAAGAAGACCCAACACATGTTTCGGTCATGATGGTCCTACTAAAATTAAAACCCATCAGAGTTAACTAGAGACAGCTCAGTTTGTCTACTCCCAACTCTGCCTCCTACTAATCCAAGTGGAGGTTTGCATTCTTCCACACAGGGAGTAAGGAAATAGCTCCCTGGATCAGCTGTCTGATTTTAAGTAAGGACTTAAGACCTATATTCTAGTCTCTACTACAGTAATAGCAAAAAAGCCAAGTATGGAAGGAGTCTTCTTTCAGAATTCAGTTTGAATGACTCTACACATTTCTATTCTGATCACATGGAGAATGTGAACAAGTACAATAAATTATAATTTTTTAAAACACACGACACGGTTTAACCACCCTTGCTCTTATGCCAGGAATATTTTCATTTTCAGATAGTTTCCAGAATACCTCTGTGTATTCGCTTGTTTGGCAGGAAACCAGGTGTTTCATATTGCATCAGGGATCCCAAACGATCAGCCACACAAATCAGCTCCTGTACTTCAGGCTTATAACTCTCAAAATTCTGATGTAACACATCTCTGGAAGAAACATGTACATGATAAGGACTTCTCAACAGATATTTGGCAATCCAATTCCACCTGAAGAGCAGTCACCTCCTCCACTGGAAAACTAATGAAGCAGTCTACGACCACATAATCCTTACTTCAGTCCTTTGCACCCAACTACACCTCAGTTTAAAAGGGAATCTTTATGACAGCATGTGCATAATTGCCATCACATGCTGGTTAGTAACAGTGAAAACTGTAACTAGTGTGCAATTCAGAAGACACCTCTTTCCATTATTTGCTTTGTAAACTTCTCCAGAATACATACCTGAATGGATTGCCTTTTTCAACAAGCAACCAAACCTCTGCCCTTTGTCCATTCCTCACTCCTGCCCAAGTTGTATTAGAACAAGTATACTTGGAATGGTACACGGAAATACTATTGTTTAGCTGCCAACCTGCTTGATGCTTTTATAACGAAGACTGAAACTCTAAATTATAGGTGGTTCTGGGGATCTCCAAGACCACTCTCACTCAGGCTCAGAAATTGGCTGGGAGGGCTCAGTGGACTTGGCACATAATGATACTCACAATAGTGAGTATCATTTTTTGTTTTGTGTCCTTTTGCTATAATAAATCACAGCACATGTGATTTATTACAGCAAAGGGACACAAAACAAAACCAGCAGAGGGAAGAAGCACATTGGGAGAAGTCTGGAGGAAACCAGGCACAAGCTTCCAAGGGTCCTTTCCCAAGGAAGTCATATATGATACATTAAACTCTCCCAGCAATTAGTTGTGAACACGCGTAAAATGCTGCCAACCAGGAAAGCTCATTAAAGACTCAGTGGCCAGGGTTATAGACACCTTCTGCCTGGCAAGTTCCCAAATTCCAGATACCCAGAAGGAAAGCACGTGTTCAATAGAAACCACGTTGTTTGAACAAACAGTTTAGGCACAGAGAACTACTCCTATTAGTTTTGGGAGTGGTAGGAATCCCCTCGAAATCCAAGTTCCCAGATACCAACCAAGGGTCACTCTTGCAAGCGGTCCTTTCTAAGGACAGCAGTCATAGGCCTGCTATGTTAACACTTTTGTGCATAGAAATGTTTCTCAAAAAAGGAGTGGTTAGAGAACATACAAAACTTCATGAGCAATCAATTTTTTTATTATTTTTATTCATTTAATAGTTGAGACACATAGAAAACACAAAGTCAAATTACCCAGTTTAAGAACTAGAGTAATTCATGCAGTTGTATCTACTTGTATGCTGCTTTCCTATCCCATCCTCCTGTCTCTTGAAATTTGTGCTCCTGATTTACTTACCTTTTTAAAAACTAGGTTTGTTACACACACACACAGACACACACACACACACACATATACACACACAATATACTCTACAGTTTTGTTTATGAACTTTGGGAGAAAAAAATATGTAATAGCACAGCCTGCTGACTTGCTGCTTTTATTCAACATTACATTTAAAAATTAATCCACATTGTTGCCTGAGTCATTTGTTTATACTGCTGTATAATATCCCATTGTGTGACTGTGACTGTATCACATTTATCCATTCTTCTGTTGATGGACATTTGGGTTCATTTCCAGTGTTAGCTGTGAACAAATACTGCTGGTAGACCTGTTCAAGTCTCTCCTGGTAGATATGTGCACAAGTACAAAGTTCTCTGAATAGACACAGGAACAGAATCTCATATCAAGTATGAGAATATTCATCTTCACTAGATAATGACAAACTGCTTTCCAAAGTGGTTGTAGCAACTTATACTCTCATCAGGAGTATAAAAGTTCTCCATAATCTCCCTTCTGACCAATATTACTATTATCAGATTTTGTGACATTTGCTCATCTAGTGGCTGAAAAAAATCTCATGAGGCCTTAATTTATGAAGTATCTCTTCATGTTTATCATTCATGTTTTCCCTGTGGTAAAATTACCTGTTCATGTCTTTTGCACACTTTTCTATTGGTTGTCTCTTATTTTTAAATTTGTAGTGACACTTCGAAAATTTGGACACTAATTCTTGGTCAGTTATTAAGTTTGCAAGTACCTTTACTCAATTTGGGCTTATTTTTCTTTCCTTATGGTGTCATTTGTTGAACAGAAGTTCTTAGGTTCAATGTAGTCCAATTTATCAATCTTTTTGTTTCAAATCTATGCTTTGTGCTTCTTAATAAATCCTTGTCTACCCCAAAGTCATAAACATCTTCGTTTATATTTCCTCCTAAAGTTTAAAATATTTTGCCATTCGTACTTCAGATTTTCATCCATTTGGAATTAGATTACTATGCCATCGCAAATATCAATTTTATTTTATCCATAAAATAACCTAATTGGCCCACCCCCACATCTTGACCAGTCCCATTCTGATCTGTAACACACCTTTACCATTTATCTAAGGTATGTATTCTCTTCCTTTAGTACATTGTCTATCCCTGCACCAATACCATTCTGCTCCTTATTATATTACGTTTTGCCACCTGGTAGGATGAGAACCTTCCCCTTCAAGCCTGAGTATCCTCTTCTTTGGGAGTATCTTAATTATTCTTGGTCCTTTGTACTTCCATAGAATTTACAGAATTTGCTCAACAAGTGCCTCAAAAAAACTTGGGATTTTGAATGGCATTTTATTAAATCTATAATTAATTTGCAGAGAAATGGCCTTCTAATGTTACTGAACTTCCAATCCATGAACACAGTATTTCTCACCATTTATTTGTTTGCTTAGTAACTTTCAATTAAGTTTTGTGATCTCCATACAGGTTTTATACAGATTTTGTAAGATTTTTTCTAAGTATTTGTTACTATTATAAATGATATTTTTGTTATTCATATATAGAAATGTAACTGATTCTTGTATATTGATTATAAACAATGACCTTGCTAAATCTCATCATTTCCTATAATTTGTAGATCTTTTAGGTTTCCTTTGTAGAAAATTATGTGATCTGCAAACAATGACAGCTTTCTATTTTCCTTTCTAATCCATATCACTGATTTCTTTTTCTTCTCTCTGTGCACTGTCTAGGACTTATAGTTCACTATTACAGAGAAGCACTGATTCTGGGCTTTTTGGTTTGACTCCCAATGCTAATGTTAATGTATCTACCATTTCATTAGTTAAAATGATGTTTGCTATAGGTGTTTTTTGTTTTGTTTTGTTTTTAGAGATGGGGTCTCTGCTGTGTTGCTGCAGTGTGATGGATGGCTATTCACAAGCACAAGGATAGCATGCTTGATTGAACTCCTGGGCTCAGGCAATTCTCCTACCTCACCCTCCCAGGTAGCAGGGGGTAGCGTGCCACCATGCCCAGCTTACAGCTCAGTTTTGAGAAAGGGAAAAAAAATGATCTTCATTTAAAGCACTTACTTTATGTGGGGTTGCAACCCTGGCTGCTCTTCATAGTCTTCTATGAGGAAAGGCAGATTTTTAGCCCAGTGGTCCTTAAAGCTTCCAGGCAGATCCACATCAATGTTATATTCCGTAAGGGGGGTATCAAGGTGTGCATGAAGATATCGAGAATACTCTGCAGAAAGGAAATGAGATCTGACACATCCAAATACTGCTAAAGAAACTTTCTTATGTCTAACTGCTATACAAATACTTTGTAACAAGCTGTTCTTCAATTATAAGAATTCTAAAAAGAGTTTCTAAATTTTAGTAAGTCACTATTAGTATATGATAGAGGTAACCTGCCACTGACTTGAGATAACAAGGTCAAATATAAGTCAGTCAGTCTGGTTCTACTTTGGCTAATTTTTTTTTTTTTTTTTTGAGACAGAGGCTCACTCTGTCGCCCAGGCTGGAGGGCAGTGGCAAGATCTTGGCTCACTGCAAGCTCTGCCTCCCAGGTTTGTGCCATTCTCCTGCTTCAACCTCCAGAGTAGCTAGGACTACAGGTGCCCGCCACCACCCCCGACTTACTTTTTGTATTTTTAGTAGAGACGGGGTTTCACTGTGTTAGCCAGGATGGTCTCGATCTCCTGATCTCGTGATCCCCCACCTTGGCCTCCCAAAGTGCTGGGATTACAAGCGTGAGCCACCACGCCTGGCCTACTTTGGCTAAATTTTAATCACCTTTCCAGGAAAACCACTAAAAATCTCATTGTTTTCAATTCCAGAGTTTGAGAATCCAAGTTCTGTGTCAGACAGAGCCTGGTACTCTGTCAACTGGTATATAGATTAATTGGATATATGATTTCACCAACCGACTAATGGACTGCTGCTTATCTCTATGAAAGCACTGTAGGAAAAAACCCAAAGTACAGAGCGCCTGCCCCTTCTGCCTATAATTCACAAGTGCAAGCTCTACTAAACCAGGAAAAAAGGGAATTGTAATTCAGGGTAAAGAAAGATGTTGCCTAATAGGTGGCCCCAAGGCACCTGGCTATTGGATACTTAATGAGGCTAGGGTGACTGAAACTGAGTTTTAAATTTTATTTTATTTTATTTTATTTTATTTTATTTTTTTTGAGACGGAGTCTCGCTGTGTCGCCCAGGCTGGAGTGCAGTGGCCGGATCTCTCAGCTCATTGCAAGCTCCGCCTCCTGGGTTTTTACACCATTCTCCTGCCTCAGCCTCCCGAGTAGCTGGGACTACAGGCGCCCACCACCTCGCCCGGCTAGTTTTTTTGTATTTTTTAGTAGAGACGGGGTTTCACCATTTGAATTAATTTAAACCTACAAACTGATACGTGATTCAATCATTAGAAAACTTCAGTATGTTTGAAATGACTTGCACATATGAACCTACTTTTTCAACTATAAATATTATAAATTCTAAATTCAGATCAAGTATTTCCAATGAAAATTTAACATCCAAATTGAGATGTACTATAGCATAAAATATACACCAGATTTCAAAGACTTAGCACAAAAAATAATGTGAAGTATCTAATGAATAGCAGTTTCATATTAATTATGTTATATGTTGAACTGATATTTTGGATATACTGAATTTAAAATTATACGTTATTAAAATTAATTCCACTTCTTTGATTTTCACTTTTTTAATGTGGCTACTACAAATTTAAAATTACACACACAGCATTATATTTTTTTTTCTTTTGGACAGTCATGGTATAAAGGGCTCACAATAGCAAAAGAAAATGTAGGCTTTAATAAAAGAAACTATCTTCAGAGACAGGAGATAAAAGGCGAGTAAAACTACAACTAATAAAAGGGTAACTGCAAGATTTGCTTTCTTCCTCACGTCATATTTCTCCAAAATATATGAGAATTTTGATATGAAGGAATGACAAGTCAAATATACCAAGTTCACATTTAACAGTAAGAACTGGCTGGGCATGGTGGCTCACGCCTGTAATCCCAGCACTTTGGGAGGCCGAGGCAGGTGGATCACAAGGTCAAGAGATCAAGACCATCCTGGCCAATATGGTGAAACCCTGTCTCTATGAAAAATACAAAAATTAGCTGGGCATAGTGGCGCATCCCTGTAATCTCGGCTACTTAGGAGGCTAAGGCAAGAGAATGGGATGAACCGGGAGGCGGAGCTTGCTGTGAGCTGAGATTGCACCACTGTACTCCAGCCTGGTGACAGAGCAAGACTCCGTCTCAAAACAAAACAAAAAAAAAACAGTAAGAACCTCACAGAATGTCAGTTTCCTGCCCTTCCTGTATTCTTGGATAACATGTGATGAGACACAAATACTCCAGATGCTTGTCACATTTAGTTCAAAATATGGCTTTTCAACTTAGGTAAAAAATGTTTTAACTTTAGAAAGTAAAAATTTTAAAAGTGGTAGAAAACGCATTCGACTGATCTTTCGAAGATATAAACATCTAGTCTCAACACTAGCACTGACAAGGCGTGGCTGTGGACAAGTCACCTAGCCTCTTTCAGACTCCACTGTTTCATATGGAACATAAAAGAGTCAAGCAATATGATTTCTACAGCTTTGAGCATGAAAATCCAACAATTCTGTGATTTTCTGACTTACCTCGGAGATACTTCACTTTAAGATACTCAGGGCTAGCCTTCTGGCCTGGGAGAGGATCATTCAGCATAACTTTTGTTTGTGCTTTTATCCCTTCATAAAACTGTCCCATGGCAACGTGGCTGAGCCCTTTCATATACTGGCACACTTCGTTATACGGCTCTAGCTGCAGACACCGCTGAGGACAAAATGCTGCATTAGTATCAATACAGTTTAAGAAAACTTTGAAATGCCTTATTCTTTACTCCGGAATTAGTTTTCCCTCCAGGTTAAACCAGACCTGTAAACTAGTCTATAAGACAAGGGCAATGATTTCTTCTCTTTCTTTTTGTTGGAGTAGAAACACTATTCTCAGTCCCCCTTCTCTATTCATTTCACTAAACTTCACTGAAGAATAATCCAAGAATTCCAATTACTGTGTACTTATTTACGGATGCTCACCTTAAAGTTCTTAAGGGCTTCCTGTAAGCTGCCGTGGTGGTAGAGCATCATTCCCCGGAGCTGGAGGGTTTGCACATGATTTTGGTTGAGCAACAGTGCCTTTTGAAAGCTCTCAGTGGCTGCTTCAAAATTGCCCAATTCTCTAGGTATTTAATAATAGTTATGAATACAGTATAGACATTACAGGAAACACACAGAATAAGCTATCCTCAGAATTATGGACCAATATGTAAACAAGATACCTTGATGCAGGTGTTCCCTTTGTTACTTTTTTATAGCCTCTGACACATTACATTCTACTTACTTCTAAATCTTACCAGCTTATAGGATAACCACAGAGCTCTTGAAATTCTGTAGGGAAAATTCATCTGCTGATTTCCAAAGGCAGATGCTTATTCAAACCCCTCTCCTTGATTATTCACAATGAGTCCCAAACCCTAAAGAACTGTGTGTAAATTTTAATATATGGATAAAAACATACTTTTCCCATTTGGAAAAAAGTATACCAATTATAATCATAAACAGTTCATCATTCTCAATCAAATTCATAGCCTTAAAAATGCATTTTTTTTTTTTTTGGTCACCAAAGTTGCTTTGCTTAAAATCTAGTAAATCATTATATAATTTAGAATTCTGAAAAAAGAAGTGTATTTTAGAATTGTAACCATTCCAGAATGGAAATGGTTGTTATGGATCAATCTGCTTTTTATTTGCTTTTTAAATAGGTTTAGAAACTGGGTCTCACTGCATTGCACAGGCTGAAATCAGCCTCCTGGGCTCAGGTGATGCTCTCACCTCACCTCCTGAAAAGCTGGGACCACAGGCACATGCCACAGAGCCTGGCAGTTCATTCTTTTATATATTACAAAGAATAGAAGTAACTTCAAAATGTTCTATACCGAATTCTCTATATATAATGGACATTTTTAAAAAATACAATTCCTGCTTACATTCATACAGCACTTTACAAGGTGCTTTCAAATCTGTTTTCAATTTCTATTCAAAAATTCTGTGAGACAGGAAGCATAAATATCATCCCTTAAACCCCAAACAAATCCAGACACACTTTTTCCAAGTTAGTATAAGAGTTCCGCAAACTATCAGATAAATAAGTTCTTGAATATAATCCTTCCAGAATAAGGTACCTAATAAAGGGACTTTCTGTCGCTATTTTTCTTTTCTAGCTTTTGTAGCACCTTTACAAGTGAGAAGCCAGAAGCTCAGAGAAGTTAAGCACTCATACCTGCAGAACGACCAAGGCAGAACTAAGTCATGAGCTCCTTCACTCATGTCATCCTACTTCCTTTTCATAACACAATATACTTTTTTTTTTTCCTGTTTTGAGACAGAGTCTCACTCTGTCGCCCAAGCTGGAGTGCAGTGGCATGATCTCGGCTTACTGCAACCTCTGACTCCCGGGTTCAAGCGATTCTCCAGCCTCAGTCTCCCATGTAGCTGGGATTACAGGCACCCACGACCATGCCCGGCTAATTTTGTATTTTTAGTAGACGTGGGGTTTCACCATGTTGGCCAGGCTGGTCTCGAACTGCTGACCTCAAGTGATATGCCTGCCTCAGCCTCCCAAAGTGCTGGGATTACAAGTGTGAGCCACCTCTCCTGGCCTACTTTTTTTTTTTTTTTTTTTTTAGGCCAAAAGTCACAATAGCTCTATTCATCAGGGCAATGCATGGGGTCAGGAAGCCAAGTTCTAGTTACAACTTTTCATTCTCAATAGATGTACATTATAATCACAACTTTTCCATCCCTTCATTCTAGGACTTTTCAAAAAGATCATAGGAAATTTACCTTAGTTATTGTCTAAGAAAGTAGCAACAGCATCTATACCCCAACAGTTTATAATGCCACTGTTCAAAACAACAATCCTTGAAGGACGAATGTTTTCTAGACCAACACACACACTGAAGTTAAGAGAGAATACTGTGCATCATGACATCCTCTGACACTATTTTTTTCTGCATTCCAGAGAAAATATCAACAAATCTATACATACTTGTGCAATTCAAAATACCCATCTCCTTTGGTTAAGAAATATCATTTCTTTTAAAATATTATGTGAAGCTATCTTGTCTCCCCACTCTTCAGCCTCCCTCCTACCCCAACTGTTATTATTTTACTCACCTATACGCCTGCCCTAGACTTTTATATGCATCAATAAAATCAACTTTCTGCTTCAAAGCTTCTTTGAAGGATTCAATAGCTTCCTGTAAAAAGTGTACAGAAAATTATTTCATTTGCATAACTGTTAAAATTGAGTTTCACTTAAATCGTAAAAGGATTTAAATATATATCCTACATAGTCTGACAGATTTTCTTTTAAATAGGAGGACTTTAAAAAAAGACAGGCAGAAAATGCAATAAACTATAAGTCAGAAGGCTTTAATTTCAGTAAACAAATGCATTACTATGAAAAATACGAGCCTTAAATTTCTCCCCTTTACAATGGGAAATCAGCTTTCCATTTTACCTACTTTATTACTAGCTACTTCATTAAATCTTTGAATACTAATCATTTCACCTTCATATTATTAATATCATATCCTTAATTAATAAAGGCCCTAGGACCAAAAGCAAGCCTAACAGCTGTGTGAAATAATTTAAAACAATCATAACTGGCAACATTTAAAATTGAACCGAGAGACAAAAAAGAAAGCCCAATGTGAAACTGTTTATAAAACAAGCAAAAAGGCTCCTAGATTCACCATCTGAAGGATTCCCATGATCTACAAGGAAAAAGAAAAAGTAAAACAAAACAAAACAAAAACCTTAAGTTGCAGGTGTTTGGGGTGAGCTTCCATCTGCCTAATACCAAGTCTGAGGCTAAGACAGTGAGAACTGCTAAGCAGGCGCTGTGCTTTGGGAAGCTGTCCTTGGAAATGCATGGTATACTTGGCTACTGCCTAACTCCCTCTCCATCTATGAAAACTATTAATCAAATGAACCATTCTATTTAAGTAGAAACAACCTAGGCTTAAACCAATGTTAAATGTACTTTTCACTGTGACTCATACACTGCAATAAAAAAATTATGACTATATAGCTTACTAACATTTTTCCTAAGGAAAAGACATACTTACTAAAGTTACCTGCTATAAGGCATCATGATCTCTAATAGCTTTAATGCAAAAGACTTGACTTTAGATAATTTTACACATGATTAGATAATTCATAGAAGAAAACTACTGAAGATGTCACATACCTTGCACATGGTAGGCACTCAATAAATATTTAATGATTTGGTAAGGCACACAAAATTGTTTTGCAAAAGCAGTACAATTCTAATTGCTTTCAAAAAGGCATTCATTCCCTGCACATTGATTTTCTCTGAAAGGGAGACAGCAGGACAAGAGAGGCTGGTGTGCAAACTCTTCAAAGGCAACAATGGGATGACAATCTACTCATTAAGGACTCCTGCTGAACATCTACGGTTGGGTAGAGAGATGGGAATGGATAAACTTTAACATTTAAGAAATGTTAAAGATCACTTTTAGTTAGGCTTCTTGCCACAGTGTAACCTTGATCTTTTAAGAGTTTACCACTATATTCTTAATTCAGTAAACATGTATTGAGCGCCTACTATGTGCCAGAGACAGTGTGAGGTGCAGGGGAGGCAAGGATGAGCCAGTCATTATCTCTGTCCTCTAAGAATGGAGTCTAGTTAGAAAGCCAATTGTGTCACCAGGTTATTGGAATACAAATTAAGAGCTACAATAGAGATATAAGTAAGTCTCTGAGAATGAAGAGAAAGAAACCACTAACTGAGCCTGGGGTAACAGAACAGGCTTCAGGGAGGAAGTGACAATTGAGTTGGGTCTTGGGAGAATGAAAAGGAATTTGGTAAAGAAAGAGGGCATTTTGGAGGGGGAAATAGTACTGTACAGTGGCATAGATCACTCAGAAATGGTGGAAAATTTAGTGAGGCAGGAGTGCAGGGTGCATGGTTGGGTACAGGGGAGAGGGAAAAGATGGGAGACCAGGCTAATGTGGAAAGCTGGGCCAGGAAAGGAAGGGCCTCCTGGGCCAAACTGTGCAGGCAGTGAGGACTAGGGGGCTTCACACAGGTGCATGACCTCAGGAAATGTACTTTTTAGAGAGGATTACTACTAGCAGCAACAAAGACAGACTAGGGAGGGAAGAGAATGGAGACAGGGAGCCAAATGAGGGAGTTGCTGCAGTAGCTGGAGCAAGAGATAATGAAAGCTCAAACTAAGAAACTGTCTCTGAGGAGAGAAAAGAAGGGTCAACCTCAGGAGACATTTTGAAAGGCAAACTACAACAGAGTTTGGTGGCTGCCTGGGTATGGGAGATGAGGGAGAAGAAAGGGTAGGAAGCTTTTAAGCTGAAGAGCTCGGGTGGGTGGCGAGAGCATTAACCAAGTAAGGAAGTACAAGAGAAAGGGCAGCTGCAGGTGGGGATGGGGTGGGGCAGGAGGGAATAACGAGCCCATCGGGGCGTGTTAAGTCTGGAGTGCTTGTGGACAGCTAGGTGGAGACGCCCAGGGGGCTGCCCACTCCACTTACAGCATGCTTGGACGCCACAGTTCTTCAAAGTCTGATTTCTCTTCAGCTTTTAAGAGTCTTTGGTTTCAGGGTTCCTGTCTAATCACTGCACAGCTCTCTACCTCATTCTGCCAAAGAGGGGACATAGTAGAATCAAGATTTTAAGGCGTTGGGAACAAAGAAACTACGTTTGAATGAATCAATCTCTAAGCACATGAACTGGCTCTGAATTAATTTGCTTGGCAAATGCCATCCCACCATTTTCAGTCCCCATCTTTCTTACTAGTTGACAGGCAACCACCACCCTAGGGCTGTTCCTTGTTAACTAAGAGAACACTCTCAGAAAACTCTCAAAGTGAAGGCTGATGGTGCTTGGGACACATGGTTTGTGAAATATCCTTATAACATAGATAAAACAATGGGATTCAATAGAAAAGCTTTTGTTGTTTCCCTAGGAAGATCCAAAATGCCTCATATAACCCCTGAATTGGATAGTCATAAAATTCGCAATATTGCCTAATATACTTCTAACGTATGACATCATATAGTAAATAAGCAATCACCCACTTAATTAATTTTTAAATTGCTGTTGGCCAAGAGAGACCACCTTTAGGATATAAAAATAGCTCAAACTTATTGGTCCATTTAATACTTGTCTCTAAGGTTAACAAGAGAAACAAAAAAATCTAAGCAAAGTTCATTTATTAATTCAGCCATTTCACTATGAACTCAGTTTTCCAATCTGTGTAACGGGGACACCTTCCACTCCTCCTATACCTCATGGGGATGCCGTTGGGATGAAGGAGACAGTAAGTAACCACTCTAACCTCCTCAGACAGCAGATCGATAAAAACGCAAAGCAAGAGTTCCCATCTATTATACTTGCTGATGCTGCGCTTATGAGCCTGGTGAAAACGACAGAGCACCAAATAACTTGGTAGGACTAGTTTGCTGAGGGGCTTCTAACGCTCAAAATGAAAGCACTGTTTCTAGGTTCTTATCACGCAGATCTAAAGTAAATCAAAGTGAATTTCAGTTCTTGTGCTGAACTGTGGTTAGTTTCTCTTTTCTGAAAAATTCTCATTTTCAAATACCCCAAAGAGCCCCGTCCACGTTCCAAAACCTGGCTCTACAGTAACAACATTAAAAGTGAAATCGTTTGCATTTGCTTACTTTTAAAAATATTTTCAACCTCTTAATATGAATAGTTTGGTATTTTTTTTGTATTTGTAATCTTTTTCTCCTCCATGAGATATTTGAATAGAGTACTGAGGTTCTGAATTTTTTAAATTTAAGGTGACTGTCAGAGAAGATGAGAGGAACAGAGGGTAGATACAAAATAAACTGGACAAGTCTATCTGGCAGCTGCTCAAAGCATGTTTTAAGAAATTGCTCTCAAAGTCTACGGCTGCCAGTCTGAATCCTGAGGGGAGAGAGAGGTCTTTATTAGGAGCATCCTCCACATACTTCCAAAAGGAATGTGAGGTTTATGAAATAGAATCTGCAAAATTCCTTTGGTTTGGCTTTTAGTGGAATGGGAGTTTTCTTTTAGAATCTGTAAAATTTTTAATTTTCACAGATAAAATAATCTATAATAATTAATATTCGATTCCTGTTTAAAGCTTACAAAGTACTTTTCACATGGAGTATTTTATTGAATCCTCGTGATCACTCCAAGAGGCAGAAAGTAGAATTGTTTCCACTTTACAGACGTGGAAGGAGAAACTGATTGCCCATGGAGCCTGGAGCAAGAGCTCAAACCAAGACCTTTTAACACCAACTTCAGTGCTCTGTCCTTGAAATTCATTATTCCACTAATACGTATTGAGCACCTCCTATGTGACAGGCATTGTCCTTAACACTGAGGATTTGCAATGTGCAGCCTTTTCACAGGTAAACACTCTCCCCACAACCCAAATATATGTATGTCAGATCCTCAAACCACTTTCAATAATAAAATGTCTGTTCTTTCTGTCAGAATACACATCCCTGCCACACACTACTGAATTTCTTCACAGCCTTCAAAGTTCTCGTTAAGTACCACCTTCTGGGGCTCCTATCAGAACGAATCGCTTTTCAGTTGTGCAGGCTGACTCTATTTCGTTCTCAGGCCTGTCTGTCTTCCATCAGGTAGCTTGGATGTGTCCTTTGTGAGAGCACCTACTATGTGGCAGGCCTTGAGTGGCACTAAGGAAGCCCAGGTGAGAGAGGCAGCTCCTCATCAGGTTCCAGGCCCCCGGCTTCTGGCACAAGCCTTCTCATGGTGGGTTCCCCGCACAGACTCAGAACATGGAACTGAGTGCCTGGGCAGGAGGAAGGGCCAGGCTACAGGCCACATTTCTGCCCAAACTTTCAGTCAGTTCAGATAGCTTTCTTGTTTCCCTCTACCTCCTCTGCCCAGAGAGGCAGTCCTCAAGTGATACCAATACAGTGAATCTCAGAAGGGTCTCCCAACCTGTCCCTGTGGTCTCTCAAGGAGCTGGGTCAAGTTTCATGCCCACTGACCTAGACCCAAACAATGTCACCCGGTCAGTCCTTCTGTCCCCCATCTCCTCAGCCACCATGCTGTCAGAATCGACTTTCTAAATTACAGATTTGGTCTCAGTGCTGGAACCTATGCATTTTGGCAATCTAGAATTTATAGCTCCTCTGGCCTGCAAATTTGAGTCAAAATGCTTAGCACAGTACTCCAGGATAAGGACCTGCCCTCCACCGACCTTCCAGCTTCATCTCCCTTAAACCACACCCAACTACTTCCCACTCTGTGAACTGCCCATATTTCCATCTCCCCAAGTCTTCACCCACGCTTTCCTCTCTGCCTGATGGGCTTTTCTTCTCCCACTTCCACCCCCTAATCCTACTCAGTCTTCCAGCTCCAGGACAAAGTCCACCAGTTCTTTGGAACTTTCTCTAACTCTGCAGTTCCAGTGAATCTTTCTTATCTACATTTTCGAAGCACTTTGTTTATATTATGTTCTTGAGTATGTTTACCATATGATAAATTATATGTGGAAAAAGCTTTGCAAACTGTATCCTCTATAAAGGTAAAGTTCATTTCTCCCACTTATTAACCTTTGGTCCTTTCTCTTTCTGTATCTCCCTCCAGGAACCCAGCAAAGAGTAGAAGCTCAATAAATAATAAATATGCTGATTCAGACTACCTTCTACATCAGATCAGCCATCAAGCAAAAGAAATTCCTCCCACCCACAAAAGAGAAGCAGAGTCATCATATGGTACACATATGCACAACACTTTCACCTTCAGAAGTCCTCTGTGAAAGAAAGTTAAACCTTTGTATAGCATAGCTATAGGCTGGTTTTTGTTCAGTTCTAAGGACTGCTGAAAGTCTTCATGGGCTGTTGCATAGTCCTACAAAAAGGAGAGTGGGGGGAAAAATAAAATAGTATTTATTAGATATGTGAACATTTCCTAATTTTTGGCTGGTAGAGAAAAAATATCTCAATTTATCCTCCACCCTTTCTGGCTTCAAAGGAAACATTTTATGATACTATATATTGGTTAAATGCTTATGCTACTCATTCAAATAGTTGGGAGCTTTTTAAGAAAAGCAACTGTGAGAAAAACTCACAAAGGTTTAATTAAGCACTCTGTCTTAACTACAAAAAAATTTATCTCAAATAGTATTATAGTAATAATCTGTTAGAGAAATTTCTGGTACTAGCATTTTATCATACTGGATAGTTCCAAAATAATTGTGCCACAGATTAACATTAAAATGTGTTATGCTGAGACTCTTTTAATATATTTTCTTTGGCACAGAAAATTGTTATTTAAAGTACTACAAGCCACAGAAATAATTGTGGCAATCATAAATGTCACTCTGATGATAAAAGACAACCTTGTTAGGCTTGGGTCACTTACATAGAGAAGCTAGAGTCTGGAAAGCCATGCTAGTTCAGGGTATGTTTCTTGGGTTGTGAAACCCAAAGAAATTCAAATTGTACCTCTAAGTTTAATAATCACATTGACAACATGCACACCTGCTTCTCTATGATGACATTTGCAAGAAAGATTGACATACAATCCACAAACTAAATTTATCTTTCTCTTTTTTTAATGCCAGTCCAGAATTAGTTATTGCTGACAGCTCAAACAAGAAAATGTTTTTAGTAGTTAATGTGCTCCACTGGGTTTAATTTCAGCTACAGAAAATGCTTTCATAATTCTTTACTTTTATTTATTTATTTATTTATTTTTTTGAGACGGAGTCTCACTCTGTCGCCCAGGCAGGAGTGCAGTGGCAGGATCTTTGCTCACTGCAAGCTCCGCCTCCCGGGTTCACACCATTCTCCTGCCTCAGCCTCCCGAGTAGCTGGGACTACAGGCGCCCACCACCTCGCCCGGCTAATTTTTTTGTATTTTTAATAGAGTCTAGGTTTCACTGTGTTAGCCAGGATGGTCTCGATCTCCTGACCTCCCGATCTTCCTGCCTCGGCCTCCCAAAGTGCTGGAATTACAGGTGTAAGCCACCGCGCCCAGCCTATAACTCTTATGACACAGATATATTACTAAACAGCCAAAGCCCAAATCTATCAAAGAGTCACTTTCTGAGGTCAAGGGAAAAATGAAATTTTCATCATCATAAAAAGAAATACTTCAAGACAAAAACAAGTCACCTCTGATATGAAGTACAAGGTTCCCCGATGTCTGTACAGCCGTGCTGAAGGCTGCAGTTGGATAGCTTTAGTGAGGTCATTCACTGCTTCATTAATTCGTCCCAGAGGGGACAGAATCTAGAAATCCCAAACATGTAATCAGGAAAAATACCAATGACCAACCCTAAAATCCCAATGTTTTTGACTCTTCAATTCCACTTCACCCTACTCCACTCACAAAATTACTCTCAGCAGGCTGCAATCCTTGACCCCATATACTATGTGGTGGTGTTCAAAGTCAACCACCTGAGGTGCCACTAGTCTTTGTCCAGTCAAGCAGGAGGCTGATGAACTATGACTGCAGCAACTGCCTTGTCACTATTTCACATTCTGGGTTGTACCAGATGTTACTTTTCTTACAATGTGATTTTTTTTTTTCTTGACTTTACCTTTTAAATCAAAATTTGGCATATATACACAAAGATGTCAAAATTAACCTGAAAGATAACTTTGAACCATTAAAATAGACAAATTATTGGACACAGATTAGAGTCCTCCATGGACTTTAGCTCTGTCCTCTATGGTAAGAAAAGCTGAATGACAACTTCTAAGATTCCAGATGCTCTTTAAGCCCTTTTGTGTAACAACTTTTAACTCATGAGTCATGATCTGCAGAGTAGGAGGAAAAATATCTGCAAGCCTGTTTGGAAAAGCTCTTTTGAGCCAGCAATCAGTTGTATTCAGGCAACATGAAAATACAGAAGACAGTTCAGAATGCAAAAGTAAACCAAAAAGACATAAGAAAATCCAAAGTGGGTATCAGTGTTCATGCAATCAAGTCCCAGCACTTTATCCTGAATAAACGTCCTTAAATTAGGGTTTATTTTGTTGTTGTTTTAGAGACAGGGTCTCACTCTGTCACCCAAGCTGGAATGTAGTGGAACAATCACAGCTCACTGTAACCTCGGACTCCTGGACTCATGCAATCCTCCTACCTCAGCCTCTTGAGTAGTTTAGGCTACAGGGTCATGCCATCATGCCCTGCTAATTTATTTTTTAAAATTTGTTTGCAGAGGTAGGGGTCTCACTACATTGACCAGGCTCGTCTTAAACTCTTGGCCTTGAGCAATCCTCCTGTGTTGGCCTCCCAAAATTTTGGGATTACAGGCATAAACCACTACGCCCAGCCTATTCTATCCTTATTAGACAGGTTATTTCTACCAAATTTTATAATTTCCTACTCTAAAATCAGTGAGAGAGAGGATTCGGGCAGGCCTACCACCAGTAGTAAGCATGATAGTTCAGAAAGAGGAAAGAAATTGAATATAAGCCTGAGAATTCAAAAAGCACAGTGGGCTGGGGTTGTATTTTGGAAGGAAAATCATCCCTCCTGAGTTTATCAACCCCTAGGTACATAACTGAATTATCATATCCCAGCACAACAATCAATATGCATAATAATGAGTAACTTTAAAAAGTTAACTTATGTTCATCAAATATAGAATATTTCAGAAAGCATGAAAGTGAAAGATTTCTCATAAAATGACTTCTGACATATATAAATGGTATGTTATAATTTAGCTGGAAAATTCAGTATGTAGTAACATTATTGCCCAATAATGCCAGAAAAAGAGAATATTATTATACATAAGACAATTAAAAAGTATTTTTCTAATTACCAATGCCATTCTGATAAACAGTAGCTTTTTATTAGATATGCGAATTGTAAAGACCTGTTAAATAATTCTTACCTAAATATACTTAATTTAATTCATGATTTACCAGATTTTAACACAAACCAGAGTAATATAGGGGAAAAAGCATCAGTCCCCTCTCCCAGAAGCAGATGATCACCAAAGTTGTCACCAAATTAGCCACTAAACACCAACTAAATACCAGCAAGTCTCAAGCAGTGATAAACTATAGTCACTTAACCCTTAGGGTTACAATTCAAAATAGGTAAGATGTAAGAAATGAAATCTTTCATTGAGAAAGATTTTATTCAAGCCAAATCCCCAACAAAACAAAAATTCACTTTAAGAGACTGAACTGTAAGACACAATAATCTTGAGAACAAAAATATCATAAATACAGTTTTTAAATTCTTACACCCTTAGCACTTCCTTTACTAGTTTTCTCTCCCAAAAGAGAAAATAAAAAGTAATTTTTTCTTTAGTTCAACCATGAGATCATATCAGGTGATTAAAAGTTGTTTTATTCAGACCAAATACAGTAACACATATCAAGCCTAGATAGCTTATTATTTTCAGAAAGTAAAATAAACACATTTCACTTAAAAACATAAAACAGAATGCCTTTGTACAGACTCTCTTCCCTGCGCTGAACACTCTCCTCCATCTTGTCCCCACTACACCATGGGATTGCATCAGCTCTAGCCTCGCTTCCTCTGATGGCCTCAGCAAACACTCCTAACATTCCCCTTCTTCTCTTCTCAAAGAAGCACCTCCTGTGTCTACTTGAGCCAGTACTACGCGGCATCTTCACCACATGTTATCTGTCTCTATGTCAAGTTCCATTAAGATGTGGCTGTAATCATCCACTTGATCTATGTGTCCACGCAGCTAGGTCTATCTCATAAGAATTACAGGTAAGTGCTTACACACATACACATCAGCAGAATGAACACTTCCAAGGGCTGTGAATTCTAGTTTGACAAACAGTCATATCAAGTTTTGCTAGAGTAGGTCACATATACAGTAAATATGTGTTATGTTTTTCAATGAATATCTATAGAAGTAGTACACATCATAACCACATATTTTCATACTAAATATTACTCTTCTGTGTTAGTTCAGGAATATCACTCGGTCCATAGTTTTCTAGTAATTTCAACCATGCTTAAAGGCATTAAGTACCTACATAGAAAAACATAAGAGTTTTAAGGGAGCATTAAAATTTACAAGTAATAAAATGATAGGAAAAATATTGAGATTCAACTATTCCAATAACGACAGAGGGAAAAAGAAAACCACACTCACTTCTGCTCGCTGCTCAAATACCTCTGGACGATCTGGTTCCAAGGTAATTACTCGGCTCAGTTCGAACAGAGCAAGCTCAGCATTCTTAATGTCCTTGAAAAGGCATTAGCTTAGTATGAGACATACTGTTACTCAAAACCAGGCTGAAAAGATTTTCTGAGAAAACTAATAATTTAGTAACGATATAACCAATTGTTTAAAAATAAATATGAACTTCACTTCTGTGTAAGAGATGTGCCGTGTCAAATCAGTCATGATATTACAATTATTTAACTCACTCAAGTCTATCTACTTACTCACAACAATAACATGTTAGACCCGGCTACCTATCACAAGTTCCACAGATGGCAGGATATTATCTAAACTTAATCTACTTAAACATGGAATCAACAAATCTCAGTGGATGAGTATGTGGATACCAGCACGTGAAATGATGCTGACCAGTGGCAATGGGGGAACAGAAATGGGTCAAGATAGTATCTATCAAAAACATAAGCCTATAAATCTATATCTTAAGAAGTTTAGGTAAATTCTCTTTAACATTTGCATGTTACTTTTACATTAAAAATGCATGTGTAACTTTTTATTAAATATACACGCAAATTTAATCTCAAGATGTATAATTTTAAAAGATGTGAATTAGGAAGAGGCAGCTCTGAACTTTACTAGTGCAACTTCAACCTGGTCATTTATTGATGCTCTGAGTAAAATATCGTTTCCTCCCTAAGCACTTCCATCATTCCCAATTCTGAATTCATTCTCAGTCCTCTATGTCTCAGAAGTATACAGATACACAAAGTTTCTCCAGTGGGCCAGCACAAGGTTAGTACAATATTAATTGTAATATGTTATAAATTGTAATAAAATAAACATGTTAAACATTTAATATTTTTAATGTAAAAGTTGCAAAAGTTGTATTGCTCTCTCAAAGCACAATTTCACACAAATATTTTTAGTATACAATAAGACAATAGAAAAAGTTTGCATATAATGTCCTAGACTAAAAATTTGGAAAACTGAACTTACACCATTTCGTGATTTACTATATAATTTCAGGAGTCTTCATTTTTATACCGTAGTACCTTTGCTTGTGTAAAATATGATTATTATAGTCCTCCTCCAGCCTTCCTCAAAGAAATAAGGGGAATAATTTGATTACAGCTACAAATATATTATACCTATGTGCAAAAAGTATAAAATATAACAAATAAAAATAAATTTTACACACTTAAAAAAAACCTTTTGTTCTTTCATCAACCTTTAATAATTGTGAAAGGAACTCAAACTCTAAGTCCTAGTTCACTATTGATGCCCAGTCTCCACTTGGACCATTGAATATCTCTTAGGAATGCAAGCAGGTTCTCATGCTTTTCTTAGTCTATCCAGTTTATCAAAGTTTACTTCAGAAGATCTGGGTGGAAATCCCCAGTCCACCACTTACTAGCTGCCATTTTCTCATCTGTGAACTGGAACGATAGATACCACTCCACATGCCATCAAGGGTCAATGAACAGTAGCAGTTCTAGCAAAACCCTGGTCTGTGTCAGGTCATGTAGGCGCTATGGCAATCGTAACTATTACATACTCACATGTAGTCCCTTCTTTCCATAGGCTATCCCTCGGCCATAAATTGCACTAACCAGATCAGGCTCCTCCTAGTCAGACCAAAACAGAAACACGTCAAAAACCATAAACAAAACAAAACAAAAAATCAGTTTCTGCTTAAAGCACGTTAATGCCACAAGTGACAGCTCTACTTCGTTATGCTACCACCACTCATAAGTCAATATGCAGTCTCCAACCTGAAAAGTCTATACTCTTAAAGCTCATTTGAATGAAATGTGATAAAAGTTTCATGTTGGAAGAAATAATAAAGAAAGGAGAAGGGAACCAACATTACAGAGCAATATGCTGGTTTCTTTCACAGAGTCATCCTATTTAAAATGCAATCCTCTCAACAACTCTGGCAGCATCAGCAATCATGTCTTACAGAGAAGGCGGCGGCTCAGAGGGGTAAAGAGATGTGAGCAAAGGATTGGGTAATGCCTGTAACTAGTGTGTTTCCTTTCATATATCCATGAAATAACCTGAAGAGGAAAGAACCACTCAGTGCCAATACAATGACGAACTAGAAATGAGGCTGCGCTGAAATCTGTTGGAAATTAATCCAACCCTTCATACTAATGGGTCAAAATAAAAAACCAGACTCTTTTTGTAGCCTGCTCCCATGCTTTCTCTGGTTATTCTGCAATCCAGATTGCAGAATAGGTGGAAGAAACACCTATTAGGACCAAGGACAAAACATCTGTTGACCCTGGCCATTGAGTCCTTACATACAGGTTAGTTGGTGAGTGAATGAAATTGCCTCTCATCTACATTTAGCCTCTACAATTTTTACTTCTCTGAATGGTTTGCTATCCAGTTAAGAAAGAAGAATAAACAGCCACCTCTGGCTATAAGGTCCTGGGTGGAAGTATTGCACTGCTAAGGGATTTCATAGAACAGCACTGGATTCTCCAGAAAGAAACTTTGCAAAAACTTGATAGATTAATCTATTGTTCAGTTTCATATCTGAGCTAGGGTATCTGCCAGTATTGTAGAAAATGAACACATCCACTTCAATGATGAGTAAATGGGAAAAAATAAAGGAGAAGATAACACTCACTTAAATTTTCTTAAAAGCTACTCAAATAGAATGAGATGCATCTATATCCAGTGGTAAACTGGCATATCACTAGCCACAACCCAGACAGCAGATTGGACTACATGGTGGATGAAAAATTGCAAAATTTAAACTAAACAATTTTAGGTTTCTAGCTTCTCTTAGAACATTAAAAGATTCAACAAACATAGGCCCACATGTTGGCATTCTCACACAGCAATAAATACTTGACTAGAGCTAAGCACTGGCTGTCTCTTTAGATGAGAGGTACAAGTCCATCAGTTCACCACAGGGCCTACCCATCGCAGCCACACTGTGCCAACTCTCTTTGCTCATGTTACCTCCCTGGCCCCTACAAAGTTCTGGATTTATAGGTTATAGCTTATACGTAACTGGCATAGAGGTCGCCATGCTATTTGCTAAGTGGGGCGGGGAACAGTACATGTTATAGACCTATAGAAAGATGGTATTTACATTTCATAAATCATACTTATACATGATTGTATGAGCCATTATGTGCACAGAAAGAAACTCTCCAAAATGCTACCAGGAATTTCCTCTGGGGAGTGAGATTACTAGATATATTCCCATTGTACTTAATACATTGTTATATTCCTGTTAATTGTTTAAAACAGACATGCTCATTTATAATCAGAAAAAAATATGTTTTAAGTAATACATGTTTCACTGTAAAAATTTCAGAAAATGAAGAAAAGTACCAAGCAGAAAGTAAAGGAGCCCTATAAGCCTGCCCCCTAGAGATAAGCACTTTAAACGCTGAAATATTTTTCCTGGCTTAAAGGAAGGCAGAATAAGTTGTTTGGATGGAGAAAGGATACAGGTGTCAGGGGGAAAAGGGGAGCAGGAAAAAAGGGAACCTATTGAGGAATTAAAAGTAATACTGGCTTCATGCTTTTCTGTAGCAAAAAAGCCAGAAGACAGAACAGTCAATGGTTGAACAGAACTCTGGCCAGGCTGGTGTGGGAGTCAGTGAGCCCAGGGAGCTCATCCTCTAGAGCAGGGGTGTCCAATCTTTTAGCTTCCCTGGGCCACATTGGAAGAAGAATTGTCTTAGGTCACACATAAAATACTTTAACACTAATGATAGCTAATGAGCTAAAAAAAAAAAAAAAAAAAAAGATCTCATAATGTTTTAAGAAACTTTACAAAGCTGTGTTGAGCCACATTCAAAGCCATCCTGGGCTGCATCTGGCCCATGGGTTGGACAAGCTTGCTTAAGGTAACATTGATCTCCAGGAAGAACCAAACCTATGCTCAGATTTGTTATGGTTCAAAATATATTATCTGAGCTGCTTTCTCCTAACTGAGAAAAAACTTTACTCCAGATGACCAAGAGGTGAAACAGAAAAATATGTAAATAAGCAGTTATTCTACTAATACGACTGGCATCCCCGCACACCCAAGGCCGGGGCTGGTGCTCTGGTATCCTCCTGCTCTTCAGCTCACACACCCCTCACTAAATCCTGGCCATCTCACCTCCTGAACAGATCAGCATCCACCCGCCCACTCCATCAGCCACTACTCTATTCTAAGCCTTCTTCTCTCACCTAGGATATTGTGATCACCTTACCTGTTCTCATTTCTTCCCATCTATTCTCCAGATACACACCAAGAGTTATCTAACACTAAGGTCTCATCATATCACTTCCCTAATTGAAATTATTCAGTGACTCCCCAACACCTAATACTGTGACATTCAAACTTTTTCAACTCCAAATCACTGAAATACATTTTACATTACAACCCAGGACACACATACACATGTGCACGATATATACACACACGTATTAGAAAACAGTTTCACTAGGTTACACCTAGGACTTACTGTACACTATGGAATCTGATATTCTCTAGTCCAGCATATTTCACTTAAAAAAAAAAAAAGTGTTAATCTTAACTTGTCAATTAATTTCAGGACCCACTAAAGGGCAGCAACCCACAAAAAAAAAAAAAAAAAAAAAAAAAAAAAATTAACATCTAAATGGCTCTGCAGAAAATATTAATCATTTTCCTGCCTTACTGTTCAGTCTCATCTCCTTCCTCTTTTTTTTTTTCTTTTTTTTTCATAAAGACAGGGTCTCACTCTGTCACCTATGCTAGAGTGCCGTGGTGCAAGCCTAACTCACTACAGCCTCAAACTCCTGGGCTCAGGTGATGCTCCCACCTCAGGCTAGTTTAGAATTTTTTTGTAGAGATGGAGGTCTCACTTTGTTGCCCAGGCTGGTCTCAAACTCCTGGGCTCAAGCGATCCTCCTGCTTCAACCTCCCAACATGCTGGGGTTACAGGCATGAGCCACCACACCCAGCTTCATTTCATACCCCAGAAATCAGAACTATTTAATAATTCCCTACATACAAGATGCTTTCCCAAATGCAGTGCATTTGCAAATGCTATCCCCTCTGTCTGAAACACTCACCCATTGCCTTGGTCCCCGTGAAATTCCTTTCATCCCTTAAGTCTAAGCTCAAACACCACCTGTGGATTCCTTGCAGACTCCCCTAGAAAATAAATATGCTCCTTCTCCTTTATCCCACTGTACATTGTATGGATGTCAGCCACTCATTCCACGATTATTTACTAAGGGCCTACTGTTAGCTACCTCAGGTTCCATGCACTAGGAATACCACACAAAGCCATGCTATTCTTGCCACCTACTAGGAATAGCAAGCAAAAACCAACACAGAAGACAAGAGATTCACCTACCAGATCAAAGTCAGCTCTGTTAAGCCTGTTCTTCCCAAAGGGGAAGCAAGCAGGACAACATGGCTAATAATAGTGGGGTACAGTCAATGGAAAACAAGAGCCCGATCCAGGATAACAGGAAGGCAAAGCTCTATGACAGATATACCACAGTGATTAACGTATGGTGGGCCTCCAGCTCTTGCAGCTAGAACATTTTTGTAGCAATAAAAATTTTAAACTTAAAACAATAACAAAAAAGAAACAAACCAAAAAAAACCCAGTCATTCAAGTTTGCAACAACTGAAATATCCGAACACTGACAACTTCCTAAAGGTAGCCATCATCATCTTGACTGCAGGATTGGATGTGTGCCCCACAACAGAGCCCCTCGCATGGGCCTCCCCTCAAGTCACCCCATGGTCTCATCATTACTACAGCACTGAATTGATTACTGTGCTTATCTGTAAAGTATTTAGGTTTTCTGTATTCAATTTATGCTTTCTGTTTGTTTATTTATTTATTTATTTATTTATTTATTTTTGAGACGGAGTCTTACTCTGTGGCCCACTGCAGTGGCGCGATCTCGGCTCACTGCAAGCTCTGCCTTCCGGGTTCACACTATTCTCCCGCTTCAGCCTCCCAAGTAGCTGGGACTACAGGCACCCGCCACCACGCCCGGCTAGTTCTGTTTTGGTATTTTTAGTAGAAACGGGGTTTCACCGTGTTAGCCAGGATGGTCTTGATCTCCTGACCTCATGATCCGCCCACTTCATCCTCCCAAAGAGATGAGATTACAGGCCTGAGCCACCGCGCCCGGCCCAATTTATTCTTTCTTTTTAGAATTTTTTCCTAACAGTCAAGAAGGACATATACTTACTGTGGCTGTTATATCTACAGTCCAGTATCAAGCGTTCCTAAATTTAAGTAACAGATTTTATTACTTTTAAAAGTTGATACTTTATTTATTATTTTTTCTATCATTAGCTAAAAAGCCAAAAACTTTTCTTTATGGAATGCCATAGTAAATTTCTGGGTTTTTCCAAATAAAAACCAATGTTTATTTCTAAAAACAAATTAGGCTCTGAAGAGCAATTTTTCAAAATATTTTTATAATATTTATACTTTATAAAGTTTTCAGAAACTTTTTCAAAAGTTTCTTTAAAAAGTTTCTATACTCTTAAACTTAAAAAGAGTGAAATGAAAATGAATACTTCAATCTTCCAATTTTACTTTATGCAACTGCAAAATCATGGTATAACAGTTGCCTAAATGGTGTTGTGTCTACTTAGATGTCTCAATTCTCAAAAAAAAAGTCTAATATATTATTCTCATTTTATTACTTATATAGTGACTTTAAATTTTACAGTATTTACTGTATTTACCACTATAAGGCCGGCTTTTTATTAAAACTGGAAAGTCACTGGATCTAAAAACAAACAAGTCGAAACAGTCAGTAGATAAGCAATGTAAAGAGGATTAGATTTCACCTAAGTGATGAACACATGTATCTGCATAAAGGATGTTATTAAAAATTCTGTGCAGAGGAATGTTTTCAATTTTGTATGCTAATGTAAAATAAGAAATAATGTTCTTTTACAAGTTCAGTTCCACTGGAATCAGATCAAAATCAGATGAGCTCAAGATCACACAATGAAGCAAAGGCCAAATTGCCTCATAAAATTGTTGAAGCATTTATGTTATACCCATCCCTGCATGGGGACCAAAGCAACACAGAAATCAGGAAAAAGTTCTACTTTTCAACTCAAGAACACTATTATTGATGCATTGACACACGTGGAAGTGACTTCAGGGCATTGGCATAGAGGCAACACTAACTTATAAGCTTTAAAAATCAAGAGTTTCCAATGCAGACCGACATCTATTAAACCCTGTCATTGTGCTCAGTTAGAAACCTTGATACTTCTGTAAAGGAAAATCAAACCACAGGGAATACACATTCCAATAAACACTTTGAAACACCGAGGATTATGGAAATATTTCCCAGGTTTGTCACCTGCTGGTGAAACCAAGACAACAGGAAAGGTATAAGAGCTTTATATCAAAAAGTCATTCTGGAGTTAAAGTACCCTTTATATGTAGATTTGAAATTCATATTAAATGAGCTTATCAAAATAGCAATTCTAATAAAATCCAAGCCCCCGAGTCCCCATTTGTTGCCTGATTCTATAAACAGAATCATATTCCATGCTCTGCTGCTTCATACTGGAGTTCATGAGCTGTCTCATTTAAAAAAAAAAAAAATTTGCCAAGAGTTAATGAACTCAAAAAAAACAAAAAATCTGTACATGAATAGCTACCACTTTGTAGATCTGTTAAAAGACATTTACTGGCTTAAAAATACTGAATTTTTGCATATCTAGAAGGTCCTGCAAGGAACAGGTAAAAATGTATTAGCATATACAGAGAAAAATGGTTCTCAAGTGATATTTAGTTCAGGAACAACCTGAAGAATGAAAAGTAGTACAGCAACATCTGTATATACTTGAAGAAAAGCTTTATCACTATTCTGAAATATTGGATATGAAAAAGTATGATTGAGATAAAAATGTATTTCATACTGCAAGAAATTTTATCACTACGTTTGCCAACAAAAGAAAAAACAAACAAAACAAAAAAGAAAAGAGTAATTAGATTTAGAGAATAATCATATGTGTAATATATAATTTAAAGAGACTGATTTATGCAAATTATGATTCATGATGAAAAAAGGAGTTTCAGTCAATTGGAGAAGAAGCAAGAACTATTCTTTGGACATTTGCTACCACCTACTTTTATAGTGTCTTGATGACACTAGCTATCGAGAATTTGATGAAATCAACAGAAAACTCAAACAGAGACTGTGTGCATCACTTTCAAACATAAACTCGAATATAGAAAAGTTTTGTCCAGAAAAGTAGGATCAAGTTTCTTATTAAAATTTTTGAAAACAATGTTAGCATTTAACATCGAATCTTGGTATTTCCTTTCTTTTTTTCAGAGACAGGTTCTTGCTCTCTAGCTGGAGTGTAGAATCTTCGAATTTTCTATTTCTTATCAGTCATAAAATATAAAGAAAATGTGACAGATTTTCACAAAGCTTTATCTGGATGCCTCCAAATTATTCTTGCTTACCCATGTGCCATGCAAATATTATTTCCACATGTGCCATGATGTGGAAAGAGCTGGGAAGCACTGAGGTAAAGGGTAAGGGAAGAGAAATCACTGAGGAAAGCACCAGCAGGAAAGCCAAGGGCATTCTTGCTGCTATATAAAAATATGTTATACATGACCACCCAGTTCATTCTTCTGCATTTGAACTTTCCACTGCCTTCATCCCTGCCCCATCGATAGTCTGAAATGCCAGTAAAGCAGTCCAACCTTATAATCCACACACTCTCAAAGAGAGATTTCCCAGCTGAAAGCAACCCATTGTATCACAGATTGATGAAAATGCGGTATCACATTTCAATACATTATCTTCTTTGCACCAAGAGAAAAATGCTAATATACTTTCTGAACATAACTGCTAGAGAAATGTCTTACAACTATAAATGGACAAAACAAAGGCATATTATAGAGCCATTAAAAATAAGATTGTAGAAAAATACTGAAAAACATTTATAGCATAGAATTAAGTGAAAAAGTAATACAAAACAGTACATATATTCAGATTATAAAACAACTGCATACCTTGAAAAAGCATAAATAAAAAATTTAAACATGTTAAAGTGGCAGAATTCGAAAATTTTTTATTATTTAAAATATTTTCTTTAACAGTATTATATTGTCTTCAACCACAATGGTAATAACATTTTCAAAAAGTTGAATAAAATAATACATCTGCAAATTCCTATTTTCTGCTGGATTCTACACTCCAGCCTGGTTGCCTTAAATTAACTGATATTTGCTCCTATAAATGCATCAAAACCTCCCTTTCAAGCCAGGATCAAGTGTTAACTGTGTAAAAGTGTTTGCTTACCTTTTATAACATTGCCAATACTTAATAGAAATGTGATTTTTAAAACTATCTATAATCTACCCTTTGTACTTTAAATTCCACTGAAGAATAGTGTTCCACATGACCACCCAAATACACTGCTCCTTGGATCCAAAGACCTCAAAGTAATAACTAAAAATATCTCATCAATTGTTTGAGAATGAAGATGTTATCAATATAATTAACCTTACTTTTAAAGAGAAAACAAAAGCAGAGCTAACATTTCAAAGTGGATCATTTAAATTAAGTCTGCCTGCTAGACTGTAAGGTATTTGTTGGCCCTTGCTATGATTAACACAGATGAATATACCAGAACAGTACTTTGACTAGCCAAAATTTACTAAGCATTTACTATGTGCCAGGCACTAGGTACTAAGTACTTTAATAGGATATTTCATTTAAACCAAAAAAGAATTTTTTTGGAGGTAGTTATTATTATCTCCATTACTCAGGAGTTTAAATAACTTGGTAGCAGGAAGCACAGTGGATTAGAATTAAGGCATCTCTAGCTCTAAAATCCACGTCTTCTTCACTGTACTTTACTGGAAAGACACATCAACAATCAATAAATGGTTAGGCACCAACAGTGCATACAGTTAAATAATGATACAAGATATAAGGCCAATGATGTTGGGCAGCTACCAGCCTTCTCTGCAACTCTTACACATGTAGTGCTTGCATGTTTTATCTTAACTAGACTTTAGCACAGCCACCAATCAGTAAAGACCGAATACTTCATTAAGGAGTCTCATAATTATACTTTAAGGTGAGAAACATATGTATGAGTAGAAATTAAGTTAATCATGAAGATCAACTCCTGTGTGAAAATAAGTTGGAATTTCAAGAATTTCCAGTGTCCATATCTCATGGGAGATACTGTGGTAGAGAGGAAAGTGAACTGATGCTAATGTTTTTTTAAAGCTTGCATTTGAATCCCATCTCTGCAACTTGATGGTCGGGAGACTATGAGTAAATTGCTTGACCTGATTAGATTCCCTTTTTCTCATTTAAAATGAAGTTTTATTTAAAATCTTTCAAAGATTAAATGAAAGCATGTCACAAGGCCTGGCACCAAGAAAGTGCTCAGTCCATACCAATTTCTTTCGCTTTCTTGTATAATTTAAAAACACGTTGTATTACAGCACTTCAGCTGTGCATTAGTCCATATTTTTGGCATGACCATAAACTCGAAATTCCATAAATAAGAAGAAAAATTACCTGAAGCATTGTTGAAAAATGCCGTATTGCTTCATCATAGAGACCACTGCCAATCAAGACGTAAGCAATAGCTATGAAACAAAATACAAAAATATTAAAGGAAAGAATAAAGTAGCTCAAACTAGAATCAATAACTAACTTCTTTGGTAAATCTCCAAAAGCAGCTCCAAGCACTGGAAGCAGTTAAAGAAAACCTAGAAGTTAATAAGGTGTCACTGAATTCTTCCACTTTCACCACTCTGCACTTGCTAATCAGCCTTCCAATTCCATTTAGATTTAAATTGTTAAAGTCATCTATAAAATAACTGCCTACAAGAGATACTTATCTTTTTCTAAGCCCATCATTCATTTTCAGATCCCAAATAACCTTTGTGATGTCTCCTAGCTATCACAAAAGCTAGTAATAAGCCTAAATAATGTCCACATAACATGGCAATGTGATATTTACTGTGAATGTTATGAGAAATACCCAAACAGCATCACAAATTTCAATTCCTGAGAGTGCTGAATTTACTGCCAATTACCTAGTAAGAACAAAAACAGGGACTCAAATATATTAACATAATGCTTAACTGTGGATAATACAAACCACCATAATGCAATGACAGTCTTTTTCCTACTTCTTCCATTCAAAATATAGTGAAAACACTACTCAGAATATACACTAAAGATGAATCATTTTGTATCACATTGTTTAGGAGAGTGGTATTTTGAAATTAGAGCCAGGACAATCTCTGAAAACACAGCAATATTCTGACTAAATTCTGCCACCCATCCAAAAAACAATCTTTGAATATTCTAGATTACATTACCATCTATAAAATTTGCCCTGACTGCTTAACCCTTAGGCCCCCCAAAATCCTTGAAAAACATTTTATTCATCACTCAACATAACTATTTTGATAACATTTATTTGCAAAAAAGCTTTTCTGTAAAACTTTACTGCAATACCCTTTAGGACCAAATTAGTGTTCAAGAAGACGGGCAACGAAAACTTTTACTGTCATTAAGAGCTTATATTTCCTGACAGTTAAAAGTAGTAAAAACATTAAACAAAGCAGAAATAGATATGAAATGCAGAAAGAGTTTAAAATATATTCATAAATCAATAAAGTAAAAATAAAGTTCAAATTGAACACCATAATAATATAAGCACTTCTGGGGGCACTCTTCAAAATAAAAAGAGAGCCCTTTTGCCCTACTTTCTTTGGAAAGATAAATTAAGCCCAAATACATGTTCAGAATGCTGACAATGGATACCATTCAGTTAGCTAACCTCTGGGTAACCAGAGGATACCTTTAGTTTTGGCAGGGGTTGCAGGGGATGGGGGCAGTAATATTAGCAGTGAAAACAGCAGCAAGAATCACAGTGGTTACAGGCATTGCATTCTTAATATGTGACAGGCATAGTAATATCCTTTACCAGCATTAACTCATTTGCTCTTCCACTGCAATGAGGTAGGTACAATTATTAACCCCATTTTGCAGACAAGGAAATAAAGCAGAAAGTGGTTAAACAAGCTGTCCAAGGACCATAAGCAGAGAGTGAGAGGAAGGCAGCAAGCTGCCTGGCTCCGGAGCCTAACCTCCCAGGGAGCCTGGTACGCTGAGAAAATTCAAGGCAGTTCCCAAACCACTGTGCACTGGAGGGATGGCCAAGTGCTGAAATTCCTTAATGGTCAGATGAACATGGATAAAAACATAAACTTGTACTTCTTTGAATGCAGGAAGATGACGATTGCACAGAAAGCCAAGATCTGAGCTCGGATTCTGGCTCTGCCACTCACCAGCCGTGTGATCATGGGGACCTCAGTCACGTCTCATAACTGTCTGGGTCTTGCTTAATATGCCTGTAGAAAATTTTCTTAAAGATTCCTTTCAAATCTAAATTTTTATTTCCTATTTATTATCCTATAATCAGTAAATATCTGTTGAATGAACAAATCAATCAATGAGCCATAAAAATAAATATGATTTTCAGAGATAAATTTTGTACTTTAGGAACATATTTAAATGGCTGTCCACATCGAAGTGATTGAATTCCACTTCAAATCAAATGCAGTTTTCAGATCTCTCCACCTAAAACTCAACATTTTGTGAACAAAACCAGAAGTATCTATTAATAAAAGAATAATCGGCCGGGCGCAGTGGCTTACGCCTATAGTCCCAGCACTTTGGGAGGCCGAGGCAGGCAGATCACAAGGTCAAGAGATCGAGACCATCCTAGCTAACACAGTGAAACCCCGTCTCTACTAAAAATACAAAAAAATTAGCCGGGCTTGGTGGTGGGCGCCTGTAGTCCCAGCTACTCAGGAGGCTGAGCCAGGAGAATGGCATGAACCTGGAAGGCGGAGCTTGCAGTGAGCTGAGATTGGGCCACTGCACTCCAGCCTGGGTGACACAGCAAGACTGTCTCAAAAAAAAAAAAAAAAAAAAAAAGAATAATCATAATCCAAATCTTGTGCAAATACAAATAACTATTAGGATCTAAATTTTGCTGTAGGAATCTAAAGACATAAAGGAAAAGCTGGTATATAACTGGACTTCTCTCAGAAATCTCTACTCACCAGCAACCCCACATCTCCGAGCAATGTATATGTTCACAGATGCCATTTTTTCAAGACAAAATACTGGGTACAAAAGATCGTAGGCCAGCTCAGGAGCTATACTATCCCAGGGTCTACTAGGATTATTCTTGGAGAACAAAACAGACCTGGCAACTCATTATTTAATAAATAAATACTACTCTAAGTAGAATCCAAGGACTTCAGAAAAGACTAGATCTGATGTCTTAAAGGGCAGTCATCAAAGCCTCCTCAAAGAATATCACCACAAAGTAATCAGCATTTTCAAAATAGCACTCTGGGAGGCCAAGGCAGGAGATCCCTGGAGCCCAAGAGTTTGATACCAGCCTGGGCAACATGGGGGGTCCTGGTCTCCACAAAAAATAAAAAAAGATTAGCCAGGCACTGTGGCGTGTACCTGTAATCCTACTTATTCAGGAGCCTGAGGCAAGAAGATCATTCGAGCCCAGTTCAAAGTTGTAGTGAGCTATGATTGCACCACTGCACTCCAGCCTGGGCCACAGAGGAAGACCCTACACTAACAGGAAAGAAGCCAGTATAAGGAGCACTTAATCTTAATATCAAACATGTATGGCCATGGTAAGCATAAAATAATTATGCCTAAATTAGATAGAGAAGAATTCCTGCAGGTGCTTTGGGTGACTGGGCCCCATGCGAGAACATGTGCTTCAGTAGACTGCCCAGTTGCACTGCTCAGCCCTATATTCAATTTTGTCTCCACTTCTTCAAATGTAAACTCACTAGACAGTAAGGGAAACACACCCAGTGCATATCTGACACTGACAAAATCAGCCTGTTTTAAAACATGCAATGAACACACCAAACTATGTGACTCATGCAGATATGAATGAATTCAATTTTTCTACACCCACATTCTTAGACCCAAAAATAAATGACTAGCCAAATGAGTAAAATAACTTAAAGTTTAAGTTAAAATAACTTCAACATTGCTATTTCACTACACAGAAAAGTAGGTAGTCTGAGATTCTATTCTGCTTTCACTTCTTCATTGCTCACATCTGATGACAGCACACAAATAACCTTTTACTGAATCAGAACAGCTCATAAGAGCTCACTGCCATAATTATTAATTTCCATAGAAATGGAGAGCTGAAACAGATTATTCCATCCAAACCTTTTTTTTTTTTTTTGACATATAATAAATGGAATGTCACAAGGGCTGAATGCTCCATGCAAGATCAAACAGCTCAAATTGGCAAAGCCAGTCTCTCCACACCTTACCATCCTGTCTTCCTGCTATGCATCTAACCAAAAATTTGAGGCAAATATTACAGGAATATTACCAGATTCAAATCTTACCTAACTCTTCATTTGTGCTGTCATTATCAGTGGCAAATGGAAATCTCTTCTGTTCTGCAATAGACTTGGCCTGGCTCTGGGAAAAAAAAAAAAAAAAGAAACATACATTTTAGCTTATCACAAATGAAGGGAAACTTGTATTAAAATCTGTATTTTAAAAAATTATGGCTACATTTGATTTAAGTGGAAGCAAGAAAATGCCACTATTGTGGGAATGTTTTACACTTTATGGCTTTCAGTAAAACCTTGATGACGAGAGGGAAACTCTTATCAACTCCTTCCAGTTTTGCTAGGCAGCTGGGAGCTTCCACACATGGAACCCGGTAAAGCTTCAAGATGTGGCAGATTGAACAACGCGTAAGGGTGTTACTGATGGTATACAGCTGGGTGTGATCAGAATATGAGTCCTTCCTCTTTGTCAAGTGTTTATGGACAAGTTCACAGATGCAAAAGATTTTTCTCCTTAATAAATTGCTTAGATAGATGGGGCATGGTGGCTCACGCCTTTAATTCCAGCACTTTGGGAGATCAAGGCAGGAAGATCACTTGAGCTCCAGAATTTCGAGATCAGCCTGGGCAACACAGTGAGACTTCGTCTCTACTAAAGTTCAAAAAACATTAGCTGGGCATGGTGATGTACACCGATAGCCCCAGCTACTTTGTTGGGGCTGAGGCAGGAAGATGGCTTGAGCCTGGGAGGTCGAGCCTGCAGGGAGCCCTGCTTGTGCCACTGCACCCCAAATAATTGCTTAGATGGCTTGATTGTGGCAATCATTTCACTATATATATGTATATAAAATCGTATTATACACTGTAAATATATAATTTTTATTTGTCAATTACACCTCAGTGAAGCTGGGGAAAAAAGCAAGTAAATTGCTTAGAGCCAAGAAAAAGAGTCTGTAAATATTGCTTTATTTCATATTTGAGGAGAGTCTACCATTTGCCAAGCCTTTCTGCAAAAAGATACTGGGACGAGGACAGAAATAAAATTCCACAAATTGTTTGCTAAGCAACCTGAAGAGTACACTGAAGAATATATTTGATTTCAAGTTGTTTGTATTCATTAGAAAGTGGGCAGGAGAAGGATAGTACAAACAAATCAAATTCTTTTTTTCTGAAATGGAGTTTCACTCTTTTTGCCCAGGCTGAGTGCAATGGCACGATCTTGGCTCACCGCAACCTCTGCCTCCCAGGTTCAAATGATTCTCCTGCCTCAGCCTCCTGAGTATCTGGGATTACAGGCTTGCACCACCACCCCAGCTAATTTTGTATTTTTTTAGTAGAGATGGGGGTTTCTCCATGTTGGTCAGGCTGGTCTTGAACTCCCGACCTCAGGTGATCCACCCGCCTCAGCCTCCCAAAGTTCTGGGATTACAGGCATGAGACACCGTGCCTGGCCAAACAACAAATCAAATTCTTGATGAAAAAGAATTTTTCCTATTTCTAATATTGCATCTATAGTATCTCCTCTGGACAGAGTTGAGAAGCTATGCTCAAGTAAGTTTGAACACACAGCTCAACATCACTAGTAGACTAATTTCAATCCAACTTTCTCATCCCTGCTTACGTTTCAGTTCCTGAAAGCTGAATTGCCCGATGCCCCTAAATAAAGGGAGATTATGTTGACCCTTTGCTATTCCTTCATATGATGTGTACAATCACACTTTTATGTTTATTTGCATAATGATTTGGTTGGTGACTATAGAAGTCATGGCGCAGAGACCAACGCTATCTGGCTTGTTGCTGTATTCCTATTACTCACCTAGCACAATGCCTTGTACATAATGCAGAGACCAACAATATCTGGCTTACTGCTGTATTCCTAATACTCACCTAGTGCAATGCCTGGCACATAATAGGTACAAAATAAATACTGGGAGACTGGATCAATAAATGAATAGTCTAAGTCCCGTATTTCAACCTCAGGAAAAGGAAAGGCCAAGACTAATGAGCTTTCTCCCATAGGACACTAGCTAGTGCTAGCTTAAACTGGAAATGCAACTAGTAGAAAATATTTTAACTACTCTCAGTAAGAAGACTTTCATAACTCTAAGAATCTAACTGCCTATACAAGATGGGATTATCCAACTTCTACTTAAACACTTTCAGAGATGACCAACTCACTGCTTTACAAGATGGCCCCTTCTGGTTTCAGGCAAGTCTAATTCAAGAGTGTTCCATATATCAAGTTGATTACTATGCAGCGAGTTAGGTAAAAGCAGCCGATCTCTAGTTTGCAGTTTCAATCCATCTTCAGTAGTTCTGACATGAAAAGGCAAGGCTTTGTTTGGAAAAAAAAAAAAATCTTAAAAGGAAATTTTAAACTGAAGATGCAAAGAGTATCTATGCAGATGTTGAAGGAAAAGGCCTGGAGAAAAAAATATATTAAACTTGTACACGGAAAGAACAATCAGCTTCATAGAGTTGAGTGTGAACAAAAAGAAGACCCATCCCCCTTGAGGCAGCCAGGCTGGAGGAGGAGACACACTAACATGGATAGGGCAGACGCAAACATTACCTACCGTCAAGTATTCACCCCTGAAATGGAGAGGTCCACTGTATAGTTCAGTTGGTACTGATAGAAAACATAGATACAAAAGATACCCACATATGCAAAGGTTGGAAAAGTAAGAGTCTACTATACCTCCAAATACACAAGGCTGCTAGAAATAAGGTTGAACTATAATGTCCCCTTTATTTCTTGAGACTTGCAAATTAAAAGTTCTATGTCCTGAATGATCAACCGTCCAATGCCTAAGTCATAATAATTCAATGTGACAAAATATCAGACGACCTATCTTTATCCTATGCATATAGACTCAATGAGGCCCAACTTCCAGTTGACAGAGGCGACTTCCACTTTTTGGAACTAGTATTACTGGGCTTCAGGTCACAAAAACAGAACATAGAGAGAAGATACATACCAGAATCTTTTCAGTGTTGAGGGAAAGCAAGGAGTCACAGGGTGGTGATCCCTTGGGTTCGCAGTCTGAGTCATGGAAGTTCAAAAAGGATGACTCTGAAAGGCAAGCATTCTTGGTTATTCTCTACACCTTAATTTATGCTCTTAGGTGCTTAATTATGAATCAGAAACTATGAATCCACAAAACCAAAATAAGAATAGGTGTGAACAACACTAAAAGTGGCAACCAGCTGGGCACGGTGCCTCACACCTGTAATCCCAGCAAAAACTAGCCAGGCATGGTGGCAGGCGCCTGTAGTCTCAGCTACTTGGGAGGCTAAGGCAGGAGAATCGCTTGAACCCGGGAGACAGAGGTCGCAGTGAGCCGAGACCGCACCATTGCACTCTAGCCTGGACAACAAGAGCAAAACTCTGACTCAAAAAAAAAAAAAAAAAAAAAAAGATACACACTATGAGTCCAGTATGCAACATATATAAACAACTCTTACAACCCAACTAAGACAACACAATTTACAGGCAAAGGACCTGTATGGGCCATTGAGCACATGAAAAGCTGCTGAACATCATTACTAATTACGAATTAGGGAAATGTAAATCAAACCACAATAAGGTACCTCTTCACACACACACTGGGATGGCTATAACCAAACAGCAGAAAATAACAAGTGATAGCAAGAATGTAGAAAACTTGGAACCCTTGTGCATTGCTGGTGGGAATGTAAAATGGTACACCGGTTATGGAAAACAGTTCCTTAAAAAGTGAATCAGAATTTCCATATGATGCAGCAATTCTTCTCCTAGGTATATACCCCAAAATTGAAAAGGGACTCAAACAAGTGTTGTGTATTCATGTTCATAGTAGCCCTAATCACAGTAGCCAAAAGGTAGAAACGGTCCAAGTGTCCATCAACAGATGAATGAATAAACAAATCGTGGTATATACAGAGTAGAATACTATTCAACCATCAAAAAATGAACTACTGATACACACTGCAAAGTGGAAGAACTTCCAAAATATTATGCTAAATGGAAGAAGCCAGACACAAAGGGTCACTTATCATATGACTCCATCTATATGAAATGTCCAGAATAGGTGAATCCATAGAGACAGAATGCAGATTGGTGATTGCTGGGGTCAGGGGAAAGAGGGAATGGGAGAAACTGCTTAATGGATAAGGGGTTTTACTTTGGTGTGTTGAAAACAACTTTAGATGGTTGCACGTGGTGAATGCCACTGAATTGTTTGCTCTAAAATGGTTAATTTTATATTAAAACATCTCACCTTGATAGATTATTGCAAAAAAAGATATGTTCTAATTCAGCAGTCATTAAAGAACATTAAATTATGTTCAAGGAACCATCTGAGGGAGAGAATAAATTATAATATCAAAATCAGTCTGTGTCCTCAAAGAACGTATAATTCAGCTAAATTCTCACATGTTGTACATCTTAACAATAAGAAGCAAGACATGATATGGCAAAGAAGCCCTGGGGTGGTGAATAATTACTGAAGCTGCAATGTTAAATTTCACAAGGTATAAGCAGGGTTTAAAAGAATGGATGGAGGCTGGGCGCGGTGACTCACGCCTGTAATTCCAGCACGGGAGGCTGAGGCAGGCCGATCCCTTGAGCTCAGGAGCTTGAGACCAACCTGGGCAACATGGCAAAACACCATCTCTACAAAAGAAAAAATTAGCTGGGTGTAGTAGTACATGCCTGTAGTCCCAGCTACCCAGAGGCTAAGGTGGGAGGATCACCTGAGTCCAGGAGGTCGAAGCTGTAGTGAACCATGATCATGCCACTGCACTCCAATCTGGATGACAGAGTAAGACTCTGTCAAGAAAGAAAGGAAAGAAAGGAAGAAAGGAAGAAAGGAAGAAAGGAAGAAAGAAAGAAAGAAAAGAAAAGAAAAGAAAAGAAAAAAGAAAAGAAAAGAAAAGAAAGGAAAAGAAAAGTAAAGAAAAGAAAAGAAAAGAAAAGAAAAGAAAAGAAAGGAACAGAAAAGTAAAGAAAAGAAAAGAGAATGGATGGATTTAGACTGGGGCAGAGAAAGGGAAGGGGTATTCTGGATAGGATGACGAGTGTTACACACGAAGGTGCAAAGGCAAGGAAATGCAAAGGGCAGCGAGGAGACTCCTACTTCTACTCCCTGGCTAGAGCAGGGAGTTTGTGTTGGAAAAGAAAAAGTATGAGTTTGGAAGGTGAGGGGTCAGACTGCAGAAAGTCTGATCTGAACCCCAGGGAAAGGTTTTAGTCCCACAAGAATGAAGGTAGTAATGGTTCCTGGCAGACGGTTGGAGAATAATGACTCGAAAGATATTTTGGAAACTTACACATTTATAACCTTTTTCTCCTGCCTTTTCTAAGCTAAGAAAACTTAGCTTACTTACTATATGTCAGGCACTGTGCTAAGCAATGTGTATACATGGCCTTATTCTAACAATCCCTCTCTTTTGTGGAATCCATTTCAGTTTCAATAAATATACACCTACATAATTTTAAAAGGCTGCACAGCATTCCATAATATGGAACTTAACCATACTTTTATCATTGGATACTTAGGATGTCCCTACTTTTTTCTCAATATGAACAGTATTTCAGTAAGTATTCTTGACCTATAATTTTGAAAATGTACCCACTTACAATAGATTCCAACAAATAAAATTGTCAAGTCAAAGGGTGTACACAATTTTAATATTTTTCATATATATTGCCCCATTTCCTTCCTAGCATATAATAACAATTTCATTCCCACTAGCAGTTTGAGAAGGTCCATTTCCCTCCAGAGTACTGACATTCTTTTTGTCTTTCCCAATCTGAACATAGCACTAATAAAGTTAAACTTTTGGTTTATTGGCCATTTGTATCTCCTCTTTTGTAAATCGCTTATATCCTTTGCTCATTTTTAAGTCATCTAAACCTATCCATGCATAAGGTATTGAAAAAAATTCCTAATTATCTATTTTCCAAATGGTTAGCCAGTTGTCCCAGCACCACTTGTTAAATTATCAATTTGAATGCCACCTTTATAATACATTACAGACATTAGGATCTGTTTCTATACTTTCTTTTAAAGGAAATCTTTAAGAGTATTTAAATCCAGCTATAGTAACCAAAACAGCATGGTACTGGCATAAAAACAGACACACAGACTAACAGAACAAAATAGAGAACCCAGAAACAAATCCACACGCCTACAGTGAACTCATTTTTGACAAAGGTGCCAAGAATACACACTGGGGAAGGCAGTCTCTTCAATAAATGGTGCTGAGAAAACTGAATATCCATATGCAAAAGAATGAAACTAGACTCCTATCTCTCACCATATACAAAATGAAATCCAAATGGATTAAAGACTTAAATCCAAGACCTCAAACTATGAGACTACTACAAGAAAACATTGGGGAAGCTCTCCATGATATTCGTCTGGGCAAAGATCTCTTGAGCAACACCCACAAACACAGGCAACCAAAGCAAACAGGGACAAATGGGATCACATCAAGTTAAAAAAAGCTTCTCCACAGCAAAAGATACAAGCAACAAAGTGAAGAGACAACCCACAGAATGAGAGAAAATATTTGCAAACTACCCCTCTGACAAGCAATTAATAACCAGAATATATAAGGAGCACAAACAACTCTATAGGAAAAAATTTAATAATCCAAAGAAAAAATGGGGAAAGATTTGAATAGACATTTCTCAAAAGAAGACATACAAAAGGCAAACAGGCATATGAAAAAGTGCTCAACATCACTGATCATCAAAAAATGCAAATCAAAATGACAATGAGATATCATCTCACCCCAGTTAAAATGGTGTATATTGCAAAAGACAGGCAATAACAAATGCTGGTGAGGATATGGAGAAAGGGGAACCCTTGCACACTGCAGTGAGAATGTAAATTAGCAGAACCACAATAGAGAATAGTTTGGAGTTTCCCCAAAAAACTAAAAATTGAGCTACCATATGATCCAGCAATCCCGCTGCTGGGTATATACCCAAAAAACAGGAAATCAGTATATGGAAGAGATATCTGCAATCCTATATTTGCTGCAGCACTGTTTACAATAGCTAAGATTTGTTAGCAACCTAAGTGTTTATCAACAGATGAATGGATAAAGAAAATGTGGAGTACTATTCAGCCATAAAAAACAATGAGATCAGCCTGTAATCCCAGCACTTTGGGAGGCCGAGGTGGGTGGATCACCTGAGGTCAGGAGTTCAAGACCAGCCTGGCCAACAAGGTGAAACCCCGTCCTTACTAAAAATACAAAAATTAGCTGGGCCTGGTGGCAGGCACCCGTAATCCCAGCTACTCAGGAGGCTGAGACAGGAGAATCGCTCGAACCCAGGAGGCAGGGGTTGCAGTGAGCCAAAATCACACCATTGCATGCCAGCCTAAGCGACAAGAACAAGACTCCGTCTAAAAAACAAAAAACAATGAGATCCAGTCATTTGCAACAACATAGATGGAACTGGAGATCACTATGTTAAGTGGAATACCCCAAGCACAGAAAGACAAACTGCATGTTCTCACTTATTTGTAGGATCTAAAAATCAAATCAATTGAACTCATGGACATAGAGAGTGGAAGGATAGTTATCAGAGGCTGGGAAGTAGAGTAGGGGAATGGCGGGGAGGTGGAGATGGTTACAAAAAACCCCAGAAAGAATGAATAAGACCTCCTATTTGATAGCACAAAAGGATGACTATAGTCAATAACAACTTAATTGTATATTTTAAAATAACTTAAAGAATGTATTTGGATTGCAACTCAAAAGATAAATGCTTGAGGGGATGCACACCCCCCTAATTCTTCATGATATGCTTACTTCACATTACATGCTGGTATCAAAACATCTCATGTATTCCATAAATACATACAACTAATATTCATGTACCCATAAATTTTTTTTGAATAAGTTAAAAAACATTTTTTTAAGATTTAAGTGCAACTTCAGCAACAGCTCTAACAAATGTCCAATCTCTGCATGGATATTTACGTTTTTAAAAATTACAGTAGTATTTCACGTTCATGTTCATTGTAGAAAATATGAAATATACAGAAATTGCAGAACATAAGTAAAAATCATTTAGAATGGCATCATTCATTGAGAACCACTGAAAATTTTGGTATACGTAATAAAAAGTGGTAATTCTGAAATCAGACAGTCTGGATTTGAATTCCTGCTCTCTGCTACTACTTCCTGGCTCTCAGCCATTGTAATCTTCCAGTTTCATTTGCAAAATACGGTCAATAATAGTATCAACTTCTCAGGGTGGTTGTAATATTTAAATAAGGAAATATATGAAAAGCATATGGTACAGTTTCTGACACACAGAAAGAGCTCAAAAAAAATGTTACCTACCACTATCGTCATTAGGATAATGTGAGAATGGAATGAGATACATTGCTTAGTAACCTGTCCTCTTAACTTAGTAATATAATGTAAATGTTTTCCCATTTGATTAAATTTTATTTTCCTTTTTTTGAGACAGGGTCTCACTCTGACACCCAGGCTAGAGTGCAATGGCACAATCTCGGCTAACTGCAGCATTGACTTCAGCATCCCTAGTAGCTGGGAACACAGGCGTGCACCACCACACCTGGCTAATTTTTCATTTTTATTTTTTGTGAAGACAGGGTCCCACTGTGTTGCCCAGAATGGTCTCGGACACTTGGGCTCAAGCAATCCTCTCGCCTCAACTTCCCAAAGAATACTGGGATTACAGTCATGAATCACTGCACCTGACTTAAATTTTCTCCTAATTACTTAAACTTACGATTATATATCACTTTTCATTTAATATTTTTAAAATAAATTTTTAGTTCTCTATAAGAAACTTTTGTTTCTACACTTTCTAATCCCTTATAATGATCTGTTTGCTTTGATTTCAGTATCACATTGTTTCAATTATTGTAGCCTCACAATAAATGTTTTTTGGTTTTTATTATTTTTAATTGATACAAAATAATTGTACATATGGGGTAGAGGGTGATATCTTGATACACAATACATACATTTTAATATAAAGCAAAGCTATTATCAATTTTATTCCAAAACTTTCTTGGCTATTTATATAAACATTATTCCTTCAGATAAACTTCAGTTTTTTAAGTTCCAAAACAAAAAATCTCTCTATGATTTGTGTTAGGATGGCATTAAAATTGTAGATTAATAGGAGAATAAATACTTCTTTATAAAATTTTATCTTTTAAAATATTTTATTAAACTACATGACACTTCATACATTTTATATAGGATTTACATGTGATTTTTTTTAATTGGGTTGATAACCATTGATTCAATACATATTTGTTGAGCATCTACTATGTTCCTATCACTGTGTTAGCCTCTACTGAGCAAAACCAGAAATGACCCTTCTTCTACATAGAGATTATAGTTCCCTGTGGGAAAACTGATAGCAATCAAAGTACACAAAGAAACGTAAACCAACAACAGTGTGAAAGCTACATATGACAGCACAGTAGGAAGACGTGGCCTGGTCAGCTTCCCGCGGATGTGAATAATATCAGCTAACACATAGTTACCTTGTACAGGCAACCTTCAAATCCCCATTTCAAAGATGAGGAAAATGAACCCGAGGAACTTACAGTAATCTTCCTGCGACTACCCTCTAGCAAAGCAGTGGAGGCCTCCCTGAACCGAGGCAGTCTGGTTCTGGAGTCTGTGCTCTTAGCCATGAATAAGTGGAAGGCGACCTGAAGGAAATTAAGAATTTCACCATAGGAGGCTACGGCACTGGGAGAGCAGTCAGGCAGAAATACCAGCACGTGGTAAATCCTTTGTCTAACTGCCTAGTGCTGAATATTTTATCTGCCCACATTATTGAACTCTTTACAGCCCTATTAATGTCTCCATTTATTCAGTTGATAACTGTATTATCTGTATGTAATTTTATCAAGGTCTTTTAAAATATTTATATTCATTTAGCATCTTATTATACTAGATGAAACTTCCAAAAAGTGCTCAATAACGCCAGTGATTAACAGGCACCCCTGCTTATTCCTGACATTAATACTTCATTTAATAACTAAGATTTCATCAACGTTTGATAAAACTTTTTCATCTAACATTTCTCCACATCCAGTGGAAAGTTGCTCTGTGGTGGCTATGAGTTGAGACTGATATACTTCACTGTATTAAAAGAACTATTCTTTTTTTTTTTTTTTTAACAGAAACTTTAAATCAGGAGAGCTTGCTGACCTTTATCAAGCACCTTTTGAGATTTATTTAGATGTTTCTATGATTTTTCTCTTTTGGCTTATGAACCAATTAATTTTTTCAAGTTGAACCATCTGTGTACTTCTAAAACAAACTCTGATTGAGGTAGATTATTCTTTTAATTGCTTGCTGGTTTCAATTTACTAATATTTTACTTAAAATTTTTATAACTATGTATGCATCTTCTAAGGTCTGCAATAGAGAAATAGTTGCTACAGTTATAACTATAGTTGTTTGCAACAGGAGGTTAAATTTGTTCTTCAATCTTAAAATATATACTCACAATGGCTTTAATTACTATCATACATGATTATATTAAAGAATAACTACATAATATAATAAATAATTACAGCTCAACCAGCTGTACGTAAATTGTATAAATTTCCTTGGATAGGAAAAGCATTAGTTTTCTTCCTTGCTTACGTTGTACAAGTAAAATTAGTGCTGATTACTACAGAAACCATGTGAAAATGCATCACAGAATTCTATCTTGTTCTTCTACATCATCTCCGGACATTTCTTCATTGCGTCAGAGTTTAACTCCTTAGCAGAGATTTCTGCACAGTTGTCTCTTCATTCTCACGGCCTCTAGAGCTCCGCACATGCCTCTCGTTCACAAATGACGCTTGCACCTGCTCCCTCTTTCTGTGGTCACCTCATCAGACTTATCTATTTTATTCTTCTTTTTTGTTTTATTTAATCACTTAAGAATTTGTTCTCCTGCGGGGGGAAGGGGCTTTTTAAAATTGTGGTTAAAACACACACACACACACACACACATATCAGATAAAAGCAACCACGTTAGCCATTTTTAGGTGGTATGGTTCAGTAGTACTAGGTATATGTGCACTGATGTGAAACAGACCTCCAGAACTTCTTAAACATCCTTTTTTAAAAAAACAACTCTAGGGTCTATTTCTCAATTCCACTGCTGCTCTATTTCTAATTCACTTATACCAGCTTTGCTGTATTCAGGCCTTCTAATTTCCCTTATTACCTCTTCTCGCAGCTCAAGTTCAGTATCTAGTTCATTTATTCCCTTTCTTCTTAGTATTAAACTAAGAAGGCAGGGTGGGTTTAAGCAGGAGGTGACATCACTAACAGGTGTCTGAGGAGAGAAGGGGCAAGGGGAGCAGGGCGCAGGTGGGAGGCCATGGCCAGTAAAAATGAGCAAAGTCTGAACGGCGGCAGCAGCCATCAAGTTGAAACAGAGGGTCACAGTCTAAAGGATACAGCAAGTAAAAAGCACAAGGCCTTGAGAAAGAGTTAGGCACAGAAAGAGGGAAAAGACACAGGTTTCCAGTTTGTGCAATGAGGGAAGAAGTGGTGCCATCAACGGAAACAGGGAGTTTAAGAGGAAGAGAGGTTTTAGAGGGAAATCAAGAGCTAACTTTGGGTTTGAGTCAAGTGATTATGCTGGAGGCTGTCTAGCATGTAGTTAAGAAAGTCCAGAGAAAGGTAAATGCTACAGATATGGATGTGATGATTGGATAATCATTAACTTACAGTGGATGATAAGCTGAGACTGTAAGTACAATCTCTAAGAAAGCGTAGGAAGCTTACGTTTAATAAGAGAAGAGTTAGGCCGGGTGCAGAGGCTCAAGCCTGTAATCCCAGCACTTTGGGCGGCCGAGACGGGCGGATCACGAGCTCAGGAGATCGAGACCATCCTGGCTAACACGGTGAAACTCCGTCTCTACTAAAAAATACAAAAAACTAGCTGGGCGAGGTGGCGGGCGCCTGTAGTCCCAGCTACTCGGGAGGCTGAGGCAGGAGAATGGCGTAAACCCGGGAGGCGGAGCTTGCAGTGAGCTGAGATCCGGCCACTGCACTCCAGCCTGGGTGACAGAGCGAGACTCTGTCTCAAAAAAATAAATAAGAGAAGAGCTGACCCTGGTGAAGATGAACATTTAAGAGATAGTGGGAGAATCAACTTAGCAATTTATCTTTTGTTAAAAGAACTATCCATTTCTTTGAAAGGTTCTACATCTGGGCCATAAAGCTGGACATAGTTATTGTAATGATTTTCATATTTATTTACTTGCTTATTCCTCAAGCCAAACACTTGTTTCTTCTCACTTTTCTTGATTAGGCTTGCTAGATAACTGTCTAATCTTAAGCTGTATTTTCAAAGAACTAGGTCTTATAATTAATTCTAGTATTTCCCTGACTTCAAATGTAATTAATTAGTTTGAAGGCAATGTAACAGTGGTTCAGGGCAGGGCTATGGAGTCAGACTAACCCAGATCGGATGCTTCCCTGGCTGTTTGACTTACAGCAAGTCCTTTAGTACGTCTTAGCCTCAGCTCCTTCATCTGTAAAACAGAAATAACCACCCCCAGGTACCTTCACAGGGCTACTGTAAAGAATAAAGGTATAAAGCCCTGTGCATAGAAAAGGATTGTTAAATGTTAGTATATGCTTATAGGCTAAAATCGTAGAGTTTTTCTGTTAAATTTTTCTATCTACTTTCTTTAAGCTTATCTTGGCCTTCACAGTACTTCCCAGCTTCCAAATGCCTCCACAAACCTTATTTCTTTTGATTCTCCATCTTCCAAGGTAGGTACAGGGCACACTATGCCCACTGTACACATGGGGAAATAAACTCAAGGTTAATGAACATGTTGAAAGTCACAAAACAAAGACATAGCACAGCCAGGTCTTGCCACAGCAATGAAGAACACGGTACATTTGTCACAACTCTTTCTGCCAATGCTGGGTCCTAGTAAGAACAATTTAGGTATAGCAGTGTCTTGAAACTTCTTTCCTCTCCTCCTAAACCTCACACACAACTGACCTTAAGAAGAGCAGTTTTGGCACAGTGACGAGGACAAAAGCTAACCATAGAAGGTCCAAGAGAGAGTGGAGTGGTGGAGGCAGTCCATATGAACATCTCCTTTGAGGAATTCTGCTGTAAAAGGAGGTAGATGGATGGGGCAGCAGCTGGAGGGATGTGTGGTCATCTTGGTTGCTTGTCTTTTCAGGATGGTAGTTATTAAGACCATCTATATGCTGATGGAAGACAAGAGGAAATGACAGCCAGTGAACAGAGAGCTGAACTAGGCAGAGGCGCCGGCCACTCAGCCACCACAACAGCACAGAAAGCAAAATCGACCAGTCCATCTGCCAGCAGGCCAGCAGCTGGGGTGGTGGGGAGCAAGGAAGTTGTTTTCTCACTGCTTCTTTCTTAGTCAAATAAGATGACAGTCATCACCTCCAAGGCAGGAGAGAAGGTGGCACTGGCAGTAGCATGTATTTCTCACACATCCATGTGTGTGAGAAAACTGACTGAAAGCTTATAAGCAGCAAACCCATGGCCAATTTAGAAGGAAATCAATAGCTGCTGGGTAGCACTTATCACTCAACCACCTAGTTATAACAGACTGTACACTGAGCTACTTGAATACAAGGATGACTGGGCTTTTCCCTTGGATAGGCTACAACTTATTTATCGACAATCCTAATCCCAGGTACAGGGTAAACCTGGGAAGAGAAGGCAGAATTCTTGTGGCTGGAAGAACTACCTGAAGGCCAGGTGGCTATGTGGTATCAACTTGTAGTGTCTTTTGCTTTTATCAATTTTTGCACATATAAGACAACCACAGGTGGCCAGGCATGGTGGCTCACGCCTGTAATCCCAGCACTTTGGGAGGCCGAGGCAGGCAGATCACGAGGTCAGGAGATCGGGACCATTCTGGCTAACACGGTGAAACCCCGTCTCTACTAAAAATACAAAAAAATTAGCCAGGCGTGGTGGCAGGCGCCTGTAGCCCCAGCTACTTGGGAGGCTGAGGCAGGCGAATGGTGTGGACCCAGGAGGCAGAGCTTGCAGTGAACGGAGATCGCGCCACTGCACTCCAGCCTGGGCGACAGAGCAAGACTCCATCTCAAAAAAAAAAAAAAAAAACATACAACCACAGTTGACATCATATACTACATTGCTCAATGGCCCCGAAATATGGTCCCAAGGGGTAAATTCCTTTTAGAGTGTAATAACAGACAAAATGCTCTGAAGAATTTATATGCTTCATTTAATGAAATGAAATATTCATCAGTACCTGAGATGTGTTATCGTAAAGCAAACTGAAAATAGAGACTGCCTGCTGAGTATTAAATTATAAAGTAAACATATAATTAATCCATTGGAACCAAGGATCCACAAAAGCCATCTTAAAGAGACAGAAGTTTTGTTTTGTTTTGTTTTTTAATAAAGCTTGAATGTAATCGAATCAAAGGTATCTTAACCCACATACAAATATTAACACATGTAAAGAATCAAAAGAAAAGGAATTCACTGCACAGGATGGAAAAAAAGGCACAGTAGCAAATTACACGAGCAGAACAGAAGAAGGATGCCTTAACCAACAAACCGGGTGGCCAGGCCTTCCCTACAAAGGGCAGTTACTTAGCGTAAGTTTATACACTAGACTGAAGATGCATCAGATGCTCAAAGTGACACATACTTTTAAGAGCTAAAAGCTTTCTCATAAGCCCACACATACTGGCAGACAACATCAACTCCACAGGGAATGCTGAAGCAGAGCCAGGCACTGACATGAAAAGATTAGTGACAAGGGAATACAGAGTCACTGAGAACATCGCAAACACCAGCAGGGAAAAGGTGCAAGAGAAGACAACTGGTCCTCTCTTGTAGAGGTGGTCCTGACATGCACCAACTGATTCCTAAGTGAAAGTCTATGGAAAGAATGCCAGCACATGTGCAGTGTAAGTCCACTGCATGGTGCTGGACCCTAAATCAGATATAAAGAAAGGCGAAACAGTTCCCAAATGAAACCAGGGTTAGCATGGAATGAGACTATCGGCAATCTTAAAAACAGACAGCTATTGATTTCGGTTCTTTCTGATTACATAAGTTGTTCAGCTTATGAAAATATATTGAGTTATCTACACTTAGGACATATGTACTTTCCTGTATATATGTTGTATTTCGATAAAAAAGTAAAACCAAAACATAAGAAAAGGAAAATGTCAGAAAGCATTCACCCAAAGTTAAAAGTATTAAAATTCTGCTACTTTGATAAATCGTGTATTTATTCTATCTGCAAGATAAGATGAGCCCAAATAAAATGACCTCTTTAAAACAACCCATTGTGAAAGGGAGAAGTTTTAAAAGTTAGTCATGTATTTATCGAGTGCAAGGAAGCTAAGCTGTCTGTACATTGAGTGGTGCACATTGAAGGGCCTTGACTTTCCTACAGTCATGCTCCAAGTAGGTTCTAAAACCCAAGCCACGTAACCTCTGCCTCCACCCAGAGATTAGAAAATAATAATTAACCCTTATCACCTGAAGCTGAACAGGTTTAGCAATGTGTAGATCTTTTAAAAGGTAGATGTAAGTCTTAATGACAACAGATATATGTGAAAAAGTGAATGATAGGCTGCCATCATCATAGGGCTTAAGCTATAAAATGCTACTTCTAAACCAGAGGATTTTCTGAAAGATGCCGTTCAGTGAGTAAAAGGGAAACACCCTCTGGCAATGGCACAGGGGCCAGGATGTGGCAAGATCACAATCTCTTCATCACTCTGTGCCTCAGTCTCTGAGCACAGCGACGTTGCCCTGGCAAATTTACTCAGGTACGCCTTGAAAAACAAGACATGAAGAGGTCTGCCATGAAACTATGTACGATGACAAACACAGAAAATCAGAGCCAGGAGACGAAAGGATTGACCAAATACACTCACAATAATGGTTACCACAGTTGCTATGACTGAGCACAAAATGTGGTTCTCAACTTCCTCATAGAGCAAAAAAGGAAATAGCTCTCATATCGTAAGTTTCCTTCTGTTGATTCTCTCCCATCTCTAGGCATAGCAATGATCTATGTGCCGTGAGCGAAAAGACTGACTTCACGTATTTAAATGGCCAATTCCTTAATTAAGAAAGCTACCACATACACCGACAATCTCAGTGTTACCAATTTTGTCAAAAACACAGAGCTAGGTTCACAGCTACTTCCTTATTTTTCTGGCAGCTCATAATTCCCAAATTGGACAGACAGACTCTAAATGCCTTTTCCCATAAAGAACTGCGGAAAAAATAGAACAAACACAATTCTGGGTTCATTAATTTCAACAAACTAAAGAAAATTAAGACATCAAGTACAGGGCTGCATCACTCAAGAGCAGTGAAAAAAAGCTGAAGGCATTGGAAAAAAGATTCTCACAAACTCACTGTTCTTGTTACTACTACATTTTCAAGACAAAAGGAGAAAAAAAGTATTTTTAAAACAACTTATAGAAATGCATATGCTTGAACCATAAAATATACCTTATACTGTCTGTAAAGAGTATAAAGATATAATTTAATACATGATGCATACTACATTTGAAAGAGATATAGTTTAGCTTTGGTAAGAAGAGCAGAGGGGCCAGGTGTGGTGGCTCACGCCTGTAATCCCAGCCTTTTAGGAGGCCAAGGTGGGCGGATCACGAGGTCAGGAGTTCCAGACCAGCCTGGCCAACATGGTGAAACTCCGTCTCTACTAAAAATACAAAAAATTAGTTGGGCTTGGTGGCAGGCGCCTGTAATTCCAGCTACTTGGGAGGCTGAGGCAGGAGAATCACTTGAACCCGGGAGGCGGAGGTTGCAGTGAGCTGAGATCACACCACTGCACTCCAGCCTGGGTGACAGGGCAAGACTCCATCTCAAAAAAAAAAAAGAAGAGCAGAGAACCTGAATTTTTAAATCAATGAACAAGTTACAATTTCACAAGACCTTAATTCACTAGATCTATAAAATTAGAGTGGCAAATTAAGATATTTCTAAGATCACTCCAAATCTCACTCTATCCAAGTCTCAGCTCAAATGTCTCCTTACCAGAAGCCATCCCAGGCCACCTCTTAAAGTAGCACCTGCACACTGCTCTTTATCCTGTCACACTGCTTTATTTTCAAGGCATGTATTACCAGGCCCTACTATATAGAGTCACGGGCCACATAATGATTTGGCCAATGATGGACCACATATCTATGAGAATGGTCCCATAAGACAGTAATACCATATTTTTACTGTACATTTTCTATATTTAGATATACAAACACTTGTCACTACGTTACAACTGCCTATAGTATTCAGTACAGTAATATGCTACAGGTCTGTAGCCTGGGAGCAACAGGCTATACCATACAACCAAGGTGTGTAATGGGCTATTCCATCTAGGTCTGTGTAAACACTCTTTGATGTTTGCACCATGATGAAATCGCCTAACGACACATTTCTCAAAACATATTCTGTTGTTAAATGTTATGTAACTGTACTTATTTCTTCCCTCATCAAGACACAGGATCCACACTAGGAACTCAGTCAGCTGTGCTGCATCACCAGGGTCCAGAATACTAAGTAGCATCTAGTAGGTATACAAATACTTTTTCAATGAAAGAACAAACCCATTCTAGTCATGCAGTTCAAAATACTAGGTTCGGTGAAGCATCCTTGTATTTGTAGTCAAATACAAAATTCTAACAGTGATTTAAGAATGTAACTTTCAACAAAGCTTGAAGGTATAGGACTTTATCATTAATATTAGTAAGAAATTACACTAATATGCAACAATTACTGAAGATAACACACAAATGGCCAGGTCAGGTTCAAATCCTGGCTCCACTCTTCACTGTGTAACCTTAACTTCTCTGTCTCAGTTTGTAAAATGGGAATTAAAAACAGCATTGGCCAGGCATGGTGGCTCACGCCTGTAATCCCAACACTTTGGGAGGCTGAGGTGGAAGGACTGCTTGAGTCCAGGAGTTTGACCAACCTAGGCACAACATAGCCAGACGCTGTCTCTACAGAAAAAAAAAAAAATAGCTGGGCATGGTGGTACACATCTGTAGTCCTAGCTACTTGGGAAGCTGAGGCAGGTGGATGGCTTCAAACCAGCAATTCGAGGCTGTGAGCTATGATAGCACCACTGAACTACCTCCGGGGAAACAGAGCAAGACCCTGTCTCTAAAAAAATAGAAAAAAACAACAGCACCTACTTCACTATCAAAAGGATTAAAAAAGATTGCAGAGTGTTTATGATGATATAACTAAAAAAGTGAGGAAAGAATTGGAAAAATACTTCTGTTCATTATTTCCTTCTACAGTTACAAATTAAAGATAGGGCTTTGGCAACAGGAATTTTACTTTTATTTTTAAAATATGTACAATACAGTGTTCCTTTTTTAAAAATATTATTTTCTCTACAAGTAAACAGAGAAGACAAATTTGTGGTTATATATGCTTTTCAAGTAAAAAGGTAAAAATAAATAAAATCAAAAATCAAAAAGGTAACGGTAAAAATGTGGAGTAGAAAATGTTAAAAGGGGGAACGGGAAACATGCAAAGCTCAGGCTGAGACATATGGCACCAGAGGGGCATCCATGCCTGTAACCTCTGCAGTGGATCTGGGTAGGACTCAGCCCACTGAACAATTAGGCTGTTCCCTGGGACCTGGATTCCATGTGATGGTGGTGTGTATAGCTGGGCCAGCCATTGCCAGTCTGTTGTTTTTGGACTGGTGGGCTCCCACCAGCCATTGTCCTTGTATGTACAATCACTGGCAGTTCTGTCTCAAGGGAATAAACATACTGCTTGTAAGGAGCTATGCAGATTTAAATTTAGACCCAAGCAGGCATCAGCTCAGCCATTTGAACCTGAAAGCTGTGGGAAAGATTCTGAAAAGTGGTTGTGCTGCTGTGCTTGTCCTCAGTATATGTGCTGGATTGATATGAACAGGTTTGTGGCTGGACAGGCAAGCAAGAGACGATGGCATGATCAATGCTTAGTAAAGCCAAGTCTGTATGATTCTGAAGAACTGACTAGTTCTGGATCCTGACATTTGTCTAGACCCTCATGTTGCTCAAATGAGTTTCCAGATACAGAGCATCAGCTGCCCCTCAGGCTATGGCATGGTTAGTTGTAAATCCTGAATTCATCCCCACATCCTAGGACAGAGAAGAAATGAAGCAGGTTTCATAGGGTCCAGCTTCTACACAGTTGTCCAGGGCGAAGAGGGAGAAATGAGAAGTATTTCAGTAGCCCCTACAACAACAGAGATGGCTTTTGTCACATACTGCAGCCAGGAAAGCTGAGGGAAACAGCTGGAGCTCCAAGTAGTTGATTCTGGAAATGACTTCTTGGGTGACCACAGCGGCAGCTGCCCGCGTTTAGCACCTGTTGGCAGCTACTCACACAGCCAGAGGAGGTGATCTGAAAGACTCAGGTCGTTCATTTGCAACAGTACATTTTAAATTCCAAGCTAGAAAAAATAAGTACTACATGGGAGAGAGAAAAAGAAGGTAGAAACATCTAAATAAATTATGTGTAAAGCTTCATGATACAATGTTCATCCTCCAGGGAAAAATCATAATACAAGTCAGAGCTGGCTTGAACAAGGGTTCTTAAATACTGGTGGTTAGCCTGACACCAAAGAATCAAATGAGGCACTGACATCAATAATACCAATAGATTTCATAGTATTAATCAATATATACCTTCTACTGTCTAAACGCTGGGGCTCCTTTAGCCAGTAAGCACCACATGACCAAGGGAGAAACGGAAATTTACCCAACATGCACCATATGCAAGTAAATACTACAGATGTGGTTTGCCTACCTACAACAACTTAGTGAAGACAAAGGTTTTGTCTGGAGCCCGACTACATGGGTTCCTCCTTTGGCAGCTGTGGGATCTCAAGAAGATGACAATTTCACTATGTTTCAGTTTGTTCATCTGAGAAAATGAGCCACCATCTAATGAGGTGGTTACTGTTTTTCTGACAGACTAATATACTAGGCTCATAGACCTAAAGCACTTAGAACAGCACCTGGCATACAGCAAGCACTCAATATATGTCGGCTACTTCTCATTTCCCTCACAGCACCCTCGTGAGGAAAATAAAACCCCACAATTAGGTGAACAGTGCTTTCCACTTACAGAGGAGGCATTTTACAAAGACAGGTAATTCACTAGCTCAGAGATACAGAAAGTGACAGAGGCAAGTAAACGCCATTCGTTTTCCACTGTGCAAGGCTAGCCGTGTTATGCTGTTACCAGCTACCGCCTACTGTAAAATAAAAAAAGTCACATACCTCTCAGTGAGTGACACTTCCTCAAGGAAGTCAGATTGTGCTAAAAGGAAATCAGATTGTGCTAATCTTGATGTCTCATCTCAACTAAAAAAAAAAAAAAAGGTATTGTTTTCCCAGGTACACAATGCTAAAGAAAACCGCTGCCAAGTCTTAAAAGCAACCATCTCCTAGTGAGTTTGGTAGACCCAGGCCTTTCCCAAAGCAAACTATAAGGGAACTCACATAGAGAATGGGGAAAGAGAAAGGGAGGGGATTGATGGGTAAAAAGACCCACGACAAAACTTCAAAACAAAAAAAAATGTACACATGTATTTCGTTCCAGAGGCATCTGCTATTATTTATTAAACTGAAGCTAATAGCGCCCATTCTCAATGAATGAGCTGGCGTAGCTCCAATACACACACGGCACTGACACCCAGGCTCAAGGCCTGCAGGGGCCTTCTTTCACTCTGGGAGATACCTGACAGATCGCAGGTTAATCTTAAACAACTGGAAGCAAGATGTCAACGAGCAGATAAGAAGGGCTTGCTCTTTTTTTCCATTCCAGGGATCGAATTTTTAGGAACTGTTTTATACGAGACATTAACCCAGGAGATCAGGAAACCTGATTTCCAGGCCTAAGATGGGCCAGGCGTCTCCCTCCTGGGGCGGGCTCCGCAAGACGCCGGGCTGGGTGCTCATCCGTCCGCCCCTCCCTCGCCCCCTTGGTATCCTCGGGAGGCCGGCGGCGGGAACAGGGCTGTCCCGGGCCACCTGCCGTCTCCCCTGCCACTCTTCCAACAGTCGCTTCAGACTCAGGAGAGGCCGCCCTGGCCCCGGGAGCATGCCGTCAGCTCTTTTCTCGACTCGCCGCCCTGACCAGAGGCGGTTGCAGGAGGGCAAGCGGCGGCGTGGGTGGCAGCGGCGGGAAGCAGCCCGACAGGACCCCTGGCGGAGCCGGCTCCCGCGGATCGCGCGCCGCAGCCGGAGGCGTGAGGCCCGGGCGGCCCGTACCCCGGCCCCGGACCCCAGCCCCGCCGCCCCGTGGCCCCGGCCGACTTAGACGCCCGCCGCCGCCCACTCACCGCCGCACTCGGCAGAGTACTGGTCCCCCCAGTCCCCGGACTGCGGGCTGCAGCCGCCGCCGCCCGCCGGGGCCTCCTGCTGCTGCCGGTGCTGCAGCTCCTGCTTCAGCAGGGAGAGCGGCGAGTAGTGCTCGGTGGCCAGGGCTCCCGGCCGCGGCACGGCGGACAGGACCCCCAGCAGCAGCAGCAGCAGGACACGCCGGGCGGCGCCCGCGGCGGCCACAGCGCCGCCCCAGAAGCAGCAGCAGCAGCAGCAGCCGGCAGGTGCCATCTTCCCTCAAGGCGCATGTGCGACAGCCCTTGCCCGGCTCTCAGGCCTCCCCGCCTCTAACCCACGGCGGGCAGGTGGACCGTGGCAAGGGGGTGGGGCAAAGGGAGAAGCATTGTGTGCTGGGAATGGTAGTCCCAGCTCGACCAGCCCTTGGCCACCTTGCCGGTGCTGGGACTACGAATCCCAAAAGCCCCGCGCGGCGCAAATCTTCCGGTCTGGCGTCTGACGTCTTACCCGCCACAGAATCGGAAGTTCTGGGCTGCAGTTGAGTGGAAATGGGCAACGGCGGGCGGAGCGGGCTGCAGCAGGGGAAAGGGAATGTGGATGGGGTGGCAGCGACTCCTACTGCTGCCTCGGCCTCCTGCCAGTACAGGTGCATCGAATGCAACCAGGAGGCCAAAGAGTTGTACCGAGACTATAACCACGGTGTGCTGAAGATAACCATCTGTGTGAGTTGTCAGATGTGGGGTGTCCTTGAGAAGAAAATGGCGCGGCGGGATTTGGGGACCGCGAGGAGCAGGGTCCTCTGATACAGTCTTTAGTTCGGTAGTTGATATTCCTGCCCGGGGTCTTTGCATGAATATCTGTACTGATAGAGAACTCAGCTACCCGACAGTGCTTTTCTCATCCTGGGGCATATTTGGGTGGTACGACCTAAGCTGGCGAACGGACCGGACCGCCAGGCAGAGGTAGATGTGGGCATTTTGCAGAGAAATGTAAAGATCAATTCGGTTGACATTTTGGTTCATGCCAAAGCTACTTCCTTGTAGCTCTTCTCCCTTTGACAGAGAGATGGCACCATCCTTACCCTCCACAACTCGTGTTGAATCCCCCTACGATGCTTTTTAAGGTTTCGTCAGTTGTAGTTATTGAATGTCTGCTGTGTATAAAGCACTATGCTAGACGTTGGTGGTACAAAACCCAAAAGTGAGGAAGTAAAAATTCTCATTTCAAGGTGTTCGTAGTTTATTAAGAGAGAATAATCCTATGTTTAAAGAGTCTACAAAGTTGGAGGTTCTTTGGGGGTATTAATTAGCAAAGAACATGTCACAGAATAGAGAGTACATTTTTGTCCCATTTTAGATCTTGTGATTTTCTAATAATCTCTTTAGTAAATTATGGTCTGTAGTAATATACAAGAGAATAGACAAACTGAGTGTATACCTATATAATCTGTCAACCACATAACGTTTTGGTGCATACACCCTCAATTTCCTGTTCCTCTCTCAAATGCTTTCCCTCCTTTGTCAAAATGTCAACCCTTGTTAAATCCAACATATTGCCCGGTCTTGTCCCTGTACCCATGCAGCAGTACGTTGCTGGGGGAAACAAATTTGTGACCATTAACCTCATGTGGGCCTTTCATGCTGTCTGGCAATCTTATTTCGTTTTTGTTCTTCTTTTTTTTTTTTTTTTTTTTTTTTGAGATGGGGTCTCCCTCTGTCACCCAGGCTGGAGTGCAGTGGGGCAATCTCAGCCCACTACAACCTCTGCCTCCCGAGTTCAAGCGATTCTCCTGTCTCAGCCTCCCGAGTAGCTGGGATTACAGGCCCGCCCTACCACAACGGGCTAATTTTTGTATTTTTAGTAGAGACCAGGTTTCACCGTGTTGACCAGGCTGGTCTCGAACTCCTGACCTCAAATGATCCACGCACCTCAGCCTCCCAAAGTGCTAGGGTTACAGGCGTGAGCCACCGCGAAAACAGAAGAGAACTTCCACCAGGTTTGCAACAACATAAACCAATATAAACACAATACTGGCATTTGTTATTTCTTTACTGTATTCTTGTCTTCTTCTGCCTTCTGCTGGATCATGCCCAGCAGCATGCATACTATTACGTCTTCCATCAAAAAAATAAAAATAAAACCAACACCACCAACAAAATACGCTTGCTGCCACTTCCCCCTTTAGCTTCTGCTCTTTTTCTTCTTAGTTAGAAAGCAGGCCTTCTAAGATATGTTTGTACTGTCTATTTCCTTTCCTAGTTTCTCTTGAACCTGCTTTAGTCACATTCGCACCCACATTTCATTAGAAACTGTTCTTGTTAAGATCACCACTTCCACTTTGCTAAATCCAGTAGTCGATTCTCGGTTAATGATCAGCAGCATTTTACCTCATGACTTTCTCCTCCTTGAAATGCTGTGTGCGCTTCTCAGGACTCAGTGCTCTTCTTATTGTCTTCTTACTTCACTGGCTATTACCCCTCAATCTCCTTTCTGCTTTTGCTTCACCTCCCTTAGCTCTTAATCATGGTGTATTCCAAGGCGTAGTCATTGGGCCTCCTTCTGTCTGCATGCTTTCCCTGGAAGAGCTCATTCTGTCTCATGGCTTTATATACCATCAACATTTGGACAATTTCCAAATTTATATTTCTACCCTGAACCTCTTCCCTAAACTCCAGATTTAAATGTCCAACTACCTACTTGACTTGTCCACTTGGATTTCAATAGACAGCTCACATATACCCATCACAGTTAGTGGCAACTTTACCATTTTAACTCCTAAAACCAAGAAACCTTGGTGTCATCCCTATTTCTACTCTTCCTCTCACATCCCATATTCAGTTATTCAGCAAATCCTGTTCTGTCTTCAAATTATGTTCAGAATCCACTACTTCTCACTACTCCTGCAGCTACAATCCTCATCCAAGCCACCATCATGTCTACCCGAACTATTGTTGTAACTCCTATCTGGTCTCCCTACATCACCGTTGCACTTCTTCAGTCTTCTCTCCACGCAGTAGCCAGGGACTGATCCTTGAAAAATATAATTTAGATCATATCATTCCTTTGACCAAAACTTTCTGATGGTTTTCCATCTCAGAGTTAAGGCCAGAATCCCTGAACTGGCTTATGAGGCCCTATGTAGTCTCCTGCTACTCTTTCCCTTCCTTATTTTACAGCAGTCCCACTGGCCTCCTGGTGTTTCTCAAACTAGGCAGGTTCCTTTCTCAGGGCCTTTGCACAATGCCTGGAGCACTCTTCTATCAGGTATCTGCGTGACTAATTCCCTTACCTCCTTCAAACATCTCAGAGAGTCTACTCTGACTACCCTATTGAAAAGTATGATAGGCTTCCCAGCTTTGTCTTTCTCTATAACGCCTATCTTCTAGTAATCTTGTATATAATTGACTTAGTGTTGTGTATCTTCTCCTACTGGAAAGTAATTTACACAAGGACAGACATTCTGTCTGTTTTATTCATTAATGTAGCTGTATCACTCAGAACAGCGACTGACATGTGGATGCCACTCAGTAAATATCTGTTGAATAAATGTATCCCTTCCAGGTTTTTAGATTAGCACATGCTTGGCCATCCAGGTAGGAGGAAGAGAACAAGATCTTATACGTGGTCTAAACTTAATAACTTTTGGACTGGTCCAATTAAATGGTTCATTTGGAAGATGATAACCACATAACTGAATATGGTCTGAAGAAAAGCTAGTATTTGTATATGCATTTTAGGAGTCTTTAAAAATACAAAAAATCTCTTTTTTGTTGGCATTAAGCTAACAAAATCCCTTTGCTAAACAACAGGTATTTGTTTTGTTTATGGAAAGGCAAAATAATTATTGGATAGCTGTTTAGGTCAACATTCACTTCCCCCCTCCCCTTTGTTCCCTAACATCATACTCTTTCTCCCAGGAGATGGATTTTGGAGTTATATTTGGAGTATTGAATGGTGGCACAGTACTTTATGGATTCGTTATTGTCCACAGTCATTCCATAATGAGACAGAGTTTGTAATAGCCTTGTCACTATCATACTAATGCATACTAAACTTTAGACGATAATAGCACCACTCAGGAAAAATCGTTTCGTTAATGCCAGACTAAAAAATTAAACCATGAAGCGACGAATTATTTTAAAGGCTCTCCAACCTCTGAGATACAAAAAGTAAGAAGTTTTTAGACATTAGACCATTTGTTATGACATAATCTCCAGAGTTTCTAAGTGCTTACTCATACATACTTTGGTCTCTTCCCTACCAAACTTGGAGTCAGCAAGGTACTCAGCCTGATTGCTCACCTGTATTTTTCATCCCAGTCTCCTCTCCTTTTGCTCTGCTTGTTTTTTCACTGCCATTCCTCCCAGCTTGCCTTTCTGTGTTTCTCTTTCTTCTGTCTAATGTATCATGTGTCCCTTGCTTTTAGCCAATCCTGCTGCTTCAGCTCTTCACAATTTATTATAAGTATGCTTAAAGATACAGTACTTTTGGCCAAGCACGGTGGCTTATACCTGTAATCCCAGCACTTTGGGAGGCCAAGGCAGGCGGATCACGAGGTCAGGAGTTCAAGACCAGCCTGACCAACACGGTGAAAGCCCGTCTCTCTAAAGTACAAAAATTAGCCAGGCGTGGTGGTGCGTGCTTGTAATCCAGCCACTTGGGAGGCTGAGGCAGGAGAATTGCTTGAACCCAGGAGGCAGAGTTTGCAGTGAAGCTGAGATTGCGCCATTGCACTCCAGCCTGGACGACAGAGTGAGATTCTGTCTCAAAAAAAAAAAAAGATACAGTACTCTGTATTTACTATAGGGCTTGGCTTATTTTAAGTGCACAGATATTTAATACATTCATTATTATGTTAACAAAACAAAACTCCTATAAGATTCTCCTAAGTTTCCATTTCCTTCAGCACTACAGCATTCGGCTCCCACCCTTGGGATCCTAGATGTGAAGATGAATAAGACATGGCCCTATCCTTGAGGAGCTTAAAGACTTAAAGAAGGGAAGGGAATGCTCCTAGAGATGACAGGAAGGAAACAGCAGGAATATTTAAGAACAAATTTGGTTTGGCTGATTTATATTCTAAAAGAGATCTGATTCGTCAGGCATTGGAGAACACAGCAGGACAGAGGAAGTCATATCCATATTGAGACAGGCAGTGGAAGCAGCCTGAATTCCCAGAGTATGCTTGGTCCTTGTGCTGTAGGGATTCTTTAGAGGAAGATTTTTCTCTTTTCAGGATACTTGCCTATAAAGTAGCAAATGAAACAATTTTGCCAAAATAAGAAACATAGTTGCTAAATCTGGGCAGGCATGATGGTTCACATCTATAATCCCAGCACTGGGAGACTAAATGGCAGATCACTTGAGGTCAGGAGTTCAAGACCAGCTTTGGCAACATGGTGAGACCACCCCCTGCCCCCAACCCATCTATACTAAACTACAAAAATCAGCTGGGCATGGTGGCACATGCCTGTAGCCCCAACTACTCAGGAGGCTGAGGTGGGAGGTTCGCTTGAGCCCGGGAGGCAGAGACTGTAATGAGACAAGATCCCGCCACTGCACTCCAGGCCTGGGCGACAGAGTGAGACCTTGTCTCAAAAAGGAAAGAAAAGAAAAGAAGCATATATACTAAATTGAATAAATACGACTCCCAGTGGTCTGTTTTGGGATATCTACATTTGTTTGTTTCGTGTGTGCGTGTGTGTGTGTGTGTGTGTGTGTGTGTGTGTGTGTGTAGTTTTTCTCTTTACATTCAAGGTGAAGGCAGAGGGAAAGGAAGTTGCAAGCAGCACTTAAGGGAAAAGCAAATAACAGAGGGAGAACAAGGAAAGTGAGGTGTAAACTGAGAGGGAACCAGCGAATTCTAATGACTTCTCAGCATTTATAAAACACGCTGAATGCTAAGAAGGGAAATGGGCAAAGCACATAGGATATCACATACTACCAGAAGCTGCCTCCTCTGTTTGATTTCATATCACCCTGTGCTCATCCCATTGTAGCCGTTGGATGCTACACAGTCTGATGAACTGTGGTCATCAGACCATATCATAGAGGCATGTTTGTCTTCTGCTTCTAAACTGTTAGGTCCTTGAGGATAGAAACTGTGGCTGAAGGTGAGTATCCAGCACCTTGCAAGTTCCTGGTCCATACAATGGCCAAGAAAAGAGAGCGATTGTTATGCATGCGATAGCAGCTCCAAAGACTTTTTTCAAACAGATGAATGCAAAAGGAATAACAGCTGCTGTGTCTCTTGGTGTTGGTTTCTGCCTGCCTCCTTCCAAGTATTGTCCAAATCCCCAGCCTTAGACTTGTGATGCTGTCCAAAAATGGGTTTTAGAGAACATTTAAAGGACAGAGAGGACCCCTGACTTCTTAGGGTTTCCATTTTAACATGAAGCAGCCTCTCTGGTGTCCCAATATTGCACGTAGAAAGGAAGGAGATATGCTCCCCGTGAGTAGCCAAGGAAGACCTATCAAACAGCTCTTTGTCATGGACATGGAATTTCTGATTCTGCGGCTTCTGTTTAGATGCTGGCTTATTCCCTGCTCAGATAAAGAACTGCAAAAATATTAACTCCTTATGCCTCAGTTTGATTAAGCAGATTTTTTTTCTTTTTTTTGAGACGGAATTTTGCTCTGTCGCCCAGACTGGAGTGCAGTGGCCCGAACTCGGCTCACTGCAAGCTCCACCTCCCGGGTTCACACCCCATTTTCCTGCCTCAGCCTCCCAAGTAGCTGGGACTACAGGCACCTGCCACCACACACGGCTAATTTTTTGTATTTTTTTTTTTTAGTAAAGATGGGGTTTCACCATGTTAGCCAGGATGATCTCAATCTTGTGACCTCGTGATCTGCCCACCTTGGCCTCCCAAAGTGCTGGGATTACAGGCATGAGCCACAGCGCCTGGCCCTGATTAAGCAGAATTAAGTTTGAGGTAACAGCACATCTCCCGTCATTGGATCACTTGGTAACTGGAAAACATACCTATTCCTGTAATGACGCAAATGAAGTGGAGAAACTATGTAAATTGGGAACACATCCAATTTTTTATTACATTTGAATTGCAGGGTCAGTATTCTTCAGTGCACTTCATTTTTCTTCCAGCACTTTAATGTAGTTAAAAGGCCAGCCTAGACTGTTTTTATACTCGCAACCCTTCTATTTTATCTCCTCAAAGTTTCCAAATGTTATGCGTGTGAATTGTAGCCATTCCAGTAGTCCCCATTCTCTTTGGGGGATAAATTCCAGGACCCACAATGAGTGCCTGAAACCATAGGTAGTACGGAACCCGATTACCATCAGTTGGAACACATTTCTGTTCATGCCTTCCACCCACAAATGTAATACTTTTCCCATCTTTCTTTCTTTTTTTTTTTTTTTTTTTTTTTGAGAGAGAGACAGAGACAGTCTTGCTTTGTTGCCCAGGATGGGCTCGAACTTCTGGCTTCAAGTGATTCTCTCACCTCGGACTCCCAAAGTGCTGGTATTACAGATGTGAACCATGGCACCTGGCCCTGCCTTTTCCATCTTAGCACTTCTCACATACTATGGCCTTAATTTTTGCAGTATGAAACGCCACAGCAAAACTAGCACAATTTATTTTCTTTACAGTTGCACAGGTAGAAGATTCATTCTTACCATAGATCTTAACCTCAGCATAAGATTGTTTTTTTCCTTATTAGCCGAGAACTTTCACCTTTTCACTTAAAGCATTTTACAGCTTCTCTTTGGCTGTAAAATTGCCAGCATCACTACTCTCGTGCTTTTGGGCCAATGTTGAGTCAAAGAAGGGTGACTTGAACCACAAGCACTGCAATACGACGATCCTTAATCCTGTTAACCTGGACAGCAACTAGATGGCTAACAGGCGGGGAGCATCTGCAACGTGGACACACTAGACAAAGGGATGATTCACATCCCGGGCAGTAGAGCAGGACAGCATGCAATTTAAAACTTAGGATTATTTCTGGATTTTTCCATTTAATTTTCAGAATGTTGTTGACCTCAGGTTACAAACTGCAGAAAGCAAAACTGTGGCTATGGGAGTACTGCTCTAGTTTTATAAAGTGAATAGTAGCTTTGATGCAACTTTGTGACTAGTACTGCTTTAGAGGTCACATTTCTAATGAGCTTGTTTGTGTATACCTGCATTTTTTATGTTCTAATGGTGTGGGAATTTGGTAACATTGTAATCACATGTGTCTAGAGAATCTGAACTCTAAATTGGTGACCCTTCAGGGGGGAAGAAAGCCATTTAATGTGAACTGCTAAGAGCCAAGGGAGCCTTGATTTTGGAACCTAGATCTAGGCTGCACAACCTAGTTCCTTACACAGCCCAGCACTCTCCATTGCCTCTACTCTAGCAGAGAAAAACCATTTTCTTTCCATATCCTTGATGTTACTGGAGAAAATCCCAGGCTTCCCCTGTTACCAGCCACCTCAGGATCTTTGGAATTGTGCCCCGTTCTTTACCTGCTTGCAGTTCTCAGTAGTTCTGGGGACAAGGTAACTTTACTGAGTACTTTTCTCCAAATCATATGCCAAGAACCACAAAGTCAGGGGCATCTAGCCAAGAGGCAATAATTTATCAATGAAAGTGCATTATAAATGTATTTATTTTATAATAATTCCTACAAATTGAAAGTAGAATTGGACATAGAGTCTGTATAGATTGAAAGTAAAATCTTCTACAATACTTTCCTGCCTAAACTCAGTCTTTAAATTAGATATATTTTTAGCTTCTTGAATATGAGGTTAAAATATTAATATTCCTAGCCTAGAAGATTATATTTAGTCCTTTCTGAAACCCTTTCTTATGTAGACGAACATTTTATATCTGAATGGAAGTTTATATAAATAATTGCTAATATGGCAATATTGCTATATGTGTCCAAAATAGACCCTGCTGTTTTGAAATCCTTGAGGATTCCAGAAAGTATACATTTGCTTGTTCTAATATTATCCTGCATTATTTCAGAAATCCTGCCAGAAACCTGTGGACAAATACATCGAGTATGATCCTGTTATCATCTTGATTAATGCTATATTGTGCAAAGCTCAGGCCTACAGACATATTCTTTTCAATACTCAAATAAATGTAAGTTGTGATCATTTTATTTTTTAATTTTATTTGATGCTGTTGCATTTTGAAAAATAAGAATTTTAAGCAGAACTAAAGAATATTATAAAAGAGAAAAAGAAATTCTAACTTAAGAGGGTCTTTTATTGCAACGTATCTGGAAGTTTCTAGAAATAACAGATGTTGATTTTAAAAGGTGCATAATGCTCAATGAGTGTTTAAGAATGTGGTCACTGGCAGGAAACTGACAAGTCATAATCTGAATTACCTGCTAGTAAATAGAAACAATCATCACTGGTTTTTAACAGAATACAATTAGACATATCCAAGTAGGGAGAGAATTATACCTAAATGAGGTAAGCAAACATTAAAAGAAAAATGTTTTTAAAAACATAATTTATTGCATTTTATACTTTGCTATTAAAGGAATGTATAAGATAAATAACTTTCAGTTTAATCAAAGTTTAATCCTGATTTATAAAGTTGAATAGAATTGTGAACTCTTTAATAGTTTGGGTAGAGTTGACAGATAACATAGAGGACAGTCAATTAAATTTGAGTTTCATATACACCACGAATTAATTTTTTAGTATAAGAATATCCTTAATATTTCATAGAACGTACTTACACAATAAAAATTTATTTGTGCTGTATATGGAACTCAAATTTAACTGGGCATCCTGTTATTTTATTTATTTATTTATTTTTGAGACAGAGTCTTGCTCTGTCACCCAGGCTGGAGTGCAGTGGTGTAATCTCGGCTCACTGCAGCCTCCACCTCCTGGGTTCAAGTGATTCTCCTACCTCAGCCTCCCAAGTTGCTGGGATTACAGGCATGTATCACCATGCCCAGCTAATTTTTGTATTTTCAGTAAAGATGGGGTTTCGTCATGTTGACCAGGCTAGTCTGGAACTCCTGACCTCAAGTGATCCGCCCACCTCTGCCTCCCAAAGTATTGGGATTACAGGCATGAGCCACTGTGCCCAGCCTCTTCCTCACTTTATTTTGATGGAGAAAGTTCAACCTGAAGGAGGACTACATAGAAAAAATACAATTTTTGTTGCTTAGTATTTTTTATTTTAGCCAAAATTTCAGACTCTTAAGAACTTCCAGATTTTATTTGTTCTCTTTTAATATATTGAATCATACTCATCCAGGCAGAGGTATTTTTTAAAAATTGATGTTCAGACTAATAGTTGCTTATTCAATATCATAGAATCTTCAGATTAAATCTGTTCTCTTATTGCTGTTCCCACATATACATGAATCACATAAGTTTTTTGCTTGATTCTGTGGAAAGGACAGAAGTAAAAAATGTGTAATGAAAGATGAACTATTATTTAAAGCAGTCATTCTTAACTAGGGGTGCACATTAGAATCCCCCCAGAACTGTTGCAAAATATGGATGTCTGTGTTTTACTACAAAGATTCTGAATCAGGACTGGGGCTTAGACATTTAAATTTTTGAAGAAATCTCCCCATGTGCTTCTGGGGGACATTGCTGATTAAAACCCACTGATTACAAAATGACTACAATTAGCCACTTAGTTGGGCAGTTCTGAATTTGAAAAGTGACTAGGTGGGATGCCACAAATACTCTGTACCTGTTGATATTAGTGCAACTGTTTCGTTACCTAATTGAATGGCAATGTCTTTGACTATCAGATCCATGGAAAACTCTGCATATTTTGTTTGCTTTGTGAAGCATACCTGAGGTGGTGGCAGCTTCAAGATTCCAACCAGAATACTGCCCCTGACGACTTGATCAGATATGCTAAGGAATGGGATTTCTATAGAATGTTTGCGGTTGCTGCTTTAGGTAAGGAGATGCCACGCTTTCCATTCTTAGTTAACTATTCTTACTTAACTAATCTGGTTAAAACTAAGACATGTAGTCTTAATCGTTGGTAAGAAGAGCTAGTTAATATGGGACTTGAGATGGAATTTTCAGCTCCACCACTACTAACCTACGAAGTGAGTATGTTTGAATCACCTGCTTTTTAAAAATCTGTTACAACATATATGGTATGGAAATAGTTGTGCTTATCAGATTAGAAAGTTTCATAAAATATTTTGAAGCACAATATTGTTGATAAAAATTCTTTTATTTTTATTATTATATATTTTTTGAGACAGGGTCTCACTCTTGCCTAGGCTGGAGTGCAGTGGCACAGTTACAGCTCACTGCAGTCCTGACCTCCTGGGCTCAAGCAATCCTCCTGCCTCAGCCCCCCAGGTAGCTGGAACCACAGATATGCACCACCACACCATGCACCACCTGCAGCTAATTTTTATATTTTTTGTTGAGATGGGGGTCTCCGTGTTGCCCAGGCTGGTCTTGAACTCCTGGGCTCAAGCAGTCCTCCCACCTCAGCCTCCCAATGGGATTACAGGTGTGAGCCCCTGTGCCTGGCCAATAAAATTCTTAATGTTTAAGTTTTGATTATCCAGTCTGAAAGTTACCTAGGTCCTATCTTTATTAATAGAGATAATTGCCAGACATTACGCAATGTATTGTACTAATTCCATTATACTAATGCAGTGTATTTTATAGGGTTCGTTATTTTTTGTTACTTGTTACTTATCTGACTGCATGCAGGGAATTTGGCTACTTCTCAAAATTCCTTAAGTTCAGGAAGTGCTTTTCAGAATTTGACTTCATAAGTTATTGTTTTCCTATTGTCAGAATTGTGTTGAGCTAATTTCTGTGACTATTTTGTTGCTAGTTCCATGCTCCTCTGCTTCTCAACTCTTTGATTATAATGAAATCTTACTTTAGTAATACTGAGTCTCCAGTCCACTCCAATATCACATTTCTGGTCTGTGTGTCTTCTTTTGTCCTCTTTTTTTCTCTATCTGCCCTCGCTCTCTTGGTCATATAACCTGTCTGCTGAGAACTCTCAAATGTCCATCTCTAATCTAGATCTTTCTCCAGACCTCTAGACTCTGCATCCATCTGCCTTCTCAACATCACCACTTGGATATCTAATAAATCACCATACCCGTAATTAAGCTCCTCATCTCTCTGCCTCTACCACAGCCTCTCCCTTCTCAGTTGTAACTCCATTCTTTTAGTTGCATTAACCAGAAAGCCTTGCAGTCATCCCTGGTGCCTCTTTCTTTGATACCCCATAGTCAGGTCATCAGGAAATCTCGTTGGCTCCACCTTCAAAGTACTTCTACTTTTTTTTTTTTTTTTTTTGACATGGAGTCTCACTCTGTCACCCAGGCTGGAATGCAGTGGCACCGTCTTGACTCACTGCAACCTCTGCCTCCCGGGTTCAATCTATTCTCCTGCCTTAGCCTCCCGAGTAGCTGGGATTACAGGCGTGCACCACCATGCCTAGCTAATTTTTGTATTTTTAGTAGAGACAGGGGTTCACCATGTTGGTCAGGCTGGTTTTGAGCTTCTGACCTCATGATCCGCCTGCCTCTGCCTCCCAAAGTGCTAGGATTACAGGCATAAGCCACTGCGCCCAGCCACACTACTACTACTCTCCATTCCCTCCAGGGCTGCCACCCTGATGCAGGCCACCCTCATCCTTCACCTACGTGACTACAGTAGCCAGCTTGTATTTGCACGAACACGGAGTAGTCCTTTTCAACCAAATCAGATCATGTCACTGTTGTGCTAGAACACAGTAGCCCCCCGTTGCACTCAGAGTGCAAGCTGAAGTCTTTACAGCGGGCCTTGTACTGGAATCTGCCCCTCCCAGTACGTCTCTCTTTTTATCCACAGCTGTCGTCTCCCATGTCTACTCTGACCCTCCCCATCTACTTAACTTGCTTCAGAAACACTGGAAAACTTCCACCTTAAGGCCTTTGAAGTGGCTCTTCCTGTGCCTGGAATGCCTGTCCCCCTAATGCCCAGATGTCTGACTCCTGCACACCCCTCAAGAGTTTGCTGAAATGACACTTTCTCAATTAAGTGTACCCTGATCAGTGCTACCACCTCCCCTGGCACTCCTGATCTCCTGTTCATGCTCTACTTTGTTTTTCTTATGGTACTTACCATTTAACATATCACAGAAGTTATTATCTTTTGTTAGTGCCTTTCTCCACTAACATATCAATTGAATGAGGTCAGAGCTCTTTGTTTTACTCATGGTTGTAGCTCAAGCACTTAGGTGCCTGGCCCATAGTAGGTGCTTAATAAATATTTGCTCAGCCGATTGAATGAATTATTGCATACTACATTCATGTACGCACTCTAACTTGAGCAAGTCACCATCAGTTACACTCGGTGATTATTCATTCACTATTCATTATTATTCATTCCCTTAATAAATATTTTTAAAATACTTATTAGGTGCCAGTTACTACTTTAGGTACTAGAGATATATCCATGGAAAATACATAGAAAAATCTCCGCATCCATTATTATTTAATTACTAAGGCTTATGACAGCTTAACCGCCATGATGTCCAGTCTATCGATAATTTTATATACAATTTGGACTTTGCGGCAATTTAAAATATTTGAAATATACAAAAGAATATGTTAGCCTTTTTATCTTATGAAGCATAATACTACTAAAAACATCCTTGAGCACATCATCTAGCCCAAGAATTAGAACCTAATATGATTTTAAACTTTAAAGCAAAGCCTCTTAAAATTTTTTTTTAATTTTTATTTTTTTAAGAGTCAAGGTCTTGCTCTGTCACCAAGGCTAGAGTGCGGTGGCACAGTCATAGCTCACTGCAGCCTGGAGCTCCTGGGCTCAAGGGATCCCCCTGCCTCTGTCTCCTGAGTAGCTGGGACTACAGGTACATGCTACTGTGCCTGGCTAATTTTAAAAAAAAATTATGTAAAGACAGTATCTTACTCTGTTGCCCAGGTTGGTCTTGATCTCCTGGGCTCAAACAGTCCTCCCATATGGGCCTCCCAAAGTGCTGAGACTGCAGGCATCAGCCACTGCTTCTGGCCCTTCTTAAAATTTCTAAAGATAAACTGTTATATGTCCATATTTTGTATATAGTATTAAAAACCAGGCTTGTTTTTAAATGGGTTAGAATTCCTATAGCAACTACTCTGTAGTAGACGTTTTGATGCTTAATCAGAAGTTTCTTTCTACTGTTACTTAACTTTTTTTTATGTGTCTCAGTCTAATCCCTAATTAGACTGTATAGTCCAAAAGAATTTCTTAGCTGGGCGTGGTACCTCACGCCTGTAATACCAGCACTTTGGGAGGCCAAGACAGGTGGATTGCTTGAGCTCAGAAGTTGGAAACCAGCCTGGGCAACATGGCAATACTCTGTCTCTATAAAAATTACAAAACTTAGCTGGGCATGGTGGCATGTGCCTGTAGTCCCAGCTACTTGAGGGGCAGAGACAGGAGGATCACTTGAACCCAAGAGATCAAAGCTGCAGTGAGTCACGTTCATGCCACTGCACTCTTGCCTGGACGACAAAGTAAGACTCTGTCTCAAAAAAATAAAAGAATATCTTACATAAATAAAGCATTTTATAATTTAAAAACTGCTTTTACAGGAATTATTTAATTTTCACAATCATCCTCTGAGGTAAGTAGGTAGGTTAGGGGTTCCCCCATCTATAGCTGCGGAAATATAGATGTATAGATTTTCCCGAAGCCTCACAGTGGGTCACTATCAGTGCTGAGACTGAGGAAAGTCTCCCGACCCCCTTCAGTGTTTTCCACACTGGAGTATTCTATAGGTAGGTAGCAGCTCCTACTGAACTGACCTGACTGATGAGAGCCTGAGGGCTGGTGTAGTTCCGTAAATCTCATAAATCCTACATTTAAAAGATGTGGAGGTTATCTAGTCTAGCTTGTCTGGTGCAAGAAATCTTTCCGTCTAGATTCCTGAGAGAGGTTGTAGCTTTGAATGTCTCCAGTGACAGGAGTCAACCTACCATTGTTAGATGGTTCTTGTTATTTGCTATTCATTCACTATGTATTCATTCAAGGAATTATTTATTATTTTTATCCAAAATCCAAGCTTTACAATCTACCTGAGTAGATTCTTGTAGCTGACAAGCCTTTTAGTTATTTTGAAGGGAGATAGCATGAAATACATCCTATTTCATGGAGGTTAACCATCCTAAATTATTTTTATTGATCCTAATCCACCTACATTTGGAACCTCTTTAGTTTGGTTTTATTAAGTTCAAAAAAGAGGATAGTTGTTTCTGCTGTAATATAATACATGTGTCCAGAGAAACCTAATTCTGCAGACACCTAAACTGCTAATAACATAGCTTATATGGGAAAAAAAAAAATGAGGGACCGGCCACTCAGAATGGATACAGTTGGGTAATCAGATGACTAACAATCCTAATAAAAATTACAGCACAGTTAAAAGAGATGTTAAATTCCTAGTTAGCAGAAGCTGAACAGATTGTGCTGTGTTCTGACCGTAGGGGACAGTGGAACTATTGCTGCTGCTACTCTGGACTCTGTCCTGTGAATACTTTCTGGAAGTGTAAGGAATTGCATTTTAAAATGTCGTTAAAATGAGTAAAGGAAGTCTCAATTAACAATATTAGGCTGGGCGCGGTGGCTCAAGCCTGTAATCCCAGCACTTTGGGAGGCCGAGACGGACGGATCACGAGGTCAGGAGATCCAGACCATCCTGGCTAACACGGTGAAACCCCGTCTCTACTAAAAAATACAAAAAAACTAGCCGGGTGAGGTGGCGGGCACCTGTAGTCCCAGTTACTCGGGAGGCTGAGGCAGGAGAATGGCGTAAACCCGGGAGGCGGAGCTTGCAGTGAGCCGAGATCCGGCCACCGCACTCCAGCCTGGGCGACAGAGCAAGACTCCGTCTCAAAAACAAACAAACAAACAAAAACAATATTAAAAATCATGTGGATAATAGGCACTTAAATAGTGGAAGAATGCACAAAGAAAAATGTCTTCCTGTGTTATCCCATTCTTAGGATGGGTCCCATCTTTCAGGCTGAAAAGCCACCATTCTCCTGTTTTATTCTTTGGAGAGCTCTTACACTGAAGATGTTTAAGCCGAATCTTACTTCCTTCAAGGAACTTCAGAAAGTTGATGATTACAATTCTAATGAGTTACTTTTTCTTCAGTGGATAATGTTTCTGAAATTATACCAGCAGGATCTGACACAAAAGCCAGAAGTTTATTTAAAAAAAAAGAAGAAGAAAAAGAGATTGTGATCTTGAGAAAGTATTTCTTATGAAGTCAGCTGCTAAGCTGTAATTTGGAACTGTGGTTTATTTGTTTTTAGGGTGATATATTTTGGATGGGGACATTCATACTTTTATTTTCCATTTCTTCTTTAGAACAGACTGCCTATTTTATTGGCATTTTTACCTTCCTGTGGGTAGAACGGCCCATGACGGCGAAAAAAAAGCCCAACTTCATTTTGCTGCTGAAAGCATTATTATTATCTAGCTACGGAAAACTCTTGCTGATTCCAGCTGTCATTTGGGAACATGACTACACACCTCTGTGCCTCAAACTCATTAAAGTATTTGTTCTAACATCAAATTTTCAGGCAATTAGAGGTATGTTTATGTGTTTATTCTGCCTTCTCAGCTTTCAACCCATAAAAAGCTTAAAGCCTTGTTTCTAGGGTGCAGTTTTTATATGACCTGTTGAACACTGGAATTCTTCATCACATAGTGACAATACCTAACACTTCTATAGCAGATACTCAGTGTTTTGTTACATTTACCCATGTAATACTTTATAGTTTTCAAAATGCTCTCATATGCATCATCTGTGTCCTGTGAGGTTAGTAGAACAGCCATTATTTGATTTTATGAATGAGCTCCTGGGACTCTGAGGGTTAAGTGACTTGTCCAAAGTTACATGGCTGGGCAGTTATCAAGTCAGGAGAGAATGCTGAGTATCTGCCTCTCAATCCAGGACAATTTCTGCTATACCAGGAAGAGCAGCCCTGTGTGCCTTCATTTTCCCCATATATTGTACACACTGCTATTTTATTTACTTTTATTTTATTTATTTTTTTGAGACAGGGTGTCACTCTGTCACCCAGGCTAGAGTACAGTGATATGATCACAGCTCACTACAGCCTCTACTTCCTGAGCTCAAGTGATCCTCCCACCTCAGCCTCCTGAAAAGCTGGCCACAGGTATATGCCACCACACCCCGCTAATTTTTTGTAGAGACAGGGTTTCAACATGTTGCCAGTCTGGTCTTGAACTCCTGGGTTCGAGCAGTCTGCCCACCTTGGCCTCCCAAAGTGCTGGGAACAGGCATGAGCCACTGTGCCTGGCCGAATTCCTCTTTTAAATGCACTTATTACCTGATACTTTTTATCAGAACGCTTGTCATCTTGCAAACTGTGACACTGGAAGTATCATTTTTTTGTTGTCGTTATTCTCTTATAGCCTTAGAATTTTTTGTTTTCTCCTTTGATATTCATGGGAATCTGCCACTTGATTTGAGGAGGAGGGGCTTAGTGTTTTGTTGTAAGCAGAGGCTTTGGTTCTCTAAAAACATGTAGATGGAAAAGTGGGAGAAGGTAACAGCACAGATTAATAAGAACAAAAATAGATTTTTCTAAAAACAGCTTTACAGAACAATTCATACTACACCAAAATTCACATATCAATATCGTTTCATTAATTCTGGACTTATTGGCTGCCTTCTTTTTTCCAGTGACCCTCAACATCAACCGAAAGCTCTCCTTCTTGGCCATGGTGAGTGGCTTACTGCTGGAAAGCATCATGGTCTACTTCTTCCAGAGTATGGAATGGGATGTTGGAAGTGATTGTGCCATCTATAAATCTCAGGACTTCTGAAGAGGTACTGAAAGCATGTGGTGTTCATGCATTCAGACATATAGCCTTCTCAAATTAGACAGATGTCATTGTAAAAGAAGTCGGTGCCCTTACATAACCCATTCTCTAGCGTCTAATTGCCTCTAGGTCACCCTCATCTTCCTCGAGGACTTTAGTACATGACTCCCAGGGGTCTTCTCTTTAGTTCCTTTTGTCACCCTCTGGGACATCAACATCCATGTTTTTGTTGCTTCTAGGGTCCTATCCTCACAATTTTTCTAACACCTCCACTCCCACCCATTCTACTAGGATTGTAGACTCTAAAACTGTCTCCTACCCTTCCCAGCCATTCTCCACCCTCCCTTCCCCCATGCCAGCTTTTTGCTGCCTTTCTCACCTCTAGTCTCTTGACCTCTCACTTTCCTCTGCTTCTGACCCGCCTTGCCTCTTTTTTAACCACACCTGGAACCTGTAGGCTGCATTGTGCTCTTCTCTGTTAGTACCTTGGCATCTATCAGCCTTTTGCCTTCCATCATACACCCTTTGCTAAGGCTGTTTGGGTGGGTCTTGCCACCTGTCTCCTAGAGAGCCTTGCAGTGTTTCCTGCGCAGCCACCTCTGCCAGTGCACAGAACCTCAGAAGATGTCATGCTGCTCCTGTGCCTTCATAGTCACCTCCAGTGACCCTTCCATCAGAGGGCCATACCTTAGTTGTTTTGTTCTGGTCGTCCCCTGTGTCTGCTCTGACTTTGCTGAGAAGTGAGACCTTCGCAAGTTCCTTAAGCTTCCCTCTTTACTTCAGGTCCTCTTCGATCTCCCTCGTTCTTTCCTCCTTCTCTCCTTCCTATCTCATGTTGTGCTCAGCTTCCTCTCTGGGGCTGTTTCTGACCTGTGGGTGTCCCCCTCTCTCCAGTCACAGCCAGACTGTGGATGGCAGCCTCTGTGTTAGGAAGCAGGACCTTAGGCAGGATCCCGGAAGGCTGGGCCAGAGAGTGAGGAAAACACTGGAGCAGAGGGACAGAGTTGAGGCTGCGCTTTGGTCTCTCCCTCCTTGCTCTGTTACATCCTCCTTGCAAGTAGCGGCTGTAAAGCTTCTTCTAACACGCCATCCTCCACTCCTCCACTCCTGTTGCCTCAATCTCTCTTCATGCCCAGCTAATCCTCCTTTTTGGGTCTTCAGACATATTGCTGCTTCATTGACCCTCTCTCTTGTATAGCAGCTCTCTCCCTCTGCCTGTGTACATGCAAGCTCTTCATTCCAGAACAGTTGATGTAAGCCTGCTTCCCCTCCTTCTTCACTACCTTTTCTCTTTATAAAACATACTTTCACCCAGAGTCTCCTGAACCTATGCTCCTAAAATTCACAAGGAGAGCAGGGCACAATAGCTCATGTCAGTAATCCCAGCACTTTGGGAGGCCGAGTCAGGAAGATGGCTTGAGCCCAGGAGATCAAGACCAGCCTGGGCAACATAGTGAGACCCCATCTTTACAGGGAGAAAAAAAAAAAAAACAATAGCTGGGCATGGTGGCATACACCTGTACTCCCAGCTACTCAGGAAGCTGAGGTAGGAGGATTGCTTAAGCCCGTGAAGTTAAGGCTACAGTGAGCTGTGATTGCACCACTGCACTCCAGCCTGGGTGACAGAACAAGATCCCGTCTCAAAAAAAAAAAACACAAGGAAGCCAATTCCCACTTGTTTTCTGAGTCCTCCTCCTCCCTCAGCTCTGCTCCAGAAACCTCTGGCTCCTGGCTCCTCCTGAAATAGAACACCCAGTCCCTTCCTGTTAGATCTTTCTTTACTGACTTCTTTGCTTGTGCCAGGATTCTGTCCTCAGCCCTATTCCTTCCCCGCTCACTGTGCACATAACTGTGCACTTTCCTTCCAGGCCTCATACCTCCAGCTTCCCCTCTCTGCCAGGTCCCCTGCCTGCTACCAGGACGGTCCTGCCATTACCTCAAGTGTCCACAGGTCTGATATGGAATTCAGTGTCACCTGCACTCTCCTGTTGAAGCAGAGTCCTTTTCTGATAGTGTTTCTCTTGAAATGCTCCTCATCTCTTTTCACTCAGACCTCACCCTCTCCTGCCTAAAGGTTCTAACACCTCCAAACCAGCCTGCAACCCATACTGCTGCCATGTAAGTCTTCAGGGAGCACCATTCCTGGGGCCTTCTCAATTTTTCCATCATTTCTGATTGCTGACATAGGAGTTTCTTGTCTCTTTCCGAAGAATGTCTTTAGTTTTCTCTGAGCATTAGCGTGGCCCTCCATAATGTCATCCTAATTGATCTCCCCAGGCATGTTCCTACTTACGTTCCACATCCACCACAGGTCCTCTCTTCTCCAAACTTGCCTTATGCTCTCCTTGGGTCCTGCAGGGCCCTCGTCTCCACCTAACCAAATATGGTCAGCTTTGCCTCTCCATGGAATAAGTGAAGACTTTCCAAAAACTCCAGTTTGCAGTGCTTTTTCCGTTTACTTCCTAGTGCTCAACTTAACACCTAGAGCAGTCACTTGCCCAAGAACTTCTGACATTGCCCCAGGGTCAGATCTTTTGTTTCTGCTTTCATAAGTGCATCTGCTTGTCCAACAGTCAATTATAATTTATAGTTAGGAAAATAAGGTCATATATCTTCAATCACTTGAAAGCCATTACACTGGTTTTTATGATCTCATGTTTTATACTTATCTGTGTCTGGCATTAAAATTTCATGTGTTTATGCCTCACTCCCCCAGCCTGCTCAGAAGTCTGGTGCTGGGAGAGGCATGCCTTGGGTTCCTTTGTATCCACCTTAACTCAGGACTTGCCCTAGTAAGTGTCTGTCAGTTTGATTTTTCAGCAGAATGTGCCATTCTAAATACATCCTTTATTTTTCACAGTTTTATTCATCTTTACTATCTGTGGCATGACCAGCTGTATCTGAAAGAGAAAAGACATGAAATATAAACCAACCTCCTCATTTCTGTTGAGTAAAATGAAGCAAAGATTGGAAACACTTTCTGAAAAAGAAAGCAATGATAATAGCAGTGGATACCCACCCCCACAGATGCACCCAAGAGACAAGCCATTTACATACAGATATTCACAGTCACATATAGAAACACCCACACGGACACAAAGAATGTTGCTGCAGAGACTAAATGACATGCAACAGGTGAAGATGTATATGTTATACACAAGCCCAGGTAAGCACTCACAATTCACACATAATAAAACATCTAGGTTTCATTCCTTTGACATGTTTGTATCTTTTTAATTTAAATGTTGTTACTGGCTTAAAATATTTTGTGTTCTTACAGTAGAAACGCTTTTAATAAAGTATTTCAGAATAAACCGAGTTTTTATAAATTTTCAATTCAGTAATTAAGGTAATCTTTAAAATTGGGTGATCCAAAAATAAATGATAATGAAAACCACTGAGTTATATACTTTACAAGGGTAAATTACATCTGAATAAAGCTGTGATTAAAAACAAATAACACCTCTCCCCTTTCCACTCTCCCTGTTTCATTCATTTGTTCTTTCATTATTATTCATGCCACAGATACTTACTGAGCACCTGCTGTCTCTGTGGCAGACCCTGTGGTTACAGGAGTGAATAAGACATGGTCCCCTTGAAGCTTACTGGGCAGTGCTGGACTCAGAAGTATGAGTAGAGAATCACAGTGCAGTGCAATGAAGAGGTGGGACAGGGTGCTTGGGCAGTACAGAGTAGCAACACCTATTGCAGCATTTGAAGTTGGAAGGGCTTTGGAGAGGAAGGGGAAAGGAAAGGAACTTTCCAGTATCCCTGCTAGAGAGAACAAGAACACATGTTGAATTAGAGGGTGGAGAGTGTGTTGGAGATTGTGCAGGGCCTGAAAGTACATAGACACCTGGACGAGGCTCGGCAGTGGGGGCTTCACAGTGACACTAGGAAGTCATATAAATGGTTTATGAAGAACCTTTTGTAATTTGTCCCCAAGGACTGTGAAACCAGCACAGCTAGTTAAACAGAAGAATCCAAAGATTAGAAAAAATTAATTGGGGTAACATCTCAAAACAGCCACAGGACAGAGAGGGCTGTTGACCATCTGTAAGTGTTAAGGGGAGAGAGGGAGAACAGGATTCAAAGGCATACAACCAAAAGGAAAAGGTCAGTTAAAAACAAGTGTCGGAGGCCATCCACGGTGCCTCATGCCCATGATCCCAGCACTTGGGGAGGCTGAGGTGGGCAGATCACTTGCACCCAGGAGTTTGAGACCAGTCTGGGAAACATTGCAAAGTCCTGTCTCTACAAAAAAAAAAAAAAAAAAAAATATCCAGGCGTGGTGGCACACAGCTATAGTCCAAGCTACTCAGGAGGCTGAGGTGGGAAGATCACTTGAGCCTGGGAGGCAGAGGTTATGGTAAGCCAAGATCGTGCCACTGCACTCCAGCCTGGGTGACAGAAAAAGACTCGTCTCAAAAAAAAAAAAGTGTCAGAAAAAGGACCAAAACTGTAATACATCAATGATTATAGCTTTGCAAATCTGTCTAATCTGTTAGACAAGTGAAGATAAACACATCTTCCATTTATAAATTAATAAATCTCATTTTTTTTATCACCACAGAAGTGTTTATTAGTCATTAAAAAAAAAAGGTAGATCTGGAGGAAGATGGATAGGAGACAGGGAGACAGGGCTAACATGCAACTCCCTCTTGGACAGACAGAACAGTGTGGAGACTCACCATGGACTTTTGCTCCAAAGACCACCATAGGAACATGCCAGGCAAGCCAAAATAATTTACAAATCCTTTGAAAGAAGCAGCACACCACTGCAAATTCTGCAAGACAGGCAAAAAATTGTGAGTTCTCAATGTGTGAAAGAGGGAAAACTTACCTCTGAACACACATCCCCACTGGAGAATCTGAAAATCCAGATCACAGAAGAAGGATTTAACCCTACCTAGAGCTGGAACAGATTTAGGGAACCGCACGAAATACAAAAGTAGAAGCAGCAGTGGGAAGAGCCTTGTAGGCACTCCCAGTCTCCAGTTCAAGCCCAGGAAAGCCATCCCTGACTACATCTCACAGGAGCCCTCAGGGAAGGCAGACAGCAGAATTAGGGAGGTCTTAAACAGGGTGAAAGAAGCTTCCAACTGAAATTTGTAATAATTTTTACAAGGCATGAATTTTCTTGAGCAGAATCCAGTGGGTAAATGGTAACTGCTGCAGATATGAGCTCAGGAGCTGCCACCAACAATGTGGGCAGACATGGAGGGGTAAGGCCTGAAACTTGTGCTTAGTTTCTTAGTGGGGAAGCTTACAGCCTGGGGCAAGGGCTGAGTGGGCACTGCAGGAGTGAGACCAGCCTCACCAACTGCATGGGGAGGCCTCTCACTACCAGCTATTTCCCACTTCCCTGGTGAACTAGATGACACAGCAGAGGCAGCCATGATCCCTTCTGGAACGTAACCCCATTGGCCTGAGAACCCCCCCTCATCCTTAACAATGGTAATGGAAAGCCCTACCCAAGGAGAGTCTGAGCCTAGACCTACCTATCCCTGCCCAACCCCACCATGGTATTTCTCTACCCACCCTGATAACTGATCACGAAAGACATAAATTCTTGGGAGTTTTATGGCCTCACCTATCATCCGAGAAACCTGAATATTTATCCTCGCCAACTTACGACAAGCTTATAGCCCCCTTCTACTACCACAGCTGGTGTTCTCTTGAAACCACCACCTCCTGGCTAGAGGCCAGCCAACTCAGGACATTACAGCAACTCATTGCAGAATAACCCTGTTCCCAGGAAGGAGAAAACAACAGCTAATTCCACTGTCTGCAACATCCTGGCTAACCAGAGGTCCTGAATCTGTCCACATGACAACTTCACTACTGGCATAACCAGCATTCAAGAAAGCCAGCACACTAAGCATATCTACAACCAAGGACTCTCACAGTCTATTTCACTCCCTGCCACCTCCACCAGAGCAGGAACTGGTATCCATGGCTTGAAGACCTGAAGATGGATCACATCAGGAGACTCTGCAGACAGTCTCCAGCATCAGCCCAGAGCCTGGTGGACCCACTGAGTGGATACGCCCAGAAGAACAATAACAATCACTGCAGTCCAGCTCTCAGGAAGCTCCATCCCAAGGGAAAAGGGGAGCGCCCCACATCAAGGGAAGAACCCATGGCACAAAAGAATCTGAACAACAGGCCTTGAGTTCTAGGCCTTTCCACTGAAATAGTCTACCCAAATAAGAAGGAACCAGAAAAGTAATTCTGGTAATATGACAAAACAGGGTTCTATAACACCCCCAAAAGATCACACTAGCTCCCTAGCAATGGATCCAAACGAAGAAATCTCTGAATTGCCAGAAAAAGAATTCAGAAGGTTGATTATTAAGCTACTCAAGGATATACCAGAGAAACTTGAAAACCAACTTAAAGAAATTTAAAAAACAATACAGGATATGGATGAAAAATTCTCCAGAGAAATAAATATAAGGAAAAAACAATCACAATTTCTAGAAATGAAAGACACTTAGAGAAATACAAAATGCACCGGAACGTTTCGACAATAGAACAAGTAGAAGAAAGAACTAAAGAGCTCGAAGACAGGTCTTTCAAATTAACTCAATCTGACAGAGACAAAGAAAAAAGATTTTTTAAAAATGAACAAGCCTCCAAGAAATTTGGGATTATGATAAATGGCCAAACCTAAGAATAATTGGTGTTCTTGAGAAAGAAAAGAAATCTAAAAGTTTGGAAAACTTATTTGAGGAAATAAGTGAGAAAAACTTCCCTGGCCTTGCTAAAGATCTAGATATCCAAATACAAGAAACTCAAAGAACACCTGGAAAATGCAACACAAAAAAGATCATCACCTGAGCACACAGTCATCAGGTTATCTAAAGTCAAGATGAAAGAAGAATCTTAAGAGCAGTGAGACAAAAGGATCAGGGAACCTATAAAGGAAAACCTGTCAGATTAACAGCAATTTCTCAGCAGAAACCTTAAAAGCCAGAAGGGATTAGGGTCCTATATTTTAGCCTCCTGAAACAAAATGATTGTCAACCAAGAATTCTGTATCCAGAAAAACTAAGCTTCACAAATGAAGACGAGAAAAAATCTTTTTCAGAGAAACAAATACTGAGAGAATTCACCAATGCCAAACCAGCACTACAACAAATGCTAAAAGGAGTTCTAAATCTTGAAACAAAACCTTGAAATACACCAAAATAGAACCTTCTTAAAACATAAATCTCACAGGGCCTAGAAAACACACACACACACAAACACACACACAAAATGGGGAAAAAAGGTATTTAGGTAACAACTAGCATAATGAATAGAACAATGCCTCACATCTTAATACTAATGTTGAATGTAAATGGCCTAAATGCTCCTCTTAAAAGATACAGAATGGCAGAATGGATAAAAATCCACCAACCAAGTATCTGCTCTCTTCAAGAGACTCACCTAACACATAAGGACTCATAAACTTAAGGTAAAGGGGTGGAAAAATATATTCCATGCAAATGGAAACCAAAAGCAAGCCCAAGTAGCTATTCTTACATCCGACAAAAGAGACTTTAAAACAACAACAACAACAAAAAGATGAAGTGGGCATTATATAATGATAAAAGGATTAGTCCAACAGGAAAATATCACAATCCTAAATATATGTGCACCTAACATTGGAGCTCCCAAATTCATTAAACAACTACTACTAGACCTAAGAAATGAGATAGCAACACAATAGTAGTAGGGGAATTCAGTACTCCACTGACAGCACTAAACTGGTCATCAAGACAGAAAGTCAACAAAGAAACAATGGACTCAAAGTATCCCTTAGAACAAATGGACATAACAGATATTTACAGAACATTTACCCAGCAACTGCAGTATATACATTCTTTTCATTAGCACATGGAACACTGTCCAAGATAGACCATGATAGGTCACAAAACAAGTCTCGATACATTTAAGGAAATCAAAATTATATCTAATATCCTCTCAGATCACAGTGGAATAAAACTGGAAATTAACTCCAAAAGGAACTCTTGAAACTCTACAAATATATGGAAATTAAATAACCTGCTCTTAATGATCTTTAGGTCAACAATAAAATCAAGATGGAAATTTAAAAAGTTATTTGAACCAAACAGTAATAGTGACATAACCTATTAAAACCACTGGGATACAGCAAAAGCAATGCTAAGAGGAAAGTTCATATCATTAAATGTCTACATCGAAAAGTCTGAAAGAGCACAAACAGACAATCTAAGGTCACACCTCAAGGAACTAGAGAAACAAGAACAAACCAAACCCAACCTCAGCAGAAGAAAAGAAATAACAAACATCAGAGCAGAACTAAATGAAATTTAAACAAAAATATACAAAAGATAAATGAAACAAAAAGCTGGTCTTCAAAAAGATAAACAAAATTAATAGATTATTAGTGAGATTAACCAAGGAAAGAAGAGAGAAGATCCAAATAAGCTCAATTAGAAACAAAACAGGAGATATTACAACTGATACTGCAGAAATACAAAAGAACGTCCATGGTTACTATGAACACCTTTACATGCACAAACTAGAAAACCTTGAGGAGACAGATAAATGTCTAGAAATATACAACCCTCCTAGATTAAATCAAGAAGAAATAGAATCTCTGAACAGACCAATTAAAAGTAGCAACATTGAAACAGAAATAAATTTCAACAAAAAAAGTCCAGGGCCAGATGGATTCACAGCTGATTTCTACCAGACATTCAAAGAAGAACTGGTACTAATCTTACTGAAATGATTCCAAAAGATAGAGAAAGAAGGAATCCTCCCTAAATCATTCTATGAAGCGAGTATCACCCTAATACCAAAATGAGGAAAGGACAAACAACAAAAAAAGAAAACTACAGATCAATATCCTTAATGAACATAGATGCAAAACTCCTCAACAAAATACTAGCTAACCAAATCCAACAGCATATCAGAAAGATAATCCACCGTGGTCAAGTGGGCTTCAGGGATGCAGGGATGGTTTAATGTATGCAAGTCAATAAACAAATAAATGTAATATGCCACATAATCAGAATTAAAAACAAAATCATATGATCATCTCAATAGACTCAGAAAAAGCATTTGACAAAATCCAGTATCCATTTATGATTAAAACCCTCAACAAAGTTGACATAGAAGGGACATACCTCAGGGTAATAAAAACCATCCATAAGAAGCCCACAGCCAACATTATACTGAACAGAGAAAAGTTGAAAGCATTCCCCCTGAGAACTGCAACTAGACAAGGATACCCACTTTCACCACTTCTATACAACACAGTACTGGAAGTCCTAGCCAGAGCAATCAGACAAGAGAAAAAAATAAAGAGCATCCAAATCAGTAAAGAGGAAGTTAAACTGTCACTGCTTATCAATGATATGATCATATACCCAGAAAACCCTAAAGACTCATCCAAAAAGCTCCTAAATTCAATAAATGAATTCAGTGAAGTTTCAGGATACAAAATCAATGTACACAAATCAGTAGCACCACTATACATGAACAACAATTAAGCTGAGAATCAAATCAATAACTCAATCTCTTTTACAACAGCTGCAAAAAATAAAACACTCAGGAATACACCTAACCAAGGAGGTGAAAGATCTCTACAAGAAAAACTACAAAACACTCCTAAAAGAAATCATCAACAACACAAACAAATGCAAACACATTCCATGCTCATGGATGAGAGGAATCAATATTGTGAAAATGACCACACTGCCAAAAGCAATCTACAAATTCAATGCAATTGCCATCAAAATACCATCATCATTCTTCATAGAACTGGAAAAAACAATCCCAAAACTCATATGGAACCTAAAAACAGCCTGCATAGCCAAAGTAAGCCTAAGCAAAAAGAACAAATCTGGAGGTATCATATTACCTGACTTCAAACTATAGTTCAAGGCCACAGTTACCAAAACAGTATGGTACTGGTATAAAAGCAGGCATGTAGACCAATGGAACAGAATAGAGAACCCAGATATAAAGCCAAATACTTACAGTCAACTGATCTTCAACAAAGCAAACAAAAACATAAAGTAGAGAAAAACACCCTATTCAACAAATGGTACTGGGATAATTGGCAAGACACATGTAGAAGAATGAAACTGGATCCTCATCTCTCACCTTATAAAAAATATTAACATGGATCAAAGACTTTAAGACCTGAAACCATAAAAATTCTAGAATATAACATTGGAAAAACTCTTCCGGACATTGGCTTAGGCAGAGTTAATGACCAAGAACCTAAAAGCAAATGCAGCAAAAACAAAAATAAATAGATGAGACCTAATTAAACTAAAAAGCTCCTTCACCCAACAAAGGACTAATATCCAGAATCTACAAGGAACTCAAACAAATAAGAAAAAAAATCCATCAAAAATGGGCAAAAGGTATGAATAGACAATTCTCAAAAGAAGATATACTAATGGCCAACAAACATATGAAAAAAATGCTCAACATCACTATCAGGGAAATGCAAATTAAAATCACAATGAGATACCACCTTACTCCTGCAAGAATGGCCATAATTAAAAAATCAAACAATAATAAATGTTGGCATGAATGTGGTGAAAAGAGAACACGTTTACACTGCTGGTGGGAAGGTAAACTAGTGAAACCACTATGGAAAACAGTATGGAAATTCCTTAAAGAACTAAAAGTAGAACAACCATTTGATCCAGCAATCCCAATACTGTGTATCTACCCAGAGGAAAAGAAGTCATTATATGAAAAAGACACTTGCATATGCATGTTTATAGAGGCACAATTCACAATTGCAAGAATATGGAACCAGCCTAAATTCCCATCAACCAATAAGTGAATAAAAAAAGTGATTACATATATATAATCTACAAGAAAATGTGATATACAAGGAAATACTACTCAGCCATATAAAGAAATGAAATAATGGCATTTGCTGCAACCTGGATGGAGTTGGAGACCATTATTCTAAGTGAAGTAACTCAGGAATGGAAAACCAAATATCATATCTTATCACTTATAAGTGGGAGCTAAGCTATGAGGACACAAAGGTGTAAAAATGATATAAGGGACTTTGGAGACTGGGGGGAAGGGTGGGAGGGAAGTGAAGGATAAAAGACTACACGTTGGGTACAGCATGTACTGCTCCAGTGACGAACATGCCAAAATCTTGGGAATCACCACTAAAGAACTTATCCGTGTAACCAAAAACCACCTGTTTTCCCAAAAACTATTGAAATTAAATTATAAAATTTTTAAAAAGTATTAGAACCCCTTTCCCTAATAACAGCAAGATGTTTGTGAGCAGTGTTCAGCTAAGGGCTGTGGAATGTGGTAGAGGACTGGCCTAGACCCACTAGTTGCAAAGGAAGCCCATCTGATTCATCACTAATGTTAGACTCCATTCAGCATATTATTTCTTATATCACTCGTTGAAGTGGGGAAAGAAAGAGTAAGACCCCAGGAAGAAGGCAGAGAGGCTGCCTTCAAGTGGCCTACTAGGTAGACTGCAAGAGAAAGTAACTCATTATTACCTCCCCACAGTCTTCCCCACACCCAAGCCTGGAGAGTTCATCTCATCTCTACACTGTGAACTCATGGCCCTAAATCTTTTCAACACTTTTAATGTAAAATTTCAAAGATACGGAAAAGTTGAAAGAATGGTACAATGAAAACACATGTCTACCACCTAAATTTTACAGTTGTTAATTTTGCCCTGACTTCGTTTTACAGCTTGTTTTAAAGATGATTCCTGAGATTAGGCAGAACTGCCCATTTGGTTATGTCGGGAAGTTAGAAGGTGGTGGGAATGCTTGGTGCCTTAGAATGATGTCTATATTTCCCAAACCACCCCTCCTGACCACCCTCCTACATTGAGATGCAGTCTAACAACAACAAAATGTATTTCTATGAAAATCCACTTGAAGTAATAAAAATTAAATCACTTTTAGGTGCCCTATCTTTATTGAAAAGTACATGCACTCCAACCTTCCTAGAAAACCTGTCTTGGAATCACAATTATGTATCAGTTTTCTTCACACTGTGGTTACGCTTTGACAGAGCCCACTGCTGGCTCTTGAGTTTTCAACACAGCAAAGAGCCACAGTAGAAAAAGTACTCAATTTATGAGAGCACAATATAGACTAATAAGTCACATAGAAAATAGACAAGTGGTCTTTTGTTAAAAGATTTTCTACCAGAGTGTTTGAAGTCATTTGAACCGAATTGGGAAGAAAACATCATAGTGAGCCAAAGAAAGGGTATTTTTAGATGTTTACAGCAAGACAAAAAGCATTAACCAGAAAAGTTAAAAGACATTTTTAAAATCACAGTCTTAGAATGGTTAAGGGCCGGATACAGTGGCTCATGCTGTAATCCCTGCACTCTGGGAGGCTGAGGCAGGAAGATCGCTTTAGCACAGGAGTTCAAGACCCTATCTCAACAAATGAATTTTTAAAATTAGCTAGGAGGTGGGGCGCAGTGGCTCACACCTGTAATCCTAGCACTTTGGGAGGCTAAGGCAGGGGGATCACTTGAGGTCAAGAGTTCAAGACCAGTCTGGCCAACATGGCAAAAACCCGTCTCTACTAAAAATACAAAAATTAGCCAGGCGGGGTGGTGCACTCCTGTAATCCCAGCTACTCAGGACGCTGAAGCAGGAGAATTGCTTGAGCCCAAGAGACGGAGATTGCAGTGAGCTGAGATCATGCCACTGCACTCCAGCCTGCGTGACAGAGTGACATTCCATCTCAAAAAAAAAAAAAAAAAAAAAAAATTAGCCAGGAGTGGTGGCCTCCACCTGTGGTACCAGCTACTTGGGAGGCTAAAGTGGGAGGGTTGCTCGAGCCTGGGAGTTGGAGGCTACAATAAGCCATGATCATACCACTGCACTCCAGCCTGGGTAAGAGAGTAAGACTTTATATTAAAATAAAATAAAAACGGTTAAAGGCTTTGCTCAAGGTCACACAAGTAGTGACAAAATTGGGTCTGTCTTGGTCTCCACTCCTAGTCTAATGGAGGGTCCCTATTTGTATTCTAATGATGGATCCCTGCGGGTGCGGGGTTGGGGCGGGGTCTGTCTTCCTTTACTGAGAAAGAGGATAATATCCTGTTCTTCAAATACAGGGAATAGGGAACAAAAGAATTTTAAATCAATAGGAACTCAAATGACCAGAACCTGGTTTTAAATCTTAGCCTTTTTTCTCCAAGGGAAGAAGCTGTGGTAGGAAACAAGCATTTTCCTGTATTCTTTCCTTAGTGGAACACCTGTGAGACTTCATGAGACCTCATGGCTCTAACATTTCTAACCACAACCTTTAGTTATAAAATTGGGAACGTTCTGAAGGCGAATTTTTACATTTAGTCTTCTTAAGCCAAGACTAAATGTAAAATATTCCCTCACTCCTGAACATCCAACAGAGGAAGAGCATTATAAAAGCAAGAACCTTGGTAGGCAAAACAGGATTCTATTTCTTTATCCAATTTAACAAATATTTATAAATACTATCTACTTTGTGCCAGGCACCGTTTTAAGGGCTTTAAAAGTATTAGTTTGTTTAATCCCCACAGTATCCCTAGAAGATGCTTGTCAGCTAGAAGAACGCATCAGGAAGTTTTCTGAGAGTACTGGAGGAGTTTGAATAATGTGCTGGGTCTGTAGATTGAGTGATGTTGGTGTAGACAGAGTGATGATGGTGTAGATTGAGTGATAATGGTGCAGACTGAGTGATGATGGCATAGGCTGAGTGACTGGTGCAGATTGAGTGATGACCGTGTAGATTGAGTGATGATGGCATACATTCAGTGATGATAGCACAGACTGAGTGATGATAGTGCAGATTGAGTGATGATGGTGTACACTGAGTGATGATCGTGTAGGTTGAGTGATAACGGCATACATTCCGTGATGATAGCACAGACTGAGTGATGATAATGCAGACTAAGTGATGATTGTGCAGATGGAGTGATGATCATGTAGACTGAGTGATGATGGCATACATTCAGTGATGATAGCACAGATTGAGTGATGATAGCACAGATTGAGTGATGATAGTGCAGACTGAGTGATGATCATGTAGATCGAGTGACGATGGTGCACATTGAGTGATTATAGCACAGAATGAGTGATGGTGGCATACAGAGTGATGATAGCAGAGATTGAGGGATGATAGTGCAGACTGAGTGATGATAGCATAAACTGAGTGGTTGTGTAGACTGAGTGATGGTGGTGCAGACTGAGTGATGATGGTGTAGACTGAGTGATGATTGCATAGACTGAGTGATGCTGATGCAGATTGAAAGATGGTGATGTAGATTGAGTGACGATGGTGTAGACTGAGTGATAATGGTGTAGACTGAGTGACGATGGTGTAGACTGAGTGAAGATTGTGTAGACTGAGTGATGATTGCATAGACTGAGTGATGATGGCACAGATTGAAAGATGATGATGTAGATTGAGTGACGATGGTGCAGACTGAGTGATGATGGTGTAGACTGAGTGAAGATTGTGTAGACTGAGTGATGATTGTGTAGACTGAGTGGTGATGGTGCAGATTGAAAGATGATGATGTAGATTGAGTGACTATGGTGCAAACTGAGTGATGATGGCCATCATGGCAGATGAAGGACTGAGGGGAGAGAACATACAGGTGCCCAGAAATCTGCATGAGATTCCTATAGCTGCTGAAGTAAATGATCTCACACTGGGTGAATTAAAACAGCACATTCATTCTCATCAGTTATGGAGGCAAGAAGTAAAAAATCAGTTTCACTGGGCCCAAATCAAGTTGTTGGTGGGGCCACACTCCCCACTGGAGGCTCTAGGGCAGAATTCATTCCTTACCTCTTCCAGCTTTCTGTGGCTGCTGCCATTGCTTGGCTTGTGGCCACATCATTCTAATCTCTCTTCCATCTTCACATCATCTCTGTGTGAGTCAAATCTCTCTCTCTCTCTTTCTCTTGAGACAGGGTCTTGCTCTCTCACCCAGATTGGAGTGCAGTGGTGTGATCATGGCTTACTGTGGCAGCTTCGACCTCCCAGTTTCAAGTGATCCTCCCACCTCAGCCTCCTGAGTAACTGGGACTACAGGCATGCACCAACCATGTCCAGCTAATCCTTTTTTTTAAAAGAGATGGGGTTTCACCATGTTGCCCAGGCTGGTCTTGAACTGCTGGGCTCAAGCATCCTCCCCACTCAGCCTCACAAAGTGCTAAGATTACAGGTGTGAGCCACCACACCCAGCCTCCCTCTGCTTCTTTCTTATAAGGACATTTGTGATAGCATTTAGGACCCACCTGGATAATTCAGAATAATCTTTCTAACTCAAGATCCTTAATCACCTCTGCAAAGACCATTTTTTCAAGCAAGGTCACACTTACAAATCCCAGAGAGCTTTGGGGGAGCTGCATTTTTCAGCCTTTCACAAAATCATCTGGCTAGTAGTATCCCTGCCAACCTATCCATCCACACCCTCCCAAATTTGAGCAAGATTCTGCAAGGAGCAGAACACTTTATCTGCAGCTTCATCAAAGTTACAGAAAGGCAGATCTCACGGCATTGCAGGAAGTTTTTGAAAGGCGCCTCAAAATGCAGGAGCCAGTTGCCCTCAGAGCTATGGCCGGATGTCTGTGATGGAGATCCCCACACTGGTCAAGAGGTGGATTTGATACCATGCTAAAGATTCCCTTGCAACATTTAAAGAAAGCCACTCGAACGCTTCCCTGTTTTCCAGAAGTCACCTTACTCGAATGCCTTTGGCAGAGAAACCAAGCAAACACCTGCTCTAGAGCTGAGCATTTACCATCTATCTACGGTCCTTAATTTGCATTCAAGGTCAGTACCTGACTCATTTACGTCCTGCAAACAAATACGACTACTTGTCCTTCTCACAGTGAGTGCTGCTTATACGATTTTATAACTAGTTTCATCTTATCTGTCCTGCCCTTGTATTCCCTTTGTCCCAATTCTAAAACCAGTTCTTAAAATTGCATTTTGTGCTATGTGAATTTTATAATGCATCCTGGAATAAGTTTGGGAACAAAGGGTATATAAATAATATCAATGCATTTAATAAATGTATGATAAAACATAGCTCTGGTCTAGAACATGTTCCTACCCTATAGGGGCATTTTTGGACTCTCTCTTCAGCACCAAGTGGAGACAAGTGCAACTTCCAGGTCTTATGTTGGAGCTCCTTCCAATTCGAGCTTTCTGCACATGAAAATAAGTTGGTAAGGGTGGCTGAGTCTGTACAGGTTTCTGACCAATGAGACAGTCATTCAGGGTGTGTCTGATAGAAGCATGTCAAGAGAAGTCACTTAGTGATGGTGTATGACTGGAGGTGGATTGAGCTGAGCCTGCCTTTCCTCATGTTTCTGCCAGAAAAGGCAAACAGAGCAAGAACTTTGGGGAACAGTCTCAAAAGGGACGAGTGCCCAGTTGAGAGGTTGCTGGTCATGACATGCTTGTAATCACAGTACCTGTGAGTTAAGCCTGGTTAGCGAGCACCCACCCTCAGTCTCCAGACCTCTCCATCTAGATTCCTGAAGCATGTATGCACAGGGACACACCAAACAAATGGGCAGGATTGCTAGCTTGCCCTGCAACCTCAGATCCCCGTGGCCTTCCTACCATTGTGCTGGACTTAGGAATTTCAAACGAGCTTTCTTTCCACTTTAACACACCATCTTAAAAAAAAAAATTATTTAGGCCGGGTGCAGTGGCTCACGCCTGTAATTCCAGCACTTTGAGAGGCCAAGGCGGGTGGATCACTTCAGGTCAGGAGTTCGAGACCAACCTGGCCAACATGGCAAAACTCCATCTCTACTAAAAATGGAGAAAAACTTAGCCGGTCATGGTGACATGTGCTTGTAATCCTAGCTACTCAGGAGGCTGATGCAGGAGGATCGCATGAACCCAGCAGGCAGAGATTGCAGTGAGCCAAGATCACGCCGCTGCACTCCAGCCTGGGTGGCAAAGCAAGATTCCATCTTAAAAATATATATATATATAGAGTCAGTGTCTCTCTCTGTTGCCCAGGTTGGAGTGCAGCGGCACAATGTTGGCTCACTGCCACCTCCACCTTCTGGGGCTCAAGAGATCCTCCCACCTCAGCCTCCTGAGTAGCTGGGACTAGAGGCATGCACCACCATCCCTGGCTAATTTTTGTATATTTTGTAGAGAAGGTGTTTTGCCATGTTGCCCAGGCTTAGATGCCATCTTAAATGGTCTCCTCTTTCACCCTTTCTCCCTAAGCCCTACTCCGACATCTCATCATCCTAAGGGCAGGAAAAGAAATAAAATGAAAGGTGAGGTTATTTTTCCTTAACTAGAACAGAACTGATCAAAGTTGTTGAATCCTAATTTCCCTTATCTTAGAATGTGCCCTGGGGGAACTGGGGAGAGTTGTCTGACTGTATGGTGACTGTTCCTTTTACCGTGCCTCTTTCTAATGAAAGTATCCCTCCCACCAAAATCTACTTTCCTGATATAATGGTTTCTGGGGCTCCATTCCTCACTGAGCTTATTAGAGATTCTCTATCTTGGAGACAGAATGGGAAACAGGAAGATGGAGCCATTGAGCTGCTGCCTGAAATTGAGGACACATAATTTTCCAGTTAGCATTTACCCCGTCCTCTCCTCGCCTCGGGCATCTGCATCCTAGGCTATAACATCTTCCTTACTATTGTTTCATGCTTTTATTTTTGCTAAGATTGCTTTGCTGGCCTTGCTCAACATTTTTTGTTGTGGTTGTTTCTTTTTTTGAGATGGAGTCTTGCTCTATCGCCCAGTCTGGAGTGCAGTGGCATGATCTTGGCTCACTGCAACCTCCGCGTCCCGGGTTCAGGCGATTCTCCTGCCTCAGCTTCCCGAGTAGCTGGGACTGCAAGCACCTGCCACCCTGCCCAGCTAATTTTTGTATTTTTAGTAGATACAGGTTTTCACCATAGTGGCCAGGCTGGTCTCGAACTCCTGACCTTGTGATCTGCCCGCCTCGGCCTCCCAAAGTGCTGGGATTACAGGTGTGAGCCACCGCACCCGACCCTTGCTCAACATTCTATAGATGCTGAGCTTGTGTAAGTTCTCCATGGCAGTCAGGAGAATTAGGTAGGAAGCTGGGTTTTCGGAACTTGTCCTTACTTTACCAGTGGCCAGAGAAGTTGGGAGGACTGAGGCACGGTGGAAAAGTAATGCATTCCTATCACAATTGGCTAGAAGAGAGGCATCAGCCAGGCTGTTTGGTGAAGCTGTTTCCAAGGCTCACACTAGGTGGCCGGAAGACCCACACTCCTGTAGCTTTTTCACCCATGAAATCGTCATCAAGCAGGGGTCAGCTGTTCATCAGGGGCAACTTCCAGATGTTATCTTCCAGAGGTTATCATAACCTTTACTACCTCCTAATAGAATAAATCTCTCTGAGCTGAAAGTATACTCAATCATGAAGACAAGAAGACTGTACGTGCTTGGAGGTTTCGATTTCTAAAGTTTTCTTTGGGCAGGAAGTTGACATGAAATGGCCACCCCACCCACAGCGAGGTGACTTAAGATGCTATAGAGCCTCCCCATTATCCACACGCTTGGCATATACTGCTGACAACAGGCTCTGAAAGAAACTAGGCCTGTCCGCATAGAAGTCAGAGCAAGATTTGATTTCTTAAAAATTACACAATAAATCATTAAATAGTAAAGCATTGTCACATAAGATTAAAGGGTTATACCCGACAATCTCTCTAGATTTGTCATATTGCAGCACTTGCCTGTGCCTTATGTACACGGAGCACAAACTGCATCTGAGAAGGAACTCTAGCTCTGCCTGTATTTAGCCATGACCTTCGGCAAATCATTTAACCTGTGTTTTCATGATAGAAATGAAAATGTCCGCTTGAACCCGGGAGATGGAGGCTGCAGTGAGCCAAGTTCGCACCACTGCACTCCAGCCTGGCAACAGAGTGAGACTCCATCTCAAAAAAAAAAAAAAAAGCAATGAAAATGTTTTATGAAATACAACACTAGACATAAAAGTCTGTGAAGGGGAGTTTGATTATGCCACTCTGTCAACCTTCTCACTCTTCCTCGTAAAGAACTTATCCATCTTCAAAGCTGACTCAGATGTTATTATGGTAACACTTAACCATATGGGTTGGGGTGTTTGTGTAACTGTCACATCTGCCCAAGGCTCTTCATGTTATTCTTGGTGCCTGGACCAATGTGACCCGGAGAAGTGCTAAATTAAATATTAGTTGAAAAAATGGTATCAGCCTAGGTTGGGACAAATGAAAGCGACAAGTCAAGTCGATTAGTTGAATATGAATTCTACTAGGGACATAGAGGAACTGCACCTTATCTGTGGATTGCAAGGCTTGAATTATTAACAATTCTGGGTTCACTGCACACATGCTGTAGAAAGCTACAGAATCTTTGCTTTGACTACTATGTACTTTGCCTCACATAATAAATCATGTTTTTTTCAGCTTTCATCAGTTAATGTGGGATGGCCTTAACATCTCTCTGTTGGGCACTGAGTATAACCTCAAGAATAGCAGAGAAAGTCCCACTCTGGGCTTAACGATATGATTTATACCAGGTGGCAATAAAGGACAATCGTTGAATTTATTTTCTAATCCCTTGTGACACCTTTTGTAAAGAAATTATACTACAAAACCTTTTATAGTTTTGTAAATATTAAATTCCTTGCCAAGCTGTATTCACATTATACTTGGAGTAACAGTTTGGGGTTATTTACGTGTTTTAAGTGGAGTATAAAGAAGTGTGGTGGTTATTGTATACACGTGCATCTTCATCATAGGAACGAGGAATGTGCTGGCCCTTCCCAGCAGCAAGGCAGAGGCCCCTGGCCTGCCTCAACTCATTCCGCGTCTAACTCTGACAGACTATCCAGCAATAGTGAGAAGAAAGCCCCAAAACTCAAAAGCACAATGAATCACTGCAGTTCCAGAACAGCCCAGAGGCAGCAACCCAGGGAAGGGAGCCATTCTGAACCATGAGTTCCCCCAAGCCTGAACTTGTCCTTGGAGCTTCGCTCCCTTGCTATTGTTGACCCATTCTGAGAGGACTGGGGTCTCCTGACGATGCCCTGGGGCCCGCTCTTCCTCAGTGCTGAAGGAGATCCTGGTAGCCCTCTACGAAGCAGTGGTCTCCAAGTGCTACGCACTGAGCCGACAGAAAGCTGCTTCCCAAGCTTTGTGCAGAGGAATCATCAGAGGCATCTTGTTAAGAGGCAGGGGCTGATTCAGCAGGGCCAGGGTGCTTTGAGATTCTGCATGTCTGATCTACACAACACTTTGTAGTGTTTTGAACACAGTGCTTTGAACACTATGTAGCTGAAGGACTGTATCTCAACATTTCTGCACATTAAAATCACCTGGGAGGCTTCCTCGCTCCACAGAGGTGCCCACACCTCACTCCTAATTAAATCCAGACTAGGGATGCGGGGTGCTGGAGCTCAGGCATCAGTATTTTTCTTTTCTTTCTTTTCTCTTTTTTTTTTTTTTTTTTTTTTTGAGATGGAGTCTCACTCTGTCGCCAGGCTGCAGTGCAGAGGCATGATCTCGGTTCACTGCAACTTCTGCCTCCTGCGTTCAAGCGATTCTCCTGCCTCAGCCTCCCCAGTAGCTGGGACTACAGGCAAGTGCCACCACGCCCGGCTAATTTTTGTATTTTTAGTAGAGACAGAGTTTCACAATGTTGGCCAGGATGGTCTCAGTCTCCTGACCTTCTGATGCGCCTGCCTTGGCCTCCCAAAGTGCTGGAATTACAGGCATGGGCCACCACGCCCAGCCCTAGGCATCAGTATTTTCCTAAACATTCCCCAGGTGATTCTTAAAGTGGTCAGGTTCAAGAACAGCTGATCTAAGGGTTCAACTCACTGTAACCATGGAACAGCCTCAAAGAACAGGTTCCTGCAAGTGACCCAAACTTAACTCTGTTGGTCTTAACTGCTTTCAATTTTCTTGTCCCCACTGACCAGTTATGTGCTGAAGGCAATTAATTGCCACCTTTCATTTTACCTCCTTTCAACAGAGGAAATAAGCAGGCGTATTCTTCCTTCCCTGTATATCACCCCAGTTCCTGACACAGGGTGTACTTGACAGGTTAACACTGGGCGATGCATGACGTTGAGATGTCTTCCTCTCCTTAACCTGAAGGAGGCTCTAGTGAGCAATTATCGCACCAAAAGAAAGATGAAGGAGTCTGCAGCATTCAAAGACAGAAGAGTGGCCAGGCATGGTGGCTCACGCTTGTAATCCCAGCACTTTGGGATTACAAGGCGGGTGGATCACAAGGTCAGTAGTTTGAGACCAGCTTGGCCGACACAGTGAAACTCCGTCTCTACTAAAAATACAAAAATTAGCTGGGCATGGTGGTGGGCGCCTGTAATCCCAGCTACTCGGAAGGCTGAGGTAGGAGAACTGCTTGAACCCAGGTAGGCAGAGGTTGCAGTGAGCCAAGATCGTGCCACTGCACTCCAGCCTAGGCGACAGAGCTAGACTCCGTCTCACAAAAAAAAAAAAGAGAGCACTGAGAACCAGCTGTAAATGGTGATCTACTCTTGCTAAAATGATTCCTTAAGCTCAACAGATCAACCTTCTTTCAAATGCATTTAGTGGCAGAAAAACAAACTGTAATTTTCTTTCATTATTTGGACTCAATGCATTCAAGTCATGAAAGTTGATGATTTCAAACTCAGAATAAAATAACACACGACAACAGATAGTTTAGCATTTTATCCTCATTTTTAACCTACAAAGTATAATGTTCTCATAAAGTATTTTAATAAATATATTAAGGCTTAAGGTAATTACTGGTTTGAGTGGAGGGTGGTTTGCTTTCTAGCATACTAGTTTACATTCAGAATCTTAAAAATGAAAACATTTGCCATCTTACAGTGAGTTTTACAGAACATTGGCTTGCCCCAGTTTTTTTTTTTTTTTTTTTTTTCACTATTCAACATGTCTTTGTATTATCTTCCTTCCTCTTGTACCTCACAGACAAAGAATGATATAAATTTTTGGTTGAAAAAAGCCAGTTGATTGGGGTGACTAGAAATGTGAACTTTTTCAGTAAAAAGCCTTCACCGAATCACTGGGCAGTTAGTAATGCAGCTTACAAATAAATAAAGCTGAAGCGAAAGGCTTAAAAGCTCATTAAACAGCAAGAAAAGCTGCAGAGCATATTGAGGAAGGGAAGCAGTGAAATCGTGGTTCTAACACATCCCAAACTGGAAGCAAGAACCCTAGCACAAAGAGGATTGGAATACCCTACCATCCACAAGGAAGTAGCTAGCTACAAGCCACCTCACACAAAACACCCACTGAGGCCTTTCACCGAGATCCTCTTGTTATATTCTCACTATGAATCCCCAGCAGGTGCACCTCAATAGAAAGGTGTGGAGGATACTGCTGAGGACCTCTAGGTCACCTAAGCAAAAACTGCTGCCACCAAAGCAGACTGCCACCATGCGTCCGCGGAGAACTCCCTGCCTACAAATGAAACTGGTAGCACTCATCCCCTGTGCCCGAGGACCATCCAAAACGGAGGTGCTTTCTTGCAAGAGAAGCAGCAAATGCTGACAGTGTGCCCAGTACGAAGGGCTTCCCAACAGTCACATCCCTCCCAAGACCCTCTAGATGGACTCCAGAATCCAGTCGCCGCTGGAGAGGGAGGAGACAGGCAGTGACAAGTCCCGAGGAGGGCCTCGGTCCCTCCTGCCGTGCAGGGAGTTCTGCTCCTGGAAATATTCCTCCTCTTCATCGAAGAAGCCGTTCTCCAGAGCATAAGTGCAGTCTGGGCTGGAGGCTGCCTGGCACGCCCCCTTGTATTCCTGAATCGACTCGTAGAGACTGTACAGTTGGCAGAGCAAGGACATGTCCAGCTGGCGGAGACCAACCTTGAGGGAAGGGGTGGGGAGGTAAAAAACAAGAAGTCAGCACTTGAGTTTCATTTCGGTGGAACACTCAGCCGGCAATCTGCGCCTGCCAGCACATTCCTTCCACACGGCGAATGATTCAGAGCATCACTCGGATGCTTTGGATTTCCAGCTTTGAGAACACCTTAATTGTGTTATGCCCACACCTCAGACGTTACTCAATGAGTCCAGGGAGGATCGCATCTGTGGGGCAACTAGGTGAGCCTGCAGAATTTACCCTGGCCCTCCTGAGCGCGCCTGATGAAGCAACAGCATTGCACATTCTAGTGGCCCCACCTGCTTTCACTTTGGACGCCAAGAAACGAGTGTGTCACCTTCTCTCCCAATTAGACTCGGAGAAGACCCACATTGGCCTTCCCTGCTACTGTGTTAGGATCTGAACGATGCAGTCATTCTCAACTCCCAGGGGCAACAGAATGCCCCTTGCCGGCGACAGCAGCTGGCCAATGTGACATCCCCCTGGAGTACCCACCTCTGTGCAGCTCAGTGGTCAGAGGTTACACTGCCTCCCTCTCCTCCAGGCAGGGTCAGTCTTATCCCAGATGGTTCTGGGATCCCTCCCCAGAGTAACTGACTGAGTACGAGAAAGCCCTGGAAGATGAAGGGCTCTACAGTGCCTCCTGAAAACTAGCCCCACAAAAACAAGCAGCAAAAGAACAAGGAACATTTATAAAAGTCATATACTTGTTTATCTTCCAGTTCCTCCCTTCCCCACCACCCATCCCAGAGAAAAGAGCAGGATCAGAACAGGAAATGCATCATTTACACCAATACCAAAGAGAGAACAGTTAAGCCGCTTGGAAATGCAGCATAGAACAGCATCAGCACCTCTTAACCTTTAAAGTGAATGAGAACCACCCAGGGATCTTGTTCAACAAGCAGACTCTGATTCAGTGGGTCTGGTGCCACTGGATGGCTGTGCTTCCACCAAGCCCCTATGGTGATCCCGTGCAATGCTGCTGTTCCACAGACCCTGCTCTGAATGGCAACGGGAAGAAACTCAAGAAGACACCAGGGGACCTGCCTTCAACTTCTTGGCCACTGAGCAAGGCATTTATCACCTTCATCTCAGTGCCTTGGTTGATGGCAAAATGGAACAATAATTTCTCTTATGGAGCTACTAGGGAGATTCAGTATCAATCCATTCAATAAACAGGGCTAATGCCTCCTGGGCTAAAGCACTAAAGATACATGGGTATGTGCATGTAGAAAAGCACACAGAAAGTGTCAGAGGATTTACAGATTTTATAATTACCAAAATGACTCATTTACCTAGCAGTAAGATTTTACACATAAGACAGCAGGGCTTTCACAAAAGGAAGCTGAGGCCTGGTAAAAAGTGTTCATCTTGTAAACAGATTGGGTGTTAAATTCCAGGTTTATTCTTCAAATCCTCCAACTACTCTAAATTGCCAAGTGAACACTGGCTGTCTCTCTCCTACGGCCTGAATAAACCATAAAAATCAGAACTATGTTTTATTACATAGCATACACACACACACACACACACACACACACATTTAGAGATGGGGTCTTGCTTTGTCAACCAGGCTGGAGTGCGGTGGTATGACCATATAGCTCACTGCCACCTCAAACTCCTGGGCTCAAGGGATCCTCCTGCCTCAACTTCCCAAGCTGCTGGGACTACAGGTGCATACCACCATCCCTGGCTAATTTTTTGAAGAAATTCTTTGTAGAGATGGGGTCTTGCCATCTTGCCCAGGCTGGTCTCAAACTCCTGGGCTCAAGTGATTTGCCCTGGCCTCCCAAAGTGCTGGTATTACAGGCGTGAGCCACTGTGCCCAGCCTTCAGAACACCTTTCGCTAAGACACTCGAGAAGACTTCCAGATAGAGAGGTGGGTTCTGTTGTTACCACAACTACTCATGACACTAGAATTTCTAAACTTTCTTAGGAAGAGACCTCAGTCACAGGTCAGGAGCGTGGTCTCCAGGCCCAGCTTTGCCATCCTCTGTGGCTTGGTTGAGGTCCCGACCCTCTGCCAGCCTATAAAATGGGGGATTTGGGCTGGCTCATCTATGGCTAGCTCAAACACTTTGTGACCCTATATAAACTGTTGCTTCTCTGTCCTAAATGAACTGCAAGCAAAAGAGAGACAGTTTCCAGGGCTGTACTCAGAGGGCAAACTTCATTCAATGGCATCTCAAAAACATACCTTGAATAGGCAAGCAATGGGCAACTTAAGAGATGCCCAGGCCACCACACCCTAGGGCAGACACCACTGCTTGCTTTTTTTCTTGATTAGAGTTCGATAGGATGTGTGTCTGTCAAGAGGGAGGGAAACGGCACATCTGTCATTTGTGTTTTAAAAATTATCCATAGTTTGGGAATTTTCTATTGAAAAAAGGAGAGACAGGGAAAGAAAGAAGGAAGAAAGGAAGGAAGGGAGAGAGGGAGGGAAAGAAAAGTCAGTTAGTTTAGGAATTTTCTATTGAAAAAATAAATAAACAACACAAAAAGTACCCAGATGATACTGATGCCCAGTTCCAGCAAAGAACCAGTGATCTTGACACAAATATCTTTCTGATTTTCCCGAGCCACTTATATTTATTATCCTGTAAGTTTGGAATTTCAGGCCAGCCAAGCAGAAGAGCACGGAATTAAAAGTGCAGGCTCGGAACCTGCTTACCTCCCTGCCTGGGTTCAGATCTTGGCTCCGCCACTCACCAGCTGAGAAACCGTGGATAAATTGCTCAGCTACTAAAAAAAAAAAAATCAATAGCCTCTATTCTCATTGTTGTTATTATTTCCACGGTTTCTCTTCCACTCTGCTAGCGGGCAGACTCGCCTCAGGAAGGAGCCGTAGGTGCAGCCAGGCTCTGAAAACAGAAGCGCCCCGTCCCACTGTGTTCCTCCCGCTCCTCTCCCAATCCAGCACTGAGGTGGTACATGAGAAGGAGCCAGATGGTCACCTTCACTCAGAAGACAGCCAGCACAGTCAGGCAGGGTGACAACGTGCCAGTGACACTGCCTCGTGAGGAAGGGGAAACTCTCAATTAGGAAAGGACTTGGGATATCTTACCTCAAACCCCAAAAGGAGGACCTTCCAAACCAGTGCGCTCCTCTCCAAACCAATACAATTATTTTATACCAAGTCAAAGCCTCCCAGCCTGGAGGCCCCACAGAGCGCCTGATGCTGGGTGTGATGGCTGGGCATCCAAACAGATCTAGTTTCATTCTTTCCTAACTACCCTTTAATCTGAAGGTCATTTACTTTCCACCACCCCTATGCCCTAAAACAAAACCCAACCCTGTCTTCTCTCCAAGCTAAATATCTCAGGCTCTTCCACTATTTTCATTATGACCTCTTGCCCACTAACCACCCGTGGCCTTTCCTCTAGACTTGCTCCTGTCTTCCAGGATTCCTCTGCAGAATTGCATCTGGATACCATCAACATGCCCCAGGAGTCTGACTCGGCCAGCTCTGACGTCCCTATCTTTTCTAGGATTTAATAAAAGAAATATTAACTTTAATCAAGAAAGCCATGTCCTCTTGGGGGTCACATCAGTACGTGCTCAAAAATCATGGAAGAAGTTCATCTGGAATCCTAGACCTACTTCCCTGCTGAGCCCCTCTGACACCAGCAGAGTGGGTAAATCCAAGACTCAGTTTCTCACCCCAGGAATGAATCACTGAAAAACACCTAAGTAGCAGTAGGCACCCTGGTATCAGAGCAGGTCTGATTTTCTCCTTCCTAGGATGGTTTGAGGTCGGCCCAGGTAAACACAGGAGCTTGAACGCTTCTAGGTTTCAAAGGCTCTGACTCTCCCATGACTCCATTCCAGCCAGACACCTGGCTCCAGGCTTTTCTCCTGACAGTGCCATTTCCAAGTTATTCCCAGGCCCACCGAGGTGACGCACCCGGCAAGGAGTCGAAAGCAAAGAGGATCTCTCCCTGGACACTTCTGCACTGTAGCACCCAGATGACTCACAAAGCTGCCTTGTCATCAGGTGGAACACTGGCCTCGAAAGGAATTCTGACCCGCCTAGGAATACAGCGCAGCCCCGCACACACCTATTACCCAACCCAACACATGGCAAAAGTTCAGACGGATTTAACAAGGATTAGACGCACACACATACATATGCACGCGCACACACACGCCTACACACGTCCCAGCCTCTCAATGCCACTGCCTTCAGGCACCAGACTAAACTTCCTGATTTACCAGAAATCCTCTAAATCAGCTCGGAGGACATGAGGTAAGTCGCTGCACAGTAAACCAAGACTTCCTAGCCCGGGCCCCTCTTCCTCAGCTGTGGCGGTTTACACAGCAACACTTACGTTTTCTAGAGGGAGGCGGAAGATCCGTAGCCAGCACTCCACCATCTGGTCTGACTGTTCTTCAGGCTTATGCCCTTGACTCCCAACCTGCACAGCCCAGACTGTCCCCCACTACACCCCCATCCCCACTGCATCTGTCAATGCTCCTCAACCACCCGCCCTGTACCTGATTCCCTCCACTCTTCAGACTGTGATTGGTTCAGCCAGTTCGTTCACCCCTTCCCCTCGCCCTCTCCATCTGTCTTAGGGCATTTACTCCTCTTTCTGTGATCAGTGTGCACACGGGTCTTCTCTCTCCTGACACGGGACAAGCTCCATGAAGGCAAACACCATTTCCCTTTTGGATCTCTCAGTACCCAGCCCAGAAACTTACAGAGCAGACAGGCAGATATTTGGTGAATCAGTGACAACGCCTGGCTGCAGAGATCTCCGACACCCTCCCAGAGAACACGTAGCTGCAGAAGTGGCCTGGCAGTGGGGTGGTGCTGGCACCCACAGATCTCCGGCTGCATCCCTCAGGCAGTCACAGAGGTGCAGGCTGAATGGGCAGCCGCCGAGTGCCCTGCACACCACCAGGTGTCCCCGTGGGAAGCACCAGACTACAGAGTCCTCGCGTGCCTCCCACCACATTGAGGGCCAAAGACACCCAACCAAGTTTCCTCCAGGAGCGCTCTTCAGAGAGCAGACCTGGCGGTCAATCTCTCTACGCCGAAGGCATGTGGGTCTTGGTTGCAGGAAGGGGAGAGAGTGACCATCCAAAAGGACTTGATTGTAAGACAAGGTTAAGTCACCATGAACAAGAACCTCTCACCCTTCCAGAAAAAGGAGTGGCTGGGGAGCCACCGTGCAAGCCACCCTCGGAGCAGAAGCAGCCTGCATCTAATGGTGCGTTCCGCATGTCGTGGGAGGACGGCTAGTCTCCACATTCACAGCTGGATTCAGAAAATACAGCTCTCTTTTGAAAGCACACGTTTTGAAAATGCAGACAGGCTCATTTAAGAAAAACACGGAATGCTCAAACCCTGCAATTTGTGGTCCTTTATTCTCTACTTTAAATTCAAGAACAATCAGCAGCTTCCATGGCTGTAAACTGCGAGTGCAGGTCCTTCCGCTCTCTGTGCAGGCTTCCTGCTTCCTTCCTGATCATTCAATCCTCTTCTCCCATGCCCAGAGCTCCCCTCCACCCCTCCCGCAACACACGCAGGTGGCCCCGCAAGCCACAGCATTCCCAACAATGGGACCAAACAAGCCCAAACCACCCTTGAAACTGCTTCCTTTCACTTGGAATTTTCAAAACAGTAGGCTCCACATACAAATACACTTCAGACAGGGCGGTGGCTCCCAGCTGGGTGTTAGGTCACTGAAAGCCTCTGAATGTCTCTGGAGGCTGCATGGGAGAGAGAGTTCTTCCTAACTTAAAGAAAGGACAATAGAAACATGACCACTAGGAAACAAGGCTTAAAAGATGAGAGGAACCTTTCAAAGGAAATTTGTGTCGATTTAAACCAAAACATCATGAAAAATGTTAAGTTTTTTTAGAAACCAAAAAACCGGCAGGTGCAGATTATAGGCTCACGCCTGTAATTCCATCACTTTGGGAGCCTGAGGCAGGAGGATCTGCTTGAGCCCAGGAGTTCCAGGCCAGCCTGGGCAAGATGACAAGACCCTCATTTCTACAAAAATATTTTAAAATTTGCCTGGGCATGGTGGTACATGCCTGTGGTCCCAGCTACTTGGGAGGCTGAGGTGGGAGGATCACTTGAGTCCAGGAAGTTGAGGCTGCAGTGAGCTGTGATCGCACCACTGCATTCCAATCTGGGCAACAGAGCAAGACCCTATCTCAAAAGAAAAGAAAAGAAAGGAAAAGAAAAGAGATGACAAAGGCCTTTGCCTAAGACCATCTAGTCAGTGGCAGAGTGACACCAGGTCTGCAGGACTCTGAAACGGGTGCTTTGACCATCACCCTGCACTGCCTATGCAGGGAAGATGAAGAGAGAGGCCCCAGACTCAGCAGTGGTATCGCAGGCTGCTTGGATCACAGGCAATTTTTATTTCTGGCTTTTCTGAATTTTCTAAGTTTTCTATTATGAAAATGTATTAACAATGAGAAAACTTTCAGTTATCTTTTAGAAACACAATGAATGAGTAAGCATATACAGATGGCTCACAAATTTATTTTAAAGACTTGGTAAATGCCCCAAATCTAATCACAATGTCTAGTTTATATCTACAAGCCTGGGCTGTAATTGAAGAAAGCAGAGATCTAATCGATTATAACCTGATTTCTGATAAAGGATGTGTTGACTGAAGGATGCTGCCCTTCATACTGCTTAGAAAAAGCCAAAGAGAGACTTCATCAGTGTTGATGCAGTTGGAGACGGCCTATGAGCTCAGCTACCCAGCTTGACAGAAACACCCTGAAGGACTCTCAGCTTCCTGGTGGGTTCCAGCTCTGTGCTCACTAAACAGCTTCTGATGACGTGGTCTCCTATGTAGCCTTCTCCTCCCAATGGGCAGAAACACACTCATGTCATTTGGTCAGCTTCATCCCCTGTTAATATTTCAGACCTGCCAAGCTGAGGACTAGACTCTAAAGAGCCATCAGGATTCAGACACAGAAGATAAACCAGATTGCATGACTGTGCCTCCAGATTAAGCCCCATTAAACCCAAAGCACATCCCACCTCTACACTTTTCAGGAAACTCCTCTACCAGGTAAAGCGGTTTGGGTTGGATTTTCTGCTAACTTACAAGTGAGGGCATCCACATTGACACGGAGCCAGTTCTGCAATTTAACAATTCTCAGAAGGACATTCTTGTTTATCTCTAACCTAAACTAACATTTGTACAAACTAAGCCCATTTCCGCTTGTTCTGTCCTGGGAACAGATGAAGAAAAGCAATTGATCATTTTCTTTAAGAAATGTCTTCGTACATTCTTTTTTTTTTTTTCTGATTGTAAAAATAAACACTCTAATTGTATTCTAATTGTATTAAAAATTCAAATGGTTCATAATCATATGAACCAGTTCTCCTTAATTCCCTGTTATAAAACAGCAGACCTCAAATGTTTTGGTCTCCAAACACTCTTAAAAATTACTGAAGGTCCCAAAGAGCTTTGGTTTATGTGGGTTATACCTATGAATATTTACATTACTAGAAATTAAAACTGAGAAATTAAAACTGAGTCAGGCATGGTGGCTTACACCTGTAATTCCAGCACTTTGGGAGGCCAAGACAGGTGGAGCACTTGACCCCAGGAGTTCAAGACCAGCCTGGACAACATGGTAAAACTCTATCTCCACAAAAAATACAAAAATCAGCTGGGTATGGAGGCATTTGCCTGTGGTCCCAGCTACTCGGGAGGCTGAGGTGGGAGGATCACCTGAGCCTAGGAGGCAGAGGCTACAGTGAGCCAAGATCTTGTCATTGCACTCCAGCCTGGGCAACAGAGTGAGGTTCTGTCTCAATAATAATAATAATAATAATAAGAAGAAGAAGAAGAAGAAGAAGAAGAAGAAGAAGAAGAAGAAGAAGAAGCCCATTACATGTTAACACAAATAATATTTTCATAAATCTTTTTACATGTCTGGCTTATCTGGTTCTGCGTTTGGTCCTTTGTGACGTGCTGTTTTGGTTGAAGTAAACGAAGAAAATCTGGCCTCACACAGCTGTATAACTGGGAAAGGAAGGAGTATTTCGATAGCCTTTTCAGACAATCGTGGATATTCCTCTTTGCTACTGCCCTTTAGTTGATTGTTGTTTAGTGTGGAATTTGGAACTATACCAATGAAATGTTCACACTCTATTACATTAAAACCCATCAGTCTTGCACTTTGAATGGATCTTTTAATATCAAGCGTTAGTCATATGAAAAAGGTGGAAAATGGATTCAATAAATTATGCAGGATCTTCCAAATGTTGGTACATTTTCTTACACAATAACCAAAAAGTCACATGTGTCAATATCACCATCATATAATTATGGACCCTCTGAAAGAATCTCGGGGGCCCCTAGGGGTCCCCAGACCACACTTTGAAACTGTGGTTCTTCAGATATCCACTTGTAGTAGTTTAGCATATATTCCTCAAGGCACTATGCACACCCATATGGTTTCTTCTCTACTGTTACCACATACACAAAGTCAGGTAAATACTGTTTTGTAACTTTACACTGTGAACATCTTTCTATATACATATATAGTTACCATATTCTTTTCAACAACTGTACAGTATTCTATCACTATTATTTAAAAAAATCCTGCAATACGCATCCATGTACAAGTGCTGTTATCCACTTGTGTGGATGCTTCTTTAAGATATACTTGTGAATATGAAATTGTGGGGGACAAGGAGGACAAGAGGAGAAGAATGCCCGAGGCGCATTTCCAATCCTCCCCAATCCCGGGCCTCAGATCCAAAGCAATGGGAAAATGTAATGGGAAGAAAGATATTTACCAACAAAGTGATTCAATTTGGACTACTATTCATCACAAAATGATTTTATGTTTGTATTGGTATAAAAAAAGTCAATAATTGGCTTTAGCTGTATGAAGATTTAACAGTCATACTGCAAACATTTTACATCGCTTTTGTGACCTAAGTTACACATATCTTAAAACTATATTGCAATTCTGCTTTGCTATTTAATACAAGGCCATTTTGGAGTTTTTAAAAAATGCAATTACAGGGTCAAAAGACAGGCATACATATTCAATTTCAGAGGTATTACCAAACTGCGCTCAAAAAAACCCTGCAGCACTTTAGGCCCACCCCACCCCCCAGCAATGCATGAGAAGGTTTACTTCTCCAAACCCTCACTGTGACAGGATCATGCTTTTCTATCTTCATCGGTCTTAGAGGTACAACATGATACCTTATTGTCTTAATGCACACATCTGTGGTTATAAGGGATGTTAAACACCTTGCCACTTCTCTTTTAACAGCGTTTAACTTGGATATTTTATATCCAATTTTAATTGCAACTGAGAGTCCCAAAGAGCTTTTGTTTATGTGAGTTATACCTGTCAATATTTACCTTATTGGAAATGAAAGCTGAGAAACTTTATTAATCCATTTAGGTGAACCAAGTCACCGACCTAAGAATACACTCACTTTCACGTGCATCTCAGTCACCTTATTCCTCAGCCTAGGCTCTCCTGGCTGGGACAGGCCTGGGGTTCCCCAACAATTACCCCCTGACTAGAGAGCCCTGGGCAGAGGACAGAGGCCCTCCTTTCTCCCCAGATCCCTCCTCTGGTCAAAGATGGTGCCTCCCTCCCGAATCCTTGAGACTCAGAAAGCGCACACCTGCAAAACTAGGCCAGCTGATGGCTGTCAGGGCCAATCAAGGAAGTGAACAGAGAGTGCCCACCAAAACGGGAAAGGCCACATGTCTTAATGAATTTCTGTAGACTTCTAAAGCAGGCTAAAGGTTTTTCTGTCTCCAGAGTTCCTGGGAGACGGTGACCATCTGTGTTAAGTGTCTGTGGGGAACGAGCCACAGGAAGCCACGGGCAGCCTTTACGAATCCTGTCTAATCATCACTTCCAAACATCAGGAGCGTGTGGGCAAAGGCCAAGGCGGCCAGGAGGCCAGGGCTCCATATGGGGAATGACATTGGCAAGGGGGGCAAATATCTGAGCAGCCAGCCTCGGGGCTCGCTTCCTGAGCATGGAGTCTGTGGTCTGTCTGGTTTCCTCCACGGGATTACGAAAAGCTTGGTTTTTCAAAGTTGGGGGTAAAGTTTCCATGGAGTTCCTGCAGCCAATCCCAGGGCAAAACTGTGAAACTTCCATCTGCAGCTTGGTGGGAGTGAACTGCAACGGGGGCATGGTCCCCTTCTTGAACCCTCCCTAAACATCCTTGCCCACCTGGTCTCAGGGGACTACAGCCGTGTCGGTGAGACCAGGACCCAGAGCAGGGGAGGCACCAGTGTCTGCCAGGCACAGAAATGCCGGGCCTACAGCTCACTTGAGGCTATCTGCAGATGAAGAGGTGCCCACACTGCCAATTATTGGGGCACATTTACATTTACACTGAACAGATGCATACCTTTAAACAAAAGGGAAAAAAGGAGAAGAGTTGTAAGATACTTGTGAGTTACGAAAAATATCAATTTATAGTACTTTACAGGTAGGTACTGTAATAAAGCAAAGTTTAAAGTGGTATTAAAAAAAAAACTTTCAATCCTTCATATCTTCAAATCTTGGGACGAGAACTCTAACCTCACTTGGAGATAGCACCAAGTGAACAAAGCCAGGCAGCGACCCACACACTGCCCTTACTGTCCCCCACCTCACACCAAAGACATGGGCAAGCTTTCATACACACAGACCATTAGATATTCTTTTTTTAGGTTTTGCTTTTATAGGGTGGATACTGGGATGGGGTCAGGAAAAGTACAGGGTAGCAGTGGCTTGAAAATCTTAATAACTGCTGCAGACAGCCTAATTTTTGATGAACTGAGCCCAAGAATAGCAAACTTGTACCCTTCTTCCTTTCCTGCTTCCCATTCTCTGCATTCAAGGAATTCACAGCAACTAGGTATAGCTGTGAAGTCCTTGGGGACACCAAGCATATTGCTTGGTGACAGGCCCCGCACCTGTGCCCAAAAGTTATGACAGAGCAAATTTCTTCTATAGGCACCAGAAAGAACCACAGGGGCATGAGGGGTAAAGAATATTGCCAGCCAGGCGCGGTGGCTCACGCCTGTAATCCCATGGGAGGTCGAGGCGGGCGGATCAAGACCATCCCGGCTAACACGGTGAAACACCGTCTCTAATAAAAATACAAAAAATTAGCCAGGTGTGGTGGCGGGCGCCTGTGGTCCCAGCTACTCGGGAGGCTGAGGCAGGAGAATGGCGTGAACCCGGGAGGCGGAGCTTGCAGTGAGCCGAGATCGCGCCACTACACTCCAGCCTGGGCGACAGAGCGAGGCTCCATCTCAAAAAAAGAAAGAAAGAATACTGCCATGGCCAAAAGGACCCTTTATGGCATTTAATTCTCATTTTCCCAATAAGAGATTTTAGCCCAAAAAAGTGAAGTGGCTTATCAGAACTATATCACACAGTTTATTAACACCAAATTCGAGCTTTTGATCCCTGATTCATGTGCTTCTCTAGTCTTAAAGGGCTTGCTAAAAATGTGGATTCCTGCCAAGCACAGTGGCTCACGCCTGTAATCCCAGCACTTTGGGAGGCTGAGGCGGGCAGATCACCTGAGGTCAGGAGTTCGAGACCAGCCTCACCAACATGGAGAAACCCGTCTCCACTAAAAATTCATAAAGAGCTGGGTGTGGTGGCGCGTGTCTGTAATCCCAGCTACTCAGGAGGCTAAGGTAGGAGAATCACTTGAACTCGGGAGGCAGAGGTTGCAGTGAGCCGAGATCGCGTCATTGTACTCCAGCCCTCCAGCCGGGGCAACAAGAACGAAACTCTGTCTCAAAAAAAAAAAAAAAAAGGCAGATTCCTTCTCTCAGCTTCTGATTCTACTAGAATGTGCCCCTGAAATCTGCATTTGGGCCAGCAGCCTAGGAGATTCTGGAGCTGGCAGTCCATCCTTTGGGGATCGCTGTGTTAGACTATGCTAGTGGAAAGACCAGTGAAAACAGACAGTATTAAAGGCTGCTGGACATTCCCAATCTCCTCTGACCAATGCCAATCAAGAATGCTGCACTGGGAGCGAATCCTCTTATTCCAAATGGCACTTCGTAGCCTGACTCAATCACAGCCTCTTAAAGACTGAAACTTCCTCTGTAAGACACTGGTTTCACATTAAGGATAAGGACTGTACTCCACTGGGGTGTCAGCTATTCCAGCTAATGAGCTGGAATCCAGTTCACTGGACAAACTCATTAGGCATTTAGTTGTTTCAACTAAAATGTAGGAAAGCTAATTGTTACTGGTTTCACAAATTCAACTTCTTTTTTTCTTAGGTTCTATTCTTTACACAGCATTGCAATTTGGGAATTCAAAAGTTTTGTGTGGATGACTTCCCACTCTGCACAGGTGGGAGACCAAAATAACTGATAGTTTAAAGAAAAAAAATGAGGCAAAGAGATTCCAAATCAAAGCTACTGGACCTTGCTGCTGACCATGGGAGCAGCTGAACCCACGAATCCCCAGTTCCTCAAAGCTCTCCTGCCCCTAGGGCTGAGGGTCTTTGTGTCTCTACACTCTAGTGTGACTTCTGGTTACCTGTAAGGCTGATGATCTAACCTCGCACAGGTGCTGGGAAGGGCAGTCTATGTAGAAATCTATGCAAGGACTGGTGTGTGCCAGGGGTCCCAGCTGACACCCAGTCAAGGACATCATTCAACCACATGCAAATATTTTAAAGGCCAACCAAGATCTAGTTAGCCAAGCTAGCCATCAGTTTAGCAGATAAAAAAAATCTTTCAAATTGTGGGACCCTTGAGGGCAAAGTATTTTTAAATAGAAGGGGGTCTGCTGTAGATATCTACTACATTACCCCTTGCTCCATTTTTGCAAACTGTCCTTTCTTTAGAGAATCCCCAGAGTCTGATTCCATCCACATGCTCACACCATCTTATTAAAATACAATCCTGTCCTTGTCACTGTGGGCTGGCCCAGGCTGGCCAGGCCACCCAAGCTAGGCCAACTGGCATCCTTCCACAGTATTTGCAAACTGCAACTAAGCAGCATGGCCAAAATTGAGGGGGGCCACTGTTAGCGGCCAGGTTCCAAAATGGAGGAAAGAAACAAAACAGAGGAGGAGGGGAAGAGAAGACCTCAGCGGACTTCCTGGGTTCCCCATAAGCCCTGGTTCTAGTCTGTCTCTGTATACATCCAGCCTACAAGATTCTCCTTTTGCAAAAGCTAGTTCAGACTAAGTTTCTATTACTAATATACAGTCTTTGGTCATGAAAAATGAAAACTAGTCCAAACTAAAGCAATTCTTTTTCTGTAAAGACGCCCACATCTACCAGGTGTGATAAGCCCCTTAACATCTAGATATTTCCTATTCACCCTTAAAGCGTCCACAGCACTTTCTATCTAACATACACCCAGTAATCATCTCTTAAACATGATCTAAAAATATTCTCTGATGTAAAAATCATCATCATCAACTTTTTCAAAGGGACTTTTTTGGTGTATAGAGCAGTAACTATCTGTGTGACCCTTGAAGCTTTCCAAATGGGCCCTTCTGGGGGGGGGGGACGAGGACTTACGAGTAGTGCAAAATTTCACAAGGGTTACTAGAACAGGAGGTGTTGAAACTTGGAGCTGAAACCACAACTCTCCAAGCAGAGGAGGGCACCAGCAGTCATGGGACAGACGCTTCTCAGCCCTGGACTCCAGCTCTCCCAGGTTCCACCCTCGGCATCCTAATGGCCTCTCCTCTCATTGAGACTGTATTACTCCCTCAGCTCCAACCATCTCTTCCACCAGTTATCTCCAGCCCAAAACCTCTCTTCCAGCTTCCAGCTCCACATTCTGAAATGTTTAACATGCTTTTCAGCTGATGTGATGACAAATTACTTTCCTCCCTAAAGCAACCACTCCTCCTGACTCCCCAAATGCTACAATGAACCCCACTTCACCAGTGATTATTAAGCTTCAAAACCCTGCTTACTGCCATACAGTGGTATACGACACACTCACTGAAGTCATTATATCTTGACTGGGAAAATATTTGCAATGTGCGGCCCAAAAAGCAAACCAAAATATACATGATCAATGTGTTGTATGTATGTGTGTGTGTGCGTGTGTGAGTGCGTGCGTGTGCACAGACAGCAGACTGCAATGGTTAAATAGGGCTTTGGAGCCAAACAGACCTGGTACGGTCTGTGACCTTAAGGGAGTTCAACTCTCAGCATCCCATTCTTTAATATAAAACAGACTTTGAGTATCTATCTCATGGAGAATTTATACAATTAAATAAGATACTATATGGAAAGCACTTACATTGCACCTAACAGAAGATATCCCAAAATATTAAAAGTGATTATTTCTTTTTTTTTTTTTTTTGAGACAGAGTCTCGCTTAGTCGCCCAGGCTGGAGTGCAGTGGCGCGATCTCGGCTCACTGCAAGCTCCGCCTCCCGGGTTCACGCCATTCTCCTGCCTCAGCCTCCCGAGTAGCTGGGACTACAGGCGCCCGCCGCCTCGCCCGGCTAGTTTTTTGTATTTTTAGTAGAGACGGGGTTTCACCGTGTTAGCCAGGATGGTCTCGATCTCCTGACCTCGTGATCCGCCCGCCTCGGCCTCCCAAAGTGCTGGGATTACAGGCGTGAGCCACCGCGCCTGGCCTAAAAGTGATTATTTCTAGGTGCTAGCACTGTAATTTTTAATTTTTTGCTTGGCTGCATTTTGCATAAAAAAGCTTAAGTTATCTTTGATCCCCTTTTCATCATCTTCTCTGACTCAGTAATTCCTCCAGCTTCTGGTTCAGAAAAGTGTCTTCCACATGAGTCTTGTTTCACATTAGCAAGGCCCTGCCCTGTTGGGGACTCCATCACCTCTCCCATGAACACCTCTCATCTTCCCATTGAGCCTCCAAAGTCCAGCTCTCCCTCCTGCACCCTGCTGTAGAATTCATTTCTTCAAAGTCCAACAGGGATAGTACCATTCTCCTGCTGAACACCCATCCTTGCTACTCAGCTTCCCAGAGTCCAGTTGGTCAACCTGCCCAGCCCCTTCCTGCTCACATTTCAAACTGGGGCACTCCCATTTCAAACTGGGGAACTCCCAGTTCCAGCTCCGCAGCTGCCTTCCTGGTGCCTTTTTCCCTTGTTGAAATTCTTTCACCTTCTGAGGTCTTCCACACCACCCTGCTCTCTGTCCCTGCTAGAAGTTGTCCCTCTTTCTATGCTTGCTTTAAAAAATAAAAATAAATAAAAATTAAGGCATTTATCACTTTCTGCCATGACATCTAGTTATGTCTCCTGCCAGAGTAGACCTCAGGCCTTCAACTTACACCGATCAACACAAACTATTCTGCAGACATCTCAGAAATGAACTCCCAGTTCTTATTTTGCAAGGCCTCCCCAGAGGGAGTCTCAGCTTGAGTTGTCCACTCAGACCCCGTGGTCAGTAAATCAACGAAAAAGTTGAAAGATTCTCTGGGCAACTTTAAAGGCCTTGTGACATTTCTTGAAAGGAACTTGTCAAGGCCTGCAGCCATACCTTATCTTTATCTCAGCTAAATACCAGGCAGACCAAAGATGGCTGTTTATTTTTCTTGTGCTTCAAATAGGCTTACAGAGAGCTCTGGTCCAAGGCGTAATTATACGGATGTGGTTGTGCTTCAGTCACACCAGAAGGGACCTGGAAAAATACTTTTGGGAATAGCACGTTGACTCCCAAGCCACCATAGCAAGACTCCAGAGCATGTTTATAAACCACAGCCTCACAACAGGAGTGGCCCTGAGGTTTTTCTGTCTCTTGCTCAAGTATGGAACTTAAATAATCAAAGATGATCTTCCTACTTCACCCCCGTGGTTCTGCTATGTCCAAGTTCAGACTGTAAACACACTACGTGTAGATTTATCTAATTAAAATGCAGTCCACCAGCTGTGTGATGCTTATGTCAATGAATGTTTTTTAATAAATTAAAAACGGTTGGCTTGGAATTTAAGTGGTTCTGTAAGAAGCTTAGAAAATCTTTTCAGTGAGAATTGGAAATCACTTCAATGCCAGCTACAGAGTAGGAAGACAATATCTCTTTGATTAAAAGTGTTAAGGCTGCTTTCTGAATTCAATTAAGTCTTAGTTTTCAGAACAGATAATGCTCCTGAAAAAAAAGTATGCATACTCTGAATTTTTCTAAACAATATCTTAAATGCACTAGATGCATATTTAAAAGATTCCTGTAACAATTTTTTTTTTTTTTTTGGCAAATTTAGTTTTGGGAAAAGGCAGCCTTCCTAATGTTAGATTTCCGTAATAATTTACCCATAGGGAAAAGAGACAACCTGGACGAGGTGAATGGAAAGGGAGGCTTTTAAAAGGAGGGGATTGGGAGGAGGTGATGGGGGCCAGTAACATGGCAGAAAAGAGGAAAAGTTTTTGTTTTCTTCTTGTCTGGCCTATGCCTGGCCGAGAAAGCTGGGGAAAGACTCGCTGTTGCCTAAACCCCTGCCCTTGTCCTACTTTTAGCGTCACCCTAAATCATGTGTGTTCTGGTCCACAAACAGCTAATGTACTTCCCAAGCACAGAGAAACACTGAGCCCACGGTTTGGAGCTCAGACACAAGGCGCAGAACTCACATGGACAGCACCCAGACCGGGAGGACAGCCACCTCCCACCTTTCTCAAGTGGGTTTGGGCAATCAGCTTCTAGGGGCTGAGGGACCGGGCCGCCTCCCTCGCCCGGGGTGCGCGTCCGCTTTCACAGCCATCTGTGAGCCGGGGCCATCCCGCGGTAATCGGATCATGGACGCGCGGCCTGGGGCGCCGGGGAGGGGGCCGGGCTGTTCCAATCTGCTGTCCACACTGGCGACGGACAAAAGCTGTCCTCTTCGTGGTAGGAAAACGCAATTGCGTTAACCCGTTGGGCCGCTGTGAAAGCCTTTCCCCCACCGGAAAGGTCTGTTTCACTCGGGGAGGGGTGACAAGGCCGCCCCCGCCCCCGCCCCCGCCCCCAGGCCAGGCGCGAACCCCGCACTGCGCTTCCGGGCGCCCAGGTTTCCGAGCCAGCGGGGCCGGACTGAGGGCGCCGGGCGTAAGAAACCCGCTCTCTGCGCGGGGGCCTCTCCCGCGGGGGGGCCCAATCGTGGGCACGGGGCGCGCGAGAAAAAGGGGGGTCGTTGGGAGAACGGCGCCGCAGCCGGGGGCCGAGGAGCCCGAAAAGGCGGGTGGGCACCGGGACTTCCGGACAGAGCGCGGTCCCCGCGAACTTTCCCGGGACTGCGAGTCCGACCGGGAGGAGCCCCCGCTCGCGGAGCCCCACTCACCATCTCCTTGCGGAGTAGCGCCAGAGCGGCGTCCAGGTTGGGAGGCTTGGCGGGCGGCGCTGCCGCCCGGGCCCCGCCGCCGCCCGCGCCCCCGCGGCTCAGCTCGTCCTGGATGCGCGACTTCTGCGCGTACAGCCGCTCCAGGTGCCGCCAGCCCCCAGACGCGCCGCCGCCCGACGCCGAGTGCAGCAGCCCACTCAGGCTCTTGGGCAGCGGGGGCAGCCCGTCCACCCGCAGCCCCCGGACCGCGCCGTTGCCCGTGGCCCCGGGCGCCGCCCGGGCCCCACTCATCGCGCCGCGGCCCGGCCACGCGCCCGCCCCGCTGCCCCAACCCAAGGCTCCCCCCGGCCCGCCCCCTTCCCGGCGGTGCCCCGCCCACTTCCCCTCCCTCGCCACGCCCCTCACGGGCCCCGCCCCCTCTCCTCGAGGCCTCCGCGCGGGCCCCGGGTCCGGGTGGCGTCCGCGTCCAGCAGCCGGGCTCGCCTCCACCTGTGTGTCCCTCTACCTCTGTGCCCCTCCAAAGCTTTAATTAATCTCCAACTCCACGTGCCTACCCTCTAACCCCCCGACTCACCTCCAGCCCCGTCACCACTGTGCCACTCCCTAGCTCCGAACCCACTCACCACCCCCGCGACCCCTAGCTTTCCGGTTCACCCCCCACCTGTCCCCACCTCCTCTGTGCCAACCCCCAGCTTCCCGGCTCACCCCAGCTCCGCCCCCACGCCCTCTGTGCCACCCCCAGCTCACTGGCTCACCCTCAGCTCCGAACCCACTGATCCCCACCCCATGTTTCCGGCTCACCCCCATCTCTGTCCCCACCTCCTCTGTGCCACCCCCGCAGCTCACTGGCTCACCCCCAGCCCCGCCTCCACTCCCTCTGTGCCACCCCTCAACGCCCCCTCACCTCCAGCCCGGCTCCAGACTCCCCCCTCACCTGCCAGCGCTCCTCAGCTCCTAGCCTCACCGAGCCCTGCCCTGCCCAGGGGGTGGCCCAGCTTCAGATTGCACGAAGCAGGCTGTTTCAGGGGGTGGGGGTACCGAGGCTCTGGCTCGCAACCGGCGGGACGTCGAGGGGAGGAGGCTTGGCTCTAGTCCCAGGACCCCCGGCCCTCCCCGAGGGCGGAATCCAGCCCGCTTCCTGCTACTTCCCACTCGCCGCCGGGAGGGCTGGGGGCCCCAGACCGGGGCAGGTCGCTCCTTGCCGCCGGGAGCGCTGTCCTCAGCACGGCCTTGTGCAGCAGTACCCGCGGCAGTCAGCAAGAACGCCAGGCCCACTTTTGAAACTTCAAAGCACTAGTAAACATGCCTTTCATTCTGGCCATGAACACAAGAGTCAACTCTAAGTGGAAATGTTAGGAAATCAGAGAAAGGGATTAAATCTCGGAAACTATCCATCAACTCAGGAAAAAAAAAAAACCACGTCGCACACCTCAGAGGAAAAGAGAAAAGAGAGGCTCTGCCCCTCCCAGGAAAAGTAAAAATGACAGGCAGTTATAACCAGATTAGAGATAGAAAAGATCAAGAAGTAAAGGCTACAGCCCAACCGCAGATTAAAAACTAATGCAGTGTATAGATTGGATAACTTTAATGCCCTTTCATTATTGGCTTTAATTATAAAGGGATTTAATTTTCTAAATACATTCAAGGGGATCAAAATTACAAAGTGTTCTCGGCGCTTCAGACACCCAACGTAAAAGAGCCCTGCACTTTGGATTGTTTTGTACCCTTTAATCTACCACCTCCCAGAGCCCACCCCAGAAGCAGTGTCTTTGAAATTGGCACAATATTCTCCCTGGATGGTTGCAACTGGGTAAGACTGATATGAAGAAGCTTTAGTGCAGGTGGTGTGATTGACAGCACCCAGGCTTCCCACCCCACCCACTGCCCAGAATTTTCCGCCTCTTCACTGTGCCTCACCTCCCACTAATTACCTAGTCACATTTCTGGATGTCAGGTATTTATTCATTCACTTATGTAAACGGTGGGTGTCTTCAGAAGAGTGACCAGTCTGCCTGTGTGGGAGTAAGGGAAAGGAAGGGGTGGGAAGCATTTTGACATTTGGTTCACACCTTAGCAGGAATTTCTTTTCTTTTTTTTTTTTGTTTTGTTTTGAGACAGAGTCTCCCTCTGTCTCTCAAACTGGAGTGCAGTGGCCCGATCTCGGCTCACTGCAACCTCTGCCTCCAGGGTTCAAGCAATTCTCCTGTCTCCGCCTCCCAAGTAACTGGAATTACAGGCACAAGCCACCACGCCCGACCAATTTTTGTATTTTTAGTAGAAATGGGGTTTCACAGTGTTGGCAAGGCTGGTCTCAAACTCCCGACCTCAGGTGATCCACCCACCTCGGCCTCCCAAAGTGCTGGGATTACAGGTGTGAGCCACTGCGCCCAGCCTGCATGAATTTCTTTAATTTCATTGGTCACGTTGCAGTCTTGCCTGCAGTAATCACTCAAGGTAGGTGATAGGAGGTTCAGCTATGTGATGGTGAAATAAGAAAAGAAATCACTTTGAAGTATCGTGGCACTGAAATCATTTTAAAGCACATACATCAGAGAATTATGGATTGCAGAAGGAAAAGAAGGTTAGGGTCAGCAAGACAGCAGCATGAGGTCTGTGGTGTCAGGACTCGAGAAAAGAGACATAACTTAGACAATGCCAACCTTACCATTTTTTTTTTCTTTTTTGAGACGGAGTCTCACTCTGTCACCCAAGCTGGAGTGCAGTGGTACGATCTTGGCTCACTGCAAGCTCTGCCTCCAGGTTCAAGCAGTTTTCCTGCCTCAGCCTCCCAAGTAGCTGGGATTACAGGCGCCTGCCACCACACCCAGCTAATTTTTGTATTTTTAGTAGAGACGGGGTTTCACCATCTTGGCCAGGCTGGTCTTGAACTCCTGACCTTGTGATCTACCCGCCTTGGCCTCCCAAAGTGCTGGGCTTACAAACATGAGCCACCATGCCTGGCCAGCCTTACCATTTTAAAGGCAGGCTCTGCGTTCTGGCCTATACTCAGTGAGGTGAGCATATTGAAATCAGTATCAACAAATAACATCCCGGGGTGAGGAGAAGTTTCTACAGAATTTCTGTGGTGCTAGTGAAGACATTATTTGTATAAACCTGAAACTATTATGCAACAAATATTTTGACATCCTTGGGGAGTGTTAGTGTCTGTTTATTCAAATGCCAATATAAAGTAGCTTTTAAAGTTCATGCTTATAATGGGAGAGAAGTAATAAATAACTTCGGATAATGTGTTTTTTTGCGTTAAGCCACTGAAACATTACCTTAGTCCATTTAGGCTGCTATAACAAAACACCTGAGACTGGATAATGTATAAAGAACAGAAATGTATTGCTCACAGTTTTGGAGGCTGAAAGTCCAAGATCAAGGCACCAGCTGCTGTGGTGTCTGCTGAGAGCTCATTCCTCATAGATTTCACCTTCTGGGTGTCCTCACATTGCAGAAGGGGCCAGGGAGCGCCCTCAAGCCTCTTTTACAAGGGCACCGATTCTGTTGATGAGGGCTTCACCTTCATGACCTAGTCACCTCCCAAAGACCTCACTTCAATACCATCACATGGGGGTTAGGTTTCAACATATGAATTTGGGGCTGGCAGGGGGCACATACATTCAGACTATAGCAAAACATCTGTATTCTGAGTTCAAATCAGAGTGAGGCTTCATCATCACCCATGACGCTAAATCAGTCTTTTCTGTTTTTTGTTGTTGTTCACGGGCTCTTGAAAATCAGAAAACACAAACTTCTAATCCAGTACTCTATTCACTAACCCACGTCTTTTCTTAGACTTTTTCAATCAAGGTTAGGGACCTGGGCCTTGGAGCACAAGCCTCAGAGTCACCAGTGTCCAATGACACTGGGTAGATCTAAAGCTAGATTTATCAGTCTTTCTAGCCGGTACTCAACTTACCTATGAATTTCCAGGCATTTACTTAGAGATATTCTCGTGTGCCTCCATTCTGACCTTCTATTAACCCAGCCACTAGATTCCTCCCCACCTCTAATCTCTGCCCACTTGTTGTTTGCTTTCAGGAACTCTACAGTCTTTGTGTGTTTTATTTATTTATTTTTATCATTCTAAAAGTTTAATAACTTAGGTTGTTAATAGACCAGAAGGAACCTGAAAAAGACACCAATTGAGCTTGCTTTTTCAAGCTGATGACTTTAAATGCTGCTAACTATAGAGAAGTTTATCTTGCCATTTTTCATTTGTCACAGAACCTAAAACTAGATTACTTTGAGAGCAACTGTACAATGAATTTGGGCTAAATTTTAGCAAATGTATTTATTTCAAGACAATTTCTTATATTTCAATCATTTCTAAAACAAGTTATAAATTTTAAAGCTTATATAATGCCTCTTAAAGATTTTTGTGTGCAACTATGTGTACATAAAAATGGGAAACTTAGCATTTAATCATAGGGTCCTTTATATAGTTTTTAAATTGTTGCCTTGTCGCCTCGACAATATTTTTTATTTGGTCAGAGACAAGTATGAAGCTTTCTTTGCTATAGCACAATGCTGGGCGCCTCGTGATAGCAAATACATATATATATATATAGAGAGAGATATGTAGTTTTTTAATGGACATACTATTCAATGTAATTTGTTGAATAATTACTGTTAAAATAATTAATTGGGAGGTCATTAGGCTGAGGCAGCTCCAGTGCTCTGGGCTCCTACTTAAGCAAGTTAAAACCTAATTCAGTGTAAACAGTAAAACAAAACAAGCTTAACCAGTCAGAAACCTCCAACTAACCTCTAACTGGGGGCTGTCCACTGGAATGATCCAAATAAGGCCATTGCTCCACTTTAACCAATCAAATATTTTCTTTGCCTTGCTTTCTCATTCACCCTATAAAAGCTTTTTCCCTCCTGTCCCTTTGTCAGAGCCTAGAGCCACTTGTGGTCTGGAGCTGCCTGATTTATGAATCACTTTTTGCTCAAACTCTTTAATATTTCAGTGTGTCTCAGTTGGTCTTTTAACACTACTATGTGTAAGCTACAGTGCAAAGCTCTATGGTGAACATGCATGAGGGTCAATCCATGACTTCAAGTGACTTCCAATTCATCAGGTGAGATCATGTAGGAGGCATCGTGATAGGAATGCAGATCAAACACTGTGGCAGTCCCAGCAGGGCAGGATTCATTGTACAGTTCAGAAAATGTATAACAGAAAACTGTTCACTTAAAGTAGGCTTGAAGGGTAAGTAGACTTTCAGAAAGTGAAGACAGACCAGGGAGAGTGGGTAGACTCCTGGTTGGTTGGAAGCTAGGCTGGAACAGTGGCTTTGACCTCAGATTGGGGAGAGTTTTGAATTCCATGCTAAGAAGTTTGGACTCTATTTTACAGGCAATGGGAGGTTATATTTTAAAATAATCAGAGCATTAGAAAGATCATTCTGGCACTTTCATGTCTAATAGGCTGCGTATGAGTGGACACTAGAGGGAGGAAGAATAGTTAAGAGGGGAATGCAACTTTGAATTGAGAGGCAACCTGGCCTGATTTAGGTGGTAATTCAGAGATAGGAAATAGAAATCATCAGCTCTTGATACTTTAGAAAGAGCTTTCTCATTTGATCCAAACAACTACTGGGGGGTGAGTATGACTCAGAGTTCTACCTGGCAATGAGGAATAAAGGGCTGATAAAACGTAGTTGTGTTGCCCAAGTTTGCTCAGTTAATAAACAATAGAGCCTTGCCACAGGCCATTGGCTTCTTACTGGGAAGATACCAAAGGCAGAATCCATGTAACTGTTTATGTAAAGGCTGAAACAAAGTCTACACTTAGAGGGGATAGTCGAAACACTGGAAATGGAAGAGAGGACAGGGGAGTCCATTCCTCAAGCAGTATGTGGAAACACTGTCATTCACTAGCCCCCAGAAGGAAGGAGGGAGGGAAGGAGGGAGGGAAGGAAGGAAGGAAGGAAGGGAGGGAGGGAGAGAGAAAAAGAAAGAAGGAAAGAAAGAAAAGAAAGAAAGAGAAAGAAAGAAAGAAAGAAAGAAAGAAAGAAAGAAAGAAAGAAAGAAAGAAAGAAAGAAAGAAAGAAAGAAAGAAGGAAGAAAGAAAGGCATTATTACATGGTGGTTCACATCTGTAATCCCACCACTCTCGTAGCAGGATGAGCCACAGACAAAACTCATCAGGCACTGGGTTAAAGAAGGAAGGAGCTTTATTCAACCAGGAGCTTCAGCAGACTTGCATCTCAAAAGCCAAGCTCCCTGAGTGAGCAATTCCTGTCCCTTTTAAGGGCTTACAACTCTAAAGGGGTCCACGTGAGAGGGTCGTGATCAATTGAGCAAGCAGGGGGTACGTGACTGGGGGCTGTATGCACTGGTAATTAGAACGGAACAGAACAGGACAGGGATTTTCACGATGCTTTTCCACATAATGTCTGGAATCTATAGATTACACAAGCCGTTAGATCAGGGGCTGATTTTTAACTACTAGGCCCAGGGTGTCCATCGGGCTATCTGCCTATGGATTTCATTTCTGCTTTTTAGTCTTTACTTCTTCTTTCTTTGGAGGCAGGAATTGGGTATAAGACAATATGAGGGGTGGTCTCCATCCTTACTCTGAAAGGCCAAGGCGGGAGGATCGCTTAAGCCCGGGAGTTGGAGACCAGCCTGGGCAACATAGTGAGATCCTGTCTCTACAAAAAAATAAAAAATTAGCTGAACATGGGGTACACACCTATAGTCCCAGCTACTTAGGAGGTTGAGGCAGGAGGATCACTTGAGCCCAGTCAGTCAAGGCTGCAGTGGGCCGGGTGCAGTGGCTCATGCCTGTAATCCTAGCACTTTGGGAGGCAGATCACAAGGTCAGGAGATCGAGACCATCCCGGCTAACATGGTGAAACCCCATCTCTACTAAAAATACAAAAAATTAGCCAGACGTGGTGCGGGTGCCTGTAGTCCCAGCTACTCAGGAGGCTGAGGCAGGAGAATGGCATGAACCCGGGAGGCAGAGCTTGCAGTGAGCCAAGATCGCGCCATTGCACTCCAGCCTGGGTGACACAGTGAGACTCTGTCTCAAAAAAAAAAAAAGAAAAAAAGAAAAAAAGCCCTTTTACATGTGTTACCTCTTCATCTCCACAAAAGTCCTTACTTAGTCAAAATATGCCACATAGGCCAGGTGCAGTGGCTCATACCTGTAATCCTAGCACTTTGGGAGGCCAAGACAGGCAGATTGCCAGAGCTCAGGAGTTTGAGACCAGCCTAGGCAATGTGGTGAAACACCATCTCTACCAGAATACAAAAAATCAGCCAGTGTGGTGGCAGGCGCCTGTAATCCCAGCTACTTAGGAGGCTGAAGCACAAGAATTGCTTGAACCCAGGAGGCAGAGGTTGCAGTAAGCCAAGATTGTGCCACTGCACTCCATCCTGGGCAACAAAGCAAAACTCTATCCCCCCAAAAAATTATATATATATCTCTCACATAACTGACGGAACCCTGGGTGAGCACTTCTCCCTGAGCTCATTCCAATGGCTATTTTTTCCTAGAGAATTCCTCCAAGATGTCCCTTCTACAGTTCAAATATCCTTAAGTCCTCAAACAGCTGGTCTTCGGTCAAGAAATAGTTTTAATATTTTACCTCCTTTATCACCCTCCTCCACACAGACACAATTTGTCAGTATTTGTCTTAAAAGGTCATGCCCGTATGTAAGTGAAAAATTTCAGATGTGTTGACATGTTCTAAATAGCGGTGGCCGGCTTCTTCCACTTGACAGCCTACTTCTTTTGAAGCATAAAATTGAATGAAAGTTTGGAGTGACACATCACATTTCTGCATGCTATTGAACTTAAATCCAACTTCAGTTTTATTTAACCCCTTTCCAAGTAAGATGCACAAGAGAATAACAGTCTATCCCCCTAAGTGTTAAAATAGAAAAAGGATAAACAAATACATCCTTGTTTAGGTATAGGATATTTCCAGGAGGGCATGTCAGAAAATGTGGACAGTGGATGTTAACTTCTAGAGTGTAGGGAAGGGACATTTCTAACCCTTTACTGTGTACCCTTTAGTACTACAGTCATGCATCACCTAAGGACAGGGATACGTTCTGAGAAATGCATTGTCAGGTGATTGCATCATTGTACAAATACCATAGAGTGTACTTACACAATCCTAAGTGGTGTAGCCTACTACACACCTAGGCTACATGGCACAGAGTATGGTTCCTAGCCTGCAAACCTGTACAACAAGTTACTGTACTGAATACTGTAGGCAATTGTAACACAATGGCAAGCGTTTATGTATCTAAATATATCTAACCATAGAAAAGGTAGAGTAAGAACATGGTGTAAAAGATAAAAAATGATTCATGTGTCAAGCACTATGAGTGGAGCTTGCAGAACTGGAAGTTACTCTGGGCACGTCAGTGGGTGAGTGATGAGTGAATGTGAGGGCTGAGGACATTACTATACACTGCTGGAGACTTTATAGACACTGGACACTTAGGCTACACTAACTTTATGAAAAAACTACTTTCTTTCTGGTTTTTTTTTTTGGAGACAGAATCTTGCTCCATCACCCAGGCTGGAGTATAGTCACGCAGTCTCGGTTCACTGCAACCTCTGCTTCCTGGGTTCAAGCAATTCTCCTGCCTCATCCAGCTGGGATTACAGGCACCCGCCACCACCTGGCTAATTTTTGTTTTTTTAGTAGAGACGGGATTTCTCCATGTTGGCCAGGCTGGTCTCAAACTCCTGACCTCAAGCGATCTGGCCGCCTCAGCCTCCCAAAGTGCTGGGATTATAGGCATGAGCCACGCGCCTGGCCAAAACTTTTTTCCTCAATAATAAATTAACCCTAGCTTAATGTACCTTTTCACTTTATAAACTGTAAAATTGTTTTTGACTTTTTGACTCTTTTGTCATAGCACTTAGCTTAACACACAAACACATTGTACAACTGTCCAGAACTATTTTCCTTCTTTACATTCTTATTCTATAAGCTTTTTCCTTTTCCTTTTTTTTTCATCTTAAAATTTTTTTTTTTGTTAAAAACTAAGACAAGAACACTCACACTAGTCTAGGCCTACACAGGGTCAGGATCATAAATATCCCTGCCTTCCACCTCCACACCTTGTCCCACTGGAAGGTCTTCAGGGATGATAACATGCATGGACCTGTCATCTCCTATGACGGCAATGCCTTCTTCTTGAAACCTCCTGAAGAACCTGCCTGAGGCTGGTTTACAGTTAACTTTTTAAAACTATAAGTAGAATAAGTGTATTCTAAAACAATGATAAAAAGTATAGTACAGTAAATACATAAACCAGTAATATAGTTGACTATCATGATCAAATATTATGCAATGTACATCATTATACGTGCTATACTTTTATAAGACTGGCATCACAGTAGGTTTGTTTACATCAGAATTACCATAAACATGTGAGTGATACACTGCGCTACAACATAGGGATGGCTGTGACATCACTAGGTGATAGGAATTTTTCAACTCCATTATCGTCTTATGAGACCACTGTCATACATGTGGTCTGTTATTGACCAAAATGTTATGAGGGACATGACTGTATTTGAATTTTTATATTATAAAGGTGATAAAATAAAAATGTATTTTAAAAATAATTTTATTCTGAATTATATTTTGTCATATGAGTAAATAAATACCTCTTTTACTATGAGCTACAGTTTACCTAAAAGCCTATCTTCATGTGTAGTTGGATTTTTTACTGTAAGTGCCATACTTAAACTTATTTATATTACGTTTCCTTTTGTTTTACTCAATCTGTTAAATCCTATCTGAGAAAAGCTTTTTGAGCATTGATTTTTTTATACCTATTTTTCCCAGTATTATCACATCTACCAAATCAATATATATACAGTTAGTAGTGATACAATAGTGGTGATACCTAACTTTTTTTTTTTTTGAGATGGAGTCTCGCTCTATTGCCCAAGCTGGAGTGCAGTGGTATTATCTCGGCTCACTGCAAGCTCCACCTCCCGGGTTCAAGCAATTCTCCTGCCTCAGCCTCCTGAGTACTGGGATTAGAGGCACGCACCACCACGCCTGGCTAATTTTTGGATTTTTAGTAGAGATGGGGTTTCACCGTGTTGGTCAGGCTGGTCTCGAACTCCTGACTTCGTGATCTGCCCACCTTGGCCTCCCAAAGTGCTGGGATTACAGCATGAGCCACTGCTCCCAGCCAATACCTAATATTTTTAAGAGCCTAATATGTTCTGTGCACTGGGGTAAGCATTTTATAGGCAGTATCTCATTTACTCTTCATGACACTCCTTTGAGGTCTGTATAATTATCCTCGTTTACAGATGATGAAATCAAAGTCAAGGGAAGAAACTAACTTCCCCACGTTCACACATGTTGTGAGTGGTAGAGCTGAGATTTGAAAGTAAGGTTTCTCTGACTCAGCGTGGCTGTTTTTTTTGTTGTTGTTTGTTTGTTTTTAATGTGGCAAAAGAAACATAACATGAAATCTACCCTCTTAACTAATGTTTAAGTGTAGAGCGCGGTAGTGTTGACTGTGTGCCCATTGCAGAGCGGGTTCCTGAACGCTGCACCGTCCCAACCATCGTTGAAAACAATAAACAGGAACAGCGCAAGGACAGAAACGTGTGCCTGGTGACAATCTGTTGACTCACATATTTTGTGTATATTTTGCCGTCACTTAACTATGGGATACTAGGGGCTAAGAATGCCTAAAACTGATCTGCCCAACAGGACAGCCACTATCCACAAAGGGTTCCTGAGCCTTGAAATGTGGCTAGTCCATATGGAGATGTGCTGTCAGCATGACACGCAGTCTGGATTCCAAAGGCTGACCGTGAAATAAATGTGAGATAGCTCCTTAATATTTGTTCATATTGATTGCATGTTCAAATAATATTTTGGATAGATTTCATTAAATAAAATACATTTTTAATTTCACTTGTTTATTTCTGTTGATTTTATGTTTATTTTTCTTTTTGCGTCCGGGTCTCACTTCGTCTCCCCAGGCTGGAGTGCAGTGGTGTGATCATAGCTCACTGCAGCCTTGACTTTCTGAGCTCAAGCAGTCCTCCCACCTCAGCCTCCCAATGTGCTGGGTTTACAGGCATGAGCCACTGCACCTGGCCTGTTCCTGATTACTGTTTAAAAATGTAAACGGCTACTGTTTTAAGTTTACTTAAAAGCGGCTACTAAAAAATTTATAATTACATATGAGACTTGCATTTTTGGTTCACATTATGTTTCTATTGAACAGTGCCAGTCTAAAATAAGTCCTGGATTTCAGGGGCTCATAATTTAAATATGCATATGTGTGTGTGTGTGTGTGTGTGTATATATATATGTATTTATGAAAGGGTTAAGAAAAATACAATGCATTAGTGAATAGTATAAGTACCAAAATAGAGTGCTATTGACTCCAGGAGTTCATAAATGGGGACCATCCATAGAAAAGGACTTGGAAAGGGAGTTAGACTTCTCTGGGCTTTTAAGGAGTTAGAGACAGGACGAGAGAGAGGCCAACATGAGTGACATCGTGGAGATGGGGAGTGGGCATGTGAGCTCCCCATGATGAAAATCTAATGAGCTGAGGAACTGCATAAACCAGATGAGCTTTTAGACAAGAAGGGAGTGTAAAGCACAGGTAGCACAGGTACCTTTAGTGCAGGAATAATGAAATCTGTGTTTTGCTTTTGTTTTTCAAGATGGAGTTTCACTCTTGTTACCCAGGCTGGAGTACAATGGTGCCATCTTGGCTCATGTCAACTTCTGCCTCCTGGGTTCAAGCAATTCTCCTGTCTCTGTCTCCCTAGTAGCTGGGATTACAGGCGCCCACGACCACGCCCAGCTAACTTGTTGTATTTTTAGTAGAGACGGGGTTTCACTGTTGGCCAGGCTGGTCTCGAACTCCTGATTCCAGGCTATCCATCCTCCTTGGCCTCCCAAAGTGCTGGGATTACAGACATGAGCCACTGTGCCCGGCCGCAATCTGTGTTTTACAGGGTTAACACAGCAGAGGTACAGAAGGGATGCAATGGGAGTGGAAAAGGAGCTGACATACGGGAAGAAGAAAAGAAAAATTAAGAAGCTAATGCTTTATTGAGCCCAGGAGTTTCAGCTGCAGTGAGCTGTGATTGTGCTACTGCACTCCAGCCTGGACAACAGAGTGAGAGCTCAACTCAAAAAAAAAAAAAAAAAAAAAAAAAAAAAAAGGAAGGAAGCTAATGTTTTAGTACATGCTGGAGTTAAAGCTGCCCCCCAGATCAACGGCCTGGCTGTCAGGATGGAAAGGAGAGGGTGTGTGTAGTGTTTGATGACTGGTTGTGCATAGAGATTTGAGAATTATCCTCAGAGAACATCTATTCACGTTCCTTTTTTTTATCCTGAATGAATACAAATTGAGAGAATGACTCTAGTGGTCACTGAGACTGTCACACAAAATAAAAGTCATTCAGTTGACAAAATTCAAATGGAAACAATTCATTCAAAAGCTCTTCTTAACCGCAGCCAGCATTTCCAAGAATCGTTTGGTTAAGACACTGTTTGCAAACCCTGTTCAGATAACAACTTAACTGAAACTAAAAATCGCGGAGTTTCCACGCTTGGCACCGTTCACTATTTAAATGAACATTGAATAATGGGGTTAAAATTCACTGAACAGAAAGTGGAAGAAGACCAAAAGCTCTCAGCGCACACTGGCCAGGAAACTGCACGAAGAGCAAAGGGGAACCGGACTGTAAATAGAATCAGGAGCACCAGACAGAATTAATTTACACAGAGTCATCAGTGTTTCCTACAGCAGTGTGAAAGCGAACTGGGCTTTATTCAACTCTACAGATGAGCCCAACTGAATTCTACAAAAAATCCCATGCAGCAAACAGCAGTACAGGCCAGCAAATAGGTTCCTACCTTTTTTATTCTTCCAGTGGAAAGCTTTTTACCAAAGTTTAATTAACGAGTGAAATAGATTTGCATACTCCCTCCAGATACATCTGTCATGAATTGAAAATAACTTTTAAAGTGATGGCCTCCCTTCTACTCTAGAGACCTTGGGATCTACCATTCTTAATTTACTTTTTTCACTTAAGTGGTTCATTCATTTATTGTTAATTTTTATTTATTATTTATTAAACATCTACTATGTGCCAGCCACTGTGCTATGCGGTAGGATACAAACCAACCAACATTTCCTCCCCTTAAGATACACAGGAGACCAGCATGTAACCTCACAAGTTAAATATGCATAATTGGTCCTATGATCAAAGTGGGGCAGATGATACCCAGCTTCCCGGGTGCAATAGCAAGGCACTGAATGCTCAGGCAGGGGGATTTCAGGGTCCATTTGTACAGTCCATCCTCAGTATTCACAGGTTCTGTATTTGCAGATTCTGTACTGCAAATTAACCTTCTTTTTTTTTTTTTTTTCTTGAGATGGAGTCTCTCTCTGTTGCCCAGGCTGGAGTGCAATGGTACAATCTCGGCTCACTGCAACCTCCACCTCCCAAGTTCAAGCAATTCTCCTACCTCAGCCTTCCAAGTAGCTGGGATTACAGGCGTGCTCCACTATGCCCAGCTAATTTTGTATTTTTAGTACAGATGGGGTTCCACCAAGTTGGCCAGGCTGGTCTCAAACTCTTGACCTCAGGTAATCCGCCTGCCTCAGCCTCCCAAAGTACTGGGATCACAGGTGTGAGCCACCATGCCTGGCCAACAAATTCACCTTCTTGCTAACATTTATTTGTAACCTCAAGACCAATACTTGTGACAGTTTTGGGGTCACTTGTGGATATATGAGTGGTGAAAATTTTGAGTCACCTGATGCACACATTCCCAGCTGAGGTGGAATAAGCCAACACTCTGCCTCTTGTTTCAGCTCTTGTTTTGTAAACAAGTGTTCTTTTTGCAGTCTACTTACTACCATATTTTCCCCATTTTGTGCTTTTCATAGGTGATTTCTCTGTTTAAAATGGCCCCAAGCATAGTGCTGAAATGCTATGTAATGTTCCAAAGTGCGAGAAGGCTGGGATGCACCTCATGGAGAAAATGTGTGTGTCAGAGAAGCTTCATTCAGGTATGAGTTATAGTGCTGTTAGCAATGAGTTCAATGTTAATGAATCAGCAATGTACATTAAATAAGGCATCTTTAAACAGAAACATGCATGAAACAAGGTTATGCCTTGATGGACTGACAAAAATGCTGTGAACAGAGGCTCATAGGAACCTTATCCTATATTTTCATTTAGGAGCAATGGTTTAATATTCATTAATTCAGTGTGCACAGCAACTTTATAGAATGGAACCTCTGTGAATAATGAGAACTGAGTGTATTTTAGAAACACTTTGTTGACCGGGCACGGTGGCTCAAGCCTGTAATCCCAGGACTTTGGGAGGCTGAGACGGGCGGATCACGAGGTCAGGAGGTTGAGACCATCCTGGCTAACATGGTGAAACCCTGTCTCTACTAAAAAATACAAAAAACTAACCGGGCGAGGTGGCAGGCGCTTGTAGTCCCAGCTACTCCGGAGGCTGAGGCAAGAGAATGGCGTAAACCCGGGAGGCGGAGCTTGCAGTGAGCTGAGATCTGGCCACTGCCCTCCAGCCTGGGAGACAGAGCAAGGCTCCGTCTGAAAAAACAAAACAAAACAAACAAAGAAACAAAGAAACACTTTGTCTTAGTCTGTTCAGGCTACAATGGCAAGATGCCTTAGACTGTATACTTTATAAACAACAGGAATGTATTTTTCACATTTCTGGGGCTATGAAGTCTAACATCAAGATACCAGAAGACCTGGTGTCTGATGAAGGCCTGTTCCCCACAGATGGTGTCTTCTCACCATCCTCACATGGTAGAAGGGCAAAAGGTCTCCCTCAAGCTTCTTTTACAGGGACACTAATCCCATGCATGAGGGCAAATCCCTCATGACCTAATCATACATATCCTAAGGTCCCTACTCTTAATACTGTCACACTAGGGATTAAATTTCAACCTGAATTTTGGGAAGACAAAGATTTAGGCCACAGTAGGTCCTTTTGGTGGAGTTGTTGTCAATGGGTTGAAGGGTTTGTGACTTGCTCTCATTGAATTCAGTAAGACTATCCTAGCAGTTCATCTGAAAAGATGAGGGCCTACATCAAAGTAGTAGCAGTGAGGATCCATTCATTCATTCATTCATTCATTCATTCATTCATGCAGCAACTATTGCTTGAACACATGGCAGGGCACTGTGCTAGATATGGGAGGTGTTTCTGAGCACAAGGCAGATAAAGCCCCCTTATTGTGGAGTTTTTTATTGAGTGGGAGGAAGAGGAGAGGTCAGATGGACAGATATTATGGATGGGGAACCAACAGTGACTGATTACAGTGGAAGAGAGAGAAGAAGTCAAAGGTAAGCCCAGATTCTGTGTCAGGCAGCAAGGTGAATGTGCTAATTCTCCCAAAGAGAAGGAACATAACAGGAGAAATAGTCTTCAAAGAAGACAGTGAAGAAGTCAGTGTGATACACGTTAATTTGGAGGCCATGGGGGAATTGCCAATCAGAAGTCCAGTGGCAGGTACACCTAAGAAATCAAGAAAACCAGGTAAACCCAGCAATCAAGAAAGCAGTCACTACCCCTCTACTACTCACCCTTCCCAAGATGAGCTCCAGGCAAGATTGTGAAGTTGAGGACCACCTCTCAGCAGTTCCCTCATTCTTGGAGCCTGCCCTTTGGGTAAAGTTCCCTGTCATTCATCAAGGTCCTCAGGCCATTTGCCTCTATCATATGCCCACCCTTCTTGCAAGGGGCCTCATTTCCAGCTCCTTTGGGTGCCAGCTCCTTCCTCATCTTCCACATCCTCAGCCAACTTCCTTTATCCCTTCAGTATCTAGGCAGGTTCTGGTTCCCATAGTGCAGCCACCAGGTAGCCAAACACATTATAAAAACAGGCCTGAGGAGAAGCAGAAGTTCTAGACAATTGCCTGGGTCCCCAGTGAGTTTTCTTCTGTTCTGTGCATCCCATACACCGATCTCTCTAGCTGGCTCATACACCAGCTTCCACACCATTTCTGGCTTCCTTGACTGTCCTTACTTTGCACCTGTATTAGTCCGTTTTCACACGCTATGAAGAACTACGTGAGACAGGAATTTATAAAGAAAAGAGGTTTAATTGACTCACAGTACTTGGGGAGGCCTCAGGAAACTTACAATCAAAAGGGAAACAAGGCATGTCTTTCATGGAGGCAGGAGAGAGACTCAGTGAGGAGGGAAGTGCCACACTTTTAAACCACTGGATCTTGTGAGAACTCACTATCACGAGAACAGCATGGTGGAAATCCACCCCCATGATCCAATCACCTCCTACCAGGTCCCTTCCCTGACATGTGGGGATGGGGACTATAATTTGACATGAGATTTGCGTGGGGACACAGAGCCAAACTATATCAGCACCCTACTCAGGTCCCCACTTTTGCAGTGCCTCCTTTCCTCGGGAAAGAAGCTGCCTGCTCAATATCTGGCCTGTGGAATGCACTGGCCAGGTCAGTGCCTGAGCCTGCCAGAGGATTGCGGAGACTCTGCTTCTAGTGTCAGTCAATCTTTCAAACCAGTGGTCTCGGGGACATAGGTGGTTACGGGGAGTTGAATCATTGTTTTCATACATGCCTCATCTCCCCCACCAGTTTTAAGCTGATTGGTGGCAGGGGGCATGCTTTACTCATCATCAAATCATCCTCAGCATCCAGCACAGTAAACAGCACATAGCAGATATTGGGAAAAAATTTGTAAAGTCAAGCCCAGAGGTGGGGATTTTAAGGCAAAAGGTGATCTTATGGCAGTGGAGTGGTAAGAGGATGCTTTGATGACAAGCAGGGCTTTTTATATCCTTTAAATTGTCCCCTCCAGGCTGCTACCCTTTTTGCCATCTATGTGGCAGTTCTGGATTAAGTTCCACCAAGCAGGACCCTTGATGTCTTGTTCTTTGCTGCATCCCCAGGCCCAAATGAAAACCTAGCCATCGTAGGCACACACCAATTCCTTGTTGAGTCAATTATCCCTCTTTTGTTCTGCAACTCTCCCAGGTGTGATAAGAGATACAAAGAGCTTTGAAGGTCAGTCTCACACTCACCAAACTCCTGATCCAGAATGTGAATAGCCTCATTTAGGAGATGAAGCCTCTGACCTTAAAATTTTATTTGGCAGAAACCAAAATATAGCTACAAACTCAGCTTTGCAGTTCATGCACTAAAGTATTCTTGCTTTTGCAGCATAAGGACTTCAGCCTCCAATTACTAGGTAATTGCCATGGATGATCAGTTTTCTGCTGAAGGCCCCTGCTTAGTGTCTTTTACTCTTCATCACTCTGCATTAGTGATTTTAATCCTGTCCTCTGTGCACAACTTTTGTGTGCTCTTAAAATCAGCTTTACATTAAGCAAATCTGTGTCTACTTTAAAAGATTGGAAATGGAAAAAAAGATAAATTACTGCCAAGTTATTAGAAAAAACTCGTGTGGGGTCTTCCGCCTCTGGTCATAATAGAGTCACTGGTACCAGAGTTGCTCTCCTGCAGCTAACAACTAGAAAACCAGACAAAACCTAGGAAACAGCTCTTTTCAGACATTGGGTAGCAGGCAACAAGAGACTGTGGTCCCCGAGGGAAACTTAACAAGTAAGGTGAGTCCTACACTTGCCCTGGCTTCTACCTGGAGACACTTTCTGGAACCCAGGCAGAGCACTGGGGGGCTCACTTCTGAAGAGACTGAGATTGAAATTTGGAGAGCATGTGGGGCAGGGCATCAAAGAGGAGAAAGCTGTGCAGAGGGAAATCTGCCTGGGGATACCCTTCCGTCTTTGCTGAACACCTACAGCTTCTCCTGATGAGCTGTCAGTGAATGATTGCCAGAGCTGGCCCAGTGCTGGGGGAAGCTGAATTCTGACAGACCAGAGGGGAGAGATGAGGCAGCATGCTCAGTGCATTCAGTAGAGAAACGTGAAGTTTCTTAGTAGTGGGACTCTACTAGCCCTGGGCAAAGGCATTTGCTGTATTTAAATTGACCAACTCATGTAAAGTCCTATTTCTACATTTCTTGTGTGTGTGTGTGTGTGTGTGTGTGTGAGACAGTGTCTCGCTTTGTCACCCAGGCTGGAGTCTAGTAGCACGATCTTGGCTCACTGCAACCTCTGTCTCCCAGGTTCAAGTGATTGTCCTGCCTCAGCCTCCCAAGTAATCCCAAGCTGGGATTACAGGTGTGAGCTACCACGCACAGCTGATTTTTTTGTATTTTTAGCAGAGATGGAGTTTCACCATGTTGGCCAGGCTGGTCTCAAACTCCTGACCTCAAGTGATCTGCCCACTTCAGCCTCCCAAAATGCTGGGATTACAGGTGTGAACCACCACGCCTGGCTTATTTCTTAATGTATAAATATACAGCTTAACTGTCTTCTACACACTCAGATCCCTCAAAAGCACTCTGATATCATCAGTTTGAGACATAAAGTTAACAAAGGAAATTTTATAAAATTAGAGCTTAATATCAAAAGAAGAGTTTTAGTAACTTCACTGCATGATTTCTTTTTAAAATATATAATATTTTAATAAAAATTAATTTTTAAGTGTCAATTATGGATAACATAAAGATGAAAAAAAGATGATGTATAATCCCATCACTCACACAGACAACCATTCCACGCACTGTGTCATTTTAAAAGAGCACTTTCTCATACATATCTCATTTGGTCATCATGGCAACTGAGTAAGCAGACAAGAGTGTATATGATTATGCACATTTTACAGATGAAATTAAATGGTTTGCCTAAGGACACATGGCTTAATGGCCAGGAAACCAGATGTGGAATTAGATACTTTGATTGTAGATGCTTCTAGGCCCTGGGAGTTGCAGTTCCCAAGGAGTGTATGCCCTCACACAGGCTTCACTGACCTTTTCCAGCAAGGTATGAAAGAGGCCAAGGAAACATCTCAACTATAACTAGCAAAGAAACTTTTTAGACTGAAAGAGTTCAGGAATACCGTCCAGAAAGTAAAGAGAAATGCATTCAGAATGAGTCATATTTCCTTGGATCAAAGAAAACGACTGGGTTTAATTTCACTTTTAGGTAGTAGATTTTAAGAGGGAAAGAAGGACACCCTAGTTTATATCACACACATTAACAAAGTTGCTTTCTAACCTATGAGAGTGTAGACAGCCCATATCAAGAATCACACTTGTGCAACTAGAGATGCCAGAAAAATAATAATAATAATTACACTGGGATAATTTGAGGATGAAACTAAGTAAATGACAGGGAAGGGGTCCTGAAATTTAAATGATCATTTTGGAAATCTCAGAAGAACAGAGGATTCTTCCATTTCCTAAATCTGCTTTTTTTTTTTTTTTTTGAGACAGGGTCTTACTCTGTTGCCTGAGCTGGAGTGCAGTAGCGCAATCACAGCTCACTGCAACCTTGAACTCCTGGGCTAAAGTTATCCTCCTGCCTCAGCCTCCCAGATAACTGAGTACACCCTTCTGAAAATCATTCTTTCAGTTGTCTTTCAGTCTTTCTGGCCTTTGAAAGCAGCCTGGGGAAGTCGCCACAGCCTAGCCCCTTCTCAGACTGTGGATTGCCCATTTAGGCTTTTAGGGCCAAGGCTGTCCTCTTAGCCAGAGTAAGTGACTGGCAGAGTAAGGCATATTCATAAAGGAGGTAAAAAGGTTTGCCTTGGCTTCATCCTCACTCATCCCCTTTGCCATCCCTATTTTAAAACAAATTTTCTTCTTAAACAAACACAAGCGAAGAAACACGTGCCCAGCAACTTTACATTGGGCCTGAGATTTACGTGTAAAGAGGGCTGTGGGAGGGGCCCCCCCAATACTTGGACAACAGGGATGGTCTCTGCTCTGACTCCAAGTCCCCTTACCTCACTCCATGCTCTCCTATCATCCTCACCACTCCTAAGTATGGTTTCTGCTGAGGACAAGAGGCCTCCTCATTTCCAAAGCATGTCAAAATCATGGACTATGCCAATTGCATATCTATTCTTCCTGCATATATTAACCCTGTTATGACGATTGAACCAGTAAGCCCTGATGAGCACTGCACAGTTCTGCCATCTGGGAAGATTTTGCTGCTGCCAAGAGATCAAGTTCTAGAGATAAAGTACATTTGTTACAGGATATTTTCCTGTTTCGGCCTCAAGATATAGCCCATAAGACTAGGTGTGGTGGCTCATGCCTGTAATTCCAGCATTTGTAGAGGCCGAGGCAGGTGGATCACTTGAGCCCAGGAACTGAAGACCAACCTGGCAACGTGGCAAAACCCCGTCTCTACAAAAAATACAAAAAGTTAGCTAGGCATCATGGTGCATGCCTGTAGTCCCAGCCACTCAGGAAGCTAAGGCAGGAGAATTGCTAGAGCCTGGGAGGTGGAGGCTGCAGTGAGCCATGACAGCATGAGACCCTGTCTCAAAAAAAAAAAAAAAAGAAAGAAAGAAAGAAAGAAAGAAAAAGAGGAGAAAGAGAGACCTGAGCTAGTGTTCTTAGCCCACTCACCATGGGATGCCCCGCACCACCTCCAGACAATGCAGAGAGTCCCCACCACCAAGAAGACCCTCCTCAGATGCAACCCTTTGACTTGGGACTGCTCAGCCTCCAAAACTGTAAGAAATACATTTTTTTTCTTTATAAATTACCCAGTTTCAGGAATTCTGTTATAGGCAACAGAAAATGGACTACTAACCCTGATACTGCCCTGCACTAGTTAGTTTTTCAGTACCCCAGTGCAGAACTGCTGAGGCCAGAGTCTAGGAGAGCGCAATGAGGAAAGAGAGGCTGGCATGTATTCAAGAGGTCCTAGGAAAGTAGAATCACAGGAACTGGAAAAGGGAATGGGAGGGAGGAGAGGAAAGGGAGAATAAATAACTGCAAGATTTCTGGACTAGGCAGCTACATGCATGGTGGGGTGATATGATCAAATAGAGACTATGCAGGCAGAGGAGGAGGAAATTTTGGAGTAAGACAATGGTTTCCATTAGGGTCATGTTGAGTTCAAGTTACCCGTGAGAAAATTAAGTAGAAAAGTGTTATATTCTGGAATCTCTAGGATCTAAGCTTGGAAGAGAGATAGCAGCTAGAGAATTACATGTGGGAGACATGAGCTTGGCTGGGGGAGACGAAACCAGGAGGAGTGAGAAGAGAAGCTAATAATGATATGCCAGGGGACACTGGCTCAGCCGTGGAGGCAGAACCATTTTGGGTTACTGATTTCCTAGACCATGGACTAAGGAATTGATCCTCTATTAGCATGTGCAGGCCTGAATCAGATGTCTCTTCTTCAATAAGGTTAGGAAGTTCTTACTTCATGAAGTAGGTAAAACATGAAATTCATATACTATAATAAATAATCATAATGCTACCTTATATGACTCTAACTCACAGCCTTTGTCTCTAAGGTCTTCTAAACCTAAATATCCCTGACATGGAAGAATGTGCTGCTCAAAGACAAACACTTGATTCAGATGCACAAGTGGCAACTTCTGAGCCTAAGAAACCCATTAAATGGTCTTCTTCATGCATTTCTATTAACAGAAATCTTAAGTGCTTAGGGGATCTTTTATTTTTTACTTCTCACTTCCGTGCATTCATTTCTGAAGCCCTATGACATCATTAAATAAGTATCAGATGAGAAAATGCATCCCCTGGTTTACCACAGACAGAATATTCCATGTGTAATACTTAAGATAGCATTTTCCCATTGAACAGACCAAAGAATCCTCAACAGGCATACGCAGAAGCGGTCAAACGAGGGTTTTTCCCAGCACTCTTGGATGTTCTTTGAAAGGGCTAAAGTCAAAAGAATAGTAAAAATTTTCCCAAATGTTACAGACTGAGCAGTATCTCCCAAAACCTCAAATGTTAGCATGTGACCTTATTTGGAGTCAGGTTCTTTAAAGAGGTAATTAAGATAAAATGAGATCACTAGGGTGGGGTCTAATCCAATATGACTGATGTTCTTTAAGAGGAGGAAATTTGAACCTGGCACGGTGCGGTGGCTCACGCCTGTAAACCCAGCACTTTGGGAGGCTGAGGCAGGTGGATCACGAGGTCAGGAGTTCGAGACCAGCCTGACCAACATTGTGACACACCATCTCTACTAAAAATACAAAAGTTAGCCTGGTGTGGTGGCAGGCAACTGTAATCCCTGCTACTCAGGAGGCTGAGGCAGGAGAATCTCTTGAACCCAGGAGGCAGAGGTTGCAGTGAGCTGAGATTGCACCACTGCACTCCAGCCTGGGTGATAGAGTGAGACTCTGTCTCAAAAAAAACAAAACAAAACAAAAAAAAGCACACATACACACACAAAACAAAGGAGGAAATTTGGATAGTTACAGAGAAATGACGGACACAGGGAGAAGACAGCCATCAGCAAGTCAAAGAGAGAACCCTCAAAAGGAAACACATCTGCGGACACATTGGTCTGGGACTTGCCAGCCTCCAGAACCGTGAGACATTACATTTCTGTTGTTAAAGCCACTCAGTCAGTGCTTCTTTGTTATGGCAGCCTGAGCAAACCGATACATCAGATAAGCAATATTTCATGTCTCTATATGACTATAAAGCAACAAATGGCTGGATATGGGTGGAGAATTCTAGCCTGCAATGTTTTCATGACATGGGCCATAAAAGTGGATGCCGCCTTACAAAGAGTTGCCTTAAATCTTCGGTGATTACAATGAATGCAATGCTTCAGTCCAGGAAAAAGGCAAAGCTGCTTTCAAGGGAAGGCAGCAAACAGTAATCTGAAACTCCATCTGTACAATGACCACAAATAAAAGCAAATATGTTTGCAGTAGGCCTTGCCTTCTGCCCGAATTTTCTTTGGTTAAAACTGGGTAACCTGGCACTTCAATATTAGCAGCCATTTATAAGTAATTGCTGGCAACAGGGAAAGGCAGACATCCAAGGCAGATGAGATGGGGAGAGGGGAGGCAGGATGTAGGGTAAATGTCCAAGATACTCACTTCGAGCCGGTCCACAGGCCCTTGTGTGAAAATAATGCAGTTTCTCTAATCAGTGTTTGCTGAAAGCAAACCCTTTATCTTCTGCCATGGTGAGATTAAGGTCCTTTCAGAAGAAAGCAGGAAGGAAATTTAATTTGCTTGCTCTCCTCTCTTTGAATTTGTTTCCTACAGAAAAATCTAGTGAGTTGATTTTGAAAAAGACCTATATAATTATGGTTCCCTGGATTCTAACATATTTTCTCCTCTATATGGTTTCTAACTTTGGATTGCTTTCTTTTTTCTTTCTTTCTTTCTTTTCTTTCTTTCTTTCTTTTTTTTTTTTTTTGACAGAGCTGAGGCTGGGGGGCAGTAGCACAATCTCGGCTCACTGCAACCTCCACCTCTTGGGTTCAAGTGATTCTCCTGCCTCAGCCTCCTGAGTAGCTGAGACTACAGGCACATGCCACCACACCTGGCTGATTTTTGGATTTATAGTAGAGATGGGGTTTCTCCGTGTTGGCCAGGGTGGTCTCGAACTCCTGACCTCAGGTGATCTGCCTACCTTGGCCTCCAAAAGTGCTGCAATTACAGGTGTGAGCACCGTGCCCGACCTTCTTTTTCTTTTTCTTCTTTTTCCTCTTCCTCTGTACCTCCCTCCCTCCCTCTCTCCCTCCCTTCCTTTCTTTCTGCCTCCCTCCTTCCCTCCTTCTTTCTTTCCCTTCCTCCCTTCCTTCCCTCCTTTGGGAGCAGAGACTGTCTTTAACATCCCTACTCAGAGATATAAGATCCACTCTCCTACTCAGCATCTTGCTACATTGTCTGTTAACCTCAATCTTGCCCATAAATTCTATCCAGTACTGCAGTCCCTTAAAGCAGGGTTGTGCTGTGATGTGGAGGAATCCTGGCACATTGCCCTTGGCCCACCCAAAGTCACAAAAATCATTCATCCACAGATTGTTAAGTAGCATGAGAGGTGGAGAGGTGGCTGCCAAGAATATTTATCGAGCACTCCTCTGACCATCCTCTCTACACGTCCTCTTACCAGCTGACGTGGTGGAGCAGTGTTCTGTTCTAGTCAGTGCTAACATCCTTAACTGATTTCGGAGGCCAAGTTGTTCTCCTATTTGGGGCCCAGGTCATGTCAACCTTTTTCAGTCACCCCTGAACCACCCTCAAGGATTATTGGGGAGTTTCTCTTCCTCTGATAATCTGTCCTATCTCCCAGCAAAGGGCCAGTTGTGGAGAAAAAGCCCCCAAGGGCCTGGTGCGGTGGCTCATGCCTATAATCCCAGCACTTTGGGAAGCTGAGGCAGGCAGATCACAAAGTCAGGAGATCAAGACCATCCTGGCCAACATGGTGAAACCCTGTCTCTACTAAAAATACAAAAATTAGCCAGGCATAGTGGTGGGTGCCTGTAGTCCCAGCTACTTGGGAGGCTGAGGCAGGAGAATAGCTTGAACCCTGGAGGTGGAGGTTGCAGTGAGCTGAGATCGTGCCACTGCACTCCAGCCTGGTGACAGAGCGAGACTCTGTCTAAAAAAAAAAAAGAAAAGGAAAGGAAAAGCCCCGGGATTGCCCTGCCCCTAGCTCCCTGAAGAATGGGCATGCAAAGGTGAAACAGAAGAAAATCCTACAACCGTGGGGAGTGGACCCAAGAGGAAAGGGTGTGGGTCAACTGTTGTGCCTAAGAACAAAGAAAACAGCTGGGGTCTGAGGGGGAGGTGGTTGTTATCAGTTCTTCTAGAGGAACTGTTTTTTCCGGGAGGTGCTGGGATGGGCGTGGACATGTAGCGACCAGCTTGAAAAGTAGCTCCTTACAATCATACCCATCTTGGTTTGAGTCCTCCTCCAACCACTGGCTGACAGTGAGACTGCAGACATCTCATCCCAAAGTGAAAGCCACACTATCATATGGGGTAAATGTAACCCTTCACACCCACCATCCTGTTAGCAGGGTAGCTCTGATGAAATAACTGGGAAAGTTTCACTTCCCTACTGCTTTTCTTTAGTGCCTTTATCTATAGGCACAGTTGCTTAAAGAAACCAGATGTCCTAGGATGCTGCCAGAGCTTCTTGACCCCTGACCAAATACCAGAGGAAGATAAGATCCCGGAGAAACCGGTGCGAATTACAACAGGCAACCCCTCTTGCCTTTAGTTGATTAACAGAGCGTTATAATGCTAAAAACCCCCTCCCCTAAGAGAAGATCACCACTATTTGGTGTATATGCAATGTATGAAGAAGCATGTTTAGGAAGCATGCCCATGTGTCTGGAGTCCCACCCTGCACATGCTAACATACCTCTCCCACTCCGCACCCAGTCCTTAAAAACCGTGCCTCCTGTTGCTCAGGGAAAGGATGCCTTTGGAAGGAGAGCTTCCCTACTCCATTCTCTGGCCAATAAATAAAACCCAGCTGCCTTTTCCAATGAGATGTCCTTTCTTTGCAACTGATTCGAAATTGGGTAAGAACTCAGTTTACTGATGACAACCCCACCCTCCACACATGTCGATGCATCTGAACCTAAGTAGGTGCTGTGAGTACTGAGAATGCTGGTGAAGACTGGAGAGCCTGACTGGAAAGAGCTGGATCAAAGGCCACAGCCACTCTTGGGGAACAAGGCCCAGGGAGACCCATAAACCTTCCCTATCGCTATAGAGACCAGAGCTTTGCAAGTCCACCTGAACACATACAGCTGACACAGGCAACTGTTTGTCCACTCAAAACGTACACCCCTAGGGCTAGAGAGCAGCAGGAGGAGGGCTTTCAAGGGAGAATGCCAGAATGTCTAGTAGGTACTTGGCTAGGTAAATTTGGAGGGGCCTAAGGTCAAATACGATTCCTCCATCTGGCACAGAAGCTGGGACTCTTGATGGCAGCAGCATTCTAATCACAGAGGTTACACCGAGAGAGAAAACGTAGCCTTTGGGTGTGTCTCGTGTCAACTGAAGGATAACTAGGTTCACGTTTGGAAAGGAGAGCTTTATTTCTCATAAAGGGCTGCAGACTGCAGGATGGCCATTCCAACAGGCTGGGAAGTGTAGCCTCCAGCCAGAAGCCAGAAACAAACACTTCAAGGGAAGGGCAAAGGGAGCAGGAGTCTAAGCTAAGCAGGGTGGTCTAATATACATATTTAATAAGCTATAGGAGGAGACATGAATATTCATAAAGAGAGCAGTGTACACTGCCCAACTGAGCTCCATGCCCCTTTATGGGTCCCATGCACGAAAAGGCAGCATTAGCATGATCCAAGGGGGCAGTTTTCAGCCCTTTGACATCAAAAGGTGAAGCAGAGGGCGTGAAAACCTGTACTGCACATTCTCCGTAAACTGGCCAGAGCCGCTCCTTGGAAGGTGATCTCTTATCAGGCAAAAGAGAAGGGGCAGTGTCCAGCAGCTGGTTCATCTCAGTGGTGGAGTCTTTTGAAAGGGCTGGTTTCTGTTCAGCCCTCAGGGAAGAAAGCCTCATTGCAGTTATTGAGGGAGAGGGTATAGCAAGGTGTGTCTGATCTTCTATCCCATCACAACTGAGAACTCAGTTTGCAAGGTTACTCTGGGCTTCCCATGGTCAAGCAAAGGTCCATTCAGTTAGGTGGGTGTCTTAGGATCTTTTTTTTTTTTGAGACAGGCTGGAATGCAGTGGCATGACCACAGCTCACTACAAACTCCATCTCTTGGGTTCAAGTGATTCTCCTGCCTCCGCCCCCTGAGTAGCTGGGACTATAGGTGCATGCTACCATGCCCAGCTAATTTTTGTATTTTTTGTAGAGACAGGGTTTTTCCATGTTGCCCAGGCTGGTCTCAAACTCCTGAGCTCAGGTGACCCGCCCATCTCCACCTCCCAAAGTGCTGGGGTTGCAAGCGTGAGCCACCGTGCCCAGCCGACAGTCATTTTTTTTTTTTTTTTTGAGACGGAGTCTCGCTCTGTCGCCCAGGCTGGAGTGCAGTGGCCGGATCTCAGCTCACTGCAAGCTCCGACTCCCGGGTTCCCACCATTCTCCTGCCTCAGCCTCCCGAGTAGCTGGGACTACAGGCGCCCGCCACCTTGCCCGGCTAGTTTTTTTTTGTAGTTTTAGTAGAGACGGGGTTTCACCGTGTTAGCCAGGATGGTCTCGATCTCCTGACCTCGTGATCCACCCGTCTCGGCCTCCCAAAGTGCTGGGATTACAGGCTTGAGCCACCGCACCTGGCCCCGACAGTCATTTTTACACAGTGTTCACAGAAGCCCCCAACGCTCCCAGGAGTCCCTCCAGGGCACCCAGGCATAGGAAGTGAGGATGTGGCATAGTGGGGCTCTGCGCTGATGCTCTCCATCTGCTTCAACAGAGCAGACACAATTTCTTCTACTTTCAGCATTTATTGAGCTTCTGGGTAGGCTTTTATTTCAATAAAGGCTCCTTAGTTAAGGTTCTTTGGTTGAAAGCAAAGAAACCAACTCAGGCAAATAAGCAAAGAGGATTTATTGAAAGTGTGTAGGGCTGGGGTGTTTTCCAAAACCACAACCAATTTTCTGATTTTTCTGGACACTAGTGGGTGTTCTACAATTCAATTCAATTTTGACACAAACTACCCAAAGTTAGCACAGACTTCACAGGTTAGGGGCTCAGTGTCACAAGACATCTCCCCACCTCAGACAAAGCCAGCTGCAAATCCCAGGCCTCCTGCACTTCTGACCTACTGGCTGTAAATCAGGGGTTTCCATGACCCTCTCCTCGAGTTCAGTGATTTGTTAGAATACCTCGTGTAACTCAGGAACTCTTAATATTACTGTTTTTTTGTTTTTTGTTTGTTTGTTTTAAAAAAGCATACAGCCGGGCACAGTGGCTCACACCTGTAATCCCTGCACTTTGGGAGGCCGAGGTGGGTGGATCACCTGAGGTCAGGACTTCGTGACCAGCCTGGCCCACATGGTGAAACCCCGTCTCTACTGAAAGTACAAAAAAAATTAGCCAGGCGTAGTGGCACACACCTGTAATCCCAGCTACTCAGGAGGCTGAGGCAGGTGAATCACTTGAACCTGGGAGGCAGAGGTTGCAGCGAGCTGAGATCACACCCATTGCACTCCAGCCTGGGCGACAAAGCAAGACCTCGTTTCAAAAAAAAAAAAAAAAAAGGAAAAAAAAATACAACTCAGGAACAGCCAGATGGAACAGATCCATCTGTGTGGAGGGTGCACACAGAGGTCCCATGGCCTCTCCAGCTGCACCTTGCTCCCTCCCGACACCTTGATGTATTTATCAGCACAGCAGCTCATCAAATCTTATTCAAGAGTTTGAAATAGTGTTTAATCTCCAGCTCCTCCCCTTCCTGGAGGCCAGTGAGTGGGGCCAAAAATGCTGATCCACTTGATTTTTTGGTTACCCAGCCCACTCTGAGGGTTTCTAGGGGCCTCACCCTAGTCACCCCATTCACATAAACTCAGGCATAGTCAAAGGCACTCTGTTGTAAAGCAGCACAGCCGCTGTGGAAAACAGTGTGGAGAGGTTCCTCAGGAAAACTACAAATAGATTCACCATGTGATCTAGCGGCCCCCTGTTGGGTACATACCCAAAAGAAAGGAACTCAGTGTGTCTAAAAGATATCTGCACACCATGTTTATTGCAGAGCTACTCACAACAACCAGGATATGAAAGCAACTGCAGTATCCATCGGTAGATGAATAGGTAATGAAAATGTGGTGTATATACACAATAGAATATTATTTAGCAATAAAAAAGAATGAAACTCTGTCAGCCGGGCGCGGTGGCTCATGCCTGTAATCCCAGCACCTTGGGAGGCTGAGGTGGGCGGATCACGAGGTCAGAAGATCGAGACCATCCTGGCTAACAGGGTGAAACCCATCTCTACTAAACAAAATACAAAAAATTAGCCAGGCATGGTGGCGGGTGCATGTAGTCCCAGCTACTTGGGAGACTGAGGCAGGAGAATGGTGTGAACCCAGGAGGCAGAGCTTGCAGTGAGCCAAGATTACGCCACGGCACTCCAGCCTGGGTGACAGAGCGAGACTCCATCTCAAAAAAAAAAAAAAAAGAAACTGTCATTTGCAGCAACATGGAAGAAACTGGATGTCATTATATTAAGTGAAATTAGCCAGACACAGAAAGACAAATATTGCAAGTTCTCACTCATATGTGGAGCCTAAAAAAGTTGATCCTGTGTAGGTGAAGAGTAGAATGATGGTTACCAGAGGCTGGGAAGGGTAGGTGGGAGAGGGATGAAGAGAGGCTGGCTAATGGATAGAAAATCACAGTTTGACAGAAGGAATACTTCTAGTGTTCAACAGCACACTGTAGCATGACTATAGTTAACAATAATTTATTAAATACTTCAGATAGCCAGAAGAGAACATTGGGGATGTCCCCAACACAAATAAATGATAAATGTTTGAGAGCATGGATATGCTAATTACCCCACTTTGATCATTACACATTCTACGCATGTATGAAAACATCTCCTGTACCCCATAAATATGTATAATTATTATGTGTCAATTAAAAAGGGGAGCTCCTTATGAATAACAAAAGCCATTCTTATCACTCAGGAAATTCCAAGGGTTTTTGGCATTCTGTGCCAGGAACTGTGAACAAAGACCAAATATATTTCTTATAACACAACAGCAGATCTGATGAGATCACAGGAGAGGCTGAGGAAGCAGGTGTGGAATCAAGTATCCTCGAAGGTCTTGGCGGGAAGGCTTGCTCATCTCTCTCTGCTGCTGGAAATGAAGAACTCAGACTGTCTCCATCAGCACATCATCCCATCAGCACATCACCCCTCTCAGAAGTCTATACTGTGGAGGGGAGAGGAGGGCCCACCAGGCAGCCTCCTGGGCTCTCAGCCACCGTGGGGGAGAAGGGCACCTGCCTCTCACTGAGACAGCACACACCAGAGGGGCCGCCGAGAAACAGCAAACGTCCACATGCCTCAAAGGGGCGAGAAGCTGGGTGTCAAAACCAACAAATGCCCATTTCAAATAGCCTGGAAATTACCATGAGTAGAAAAAAGCAGTCACAAATCAGCCACCTGTTCACTCCTCCACCCCCCTCCAGATGTGCCAAGACAGCTGCCAAACGTGCTGCTTTCCCAGTGGGTTAGGAGCATGAGATCCATCAGACAGGCAGCTCAGTTCTCTCTCAGCTCTTCTCAGCCTTACCTCAGGGAACCACTGGTGCTGGATGCAAAGAACTGGCAACTTCTGCCATTCCTACTCTGTCTACACAGACTGCATCCTAATTCCACCCCATGCCATGCGTCAACACTTGTGAATCCTTACTAATGCAGGACAGGAAAAGGGGAGGAGCACAGGGAAGATGGTGAGGGGAGATAAAATAAACAGTGGAGAAGGAAAATATGTTAAGTCGTTGCTCACTGCAGAAAGTGTTACTGTAAGCCAGGCACGGTGGCTCACGCCTGTAATCCCAGCACTTTGGGAGGCCAAGGCGGGTGGATCGCCTGAGGTCAGGAGTTCGAGACCAGCCTGACCAACATGATGAAACCCCGTCTCTACTAAAAATACAAAAATTAGCCAGGCCTGGTGTCGGGTGCCTGTAATCCCAGCTACTCAGGAGGCTGAGAGAGGAGAATCACTTGAACTCGGGAGGCAGAGGTTGCAGTGAGCCAAGATCGCGCACATTGCACTCCAGTCTGGGTGACGAGAGTGAAACTGTGTCTCAAAAAAAAAAAGAAAAGAAAAAAAGAAAGTGTCACTGTAACCGCCCAGTGGGTTCATCTTACCCGCTGCCCAGATAGAGTTGATTTATCAAGACGGGGGAATTGCAGTAGAGAAAGAGTTTAATTCACATAGAGTTGGCTAAACGGGAGACCAGAGTTTTATTATTACTCACATCAGTCACTTGGAAACTTCAGAGGCTAGGGTTTTTCAAGGATAGTTTGGTGGGCAGGAAATGGGTGCGGCTGATTGGCTGGGGATGCAATCATAGGGGTGTGGAAAACGGTCCTCATGCACCGAGTCTGCTTCTGTGTGGGGGCCCACAGAGGAGCTGCTGGTCCAAGTGGAGTCATCTGGTTGTCAGAAAAGTAAAAGTCTGAAGAGACATCTTAAAAGGTCAATCTTAGGTTCTACAATAGTGATATTAATTACAGGAGTAATTGGGGAAGTTGCAAATCTTATGACCTCTGGAATAATGGCTGGTAACTGTGTATGCCTGCATCTTAGCAGAATTCAGGCTCCTCTCTTCCTCTTAAACTTATGACCTTTTATTTGCTTTATAAAGGCAGTTTAGTTTTAGGAAGGGTGATCATTTACACTATAAACTAAATTTCTCCCAAGTTAATTTCTCCCAAGTTGGTTCAGCCTGTGCCCAGGAATGACCAATGGCAGTTGGAGGTTAAAGGCAAGATGGAGTTAGTTACGTCAGCTCTCTTCCACTGCTATAATTTTCTCACTGTTACAATTTTTGGAAAGGTGTTTTCATCAGTATAAAAGGGAAAAGTGTGCCTCTGGCTGCCCTGAAGGTATACTAACACCCCACAGAGGGCAAGAAGGACCCAGAACCATGTTGAGACTGAGCCAGCTGTCACAAGAATGCCTGAGGGCAACAAGGGTGTGTATTGTGTGCACTGTAAGCCTGCGACGGGATGGGCTGCTTCCGGGTCATATCCTGTCCTAGAGACAAGCAAGAAACTGGGTGCCCAAGCTTGTAAGGCTCCTGGCAGAATTTGTCTCATTTTAATGAAATAATAATTTTAATAACATTACAATAACTTTAATGAAATGATGAAGACTCAACATTACCAGTACTCTCTTTGCTGCATTCTAACCTCCTTTCCCTGGACTCATAAATCAAGCTTTGCAAGAGTCGTTGAATTTCTGTACAGAAGTTCAATCGCTGGGCTGGAAATGGGAGGATGGTGTTTCTGGATCCTTCTGGGAACAGGAGGAATTGTCCTGAGAATCCACTCTAGGTGCTCCCAATTCATAGACTCCCCTGGACACTCTTGATGGTCCATTCAGGTTTGTTTAGAAACCCCAGTGGTAGTGTAAATAAAAAATAAAATCCTAAGTCCTCCACTGACTGAATGGATTCCTTCTGGGCCAAGGGGACCCCAGGAAAAAACCTTAAAAACTGAGTTTTCAGCCATGACAAGACAAGAGGTAAGATACGCCTCGTTATACCTCCTCCCTCTTAAGGTTTAGACACAGCAACTGACCTGCATTCATGTTAAAATAGAGGTCATAAGACTGACAAAACTGACTCTCTGTGACAATAAGATACCAAATTATCAACAGGACCGAAGGCCAGGCCAGGCAAGGGTTAAGTCTCTCACCCCTACACTCAATGAATCAACTGTGTTCTAACTTGAGTCTGTCGGCACCTTGATCTTGGACTTCTCAGCCTCCAGAATAGTGAGGAATAAATTCTTGTTGTTTATAAGTCACCCAGTCAATGCTATTCTGTTATAGCGGCCTGAATGGACTAAGACAGGGCCCTTAGTGATTTTTCAATAGGGGACTATCATCTCTCACAAGCAAATGCTTTGGCGCCCAGTTATTTTGAGCTGTGCTGGGTAAATATGACCAAGAGGCAGCCCAGGCCTACATAGACTGTCTGGGATGAGGCGAGGGCCATATTCACCTGTGCACTGGTCTCTGAGGTCTGGGAGAACAGCACCTGCACCTGCCATTCCCCAGCACACCCAGTACAGTATCAGTGCACAGTGTCAGTACACAGGTGGTGCATGCGGAACCTTTGAGGAACACAGCACGGAACTGCAATGCTGTTTCCCACATGCGATTCTCTCAACCCAGGTCTGGATTCGACGCCTTCAGGACTGAGACATCAGAAAAGTGCTCCTCAGGGTCGTTCAAGTTCATCTGCCTGTAAATCCACTCGAGAGAGTAAGGCTAAGGAGGTTTAACCGTATTTCTCCAGGTGAAGTCAGGTGAGTTCTTCCTTAAGCTTCCTTAAAGCTTTTCCGAACCTGGAAATGAGCTAGACATTTAGGTGTGCCTTATGTTCCGTGATAGGTAGACTAACTGAAGCTGCTCCTAAAAGTGATTTCAGGACAAAGATGTTATCAGATGAAGGCAAGGCCACAGACGCTTGTACTTTCTCATTAAATAACGTAACTCAGTGTTGCCAGTTTTCCATTGTCCAAAGAACACTTCCCTCATTTATGTAACTCAGGTTGGCCTACCTGGAGGACTAACCGTCACCAGACTAGGAATATTTTAACTATCGTGTCTGTCTATTAGATGCCTGAATTTTTACTTACTCAACTTCCAGCTTTACTTTTTCACTTACTCAACTTTCCAGCTGTTCCAGAAAGGTTTTAATGCAATGACTGAGGACTGTGTGGTGGGGGAACTAGAAGGCAGTTAAAAGAATCTCAGTCTGAGAATCAGGATCCCAGATGATCTCCCTGTTTGCAACCACTCACCCACCCTGGGACCCCCTGATTCCTTAGCAATGAGGAATCTGGGTTTCCAGCTTTGGCATTCAATGATCTGAAATGAAAAGCCAAACAAGAGTCAAAACTGGGATATAACCGGAGAAACCTGTGTCCCATTGCAGCTCCTCTTGGTATCCTGGGACCTCAGAGTGGTTTACAATTTTCCAAAGGGTAGAAGTGCAATTTGAGAGGAAGAAAATGGCTTTGGGACTTTATCCCGCCCCCTAATCAATGACAAAAAGCCTTCTTCTCGTCAGATGTTATACATCATCCTTTCGGGGTGACACAATCAGAGTCCATTTCTGTGATTCATTATGTCCCAACAATCATTTTGAAGAAGATGAAACAGTTGTCCCTTTTAAAAGAATATTTTATGTGAATCGCTGTAAATAAATAGGATTTTAAAAACTCAGACACTCTCTAAATGTTTGCTTTTCTAATATCCCTCTCTCAAACTTCAGCAAACTCAAGGGTAAAGCAGTGCCACAGGGGCTACTAAAGCCAGCTCCTTCTCTCATCATCAAGGTCTCCAGAGACCAACGGAAGTCCCCATGCAAACCATGCCTCCTTCTCCAGCATGCAGGCACTTCCACAGTGCTTCCCGATTATCCGCTTGATAGTGCGAGGCTGTGCTACCCTGCTGGATAATGGAAATAGGAAGAAGAGCTAATGTGCTTCTGCCCTTGAGGACTCCACAATCTAGCTTAATGAGGGAGACAAGCTGTGAACACATAGCACCACGTGGTGTAGTGTAGTGCTATGGGCTGAACTGTGACCCTCCTAAATCCACATGTTGAAGTCCCAACCTCTAGTACCTCAGCATGCCACTGTATTTGGAGATAGGGTCTTTAAAGAGGTAATTAAGGAAAAATGAGGTCATCAGGGTGGGTCCTAATCTAATATGACTGCTGTCCTTACAAGAAGAGGAGATGACACAGAGGCACATGGAGGGAAGACCATGAGGACACGGGAAGACAGCCATCTGCAAGCCAAGGAGAGAGGCCTCAGGAGAAACCACCCCTGCTGACACCTTGTTCTTGGACTTCCAGCCTCTGGAACTGTGAGAACATAAATTTCTGTAGTTGAAGCCACCTTGCATGTGAAACTTCGTTATGGCAGCCCTAGCAAATGAAGACAGAGGACAATGGCAGAGTTTAGGGCTTCAGAGTAGCGTCAAGTCTAGGTCGGGAGGGATGTGCACAGGGGGATGTGCACAGGGGGACGGTGCACCATTGTCACTGGCACAGTATCATAAACTCCTGGAGAAGTCACATCTGTGTGTTTGTGTGACTGCAACTTACCCAAAAGACCAAAGTGGTGCTCTCAACCTTGGCTGCACTCCAGAGCCCCTTTGGAAGCCTTAAACCCCTGATGTCCAAGCCTCACCCTAGGAAGATCCCCGACCAGGTCGGAATCTCTGTGGCTGGGATCCAGGACCCCACAGAGGCTGAGCCATGAGATGGGCAGGAGAGGAGTGGACCTTGGCTGAGGGAGACACCACCAAGGAAACTGAGGCTGTAGGGACCCTGGGTCTTCCCTATTGGATTCAATTTAGGATTTCATCACTTGTACATGTGGAAGTGAACAGTATATGGCTGTAGGAGGATTAACTGGAATGGATAAATGCCATTGTCATTTGCATTAACTCTCTCTAAGTGTGAACAAATCCTTTCGTGCGCATCCCAGCAAGGCAGGAGGATTAGAAGGAATGAAGAGCATTGACTTTGAATGATAGCGGGCCACATCAGGAGGCTGTAGAAGCTAGTGGAGTGCTAGTACCATGAATTTGTGAGCATGCGTGATACACACACATACATATGCACACAATGTACACATACGGTATTTATAAAAACTTAAATTTTAATATACAGTAAAGAATATACTGTATATTTGGTTTTTTTCTGGACTTAACATTATATTATTTAGAACATCTTTTTCTATGGCTGTTATATTTAGTTACACGTGTACTATGATTAATTTTATCATTTTCTATGTTTGATTCCCTGAACTGGGACTGAATATAAAGTCAAACTCTATGAATTTAAATATCAATCCTGAACTAGTATCATTTTTTAATTTTTTTGAGATGGAGTCTCGCTCTGTCACCCAGGCTTGAGTGCAGTGGCGCGATCTGGGCTCACTGCATGCTCCGCCTCCCGGGTTCACACCATTCTCCTGCCTTAGCCTCCTGAGCAGCTGGGACTATAGGCACCCACCACCATGCCCGGCTAATTTTATATATTTTTATTAGAGATGGAGTTTCACCATGTTAGTCAGGATGGTCTCGATCTCCTGACCTCATAATCTGCCCACCTCAGCCTCCCAAAGTGCTGGGATTACAGGTGTGAGCCACCGCGCCCGGCCACTAGTACCAGTTTTACCCAATCTACGTTTTGACAGATCCCAAGAAACAGGATGGGTGAGTCCCTGCAAGCTTCTTTTATCCTAGAACGACATTCTGTAGTGGGGGTACTGGGTCCCTCTTTCCCCACTCTCTACAAAAACTTACAATATAACTTTAATCTCATCTCTCATGTGTCTTGTATTTCTCCTTTCTTTTGGATCCCCTTCATTGTCCTGAAACATCCTCAGTTTTTTCCCATCTAAAAACTACATCTTTCTTCTACTTCACTTTTCCTTCTAGCTACTGCCCTATTCTCTATTTTCTCTTCTCTTTGCTGTCATGTGTCTTAGAAGCTCTGCGTACACGCGATGTTCCTATATCTCACTTCTCACACGATCCTGCCTCATTCCAACCTGGCCTCTAGCCCATCACACTACAACATGGAGTGTCCTAAGGCCGCCAATGAACTCCATCGCACCACCCCCAAAAGGGGTATTTAGTGCTTGTCTTGGTTGACCTTCAGCAATGACTTCCTCCTCCTTCTTTTTTTTGTTTTTGTTTTTGTTTTTGTTTTTGAGACGGAGTTTCGCTCTTGTTGCCCAGGCTGGAGTGCAATGGAGCAGTATTGGCTCACTGCAACCTCCGCCTCTCTGGTTCAAGTGATTCTCCTGCCTTAGCCTCCCGAGTAGCCGGGACCACAGGCATGCATCACCATACCCAGTTGATTTTGTATTTGTAGTAGAGACAGAGTTTCTCCATGTTGGTCAGGCTGGTCTCAAACTCCTGACCTCAGGTGATCCAACCTCCTCGGCCTTCAAAAGTGCTGGGATTATAGGCATGAGCCACTGCCCCTGGCCCGACCTCCTCTTCCTTCTTTAAATATTTCCTTCTCCTGTAGTGGAAACAAACATCCTACTCTAAGGGTTTTCTCCTATTTCTGTGATTACACCTTCACCTTCTTGCCTCAGTGCTCTATATTCAGCATAAAATTTTGGAGTTCCTTCAGTATTGGTCCTAAGCCTCCTTCTACTCTGTCTCTTTCACTGGTCTTTCTCACCATGCCCACGGCTTCAGTTACTGTCACACTGAATGCTCTGTAGCCTCTGTCTTCACTCACACATGTCTTCTGAGCTCCAAATTCATTAACCCCACTGGCTACTAGATATCGCTACCTGGGTGTATAAAGGCACCTCAGGTCCCAAACCCAATCCTCCTCTATTGTTCTTAACTTACTAAATAGCAGTATTATCAGTGGAGGTGTGCAGCCCCAGAACCAAGGAGTTATCTTTACTCTTTAAAAAAATATATATATATTTTCAGCATTCTCATTCCCTGACTTTCAGCCTGTCCCCAAACCCTGCTGGTTCGATTAAATCTTCCTTTGTCTCCACCTATTGTCACTACCGTAGTCTCAGCCTCTAGCCAACAGGGCTTGGATCACTCCAACTTTCTGAGACTTGATTTATTCACATTTACTCTTACTCCAATTTCATTTCAGTCTCCACACTAACCGGGTTACAGAGTTTACTGGGAAGTCACTGAGGGTTTTAACCAGGGCAGTGGTGTGATCAGATTTGCCACTCTAGTTCTTTTAATTGTGATGTTAGGGTGTCGATTTTAGATCTCTCCTGCTTTCTCTTGTGGGCATTTAGCGCTATAAATTTCCCTCTACACACTGCTTTAAATGTGTCCCAGAGATTCTGATACATTGTGTCTTTGTTCTTATCGGTTTCAAAGAACATCTTTATTTCTGTTTTCATTTCGTTATTTACTCCGTAGTCATTCGGGAGCAGGTTGTTCAGTTTCCATGTAGTTGTGCAGTTTTGAGTGAGATTCTTAATTCTGAGTTCTAATTTGATTGCACTGTCATCTGAGTGACAGTTTGTTGTGATTTCTGTTCTTTTATATTTGCTGAGGAGTGTTTTACTTCCAATTATGTGGTCAATTTTAGAATAAGTGCGATGTGGTGCTGAGAATGTATATTCTGTTGATTTGGGGTGGAGAGTTCTGTAGACGTCTATTAGATCCGCTTGGTCCACAGCTGAGTTCAAGTCCTGGATATCCTTGTTAATCTTCTGTCTCGTTAATCTGTCTAATATTGACAGTGGGGTGTTAAAGTCTCCCATTATTATTGTGTGGGAGTCTAAGTCTCTTCGTAGGTCTCTAAGGACTTGCTTTATGAATCTGTGTGCTCCTGTATTGGGTGCATATATATTTAGGATAGTTAGCTCTTCTTGTTGAATTGATCCCTTTACCATTATATAATGGCCTTCTTTGTCTCTTTTGATCTTTGTTGGTTTAAAGACTGTTTTATCAGATACCAGGATTGCAACCCCTGCTTTTGTTTGCTTTCCATTTGCCTGGTAGATCTTCCTCCATCCTTTTATTTTGAGCCTATGTGTGTCTTTGTATGTGAGATGGGTCTCCTGAATACAGCACACTGATGGGTCTTGACTCCAATTTACCAGTCTGTGTCTTTTAATTGGGGCATTTAGCCCATTTACATTTAAGGTTAATATTGTTATGAGTGAATTTGATCCTGCCATAATGATGCTAGCTGATTATTTTGCCAGTTAATTGATGCAGTTTCTTCATAGCATCGATGGTCTTTACCATTTGGCATGTTTTTTCAGTGGCTGGTACCAGTTGTTCCTTTCCATGTTTAGTGCTTCCTTCAGGAGCTCTTGTAAGGCAGGCCTGGTGATGACAAAATCTCTCAACATTTGCTTGTCTGTAAAGGATTTTATTTCTCCTTCACTTATGAAGCTTTGTTTGGCTGGATATGAAATTCTGGGTTGAAAATTCTTTTCTTTAAGAATGTTGAATATTGGCTCCCACTCTCTTCTGGCTTGTAGGGCTTCTGCAGAGAGATCGGCTGTTAGTCTGATGGGCTTCCCTTTGTGGGTAACCTGACCTTTCTCTCTGGCTGCCCTTAACATTTTTTCCTTCATTTCAACCTTGGTGAATCTGACAATTATGTGCCTTGGGGTTGCTCTTCTCGAGGAATATCTTTGTGGTGTTCTCCGTATTTCCTGAATTTGAATGTTGGCCTGCCTTGCTAGGTTGGGGAAGTTCTCCTGGATAATATCCTGAAGAGTGTTTTCTAACTCGGTTCCATTCTCCCCATCACTTTCAGGTACACCAGTCAAACATAGATTTTGTCTTTTCACATAGTCCCATATTTCTTGGAGGCTTTGTTGGTTTCTTTTCCCTCTTTTTTCTCTAATCTTGTCTTCTTGCTTTATTTCATTAATTTGATCTTCAATCACTGATATCCTTTCTTCCACTTGATTGAATCGGCTATTGAAGCTTGTTTATGCTTCACGAAGTTCTCATACTGTGGTTTTCAGCTGCATCAGGTCATTTAAGCTCTTCTCTTCACTGTTTATTCTAGTTAGCCATTCGTCTAATCTTTTTTCAAGGTTTTTAGCTTCCTCGCGATGGGTTAGAACATGCTCCTTTAGCTAGGAGAAGTTTGTTATTACTGACCTTCTGAAGCCTACTTCTGTCAACTTGTCAAACTCATTCTCCGTCTAGTTTTGTTCCCTTGCTGGCGAGGACCTGCAATCCTTTGGAGGAGAGAGGCATTCTGGTTTTTGGAATTTGCAGTCTTTCTACTCTGGTTTCTCCCCATCTTTGTGGTTTTACCTACTTTTGGTCTTCGATGTTGGTGACCTACGGATGGGGTTTTGGTGTGGATTTTCTTTTTGTTAATGTTGATGCTATTCCTTTGATAGATTATTTTTTTAAATATTTGTTAATTCATTCAAGATAATAAACCTATTACATGTTTATACAAACAAACTTCTTTTTTTTTTTTTTTGGAGACAGAGTCTCACTCTGTCTCCCAGCCTGAGGTGCAGTGGCATGAGTGGCATGATCTTAGCTCACTGCAACCTCTGCCTCCCAGGATCAAGTGATTCTCCTGTCTCAGCCTCCCGAGTAGCTGGGACTACAGGCACCTGCCATCATGCCCGGCTAATTTTTGTATTTTTAGTAGAGACGGGGTTTCACCATGTTGGCCAGGCTGGTCTCAAACTCCTGACCTCAGGTGATCCGCCCGCCTTGGCCTCCCAAAGTGCTGGGATTACAGGCATGAGTCACTGTGCCTGGTCACAAATAAACTTTTTTAAATGAGAAAACTGTATTTTCCAAGACAAAATGAAATATGACAAGAACTGCACTGCTTTATGTTCTTGCCCATCTCTTTAATGTCTGGCTTAGTGGAAAACAACTGACTTCTCTGTCATATCTGCTTCTGCATTTAATGTGTTTTGATAAATTGTTTTGGTAGAAGTATATAAAGAAAATTTTACTTTGCACAGACATGTAGTTAGAAAGTGGAGTTCAATAGCCTTTCAGATACTGAGGATTTTCTTCTTTGATTCTACATCAAAACTCAACAAGAGGTAGTTTTTAAAGGCTAGTTGCAATGTGGAATCTTAACTTTTATCAATGAAACTTTTATATACTTTTTTATTTGTTTGTTTGTTTGTTTGAGACAGAGTTTCGCACTGTCACCCGGGCTGCAGTGTAATGGCGCGATCTCAGCTCACTGCAACCTCCGCCTCCCGGGTTCAAGCAATTCTCCTGCCTCAGCCTCTCAAGTAGCTGGGAATACAGGTGCACACCACCACACTCGGCTAATTTTTTATATTTTTAGTGGAGACGGGGTTTCACTATGTTGGCCCGACTTGTCTCGAACTTCTGACCTCGTGATCCACCCCCCTCGGTCTCCCAAAGTGCTGGGATTACAGGCATGAGCCACCACGCCCAGCCCTTTTATATACTTTTACATTAAAATCTATTGGTCATCCTTCACTTTGTTTTTGTTTTTCTGTTGTTGTTTGTTTGTTTGTTTGTTTTTTGAGATAAGGTCTCTCTCTGTTGCCCATGCTGTAGTACAGTGGTGCAATCACGTCTTACTATAGCCTTGACCTCTTGGGCTTGAGTGATCCTCCTGCCTCAGCCTCCTGAGTAGCTCAGACTACAGGTGTGCACCACCATGCCCAGCTAATTTTTAAAACTTTTAGCAGAGATGAGTTCTTGCCATGTTGCACAGGCTGATCTTGAACTCCTAACCTCAAGCAATCCTCCCGCCTCAGCTTCCCAAAGTGTTGGCATTACAGGCATGAGCCACCAAGCCTGGCCTCAGACTGCACTTTGAATGGCTCTTTTACCCACTAGCAGTCTGGAAAATATTTCTTCACTGAATTGTGCAGAATTTCCAAATAACAACATTTCACACAATATCAAAAAACCACATTCATTAATTTTACTACTAATCTCACTGGAAAAGTTTTAGCAGATACAAGTTTTCCAAAATTCTAATTTCCACTTGAAAACTTGAATTTTATCAATTGCAACATTGACAGGCTCACTTTATTCATTTTCATGAAAACGTCCATATGAACAACTCTAGTTTGTCTTTCAGTTGTTCTTTCAAGCAAAATTGATGATCCCTGCAGCTGGTTCAGCTCCGTCATCCGTGCTTTCTGCAAGTTTGGCATACAGCAGCAATGCTTCATAGATACTTCGCATTTCACCGCTTGGAATATTAAAGAGATCCTTATTAAAGGGTTGACACAATAAAAACTAATAGCCTTGGGCTGGGTGCGGTGGCTCACGCCTGTAATCCCAACACTTTGGGAGGCCAAGGTGGGCGGAACTCCTGAGGTCAGGAGTTCAAGACCAGCCTGGTCAAAATATAGTGAAACCCCATCTCTACTAAAAAAATACAAAAATTACCTGGGCATGCTGGCGCATGCCTGTAATCCCAGCACTTTGCGTGACTGAAGTGGGAGGATGATCTGAGGTCAGGAGCTCGAGACCAACCTGGCCAACATATAGTGAAACCCCGTCTCTACTAAAAAAATACAAAAATTAGCTGGGCATGGTGGAACATGCCTATAGTCCCAGCTACTTGGGAAGCTGAGGCTGGCGAGTCACTTGAACCCAGGAGGCAGAGGTTGCAGTGAGCCGAGATCGCGCCATTGCACTCCAGCTTGTGCAGCAGAGCAAGACTCCGTCTCTCAAAAAAAATTAATTAATTAACTAATTAATTAATAGTCTTTAGTCCTTCATCCAGGACATTCTTAAGTAAGAGTGGCTTTTATTTTCAACCACAAGCGTGTAGTGGGAAAGAAGACCATGACAACGACCAATGGTAGAGTTTCGTGCCACTGCCTTGATCTATGTTTTATCCATCACTGCTTCTGCACCAAGGATGCAGATGAAAATAAAGTTCCAAGATAAATCATGAGATTCAGAAAGTTATTCAATCCTTTGAATATTTATCACCATTTGTATCTGTTGCTGAACATTCATATAAAACAAGTTACTCTTTGAAGAATAGTTGGTGCTGTTACAGCAAGTCAAGCCATGTCTATAGATTTGCTCAATTGTAAGGCGAAAGGAAATTTCCGAAAATAAGATATTAACTTGGTCTTCACATGTGCAGCTAAATCTTTAATTCAATGAGTCCCAGCAACATTTGAAGTGGCACTGCCTTGAATTTTACTGACTTTTCATCCAGTGGGCATTCAGGAATGTCAGCTGTTCAAGACTTTCTTAGTCTCTCAGCTATTGTGTGAGCTTCTCCAGCCAAAGCAATGGCAGCTCACTCTGTTAGACAGAGGCTTCAGTGACTTTTTCATTTCTAGTTTGAAAAGCTGGAAGAAATTTTGGCTTTTAAAGAGCTCATAGGGCCTGTAATCCCAGCACATTGGGTGGCCGAGGTGGGCAGATCACCTGAGGTCAGGAGTTCGAGACCAGTCTGACCAACATGGAGAAACCCCGTCTCTACTAAAAATACAAAAAATTAGCTGGGTGTGGTGGCACATGCCTGTAATCCCAGCTACTCGGGAGACTGAGGCAGGAGAACCTCTTGAACCCAGGAGACAAAGGTTGTGGTGAGCCGAGATCGCACCGTTGCACTCCAACCTGGGAAATAAGAGCGAAACTCCATCTCAAAATAAATAAATAAGCTCATAGTATGTGTGCATAAAATATTCAATTCCTTTTTCTTTCAACTCTAAATGATCTTGAAAGAATGCCACAACTTACTGATACCATAATACTATATGAAAAAGTTCTGTTGCATAGGAACGGTAAGGTACATAATGAACATCTATAGAGCTGAGAAGATAGCTTTCATTATGATTTCATTTTTCTTTTTTTCAGTTCTTATTTGCAGTTTTGTCCAGTTTCTTTGGTGTAGAGTCCCCCTTTACACTTGTTGATATGTCCGTTTCGGTATCTTTAAACATAGAAGTCGCAGCTATGGGTTGAAAAAGCAAGTCTTCTAATCTCTCTTTTTAAAGCCAACGATCCATCCTCCTCCATTCCGAAGACGAAGCTTTGGCTGTTTTCAAGTTCTTGATAGATTTTAATCACTAACCCTTTGTCAGTTTGTGTTGTGAATGTTTTCTACCAGTTTGTGGCTTATCTTTTCACTCTCTTCATGATGTGTCTTGATGGACAGAAGTTCTTATTTTTAATATAGTCAAGTGTATTGATCTTTCCTGTATGATTTGTATTTTTTGTGTCTCGTTTAAAACATCCTTTTGTTCTAAATATTGTCTTGTAGAAGTTTTATAGTGTTGTCTTTCACATTTTAGACTTTATATGGAATTGATATTTGTATACAATATAACGTAGGGATTTGATTTCATCATTTCCCCCACTCACCTGAAATTCTACATTTGTCCTAAATGAACTATACATATGCATGGGTCTATTCCTAGGTCCTCCATTGTGTTTATTGTTCAGTGGGCATATCTTGTGCCAGTACTATGCTGCCTTTATTATAGCTTGGAAAATTATAACTTACTTATTATATTTCATAGGCAGGTCTCTCTACCTTGTTCTTTTAAGGAGTGTCATGACTATTCTTGACCCTTTTTTCATCCTTATAAATTTCAGGAGAAAGGGTTTTAGGTTTTATTTAAAAAGAAGGAGGAGGAAGAGGACAAGGAGGAAAAAGTGGCAACAAAGAAGATGAAGAAGCAACAGCAGCAAAAGAAACAACTGCATTGGGATTTTCATTGGAATTGCATTAAAATACAGATTGGAAGAGAAATTACATTTTAAGATATTGAGCCTACCTATTTAGGAATATGGAATATTTTTCATTTGCTTAGGCTATCTTTCATGTTTTTCATTAAAGTTTTATCCTTTGTCTCCATAAAGGGGACTTGAATATTAGATTTGTTCCTAGGCATTTTACCTTTCTGTTGCTAGTATAGCTCTTTTTCAAAATTACCTTTTATAACCAATTAAAGTAGGTATATAGAAATGCAATTGAAATGCAGTCAAAATATTGATTTTGTATTTAGCCATATAGTTTTTTGGTTTTTGTTTTGCAATGGGGTCTCACACTGTCTCCCAGGATGGATTGTAGCTCACTGTAACCTTGAGGTCCTGGGCTCAAGTGATCTCCTTCCTCATCAGCCTCCCGAATAGCTAGGACCACACGTGTGTGCCACCATACCCAGCTAATTATTGTTTTGTAGAAATGAGGTCTCACTATATGCCCAGGCTGGTTTCAAACTCCTGGCTTCAAATGATCCTCTTGCCTCAGTATCCCAAAGTGCTGGAATTATAGGCATGAGCCACTGCACCTAACCTAAAATCTCTCTTTCTTTCTTTTTTTTTTTTGAGACAGAGTTTTGGTCTTGTTGCCCAGGCTGGAGTGCAATGGAGCCACGTAGACTCACCACAACCTCTGCCTCCCGGGTTCAAGCATTTCTCCTGCCTTAGACTCCCAAGTAGCTGGGATTACAGGCATGTGCCACCATGCCCGGCTAGTTTTGTATTTTTAGTAGAGACAGGGTTTCTCCATGTTGGTCAGGCTGGTCTTGAGCTACCGACCTCAGGTGATCCGCCCACCTCCGCCTCCCAAAGTGCTGGGATTCCAGGCGTGAGTGACCACGCCCTGCCAAATCTCTTATTAATTTTGATAATGTACCTGTAGATTCTTTGGGGTTTTCTACATAGGCAATGATATGCTCAAGTAATGACAATTTTGTTTCTCCCTTTCCAATCCGTATTTTCCCCTTTGTTTTACTGCTCTGGCAAAGAAGTGATATCAGTTGTGCTGTTACTTTGTTCCTGATCTTAACAAGATGAGTTCAATATTTCACTTTTAAGCATTATGTTTGCTATAAGTGTTTTGCAGATGCTTTTTAAAAATCAGGCTAAGGAAGTCTCTTTTACTCCTAGCTTGCTAATAATTATTTTAAAAATAATGAATGGATATTCATATTATTACTATTTTTTTTGCATCTATGGAGATACCCTGTCACATCCACCAAATTTTTTAAGATTATAGTTTATCTGCCAGACGTGGTGGCTCATCCCTGTAATTCCAGCACTTTGGGAGGCCAAGGCAGGAGAATTGCTTGAGCTAGGAATTTGAGACCACCTTGAGCTTCATTAAATCATTCTGATATTTCTATTGTTCAGGAAGAAGTAAAGATTTTTGTTCAGTTTACACTTTAAGTTAAATACTATAATAAAATATTCAATGTAATCTCTAAACCAGTGCTATCCAACAGAAACAAAATGCTAGCATTACATAAACAAAATGCTAGATTATATATATACAAACACATAAATGCAAGACACATATGTAATTTTAAGATTTCTGACTGGGTATGGTGACTCACACCTGTAATCCTAGCACTTTGGGAGGCTGAGGCATGTGGATCGCTTGAGACCAGGAGTTTGAGACCAGCCTGGGCAACATGGCAAAACCGCGCCTCTTACCAAAAAAAAAAAAAAAAAAAATTAGCTGGGCATGGTGGCATGCACCTATAGTTCCAGTTACTTGGGAGGCTGAGGTGGAAGGATCACCTGAGTCCAGGGGTGTCGAGCCTGCAGTGAGCTGAGATCACACCACTGCATTCCTGCCTGGGCGACAGAGTGAGACTCTGTCAAAAAAAAAAAGAAGGAAGGAAAGAGAGAGAGAGAGGAAGGAAACAAGGAAGGAAGGAAGGAAGGAAGGAAGGAAGGAAGGAAGGAAGGAAGGAAGGAAGGAAGGAAGAGACAGGAAGGAAATTAGTTTTAATTATATATTTTAGAAGGCTCAACATGGTGGCTCACACCTGTAATTCCAGCACTTTGGAAGGCTGAGGTGGAAGCATTGCTTAAGCCCAGGAGCTCAATACCAGTCTGGGCAACATACGGAGACTCCATCTCTAAAATATATTTACGTATATATAAATGTAAAGCAATAATTAACAAAGGAACGAGCAGAAAATTTCAAATCTACCATCAATAGTGGAAATTATGCTATACCTCTCTTTGTAATTGATAGAACAAGCAGGCCAAAAAAATCTTTAAGGACGTAGATTTGAAGAGCATATCAGTATACCGTGTTAGTTAATGAATTTATGAAGAACATTACCTCTAAAAATTAGAGCATACATATCATTTTCAACCACATGTAATATTTTTTAAGACTAGCCATGGGCTAGATCGTAGAGCAAACTTCAACAAATTTCAAATGACTGGAATCATACAGATCACATCTGGCAACAATACAATTAAATCCATGACAAAAAAGATACCAAGAAAAATCTCCAGCACATAAAGGATGTCAAAAAACACACTTCTACACAGTCCAGAGGCAAAGAAAGCCACCGCAATGGAAATTTTTAAAACTTAGGACTGAGCCATAACAAATGCAACACAAATAAAAATTTTTAGAATGGCAAAAACAAAACTTGGAAGGACATTTACTGTCTTAAATGCTTACCTAAGAATAGAACAGAAGCTCAGATTAAATGAGCTAAACATCTAAATTAAGAAGTTAAAAAAAAAGTAGAGTAAAACAAAAAGAAAGGAAATAGTAAAGGTGGCAAAAATTTACAAAATATATAACAATCATACAATAGAAAGGATCATAAGGCTAAATATTGGTTCCTTAAAATACTACTAAAATATCTCAAACTCTGGTAATACTTATCAAGGAAACAAGGAAGAAAGCACAAATAAATAATGCTAATAATAAAAGAGGGCTATGACAATACATGCAACAGAGATTTAAAATGTGATATGAAGGCCGGGCGCGGTGGCTCACGTCTGTAATCCCAGCACTTTGGGAGGCCAAGGCAGGTGGATCACCTGAGGTCAGGAGTTCAAGGCCAGCCTGGCCAACATGGCGAAACCCCGTCTCTACTAAAAATACAAAAATTAGCTGGGCATGGTAGCGGGAACCTGTAGTCTACTCAGTAGGCTGAGGCAGGAGAATTGTTTGAACCTGGGAGGTGGAGGGTGCAGTAAGCCACGATAGTACCACTGCACTCCAGCCTGGGTGACAGAGCAAGACTCTGTCTCAAAAAATAAAATAAGATAAAATAAAATAAAATAAGAATAATTTCATGCTAATACATTTGAAACCTTAGATGAAATGGATAAATGCCCAAAAAAATACAGCTCATCAAAATTAACTAAAAAAAAAAAAAAAAAAAATTGAAAATCTTAATCATTCTATAATCGGTTAAGAAATAAAATCTACAGCTAAAAATCAATTATAGATCCAGATGCTTTACAGTCAAATTCTACCAAACATTGAAAGAACAGATCATTTCAATCTTACATGGAAAAGGACAGAACATTTAAATATTAGCATATAAAATCCAGCAATGAATTTAAAAATATATTATTTTCTCAGGAATGCAAGATAGTTTTAAAATTAGAATATTGATGAATGTGTAATATTTTGCTACATTCATAAGCCCCATTTCTTACATCTGTAATAATTTTCTGGCATTGCTTTTAAACAAGTCAGAAACATGCCTCCTGCCCTCACTTGCTACACTACACCAGCTGAAAAGTGTTCCTTGGAGTTGGCATAGAGGAAAATACCAGGGAGATTAGTGAGGACAATTTCAATGCCACATGGGGAGGCAGGGCCAAAATAGGACCACAGTGGATTGAAGACAAATGGGAGGTGAGGACCCTTTGTGAGGATGTTAAGAGTTGGAGGCAAAGGCCAGGCGCAGTGGCTCACACCTGTAATCCCAGCACTTTGGGAGGCAGAGGCGGGTGGATCACGAGGTCAGGAGTTCAAGACAAGCCTGGCCAAGATGGTGAAACTCCGTCTCTACTAAAAATACAAAAATTAGCTGGGCGTGGTGATGGGCACCTGTAATCCGAGCTACTTGGGAGGCTGAGGCAGAGAATTGCTAGAACCTGGGAGGCGGAGGTTGTAGTGAGCCAAGATGGTGCCACTACACTACGTCCTGGGCAACAGAACGAGACTCTGTCTCAAAAAATAAAAATAAAAAATAAAAAAATAAATTTGGAGACAAAAAGAGAAAACAACAACAGACAAACAAAGAGATGTAGACAGAAGAACCAAGAGGCAGATGCAGTTTCCCAGCTTCCTGGACCCCTCCTACAATCCTGAGAGGGTTTGCCTGGGTTTCCTTTATACTTCCCATTTTAGTTTGCCATTTTATTTGAGCCTGTTCAAATCAATTTCTGCTCTAATAATATTCGCCTAAGATGACCGCCTTCTTTGTGAAGGAATTCCTACTTATCTTTATGACAGAGCTGAAGTTTCAGCTTCAATGGGATGTCTCTTAGATGCTCAGACAACATTTGTTCCCTTCTATGTGATCTTCTAGCACTTTGTTTATAATCGGCTTTACTGTCTAATTTCAATACCAGGTGAGAAGCATCACTTATGAAATCTCATTACAGTCAGATTTTAAATACTGATTTCTTTTAATACCTGGGATATATTAATGGTACATCCTCAACAACTGTTTCTCGAATAAATAATATCAGACATTATTAGGCACTGTGTTTGGTGTTTATGCACATCGACTCATCTAGCCTTTGTAGCTATGAGATACATACTTTTATTATCCATTTAATAAATTACAAACTGAGGAACAGAGTAACTTGCTCAGGGTCACATAGGTGAGTACTTAGATTAGGGTTCAGATCCAGACAGTCAGTTCCCAGAACCCTCTATTATGATATGGAGGTCATTCCCGTCTTAATTTGAAACATTTATTACATTATCATCTTAATTTGAAACATTTATTACACTAGGGGAAGATTTTTCCAAGGGACTCTGTCTACAGTTAGAGGGAGACTGTAATTTACCTTTATATTTACATCTTGCACAGTGACTTCCACTGCTTTAGAAAGATAAGAATGGTGTTTTAGTCTATTTTCAGGTGAACAGAGCTCCCTGAGGTTGATCATTAGTCACTGTGACAGTGACGTGGGGCTTAGGAAATGATGAAGGTGATAAGAACTGCGGTGTTTTGTTTTGTTTTGTTTCTTTTTGAGATGAGGTCTTGCTCTGTCACCCAGGCTGGAGTGCAGTGGTGCAATCATAGTTCATTGCAACCTCAAACTCATGGGTTTAAGAGATTCTCCCATCTCAGCCTCCCAAGTAGCTGGGACCACAAGTGCACACCACCAAGCCTCGCTAACTTTTAAAAACTGTGTTGTAGAAATGGGTTTCATTGTGTTTGCCCAGGTTGGTCTCAAACTCCTGGCCTCAAGCGATCCTCCTGCCTTAGCCTTCTAAAGTGTGGAGATGATAGGCCTGAGCCACCGTGCCCGGCCAGAACCGCTTTCTAAGCTACCTATTGCTCAGTGTTGCCCACAGATACAGTGAGGTCGTGTTTATTATCTATTTCTTTCACCGTCTAGGATTTGTAAATATCTGTTTTTGAGAATGATGCTCACTAGTTCCACTAGCGCATATTCCCTAATTCTCATTGATTTCCAGGCCCTATGCTGAGCACTCCATTATTCCATGCGGTCCTAGTAGTACAGAGGAGGAAGGTCGGGCTGAGAAATATCAGGATAACGTGCATAAATTTTACACAGCCAGGAGGAGATGAAGCGAGAATCTGACTGTAATGCATGCTCTGAACAACTGCACCACGTCGCCTGCGCTCTGGGTCCCTGCACGCGGTCTCTCAGCAGCTCACTGGTCTCCAGAGAGCCCAATCTGGGCTCTGGCTGGGTGTCGGAATGTGGTTAACCCGGATGGAGGAAATCCTTGTTTTTCCTACGGTTGCATCGACTGGTCTTTATGTTGTGTATGAAATCCGCCCTCCTGAAAGCAGACGGAGAAGGTGCTCGTCAGCGCCCCCTGCTGGTCTCAGAATGCTAAAGAGGGTGGATTTATGGGAACCCCCGCGGCCAGCTCTGCGTGGTCACAGTATCCAACATCCAAGCAGATCCCTCTTTTTCAGCAACAAACACCACTCTGTTGTAGGTTTGCTAGAGAGCTGGGCCAGCATGTGTGGGGAAATTCATACACTTCCAGCATGTGTGGGGGAAATTCTCCAGCATGTGTGGGGAAATTCATACACTTCCAGCTTGTGTGGGGGAAATTCTCCAGCATGTGTGGGGAAATTCACACATTTCCCAAGGCTTTATTGGGGATCATGAAGGGATTTTATTTAAGACAGAGTAAGCTACATGTGGCCAAGGGACCTTGCAAATTTAGTGGAGGCAGCCGGCAAAAGGGAAGGATGATGGGGGGTGGGGGAGGATAGGCCAGAGTCAAATCCTGGCTTCTGCGTTTATGAGCTTTGTAAATTGGTGAGGTTTTTTCCCCCATTAATTCATTGCCTTGTTTTCTCCATCTGTAAAATGGGACTAGCCATGCTTGATTGGCAGTTCTGAAAATTACCCAAGAAGATGCAGCCAAAGTTGTTCAGTAGCTCTTCAGTTAGATTGTTTGTGAAATCCACGTATGGCTTAGACCTAAACGCCCGTATCAATGGTTTGACAATTCCAAATGGAGCTGCGAAAATGGAAAAAAAATTAAGGGTCTGAGGGAAATAATTTTCTCTCTTGAATATGTTTCTTTAAAAAGAAAAAGAGGCTAATTTAAGTGACAATGTCTGGGTGTTTCTAAAGGGTTGAAAATTAAGCGCCCAGTTATCTGGTCAACTTTAAAATAAAGGCAGTTAAACACACTCTGGGCCGGGCACGGTGGCTCACACCTGTAATCCCAACACTTTGGGAGGCCGAGGCAGGCAGATCACCTGAGGTCAGGAGTTCAAGACCAGTCTGGCCAACATGGCGAAACCCCAACTCTACTAAAAATACAAAAATTAGCCAGGTATGATGGTGCACGCCTGTAATCCCAGCTACTCGGGAGGCTAAGACATGAGAATCGCTTGAACCCAGGAGGCAGAGGTTGCAGTGAGCCGAGACTGTACCACTGCACTCCAGCCTGGGCGACAGAGTGAAACTCTGTCTCAAAAAATGAAAATTACACACACACACACTGTCATAGAAGAATTTCTGGGCACTGTCTAATTAAGGACACTGCTCTGCTCCAGAGAACCTAGGGGGTCATGTTCTCACTCGCCGCTCCCTCGTCCTAAAAGGGAAGTGCTGCGTATTTAAAATCACTGAAAGAATCACATGATTTCCTTTATTTCTCTGGCCTTAAAACCTCCTGAGTGGGTAATCTGACTCACAGGTCTAGGAAAAAGGCCATTCAGGATAGTAATATTGGCTGGTATTTTACAATGGAGCTGCAGGCATCAGCACCAGCCTCCTAAGGACATCTTGAAGATGGACACAAAGGGATGCAATTCATTCTCGAAGAAGAAAAAAAAAATCCCACACAACTCAGCCAGGGCCTGCTAGCATAACCAATCCCCACCCTTCCCTCCTGCTTTTCTTATTTCACAGTCTCTGTGGCTCCCTGCAGATGGAGCTGCTGCCTGTACTCCCAGGCTGGTCTTTCCATGGCGCAGCTGACCGTTCTGCTGCCCTCTGCCCTGGGCTCCCATTCAGGCAGAAATTCCCATTAGACGCTCCGCACAGAAGACAGGACTCGGCTGGCAGGTATTGTGCGGGGCTGAATAGGTGCAGCTGCTGTGTGGCATTTTGATTGATGCTGAGTCCGGATGCGACCTTTTAAAATGCAGTTTCCTTTGGAAAGGCAGCTCGGAAAATCACTCTGGCCGTGTGTGTGTATGTTTTCATGTGTGTGTGTTTATGCGTGTGCTCTGCACGCCTGAATGACTCTACAAATACACAATTTGTTCCTACTGAATTTAACTGAAGCATCCCCAAAGGAGCAAAACAAATTCCTCATCCAAGAACCCTTAAAAGAAGAGAGATCCAGGCCTTTCCATGTCTAAGACACACTAAGATTACCCATAATTTTACCTTGAGCCGGGTGCAGTGGCATGTGCCTATAATCCCAGCTACTCGGGAAGCTGAGGTGGGATGATTACTTGAGCTCAGGAGTTCGAGGATGTAGTGTGCCATGATCACGCCATTGCACTCCAGCGTGGGCGGCAGAGGGAGATCCCATCTCTAAATTTAAAAAAAGAAATCACTTTGCATCTAATACTTCAAAATAGGCAGTTGTAGTGAGTTTCCGTGATGCCCCCAGTGTGTTTCCAATTCCAGGAGCCCACTGCTTTGCCTTCCCCTTCCAGGTAAGTACAAAAATGTAGCTTTGTCCCATAGGACATTAGACCAAAAAAAAAAAAAAAAATCCAGCATTGCAGTTATTCAGCTATTCTGGAAAATAAGACCTTGTGATTCTGGATTCCACCGTCTAAACAGTAGTCAGAGTGACAAGATTCTATAGAAGTTGCATTTGTATAATCCAGTTATTAGCCAAATCAGCCATTAGACACACATCCACTGGAAAGCAAGTCGATTAGTTCAGGTGGTTGTGAATGGTCTCATCATTTCATTTCACAGCAGCTTTGGCATTCTTTTGAACTAAGGAAGACATGAAGATACAAAGCTTTTTTCCAGTTCATGGCACCGCTAAACGATGAGTTAAGAATCCATTTCATGATGTTAGATTGTTTGCACGTGGTAGTCTTTCTCATTACACTCTTTCCAGTTGCAGTCGTTCCTCTCTACTACACAGTTCTTAGTGCAAGATCTCAAGAGGCATTCATGGTGACCACACAGTCCAACCCTTGAGATTTGGAGAAGGGGCACCATTTGAGAGATAAATCAGTGCAAAACTAACCAATGATGGCAGGAGCAGGCCGAGCCCCGAGAGAGAGTTTCTACATGTTACCTAAAAGGCCGGGAGGACACCAAACCTAAAGGGGTGAACAGCTCATATCCGTAGAACTGGAGTGTAATTTAAAACACATGCCCAGGCTGGGCACGGTGGCTCATTCCTGTAATTCCAGCACTTTGGGAGGCCGAGGCAGGTGGATTACCTGAGGTCAGGAGTTCGAGACCAGCCTGACCAACATGGTGAAACCTCGTCTGTACCAAAAATATAAAAAAATTAGCCGGGCATGGTGTGGCCGCCTGTAATCCCAGCAACTCAGGAGGCTGAGGCAGAAACACTTGCACGCAGGAGGCGGAAGTTACAGCGAGTCGAGATTGCGTCATTGCACTTCAGCATGGGCAACAAGAGTGAAACTCTATCTCCAAATAAATAAATAAATACAAATAAAACACATGCCTGAACCAATTTTGGTAACCCCACATAAGAATACAAGACGTACTGACACCAGGATGGGTGTGAGTTGCATTTGAAGGCTGAAGAGCAGGGAGGCAGAGTGTCCGAATGTGCACTGTCCATGCCTCAGGCAGAAGGGGTGCCCTCATTCCAGAACACCCTTGTTCTTTAGCCAGAAATGCTCCAGGTGCAAGAAGGGCATTTTTCAATCTGCTTTGGGTGGATAGAACTGTCCCTTGGTAACCATTTATTTTGCCTGCTTCAACTCTGTGCTCAAAGCACAGCTTTCTAACATAAGAGCTGTGCCCTGTATCATTTACTCCGCGGGGCATCCTGGGTAAATGGCCGCCCGCACTCTCCACCTACAAGGGCTTCTCATCTAAGGAATGCTTTGCCCTATCAATGGGTGCCAAGTGAATTTGGCCAGTGAGCCTGCCCCGAGACGGTCATCAACTCTAAGGGGAAAGATAAAACTATGTTTCTGGCCTTTTAAACCTGGATCTCTGACTCTGAACCATGGAGACTGTTGAAGGTCTGCCCACCCACGGGGCCCCCTGAAAGCACACAGTAAGGCACCCTGTGACTTGAGCTCCTCTCTTAGTTGTCATAAGCATGCCTGTTCAACTTACTGGCATTTGATGTCCATCAAGCTGGAAGTCACGACTTGTCTCTACAGTTTTTCACAGAGAGATTTTGGTAGGTTCAGATTGTATTTCTTTGGTTTATGTTTGGTCGGTTGTTTGCTTGGTTGTTTAGTTGGTAATTTGGCTGCTTGCTTGTTTGTTTAGTTGGTTGGCTAGTTGTTTGTTTGGTCTGTTGGTCAGTCGCTTGGTTGCCAAGGTAAGATTGTGAGCAGCTCGTTGCACACCCACATTTGCTCTGAGTTACGACTTAAAGTGAGCTCCAGTGGCCTGGGTTCTGGTACCCGCTCCAACCCTAGCTACGTGTCACTCCCTGGGTGTCTTACTTTGGGTTCCCTAAAGGCAAACTCTGAGACAAGAACTTGGGAATGAGTGGCTTATTTAAGCGGTGATTCCAGGAAGCACAAGTGAGGCATGGGGAAATGAGGCCAGGAGGGAGAAAAGTCAGGAAAGGGTGTGCTGGGTTCCCCCGGGGCACCTGAAGCTTAGTTCCACCAGAGGCCCTCAAAGGAGACTGTAGAAACACTTCAAAGCTGTCCATGTGAGGGATGGGGAGAAACCCACCAGTGCCACCTGATATGGCTGACATTTGCCCTTGGAGTCATGAAATCCTCAGCATTGTCCAGCCTACCCTACATACAGACTGAGCAAGATTCCATAATAGAAGCTGTTGGCCTGCAGGGACTGTCCACTGAAATTATAGACTAATGCAGAGGTGGCTGAGGGGACAGGGATACCATGGTCTTTGCCAGTAAAACGAGGAAGATGAACTGGAGCACATCTCTGGCTCCCTCTGCCTGGACAGTGACTCTCGCCTCCCTGGACTGCAAGGCGACAGGACAGCACCTGCTGGCGACCTTAGAGAGCTGCATGCGGTGGGCACATCCACACAGGTATCCAGTGCACTGCAGAGGGGCTGCGCAAGGGCCTTGCTGCACCAGAGATCCGGGTTGCAATGTTCTTGTAAAGTCAGGAAGGAAATGAAAGTATTCTAGCAATTGCAAGATCTTGAAAGTAGCCATCCCATGAAGAGGCTGTCGTTTCCCTCTGAAACCTTGTGTTACGATGGTCTGATGACCCTTTCTTTGTGCTTACCTTCCACTCAAAAAGTGAAGAAATATGTTTTAATCATTAATAAACAAAATTATTGTACACACTACATGATTCATAAATACCTCCACATCTATTATCTCACTTAAACTCCCGAATAATCTTGTAAGATAGGTAGGAAATATATCCCCCATCTTAAAGATAAGGAAACTGAGTATTAAAAGAATTAAAAATTAATATTAATAGTAAGTCACATTTGGATAGCACTTCATGCTTCCCTGGAGTCACTGTGCTGTGTCCTGTCTTTGCCTGCACCTGGTGACAAACTCACTGCTTGACCACAGGGATGGGCATGTGGCTGTCATGGTAGTCCATGCCCCTGGGCGTGGGCTCAGTGATTGGTTCAGAAACAAGTCAGTTAAGATTCTTCTTTTTTATTTTTCCTGGTAAAGCTAATGGGGCAAGTCTCTCTTTATTCTCAAATCCTGGATTTGGAAAAAGGAGATTCTGGGTCCAGTCATAGAAAATGAAAGAAGAAAATGAATCCACACAGAGCTGAATAAGGAGATTGGGGGAGGCTGAGTGAAAGGGATCCCCATGGATGCCTGAGGCCCCATTTCCAGTGCCTAAGACCCCAGAATGGTCTCGTTCTGTGTCCCTCCTGAGGTTTAGTTAATAATTCATCCCTCAAATCTATAAGCCATCTTGTGTGCTCTCAGTAGGTACTCTCCCCAGCCCTTTTCTTCTTTTTTTCTTTTTTGAGACAGAGTCTCACTCTGTTGCCCAGGCTGGAGTGCAGTGGTGCCATTTCGGCTCACTGCAACCTCCGCCTCCTGGGTTCAAGTGATTCTCCTGCCTCAGCCTCCCAAGTAGCTGGAATTACAGGTGTAAACCACCACGCCTGGCTAATTTTTTGTGTTTTTAGTAGAGATGGGGTTTCTCCATGTTGGTCAGACTGGTCTTGAAATCCTGACCTCAGGTGATCTGCCTGCCAAAGTACTGGGATTACAGATGTGAGCCACCACACCTGGCCAGTAAGTCCCATTTTGAGTTGAGCCCCTGATCGGCCTACACTTACCAGGCAGCCAGGGCTCCAACCCTCAGTTCTGCAGCTATTCACTTCATTAAGAGACATCAGGGACACATTCTTGATTGTGGCTTCAATGTATTTAGGTGATTGGCATTAAAAGAAAATATTTGCAGGATGATTTTTCACCTTAACTTGAACTGCTTCTAGACCTAAATTTAATTTTGTAAATTTATTTTGATTATAAAACCAACACCAACTTATTTCAGCAAATGGAAAGTTTAGAAGTGCACAGGAAAGCACATAAATGTTTACTTATAATCCCACCACCCAGATATCTTTGTTATTAAAGTTTCCTTCTAACCGTTTTACATATGCCCCGAATGCCGTCTTCACAGCTCACCTGGGAAGCCAGCAGTGTCACTGTGTGGTACTGTCCCACCACAAGACAAGTCGTACCTCACATTTCCTGTCGATGGCTGTCTAGCCTTCTCATCCCCACCCTCCAATCCCTACACACATAGCACTTCCAGGACTCCACAGGAGGGATTCCCAGGTCTCCCAAGCCCATCTAGGGGCCACCTGTCCTGCTGGCCAGTCACACTCACACTGGACTGTGGCTGTTCCAGAATATTCCTTGTCCTGTCACTTCTTCCACCTTCATAATCAGCTTCTCTATCCTACTGTTGCTTAGAGTCGCTACCAATTTCTGTGTAACACATTACACCAAAACTGAAGAAACTGTCTCACGCGTCCGTTTGAAGAGTCCACCAAACAGGCTTTGTGTGAGAAACAAGGCTGTTTATTTCACCCGGGTGCAGGTGGGCTGAGTCCGAAAAGAGAGTCAGCACAGGGTGGTGGGATTATCATTAGTTCTTATAGGTTTTGGGATAGGCTGTGGAGTTAGGAGCAATGTTTTGCAGGCAGGGGGTGGATCTCACAAAGTACATTCTCAAGGGTGGGGAGAGTTACAAAGAACCTTCTTAAGAGTGGGGGAGATTACAAAGAACCTTCTTAAGAGTGGGGGAGATTACAAAGAAACTTCTTAAGGGTGGGGGAGATTACAAAGTACATTGATCAGTTAGGGTAGGGCAGAAACAAATCACAATGGTGGAATGTCATCAGTTAAGGCTATTTTCACTTCTTTTGTGGATCTTCAGTTGCTTCAGGCCATCTGGATGTATACGTGCAGGTCACAGGGGATATGATGGCTTAGCTTGGGCTCAGAGGCCTGATAGAAACATTTGAAATGTTTTCTAAAAAGTTAAAAAGAAGTAAAAGTTGGTTATCTTACTACTTCTGCAGCTAAGGAATTCAAGAGCAGTGTGGACGGGTGTTTCCCAATCCGGATCTCAGGTCCGGTTGTAGCCAGAACATTGGTAGGGGCTGCAATCTTCTGAAGGCTGGACTGGGGCTGGAGGATCTGCTTCCAAAAAGGCTCATGTTAACTTGGAAATCACACAATTTATAAATTTGGAAAGGAGAGGAGATGTTATTTCTTATATAGGGTTATAGCCTGCAAGGTGGCCATTTTGAGAGGGTGGGAAGCATAGCCTCCGGTCAAAGCTCTAAAAGCAGGCATTTTCTATGTTTACTTATAATCTTTATAATCCCACCACCCAGGTACTTTCATTATTAAAGTTCCCTTCTAGCTGTTTTCTATATAACCCATACAAAACAGGGAGAGGTAGGACAGGAATTTAAACTGAATGGGTTGGTCAGGTGAGAAATATTTACTCAACAGGTTTTAGGAAGAACTATGAATATTCACAAAGGTGGTCCTAACACATGCACATTGATCAAACATGCATTTTATGTCCAACGCCATTCACCTTGGGACTTGACATTTGAATGCATTACAGTTAGGCCCCATACATCAAAAGGGCTTTTCAGAAGGCCCTCAAGTGCACCGCCTCTGTAAACCAGCCAGAACTGGTCCGTGGTCAGTGGTCTTCTTACCAGGAGAAAGGTACTGACATTAGTCTTTTGTCCAAAGATGTAGCTTTAGTTTGTGGAACAGGGGGTCAGTTAGTCAGCGTCTGGCAGTGGAAGAGCTTTAAACTGTTATAATATTGCTTATCTTGAGGCCAGTGCTTGTTTAGGTGCTAGAGGAAAAGAAAAACCTTGCAGCAGTTAGAACAAAGTTTATTCTTTAAGCATAGGGGCACGTGATTTAACCCTTACCTGGCATGACCTTAGGTCCAATTTCTATTTCAGTATCTTACACCACCAAGGGTCCGTTCTGTCAGTCTTATGATCACTATTTAACATTAATGCTAGTCATTGTGTCTAAACAGCAAAAGGGAGAGGTTATAACAAGGCATATCTGACCTGTCTCATCATGGCTGGAAATTTAGTTTTAAAGGTTTTTCCGGGGTGCTTTTGGCCAAGAGGGGGATTGTTCAGTCAGTTGAGGGGCTTAGGATTTATTTTTAGTTTACACTCACATGGTTAGCAAGGCTGTCTTGGCAGCAAGCCTCAGTCCCTCCCACATAGACCTTGCCATCATGCTACTTGAGTGTCCTTAAAGCATAGCAGCTGGCTTCTTGTAGGAGATCCAAGAGAAAGAAAAAGACAGGCTGGGCATGGTGGCTCATACCTGTAATCTCAGCACTTTGGGAAGCCAAAGTGGGCAGGTCACCTGAGGTCAGGAGTTCGAGACCAGCCTGGCCAACATGGCGAAACCCCGTCTCTACTAAAAACACAAAACTTAGCCAGGAGTGGTGGCAGGCACCTGTAATTCCAGCTACTGGGGAGGCTGAGGCAGGAGAATTGCTTGAACCTGGGAGGCGGAGGGTGCAGTGAGCCAAGAAGGTACCACTGCACTTTAGCCTGGGTGACAGAGCAAGACTCTGTCTCAAAAACAACAACAAAAAAGAAAGAGCAAGACAGATGGAACTGTATCTTTTGTGATCCTGCCTCTGAAGCCACATTCTGTTGCTTCCATGATATCCTATTGGTTATACAACCCTATTCAGTGTGGCGGGAGACTACATAAGTGTGCAACACCCAAGAGACAAGAGTCAATAACACATGTATATGGCTTAACAATCCAAGCATTATCACCAAGCTTATCATCAAAAATAACAGTTGCTGGCATATACTGTTTTTTTTTTTTTTTTTTTGAGACAGAGTCTTGCTCTGTCGCCCAGGCTGGGGTGCAGTGGCCGGATCTCAGCTCACTGCAAGCTCCGCCTCCCGGGTTTAGACCATTCTCCTGCCTCAGCCTCCCGAGTAGCTGGGACTACAGGCGCCCGCCACCTCGCCCGGCTAGTTTTTTGTATTTTTTAGTAGAGACGGGGTTTCACCGTGTTAGTCAGGATGGTCTCGATCTCCTGACCTCGTGATCCGCCCGTCTCGGCCTCCCAAAGTGCTGGGATTACAGGCTTGAGCCACCGCGCCCGGCCTGGCATATACTGTTAACTTCTTTATCCTATTCTCCTTTTGTCTACCTTCAATTTCTTTCTTTCTTTTTTCTTTTCTTTTCCATTTTTTTTTTTTTTTAAGAGACAGGGTGTCACTCTGCTACCCAGACTAGAATGCAGTGGTGTGATCACAGCTCACTGCAGCCTCAAACTCCTGGGCTCAAGCAATCCTTCCACCTTGGCTTCCCAAAGTGTTGAGATTACAGGTGTGAACCACTGTGCCCAATCCTATCTTTTTTTCTAAATAAAATACTTGCAACACAGATTACTAGTTTTTCAGTTCCTACTTCTTCTTACCTATCAGTTGACTTTCCACTGTGGAAGATGTGGCGTTAGATCCCCTATATTTTTCTTCTAGCCCTACACTTTACCATATACTTCCTTCGTCTTCCCAATATATTAATAATTAGATAACTATTTTTTGGTTAAATCAATATAGTATGTTCTTAAAAATTATGTCCATGTAGATGTTATTTACAAGGAAGCTATGTTGCATGCTATAATACATTTCCTTGTGTTCGTTTTTCCTAGAGTTATTAATTGCCCCATATTTCACTTGTTTAGTATTTTGTGCACCTTTCATCTTCAATATATCCAAGAGAATTTTAACAAAAAATCTTAAGCTGGGCACAGTGGCTCACGCCTGTAATCCCAGCACTTTGGGAGGCCAAGGCATGTGGATTGTTTGAGCCCAGGAGTTTGAGACCAGCCTGGGCCAACATGGCAACACTCCATCTCTACAAAAAAAAAAAAAAACAAAAACAAAAACACTTAGCTAGGTGTGGTGATGTGCACCTGTAGTCCCAGCTACTCTGGAGGCCAAGATGAAGGGATGGCTTGAGCCCAGGAGGCGAAGGTTGCAGTGAGCCAGGATCGCACCATTGCACTGCAGTCTGGGCAACAGAGTGAGAACCTGTCTCAAAAAACTAAATAAATAAAAACAAATTAAAAATCTACTTCAAAGTGTTCAAACAGTATGGTGGCTCACATTCTCCCATATCCCCTACCCCATCCACCCTCAAATAAACATCTTTTTGGGGGCCCTCTGTCTTCTTGCACAGGTTTGGTCTGCTTCTCTGGAGGACTGCTGGACCATTGCCCTGGGATTTTCCCCATCAGGAAATCCTAGGGATTCTTTCTCCTCCCTCTTGCAGGATTCCCTATTTCATGAATGTCTGTCTTCCCCTTTCTTTATTAATTGACTTATTTTGGTGAATAACATCATCCAGCAGCTTTTCGTGAAACAGTATATGAAACTTAAATTTTTGAGACCTTATATAATATTTGAAGACGTCTTTATTCTATCTACATTTAAACCATAGAGTATGAAATTCCAGTTTTGAGATAACTTCCCAGCATCCTGAAGGCATCACTCCATTGTCTTTAAACTTCTGGGGCTGCTGCTGTTGGGCAGTCCAGTGCTGCGCTGTCTTTCATGTCATAGGCATGCCTGAGGTGTCTACTAATTCTCAATTGATTATTCCTATTTAAAAGTGAGATTCTAAAATCTTTGTTTGGAAGCTTTATGTGAATAGATGAGAACTTTTGACTTTTTCGTTTCCCTGTAGGGTGATCAGATGGGAAATGCTTTGTTGGAAAACTCCCAAAGGCCATTAACGCTGGTTCTTTTCCCTTGGGCTCATTCATTTCCCTAGAGAAAAATCCTCCGACTTCCTGCCTATTAACATTCCATGCACAAGATAGGGGAGAAGACTGGAGATAGGGTGTCACCATTCAGTATGTGGACATTTACTTACACACTCATGTTCAGTTGCACCTGGTGTCCCACATTCAGAAGGAGACTCAACCTCCAGTTTTCCGTGGGGGCAGGGTAGAGGCGATTGCTCAGCTGTGGAGAAGAGGGGATCCTGAAATATAACTACCCCTTGTAATTATTTTTTTACCTCTGTTTTTAGAGGTACCTGGAACCTCCAATCCTGGTGCCTTTTTGGAGTTGTAGTGTGAATTGGTTTGCTTCTTCTTGGCTTCCTTGCCATTCCCACTGCCCGCTCTTGTGGTCTCAGGTTCTGCTCTGGCTACTGAGTCAAGTGCCATTGGTCTATCTGCTCTCCAGTTTCCAAAATGATGTCCATATCACTCATCTGAGATCTTTCCTCTCATATTGTGGCATTATACTTGTTTCTTTCTTTCTGCAATTTTAGTAGGCAGTATGGGTGGGAAGAAAGACAAATATGTATGTTAAAGTTACCATGCTTAACCAGAAGTCTTTTCACAGGTTTCTATGCCGCCGTCGTGGTGGTGGTGGCGGTTGTTTTTGAGACAGGGCTGTCTCTGTCACCCTGGCTGGAGTGCAATGGCATGATCACGGCTCACTGCAACCTCTGTCTGCCGGGTTCAAACGATCCTGCAACCTCAGCCTTCTGAGTAGCTGGGACTATAGGCGTGCACCACCACACCTGGCTAATTTTTGGTTTTGTAGAGACGAGGTCTCACCATGTTTCCTCAAACTCCTGGACTCAAGTGATCTGCCCACTACAGCCTCCCAAAGTGCTGAGATTACGGGCATGAGCCACTGCTCCCAGCCTCTATGCTGTTTTTTATTTCATTTTTTGGTAACTTACCAATTTATGTTCTTTCTCCACTGATAAGATTATTCCTCTTTCTTTACTGATATTTAGGAGCTCTGTACATATAAAGGTATGATTATTTTAAATCTATTGTTTTCGTTTCAATGAGTTTTTAAAGCATGTTCTGAATTTTCTGGTGGACCAGAGTACTGGCAATAATTTTTATTGCCTGCATTTGCATTTGTGAAGTTTGAGAACTAAAGCCTAAATGATATCACGGCACACCCTATAAATGAAGAGTTTATAACATCTTGAATAAAGTGGCAGAAGAATTGAATCAGCCATGGCCTATGATAATATAAATATGCAGAATTCTAAAGATCCTATTCTCTGGCAGGCAGTACCATTTTCATATTTGAAAGTGGTTGTATGGAGTGTTCTGTGTCTGTATGCACCAAATAAAACAGTCTATTAGCAGGGAAGAATGCTTTTCTTCCCACTTCCAGAAATAATTGAATTAGATCATATTGAATGTATGTTTAAATAATGCTACAATGCTAATGTTATCCTCCAATGACTAAAACAGCTTTATAGAATTATTATTTGAAGACTGCTTCTTGGTAAAATTTTGATCATCAGTTCTAACTTTCCAGGAGTTATAAAATAAAAGCTTAAAGTTTTTTGTATTGTTTTATACAATGCACTTCTTTCTTGGCATTAGGGTTTTAAAAATCAAATTCAGAAACAGATGAAATACCAGAACAGTTCTAAGAAGAGCTCTTTCTGCTATGAAACCTGACATCAGTAACTGCAAACAACTAACAATACCTGTCACATTACATTCCAGTTGTTCATATCAATTTTATTAGTTTTGTAGTTTGGGGGTATTTAACTTTTAGATTTGTGTATTAGTCGGGGATCTCTAGAGAAACAGAACAACAGGGCATGCAGCTTTGCACGTGTAAAAGTAAGCTTGTGTAGAGAAAGATATTTATTTTAAGAAATTGGCTCACACTAGCTGGGCACAGTGGCTCATGCCTATAATCCCGGCACTTTGGGAAGCTGAGGCTGGAGGGAGGATCGCTTGAGCCTAGGAGTTCAAGACCAGCCTGGGCAACATAGCGTCTGTTTTTAAAAAATTGTTATATATTAAAAACAAAAAAAGAAATTGACTTACATAATTATGGAGGTTGGCAAGTCCAAAATCTGCGGGGCAGGCCAGCAAGCTGGAGACCCAGGGGAAAGCTGTTGTACAGTTCAAATCCAAATGCCCTCTCCTGACAGAATTCCTTTTTGGTGGGGAGAAAGCAGTCTTTTTCTATTAAGGACTTCAACTGATTGCACGAGGCCCACCTGTATTATGGAGGGTATCTGCCTTGCTCAAAGTCCACTGACTCAAATGCATTAATTTCATCTAAAAGAAAACCTTCACAGTAACATTTAAGATAATGTTTGCCCAAATATCTGGGTACCATGGCCTAGCTAAGTTGACACATAAAATTAAACATCACAATTTGCTTTGGTTTTAAAGTTGTATAAGAGCCACAAGAATCAGAATTTCAAATCTTGCCTTAAACACATATTTTTGAAGTGTTGTAATAAAATATAATAAACACATAATTTTGAAGTGTTATAAAAACTTTAACAGCACTGGGTCGGTTGAGGGGGAGTGGAGGGGGTCTGTACTTTTTTTCCTTTAAAAGCAACTGAACTGTCCTCAGGCTGAAGAGCACTGTCTTCCAGAAATGAAAAGCTTGTTAATATTTTCCCAAAAACTTGGGGTGCTAAAAGATGAATCCTGCCTCTGTCCATAACACAGACAGGGAACTTGCTGGCAGCTCCATCCAGGCCCTGGGCTTCAGGGTTTTAGAAGTGTGGCTCTGCGGCCGGGCGCGGTGGCTCAAGCCTGTAATCCCAGCACTTTGGGAGGCCGAGGCGGGTGGATCACGAGGTCAGATCAGACCATCCAGCTAACATGGTGAAACCCCGCCTCTAATAAAATACACAAAAACTAGCCATGTGGTGGCATGCCTCTGTAGTCCCAGCTACCGGAGGCTGGGAGGGGCGGGAGAATGGCGTGAACCCGGAGGTGGAGCTTGCAGTGAGCTGAGATCGCCACTGCACCTGCAGCCTGGGCGCATGAGCCAGACTCCGCCTCAAAAAAAAAAAAAAGAAGTGTGGCTCTGCTTATTTACACAATATATGATCTGCTTTTTTCTCTTAACATTTGGAATAAGGCTCTATGTCTTCCTTTGTAAAAGATGTTTTCCCTATTGGTTTGATTTCTATGAAATTGATTTCAGTGAAACATAATGAAGTTATTTACAATGATCACTGGAAAGAACAGCTACAATATGGCCTGAAAAAGAACATTGCGAACCAGCATTAAGATGTGTTGAGGGTAATGGTGTATTACGAAGTTCACATGTATTTAGCAAAATATTTTGTATGAAAGGATCCTTTTACTTCTTTATCCTCAATTCCTGAGTAAAAAACATATCCCATGAATGTCATTTCATGCAGAAAAGAGAACTGAACTAACAGTTTCATTAGAATAGAAAAATCATCTGAGTAAAAATACCAGATGATTTATTAAGCAAACCCCTACCCACTGCCTTAAAACCCTAGGCTTGCTGTCATTTAGATTTCCTGTCAGGAATGCTCATATTTCAGCTATAAATAGAACATGGCAGCAGAGAGAGCAGCTTTTTAATGAGGTCATTCCAGAGTCTGCATGATTTATTTTCTTTGAGTCTTTGCCATTTTTTGCTTCAGATGTGACCCCTTCGTGATGATGATACAATGCGACAGAATCATACCAGACTTCCAGAGCACTACCCTTGCCGCCCGAGTGTCTGCTCTGCCTCCTCCTTCCTCTCCCTCTCTGTCCTCCTTTGCACACTTGCTCTTCAGAGCCTCTTGCAAAGGGGCAGCAGCCAGAGGCTTCCATCATATGTTTAGAGACCACCGATTGGGTCTCACTTTTGGTCACTCTCCCATCGGACGCTAAATATGCCAACTGGAGCTTGGCTCATGTCTGGCTCTCCTAATGTTGTTTACCTTCTTTCCTGAACTTTATGATCGATGATAGGGGTGTGAGACGTGTGGAATAATGGAGACAGACATAAGACTAATAAATTAAAAGCAACTGGGTGAACTGAGAGTTTTCCCATCTTCCTTACTAAACCTGACTTTATAATACTCCTACTAGCTTCTAAAAGAATAACAGAAATGGAAAAGACCATCTCTAGTCAATACCCCTTCACTCGATGTGATTTTCCAGATGCTGGGAAGGGCCCTCCAACCCCAGCTCCCCACTCTCCTGCCCCTGTCATTGGTGCATGATTATACTTATCTAGCAGACAGAAGCCTTTGTTCCCAGTGGTGACAGCTTTGGTGACTCTGGAGGCTTTAGGGTTCCCTGATTCTAGCAACACCCTGAAAGACACACCAACAGTCCTTCCCAATCTCCTTGTGATCTAAGTTAGAGCTCAGAGGAAGCACAGCTTCACAAGGTCCATCCTCCCCAGCGGCATTCCTAGGCCCTCCAGCCAGCCCACCCTCTGCCTTCATCCCAGGGTTGTTTGGCTCCTATTGGGGGTCTATGGGCGGGAGCACCACAGCTGCATTACCGAGCACATTCCTGCCTCCTGGTCTAGAGGCCTGAAAAAGGCTGGCTGTTTTCACAACTCATTTAGCAGGAGCACCTGACCTGACCTGAGCCCTCCTGGTGGAAAACCCAGCCGGGTCTTCTGTGAGGTGTTTTGGTCTGGACTTGTCGGCTGATGGACAGCTGCGTCCATCAGTATCCCTTTCCCGGCAGGGAACTACTTGAGGGTCCTCAGGACTGCACTTCTTTGTCTTTGTATCTCCAGTGCCTAGGACAGGAGGGGCACGTAATAAGTGCCCTATAAATATTTGCTGAGTTTAATTGAATCTTTATTTGAACACTGAGGAAAAAAGCAAGTGACACCGCATGGAACGATCCTTCAGGACGGGGAAATTCATCTTCCTGTTCACTGATCCTCTCTTCTGTTCATGGAATTAGTCCTTCATTTAATTAACATGTATCAAGGGCCAACTAAGCCTAGGTTTCAGGCTTTCTGCTGTGTCTCAGGAAAGTAGAAGAGTAATAGGCAATCTCTGTGCTTGCTTAGTTCATAGCCAAGTAGGGAAGACAGCTAATAAGGCAGGATTTTAGTACAGTGTGATAAGAGTGCTGATAAAGGTGCATACGTCACAAAAGCACGAAGCTAGGCATCTAACCTCGCTGTCTGGAAGGGACATTGAGGCAGAGAGAACAGTGAGAACATCGGCATGGAGATGTGGGAGACGTGAAGTTTTGTGCAAACAGCTCAGTGAGGCTCCAGTGTGGCCATCACAGGAGGATGATCATGGGAGAGACACAGAAGGAAGCAAGACAGGAGGAGCTAACGAGGCCCAAGCAAAGGGACCTTGCCTACATGCTAAGGAGGCTGGGCTCTGTCCCAGAGCACCACAGGAGGTGATTAAGCTGGATAGTGACAGGATCAGATTTGCATTTACTGTAAAGTCAGGTGTAGTGGCTCACGCCTTTAATCCCAGCACTTTGGAAGGCCGAGGTGGGAGGATCGCTTGAGGCCAGGAGTTCAAGACCAGTCTGGGCAACATAAAGAGACCTCATCTCTGCAACAATAACAAAAAAGAAAGATGACTTTAAACACTAAAGACATTACTGCTTGTACATAGAGGATGGTTGAACATAATTACCGTGAGATGGATAGTCTTCTCCATGGGGTCCTAGCTTCATGCTCTGGACAATTGAATGAAGGAGACAGCCCTTAGGAGAGAAAATAAAAGCTGAAAATGACCTGAGTTTTACTACAATTGGACATGTTACTCTATGACTCCACGCGGCTCCTGTCTACTTCCGCCAAAACGGCACCACCTTCCTGTTCCTAGGGAATCCCCCTAAGATAGAGGGTGGCAATGTTACTTCCTTCCATTTCGTTAGAGGCCTTGGGTCCATGAAGTGTGGTCCCCCTCCCTGCAACTTCCTGGGGAGGGCCTTTCTGAGGCAACTAGAAAATGAGACATTCTCTTCCTCTCCATTCAGTGCCAGAAGAGGAATGGGGGATTATAGGACTAATGGTCATGAACAGCGTGAAGAGGAGACAGACATGCTCCGGGGAGTGAGGGCGGTGTGTGCAGAGCATTCGGAGGCCCGACTCTCTGTTGTTCCAGGAAAATTAAGGTGGGAATCAGGGTATGTTTTGCCAACCCCAGCAGAGATCTTCCGCTCCAGATAGGGCTCCCATTTTTGTCATCTGTGGCATGTCGCACCACCCTAATTCAAATATTATGACAAGGTAGCAACCAGACGCATTGAAGGACTGTGAGGAAACAGGCACTGCTAGAGTATTTCCTGCATAAGAAATGATATTTTCATTTTTAAAATCTACATTTCCCCTCTTGGCAGTGGCCCAGCGACACAGACAAGGGCTGTAACAATGACTAATGTGCAGCTCTTAATGTACCTGCTAACTACAAGTCAGGGCACTTTTACATCCGTATCGCAAATCTTGATGTTTCAGTAGGCAGTTACACGACAGCAGGCAATATATTTTTTTTTCCCCAGGGAATAAACTCCCCTGGAATAATATGGGAGGAGTCCTCGGCATGCCGATAGGCATCAGCTGCTTCTGATGCAGGAGGGGACACCTTAGACCTGCCCAGTGGCCATCAAGCACCACTGGAGTTGAGCCTCCAGTGTCTGCTAATCTCAGCGTCATGAGCACCAGGGCCACCTCTGCTAGGTAGGGCCTGAAGTCTGTGGTCAGTCTGGGGAACTCAGGAGGACATCTGCCACTGTCACAGTGTTGCTGTGTGGACCCCGCCGATCTTAGTGCAGACCCCTGTCAGTTTGCCAAGGCAACAACCATCCCACGTGTGACAAGTGGCTTCTTCTCTGTGCCACACTCTGTACTGGGGTTCCCTATCCCCAGCAAATTGATCTGCTTCCCAAGGTAGTAAGATTCTTCAGATTCACTCAAGAGCCATTTCCCAAAGTGACCCCACGGCCCAGGGGTGTGTGGCTTGGATGGGCCCTAGTACTAAGTTCTAGTTCTGGCTTAGAGCCAAACCTTTTTGGTCCTCTGACCAGTTGAGGACCCTCTGTTTCATCGTCCAAGCCACCTAGGCCCTTGCTTGTTTTATTACAAAGTTGCCCCCTAGAGTTTGGATCCTGGTTCTGATTTTTTTTTTTTTAATCACCCTTTTCCTTCATACTGAGCCACCTTTCAGTAGCTCCAATGCCCTTTTCTGCTCCTTTGCCTGAGTCAAGACCTTGCCCAGGCCGTGAAATACACTTTTACAGTCTGGCAACTCAACGGGGGACCTCTGCTTCTGGAAAGATACTTTCCCCTATTCTTCCCACTAAGTGCAGCTCAAAACCGTGGACTTTGTATACACAGTAAACATAAGAAGGCTCTGAAAGGTGGAGAGAAGAGGCAGACGGGCCAGGGACCTTGGGACCCAAGTGTCATAAGCTGAATTCTGTCCCTCCAAAATTCATAAGCTAACATTTTCATCCCCAGTGACTGCATTTGAGGATAAAGTCTTCAAAAAGGTAAGGAAAAATGAGGTCATTTAGAGTGGGCCCTGTTGTGCTGGACCCCTAATGACTTCAATAGAGGTGGTGTCATGTTTGAGAGGCTGAAGAAGAGACCCGGAGCCAGTGCATGAGACATAGGGTTTATTGAGGGGACTTACATACAGGGTGGCCCAGTGGCGATGGGCTGGACAGGCAAACTGCGACCGCCTGTCAAAAGCATGTGGTTTTACAGCATTGTTACTTAGCTCCCTCTCCCGGCAACCTCCACCTGGCAACCTTCATTCAACCCAAGACGAAGCCTACATTCGATGGCATGGGTCAGGGATTCCAATGCTCCTCACAGATAAGGAATGAATCTCCAGGTTGGCCACTCCAAGTTATTGCTGTCAGGTGCATCTGCCATATAGGCCCTAATCCAATATGACGGGTGTCCTTTTAAGAAGAGGCGATTAGGACACAGACAAATACAGATGGAAGATCATGTGAAGACACCGGGGGAAGACAGCCATCTGCAAGCCAAGGAGAGGGGCCTCAAAAGAAGCCAATCTTGCTGACACCTTGATCCCAGACTTCCAGCCTTCAGAACTGTGAAATAATACATTTGTGTTGTTTAAGTCAACCAGTCTGTTGTACTTGTTACGATAGCCCCAGACAACTGATATACCAAGGAATTACACAGTGGTGAGTTTCTTTAGCCTTACGTATTCCAGACATGGAGTTCAAGAAGCCAGCAACCCAAAAACACCAACAGGTTTAGACCAAAAAACAAGCCCCCAACAAAAGCCCACTTACCTAGCCAAAAGACAAGGAAAGGGTCAGCCTAGCAATGCAGAGACATTTTAGATAATAACAGCTCCACTCGAGACAAACATTATAGAGAAAACTGTGGCCTCACCCGTATCCATGCCTGCAAAAGCCAAGCAGGGAGCCTAGACTTCCAGACTCATCAGGCTGTAACGTGGTGTCCCTAGTTCTCTCACTGGGTTTGTGTCTGAGAAGGCTGAGTCGGGAGCAGGAACTTTCATTCCTGTAGGGTGGTAAAGAGTCTCTCTCCCCTGGTGTCTCTGAAGGCCACATAGGGAGGTGCAATGAGACACTCCTAACACTCTCAGCCAGGGACGTATCAGTGGAGGCCTAGTGAGGTCTGGAACACCCATCCCTGCCCAGGAGAAATGAGGAGCCTCCTCCCTCAGTTATCACCAGAGTCCAACTGGGAAACCTGGTCTTCTCCTCCCGCCAGGCGCTCCCCCTTATTCCTGCCAGAGCAGTGTCAAAGGGAGCCAGCTGAATTAGCCCACCAAATTGTATTAGCCAATGTAATATATAGCAAACTAAATATTTACTACAAAAATCTTACTCAGAATCTCATAATATAATACAAAAATGTCCAGATTTTAATAGGAAATGACTCAGAATATCAAAAACAGGAAGATCTCAAGTCAAATGACAAAAGGCATCAATGGATGCCAGCACCAAGGTGACAGAGACGTTAGAATTATCTGGAAAAAAATATTTTTAAAATTTTATGTTATTTATCTATTTATTTTTATAAACAGAAACAGGGTCTCACTATATTGATCAGGCCGGTCTCAGATTCCTGACCTCAAGTGATCCTCCTGCTTCAGCCTCCCAAAATGCTGGGGTTACAAGCTGGAGCCACTGCACTGGACCAGACAAAGATTTTCTAAAGCAGCCATCATAAACATGCTTCAGTGAGCAATTACAAACAGGCTTGAAACAAATGAAAAATAGACACTGCAAAGAATAGAATGTTTCAGCAAAGGAATAGAAGATATAGAAGGACCAAATGGAAATTTTAGAAGTGAAAAATGCAATAACCACTATATAATGTATAAAAACAGAGTGGATGAACTCACTAGCAGAACAGAGGGGACAGAAGAGAGGATCAGTGAACAGGAAGATAGAAACATAGACATTATGAAATCTAAACCACTGGAAAAAGTGAACAGAGCTTCAGGGACCTGCAGGACCCTAACAAAAGATGTAACATTCGTGACATTGGAATCCCAGAAGAGGGGAAAAATGTTGAGGCTGAAAAAGTACTAGAAGAAATAATGGCTGAAAACATCCCAAGTTGGGAAAAGACATCAACCTATAGAATCAAGAGGCTAATCTAACTCCAAACAGGATAAACCTAAAGTAATACACACGTAGGCTCATTGTAGCCAAACTGCTGAAAACTAAAGACAAAGAAAAGTCTTGAAAGCAGCACGAAAAAAATGCCTTACCTGAAGGAAAAAATAACTCCAATGACAGAGGATTTCTCATCAGAAACCATGGAGTGAAGGAAGTGGCACAACATCTTTTAAGTACTGAAAGAAAAAAACTGTCAAGCTAGAATCCTGTAAACAGTGAAAACATTTTTCAAGAACAAAGGAAAAATCGAGACATTCTTAGACAATGGCAAACTAAGAAAACTGGTCACCAGGAGACCTACCTTAAACAAATGACTAAAAGAAATTTTACCTAAACAGAAGGCGGGGGGGGGGGGGGAAGGAATCCAGGGACATCAAGAGAGAAGACAGGATATAGTAAGCAAAAATGCCAGTAAATATGATATACTTTCCTTCTTCTTTTGATTTTCTATATTATGTTCGACAGTTGAAGCAAAAATTATAACACTCTTTGATGTGGTTCTAAGTATGTATAGCAAATATTTAAAACAATTATAATAGGGCATATAAAGGGATGTAAATTTAGGTCAAGTTTCTATCCTTCACAGGTAACTTACTCAACTTGATAAAGAACATCTACCAAAATATCCTGTAACTATACTTAATGGCAAAAGACTGAAGGTTTTCCCAAAAAGACTAGGAACAAAGCAATGATGTCCGCTCTCACCACTCCTATTCAATGTAATGCTGAAAGTTCCAGCCAGTGGAATAAGGCTAGAAAAAGAAATAAAAATATATGGGCTGGAAAGGAAGAAATAAAATCGTCCCTACTTGCAGATGACAGGATTGCCTATATAAAAAATATGAAAGAATCTACATAAAAGCTCCTATCACTAATAAGTGATTTCAGCAAGGCCACAGGATACAAGGTAAAAATACAAAAGCCAAATGCTTTTCTATATACTAGCAATTAACACATGGTCATCAAAATTAAAAATATAATACTATTTACAATCACTCAAAATAAAATGAAATATTTAGCTGTGAATCTAACAAAATATATATAGTGCCTGTATGCTGAAAACTACCAAACACCAATGAAAAAAATAGAAGAATATCTAAATAAATGGCGAGGCACATCATGTTCATAATTGGAAGATGCAACATTGTAAAGGTGTCAATTCTCCCCAAAATGATATGCTGTTTTAATACAACTCCTATCAAAATCCCAGCAAGATTTTTGTAGATATAGGCAGATTATTCTACACTTTATATGGAGAGGCAAAGGAACTAGAATAACTAAAACAATCTTGAAAAAATCTGACGAATCAGTCTACCCATTTTCATGACTTACAGTACTGCCACAGTAATTATGACTGTGTGGTATTGGCAGAGGCAGAAACACGTAGATCAATAGAACAGGCAGAGAACCCAGAAATAGATCCATACAAATTTACCCAAATAATTTTTGGCAAAGCAATTCAATGGGGGAAAGATCACTTTTTCAACAAATGGTGCTTGCGTAATTGGACATCCGCAGATTAAAAAACAAAACAAAACAAAACAAAAATCACCACAACCTAAATTTCAGACCTCATACAAAATTAACTCAAAATAGATTACAGACTTAAATGTAAAATGGAAATCTGTAAAAGGTTAAGATTAAAAGAAATAGGAGAAAATCTTAGAGGTAGGCAAAGAGTTCTTAGACTTGACAACAAAGCATGATACATAAAATTTAAAATTGATAAAAAGGACTTTATCTAAAAGAAAGACTTTTGCTCTAAGAAAGACATTTAGAAGGATGAAAAGAGATCCTACAAACCAAGGGAAAATATTTGCAGACCACATATGTGAAAAGAACTAATAAGTAGCACATGTAAAGAACACTCTGGGGACCAAGGTGGGAGGATGGCTCGAACCCAGGAGTTTGAAACTGCGGAGAGCAATGATGGCACCACACTGCACTCCAGCCTGGGCAACAGAGCAAGATTTTGCGGGGGAAAAAAACCCCTCTCAGAACTCAACAATAAAATTCAAACAATCCAATTGGCAAAAAGCATGAAGAAATATTTCATCGAAGACAAACTACAGATGGCAAATAAGCACTGGAAAAGATGTTTGGCCAAGCGCGGTGGCTCACGCCTGTAATCCCAGCACTTTGGGAGGCTGAGGCGGGCAGATCACTTCAGGTCAGGAGTTCAAGACCAGCCCGGCCAACATGGTGAAACCCCGTCTCTACTAATAACACAAAAATTAGCCAGGCATGGTGGTAGGCACCTGTAATCCCAGCTACTCAGGAGGCTGAGGCAGGAGAATCCCTTGAACCCAGGAGGCAGAGGTTGCAGTGAGCTGAGATCATGCCACTGCACACTCCACCCTGGGTGACAGAGCGAGACTTTGTCTCAAAAAAAAAAAAAAAAAAGAAAGAAAGAAAAAGAAAAAAGAAAAGATGTTCAACATTATTAACCATTAGAGAAATACAAATTTTAAAACACACCTATTAGAATGACTAAAATTTTAAAAAGTCGTTATTATTTTTAAATGGGGCAAATAAAGGGAGGTAAAGGTAGGTAAGGTTTCTATACAAGGGTAACTTAACTTGATAAAGAACATCTGCAGAAAAACCCCTATACCTAACAGTATACTTCATGGTAAGAGACTGAAGGTTTTCCCAAAAAGATCAGGAACAAAGCAAGGATGTCCATTTTTACCACTCTTATTCAACATAGTGCTGGAAAAATATAGTTGTTGCTACTTTTTAATTTAGTCATTCTGATAGGTGTGTTTTAAAATTTTTCCAATTATTATTGAATGCTGAGGAGAATGAAGAAAAACTGGATCAAGATCTAGAAGGTTTCCCTTACCACAATTTAAATTGTTGGTGGAATTGTAAAGTGATATGGTCACTCTGAAAAACATTTTGGTAGGTTTAAAAAATATTAAGCCTGCCACTACCATTTATTCCTTGGCCTTTACCTTACAGAAATGAAAAGTACGTTCACATAGAAACCTGTATATGAATGTTTATAGACATTTTATTCATTATATCCTAATATTGGAAATAATCCAGATGTTCTTCAGTGGGAATATAGTTAAACAAACCATGGTACAGCCATACCGTGGAATACTACTTAACAGTAAAAAGATACAAACCTTAATTCAGGCAACAACCTGGATGAAGCTCCAGGGAATTATGCCGAGTGAAAAAAGTGTGTGATTTATATAATATTATTGTTATTATATTTTTTTTTGACAGAGTAGTGCTCTGTTACCCAGGCTGAAGTGTAGTGGCACAATCTCAGCTCACTGCAACCTCCACCTCCTGGGTTCAAGCAATTCTGGTGCCTCAGCCTCCCAAGTAGACGGGATTACAGGTGCACACCACCATAACAAGCTATTTTTTTCTTTATTTTTTTATTTTTTTATTTTTTTTAGTAGAGATAAGGTTTCGCCATGTTGGCCAGCCTGATCTTGAACTCCTGGCCTCAAGTGATCCACCCACCTCAGCTTCCCAAAGTGCTATATTCTTGAAAGTATAGAAATTCCAGAAATGGAGAACAGCCAGTGAGTGGCTGCCAGGCACTAAGGAGGGTCTGATGGTGGAAGGCAAGTGGATGTGGCTATAAACGGGCAACATGAAGATCCTGGTGGTAATGGAAACCTTCTGTATCTCGACTGTATCAATTCCAACATCTCCGTTGTGATACTGTGTTATAGTTTTGCAAGATGTTATCATTGAGTAAACTAAGTAAAGATTCATGGAATCCCTCCGTATCATTTTTTACTTTATGTGAATCTGCAATTATCTCAAAATAAAAAATTATATTCAGTTGGGCATGATGGCTCAGGTGTTTCTCTCCAGCACTTTGAAAGTCCAAGGTGGTAGGATTGCTTGAACCCAGGAGTTCAAAGCTGCAGTGCGCGACGAGTGTGCCACTGAACTCCAACCTGGGTGACAGTGAGACCTTGACTCAAAAAAACAATTCTTTTGATTATAAAATCAAATTATAAAATCAAAAAATATTATAAAATCTTTTAATATAATAATATAAAATATTAAATATTTTATATAATTTATACAATATATAATTAATATAATAATTTATATTATATTAATTACATAAGTTTATATAATTATATATTATATTAATTATATAACTTTTAATATAATATAAAATATTTAATTTTATATAATTATATAATTTATATTATATTAATATAATATAAAATATTTAATTTTATATAATTATATAATTTATATTATATTAATATAATATATAATTAATATACTAATTTTATATAATTACCAATATATTGTATAAAATATTTAAAATATTATAAAATGTATAAAATTTTTTATTAAAAGGAAAACCTTAGTGATTATTTTCTGGCTTTATCGGTACCAGTGCTGTTTCAGTGTTTTTATCCTGTTCCTCTCAGAAGTAGTAAAATAACAAAGAGAACAAGGAACAGACACGCCAACACCATCCTTGACAAAACTAGGAAAAAGTAGAAACCCCAAATCACGCAACAGTAGGAAGGTGGTCTAACAGTGAAGGTCAAGTTGAAGTGCAAGCAGATGCAGAAGATGCAGATTTTTAAGAGGAAACCTGCAAAGGCCAAAGTGAAACAGTGGATGCAGACTGATGGTAAGGAAAAAAAACAAAACAAAACTCATGTGGACTCAGTTTGCTAGAAACAAAAGTAGAGGAAGTAGAAGGCTGGAATAAGCCATTGCTAGAACAACCTCAGCCTTTAGGAGCATTTTATCCAATGTGGCAGGATGGAGAAAAGGGCACATTGTGAATCACCCTCAGTAACTATCTCAGTTGCTGAAGGAAAAGTAATCATTAAAGAAATCATCCACATACACAATCTTGTAGGATGAAAAAAATTATTCTGACTGTACCAGACGAGAGAGTTTCCTCCTGCAAGTGATGAGTCCAGAAAGGACTCACTTCATTCAAAGATGAGTATTCAAAATGGAAAACCCCTCCCTGGGACTTATATTTTCTTCTTTTTCACTATAAGAAAAGGAAGGGGGGAAAGTTAAATGAAAGCAAGTAGCAAACAGAACAAAACAAAAACCTCTTTGGGACTTCTGCTGATAGCAGTGGTGATGTGGTTTGGATGTGTGTTTCCTCCAAATCCCTTGCTGAAATGTAATCCCAGGGTTGAAGGTGAGGACAGGTGTTGAGGCCGTGGGGGGGGAGTCTCTCAGGCTTGGTGCTGTCCTTGTGATAGGGAGTGAGTTCTTGCTCTGAGATCTGCTTGTTTAGAACAGCATGATGCCTCTTCTCCCCTCCCTTGCTCCTGCTCTTGCCTTGTGACTGCCTGCTCTCTCTGCCTTGCACCGTGATTGGAAGCTTCCTGAGGTCATCACCAGAAGCAGGTGCTGGAGTCATGCTTGTATAACCTACAGACCCTTGAGTCAGTTAAATCTCTCTTCTTTATACATTACCTGGTCTCAGGTATTTCTTTTTGTTATTATCATTGTCATTTAGTTTTAATTTCATAATCATAAACTGAACTTTGCAATCCAGCTAGGCATGGAAGGGAACCCATGGAACCCAAAGGGAACTGCAGTGAGAACACAAAGATGATAGAATACTGTGAGCAAATGGGGTGCAGGGTGCTCCCCTGAGCTACAGAAGGAATGATCTGGTGGTTAAGATAAAACACAAGTCAAACTTATTAGTGTTGTCCACAGTCAGCAATAGTGACCTCCTTGCTGGTCTTGCCATTCCTGGACCCAAAGCACTCCATGGCCTCCACAATATTCAGTTTCTTCTCTCACCTTGCCAGAGACCACATGCTTGCCATCTAGCCACTCAGTCTTGGCAGTGTAGATGAAACACTGGCAATCATTTGTGTTGGGTCCAGCATCTGCTGTGGACAAGATGCCAGGACCTGTAGGCTTCAGGGTGAAGTTCTCATCATGAAATTTCTCTCCACAGATGGACTTGCCACCAGTGTCAATATGGCATGTGAAGTCACCACCCTGCCACATAAGCCCTGGAATAATTCTGTGAAAGCAGGAATCCTTAAAACCGTATCTTTTCTCTCAATTGCTCAGAGCTCAACATGTTTCTGCTGTCTTTGGAAACTTCTCTGCAAACAGATCAAAGGAGATGCAACCCAAGGGCTCACCGTCATGGTGATGTCAAAGAACACGGTGGGGTTGACCATGGCTGGTATTGTGGGGCTCCTGGCCGCAGCAGCATCTGCAAAGCCAAGTATTTCTTTATAGCAGCACAAGAATGGTCTACTACAAGTAGCATGAAGTTTTTCAGCAAACCTCCAACAAAAACTTTTTAAATAAAAACTGTAAAAAAATTTTTAAACCATCTGAAGGCACTGGAGAATGACCCAAACGGATAGAAACTGCAGGATAATTTACTCTTGAGAGATGATTATAGGAGTAAGAATTGCAAGTTTATGCTATATTTTCCCTGTAAATGTTTTCCATCCCCAACCCCAAATCGTGCTGCAGAAAATCACAGCCTTTCTAGTTAAAAGTGTCAGAAAACAGAGGGTAGGGTTGGCAAAACAGGAGGAGATTTAGGAGTGAAATCCTGAAATCAGGAGAGTTCCAGAAGAAGTGAGCCCCAAAATATGAGTATAAATTCTGCCCAAACCTTTGGCTGACTGCTAAACTATGCATACGTAAGAGACAGCCCAAGAGACTCAAAGAACTAGCAGGCAGATGTGAGAGAGGAAAGTGTTCTTGAACGCCTACCTCAGGTGAGGTATGCAAATGTGTCGCTCTTTTAACTGCGCATTCCCAGCCATGCACAGCTCAGGAGGCATAAAGCTGAAGCCATAATGGCGTGCGGTGCCAGAAAACAGAGCTGGGGCTGGAGATCACCTGGAAGCAAGGAAACCTCAGAGAGAATAAGTCCCAAGATTTCAGTGTAAACTCCTCTCAAACTTTTGACTGACTGTTTAACTGTACAGATGGAACACATGTTCAGAGACAACGCTATAAATGCAGCAGCTGGAAGAGAAAAGAAAACTGGGCAGAGATGTCAGCTGCTGCACTCTACAAGGGAGACAGTGTTTACAATTGGAATTTAGGCAAGCAAGTTAATAGCTTAATAGAAAAAAGTTCAATAATCTTCAGAAGAATATAACACATTACAGAGCCATTGCAACATGTCACCTACAATATCAAGTTTTGAACCAAAAAACTGCCAGACGTACAAAGAAACAAGAAAGGGTGGTCCATATTCAGGATACATGGAAGTTTATGGAACCTTACTAAAAGTGAACTCAGATGTTAGCTTTAGCTGATAATGATTTTAAAGTAGCTATTATAATCATGCTCAGAGAATTAAAAGAAGCATTGTGTTGATGAGCAAACAAATAGCAAATCTCAATAGAGAAATTAAAATTATAAAAAAGAAGCAAATAAAAACTCCAGAGCTGAGAAGTGCAACTGAAAGAAAAAAGAAATTTACTAGATAGGCTCAACAACAGATGGGAGATGGCAGAATAAAGAATCAGTAAACTTGGAAGAAGATAAGCAGAAATTATCCAACCTGAAGAACAAAAAGAAAAACAAGTGAAGAAAAATAAGCGGACCCTCAGAGGCTTATAGAACAATATCAAGCAGTCCAACATAAGGCTTAACTGAAGGAGGAGGAGGAGAAGGAGGAGGAAGAGGAGGAGAAAGAAAGAGAGAGAGAGAGAATAGTCTCCATATTTCTTTATTTATCAAAAAAAGACAGAAAACTCCCGATATCTGGTAAATATGAGTATATCTGGTAAAGCCCCAAAAACCCTATGCTGGAGACATTCAGAGAAAATCACACCCTGCTACAGAACATTCACTCATACCGCAGAATGCCAATGATAAAGAGAAAAATCTTGAAAACTGTGAGAAAAATAAGATATTACATACAAGATAATTAACTTATAATTTCAGCTCTGACAAGAGAAGGGCTTGGAAGTCATTACTCCCATCCTTAGAACAAGAAAAAGCCAAAAAAACCATCAGTTCATGACCTTTCTTGGACACATCAGAGAACTAAGTTTGCAGAGCAAACTGCCACCCCCAAATCTGGAGAGACGGGCAAGCCCAGAGAGTCACAAGGACACCTGCTCACCCAGAGCAGAAGCTGATGAAGGCATCAACTCTTAGGAACCTGTCCATGATGATTTTGACAAATTGCTGCAGTGAACTAGCATGAAAGTCACAAACTCCCGAGGCCTGCAGTCTTGAGGTGGGGACCTATGTTTTCATGGGTTTCACCTCCAGAAACCCCACCAGGTTCTCATGGTGAAGAGCCAGGAAAGATCCCTTCATGTCTCTGGCAGGAGTAGAAGAAGAGGCCAGGCATGGTGGCTCACGCCTGTAATCCCAGCACTTTGGGAGGCCGAGGTGGGTGAATCACCTGAGGTCAGGAGTTCGAGGAGTAGAAGAAGAACGAACATCATGAGATGTGCCCAGAAGGTTTTTCATGACAATGAAAAACACTCTGTAATAAAGGTGGTTGCTCTCGAGTTTGTAATATCCATTTTTAACTAATCTAAATTCACCTTCAAATAGCACTATACTGCTTTTGTGTATTACATGTACCATACAGTGGGATTACCTTATAATTGAGATGATTTTTCTTATTTGTATATAAATAAATCTCAATTCCCAGATGGAGAAAATTATTTTCCAGGAAAATAAAAATTTACAAAACTGACTTTAGGAGAGAAAAAAATCTAAACGGATCAATTACTATAGAAGAAATAGAGGAATTTGTCCAAAAGCTGCTTCCTAACTATCACTGACCTTTTACTCTGGCCCCCAAAAGAATCAGGCTCCAAGTTTTCACAGGGGAATTGCACCAAACTTTTCAGGAACAGATGGCTACAATGCACTTTTAAATGTTCCAGTGCATAGAAAAGGAAAAAAATCTTTTAAACTCTTTACAAAATCAATCCTAACAATGGTAACCCCAAAATGAAAACTACAGACCAAATTTACTTATAAATAATTGATGCAAAAATCCTAAATAAAACATTAACAAACAGAATCCAGCAAAAGTCAAAAGGGTAATCTTTTAATCAAGGGGATTTTATTTTGAGAATACAAGAAGAGGTCAATAAAGAAATTCACTATTAAAGCAATTCCCAAGAAAGAAAAATGCATGATTATCTTCAAAAACAATTCGTTTGATAAGCATCCATTCTTGACAACTAATTCTGAATAGATGAATAATAACAAGGCAATTCCTTAGAGTGATTAAAAACTGTATCTACCTCACCCAGTTTACCACAATGTTTATGAAATCCCCTCCTGAAGAAAGTCCCATTTAAGTCAGGAATAAGACAAAAATGTCCATTACCATCATTTCGATTTAAAGATGTTTGGAGGCACTAAACAAGGCTGAGAGACTAGCAGGGGAAAAAAGAGGCATAAAAATGATCAAGGAGAAGGCAAAATCATCATTATTTGCAAATTTTATTGTATTTCTAGGAAACCTCAAAAAATCATCTAAAAATTAGTTCAACCACATAAATGAGTAAGCTCAGTACCAAACTGCAAAAATAAATCAGCAGGCCTGGTGGCACACAACAATAGTACCTCCTTCTGGGGAAGCTGGGGCAGGAGGGTCGCTCGAGCCCAGGAGTACCACGCCAGCCTGGACAACATATCAAGACCCCATCCACTTAAATTAAATAAATTTAACTTAAATAAATCAACAGTTTTCAAATGTACAAACAATATCCACTTAGAATATACAATGGAAGGGAAGACCACATTTACAGTAGCAAGAAAAGATGAGCTTACTAGAAATGAGCTTCATAGGAAATGTACAAGCATTATAGAAAACATAAAAATACCATTGAGGGCCCCTCAAAGAAGACTTGAACCTAGGGAAAGGTAAGATTGGTTCTTGAAGAGGAAATCAACCTCATAAAAATGTCAATTATCCTAAGTTAATTTACATATTTACTGTGATCTGAGTAAAAACACCAACATGAGTTTTTTTCTTGAACTAGATAAGGCCAAGTGTCGTCATATGGAAAAACAAACAGGTGTGAAAAGCCAGCTGAAGTCTGGAAAAGAAAAATGAGGATAGGAGAATCAGTCCCATAAATATCAAACATATTTAAAAACTATGGATTTAGGACAGTGTGGCAATGGGACATGAGTAAACCCATCTCGATGACCATGCGAATATGCTCCTCTTCTGTCCTTCCCCACTTGAGACAATAAAGCACCACCATCCACCCAATTACGGCATCTTTGACACATCCCTTTTCTTCGAAAATAAAGCATCTCCATCCACCCAATTGTTCATTTCAGAAACATATGGCATCTTTGACACACCCCTTTTCTTCACCATTTATTATACATTTCATTACTAAATTGTGCAAATTCTACCTGCAAAATACCTCTAAATATCGCCCGTATCTTTCCAAATCACTTGCAACCATCATAGTCTGGTCAGTATCCCTGCTCACCTCTGTAGAAGCCTCTCGTCTTCCCCTCCTTCCACTTCCCAGCCATTCTCTACACGGTCAGAGATGGTTTTAAAAGATAGATCTGATCACATCACTGTCCTACTTCCAACCCTTCCCTTGCACATCACTGTCCTACTTCCAACCTTTCCCTTGCACATCACTGTCCTACTTCCAACCCTTCCCTTGCACTTAAGACAAAATCTAAAAGAGCTGGGAGAGCCCTAAAGCCTTTGACTTTCTTTCCTTCCACCAAAGCCTCCTCGCTGGCATAGCCCCCCTTGCTCCTGTGCTGTGGCAAGGCTCTTTTCCCTCCTTCAGTTTATTGAGCCTTTCCCCCTCCAGGCCTTCACAACGGGATTCCTTCACTGGGAACGTTCTTCACATGGCTAACACTCGATCCTTCCTTCCTTCCTTCCTTCCTTCCTTCCTTCCTTCCTTCTTTCCTTCCTTCCTTCCTTCCTTTCCTCCTTCCTTCCTTCCTTCCTTCCTTCCTTCCTTCCTTCCTTCCTTCCTTCCTTCTCTCCCTCCCTCCCGCCCTCCCTCCCTCCGTCTTTCCTTCCTTCCTTCCTTTCTTTTATCTGAGATGGACTCTCACTCTGTCTCCCAGGCTGGAGTGCAGTGGTGCGATCTCAGCCAGCTCACTGCAACCTCCTCCTCTCAGGTTCAAGCGATTCTCCTGTCTCAACCTCCCGAGTAGCTGAGATTACAGGCATGCACCACCACACCTGGCTAATTTTTGTATTTTTAGTAGAGATGGGGTTTTGCCATGTTGGCCAGGTTGGTCTCCAACTCCTGACTCCAGGTGATCCACCTGCCTCAGCCTCCCAAAGTGCTGAGATTACAGGCTTGAGCCACCACACCAGGCCCATTGTTTTCTTTTTAAACAAACTTTTAATTTTGAGGTGATACTAGATTCACCTGCGGTCGCAAGAAGAAACATGGAGAGTTATCTTGCACCCTTTCCCCAGCTCCTCCCAGTGATAACACCTTGCGTAGCTACAACACAGTGTCACAACCGCAAATTGGTATGTATGCAATTCATGACATTCAGGTTCCAACAACTTTACACATGCTGGGTGTGTGGGTGTGTATGGATTTACTTTTATGTAATTTTATCATACAAATAGATTCATGTGACCACCATCATGGTCAAGCTACAAGGCAGGAATCCAGCACCAGCATCCCTCAGTCTACCCTATTACAGCCACCAGCACCTCCCCACTCCCTCCCTCAGCATTTTAAAAATGAATCTTAAACATCATTTACTCAAAAAAAAAAGTCTTCCTTGATCATCTAGGCTACATTTTCCTCTCATCATAATGCCCCCAACTTCTTCTTCATGTCTTCTTATCACAATTTTGAGTTAGGAGTAATGGGTTTAATGCCCTTGAAATGTCTCTCGATTTAGGCTTCCTCATTGGTAAGCAGTTTTTCTATCCTTGCTGCCCTCGACTTTGTGTCCAATGAAAGGGAGAGGGCAGGCACTACTTGAAAACAAGGAGGGGACAGGGATGGTGGCTCACACCTGTAATCCCAGCACTTTGGAAGGCCAAAGTGGGAGGATCACTTGAGCCCAGAAGTTCAAGACCAGCCTGGGCAAACATAGGCAGACCTCATCTCTACAAGAAATTTAAAATATTAGCCAATCATGATGGTACGTGTCTGTGGTCCCCACTACTTGGGAGGCTGAGGTAGAAGGATTGCCTGAGCCTGGGAGGTTGGGGCTGCAGAGAGCCATGATAATGCCACTGCACTCCAGCCTGGGCAACAGAGCAAGACCCATTCTCAAAATTAGTTAATTAATTAAAAATAAATAAATAAAAGGAGGAGACTATAACGTAGAAGTGTCTTGACCCGATAGAAAGAAAAAGGTGAAAAATCAGTGTTTACACCAGTGTCTGTGGGAGGAAGAGGAGGACAAAGGAGAGAGAAGCTTGCAGAGATGCCTGTGTTGGGGCCTCCTGTTCTGGGCTGAGTCAAAGAGTGGAGAAGAAGGTGACACAGAAGGAAGTAGACAGCACACAGAAGCTTGTCCTGTTTCTAACCTGGGATTCTGAATAGGGACCTCTTTGCTGAACTTGGGGCAACTGAGGAGTCCGACAAAGTGAGCCTCCGTGAGGCCTCCTGCATCATTCAGGGCCCTCTGTACCATAGAACAGGCTCAAAGTCCCCATTGTCTCCTGTGACAGGGAGATGGCAGTTTCTGAGACCGTACAGGGAGCTGGTCAGGAAAAAGAGGTCCATATGGAGACCGAGGTGAGTGACATTGGGGCCTAGGGCTAAAGCCAGCCCCATCAAGCCAGGGACCGAAGTGAAGTTCTGCAGCCAGAGCAGGCCCTCAAGTTCCGCCAAACCGACAGGAGGAACACCAGGCCAAGAGATGTGTGTTCTGTGTCGTCCCATCTCAGACGTCGGCTCCTGATAGCCACACCACTACGAACCTCGCTAATCCTGCTAACCTCACTAATCCCACCCAAACCAGCGTACTCAGGGACTGGAGCCCCTTCAGTTCCTTCTTTCCACACACATAGTCGCACAAGCCTCCTGCACACCCACAGATTTTGGAAATAAATCGATAGAAGATGAGGAAACCTGAAAAATGGATTTGTCCAAAAGCAACTGAATTTGAAGGGCTGGATTAGACTGCATTTAACAGATTGAAATGAGTTTTTAAATTTCCTCTAGGAAAGCCAGCAGGTGGCTTTGGGGAAGATTAGATGAGGTTTGGAAAACATGGGGACTCTTTTTCTTTCCATAGCTGAGTACAGTGTGGGTAAATTTGCAACCCTGTCACATATGTATTTATTGATAGGATTATTTATTTAAAATCTACATATTCCATTGGACTATAAGCTCCACAGGGGGGAAATATTTTGTTGTTGTTGTTGTTATTGCAATATCTGCTGTGCTCAGCACATGGTAGGCACTCAAATATTATTTATTACAAAAATTAATAAATACCTATAGATTCAGTGCTGCACTTCATTAATGATTCACCCAAGATAAAAGGTGTCATTGGCTTAACTTTCAATAAAAAGCTGGTCAAGGCCAGCACTTGTTATTATGTTACACATAAAACATAAATGGCTCAGTGGCTTTCCCCCAGAGTCCAGGGCACTGCCACTAACTCATTGTATACTCTGAATAAGGAACTGAACCTCTTTGGTGGGGAACGGAGGTGGGAGTCTCTATATTTTTCTCTCCATAGGAAGAAAGAAGTGTCAACTCCCAGCTTCACTGGCAAATGAAGAGTAACTAATAAACACAATTGTGGAACTTGCAGACTATGAAGACATGCCTGCCAAACAAACTGCTCCAGAACTAACACGCTGTCTGCTCACATAAGTTATACTATTTAAAGACATCCTCCTGGCCGGGGGCAGTGGCTCACGCCTCTAATCCCAGCACATTGGGAGGCCGAGGCGGGCGGATCACGAGGTCAGGAGATCGAGACCATCCTGGATAACACGGTGAAACCCCATCTCCACTAAAAATACAAAAAATTAGCCAGGCATGGTGGTGGGCGCCTGTAGTCCCAGCTACTTGGGAGGCTGAGGCAGGAGAATGGTGTGAACCCAGGAGGCAGAGCTTGCAGTCAGCCAAGATGGCACCACTGCACTCCAGCCTGGGCAACAGAGCAAGACTCTGTCTCAAAAAAAAAAAAAAAAAAAAGACATCCTCCTAAGGCTCTGCTGGGGAATCCTGAGCCCAATCTTCAGCTGAGTTCAATAAGTCATGTGTGCAACGGGAGAGGCAGTTCATAGCTTGCAAAAAGTTGCCACACAAAAAGTGCATCTCTGTAGGAAGTCAGCTGTGAGGGTGGGTTCCCTCCTCAGGAGAAATGATGTGGACCACAAACTAGCAACCCCTTCAAGCAGCTTGAAAGAGAACATCACAAACCACCCTGAGGCCGTGAGAACAAATAGACCCTGTTGTGACCTTAGTGTTGGTAGTTTTTGTAGTTTTGTGCCATGAATGACACAGATGTTATTTACTACAAGTGCTGAGGTGCCAATCCAAGTTATTTCTGGCCTTAACCTCTTGCTTTGTTCCCATGAGTGTGTGGCTGTATTACACAGCTGAGGACTTTCTATTGATGAGAATAAGTGCTTTTTTTTTTTTTTTTTATTTAAAGTTTTGGCAATAGGTGTTTATATCACAGGCTACTTCACAGAGATCAATTATTTCCCTAGTTGTGTTTTCGGTCCTGGAATAGAGTGAGGTTGGATTTTAATTAAATAATTAATCGATATGTTTTTAACATGCTCATATGCCAGGGACTGTGTCCATTCATGAGCAAAATGAAGAAGCTCAGATCTCCTCTAGCTAGTCACACCTCTTGGTTGCAGGTAATGGAAACTCACTCAAATTAGCCTAAACAAAAAGAAAGGAATGGAGTGGAAGGATGCAGGAATATCCATGTACAAGAAATTGGACTTCCCATGGGACTGGAACCAGGACCTGGAAAGCCAGGGAAAGTTCATCTGTTTCTTTTTGAAAGTTTTTGTTTCCTTCTCTCTGCTTCTCTCTGAGCATCTATTTGATTTTTCTCTCCATAGTCTCACTTTCTTCGTTTTTAGAAGAATATGTCTTTTTCAGTCTTCTACATATTCTCTAGTTTCTAGTACTGCCAATCACTAGAAATCTCTTTGTTCCAATTGCAAATTCTCAGGAAAGAAAATTCCACTTGGCTCAGCCTAGCAGTCAATAAATTGGCTCTCCTAGGGTCAGGGGTGCACCCCGGTCCATGTGGAATAGGCTGTCTTGTCCATTGCAATTTGGTCAAGGAAACAAGCCATTCCATGTATGCAAGGATGAAGGTTTTATCACGTGGAATAGGAGAGCCACACAACCATTGTAAAGAGTGAAGGCAGGATACCATGGAATACTATGCAGCCATAAAAAAGGATGAGTTCATGTCCTTTGTAGGGACGTGGATGAAGCTGGAAACCATCAATCTCAGCAAATTATCACAAGGACAGAAAACCAAACACCAGATGTTCTCACTCATTGGTGGGAATCGAACAATGAGAACACTTGGACACAGGAAGGGGACCGTCATACACCGGGGCCTGTCATGGGGTAGGGGGAGGGGGGAGGGATAGCATTAGGAGATATACCTAATGTAAATGATGAGTTAATGGGCAGCACACCAACATGGCACATGTATACACATGTAACAAACCTGCACATTGTGCACATGTACCCTAGAACTTAAAATATTAAAACAAACCAAAAAAAAAGGTACCGCTTTAGGGTACCGCTTTAGGAAAAAAAAAAAAAGAGTGAAGGCAGGATAATCAGGCAAACAATTGCCAATCATCCCAGCCTGCACAGCCAAGCGGGTGACTTTCAAGAACTCACCCTAAAACTATTGTGAATCTCAAGAACTTCAGTGTTACTTTCCCAACTTATCTCAGCTTGCAACAGGGTGATTCTCAGGACGTTCACCAAGGAGCTGCTGCAACGATCAAGAACTGTCTGGCAGCTCCCCTCTGTGTTACCCTACAGCACAGATGAGTGATTCTCAGAAGTGGTCGTCAGCTCTCTCAGCTGCCGGTACCCTCAGACTGGGTGGTCTACAGGAGCCTCCCCAGAAACTGCTGCAACCTTCACATCTACCTGTAAATGCTTCCAGACAATAATCCCTTCTCCTTGTCTGTCTGCTAAGTCTCATGAGTATCTCTTTTTTTTTTGAGACAGGGTCTCACTTTGTCACCCAGGCTGGAGTGCAGTGGCCTGGTCTTGGCTCACTGTAGTCTTGACCTTCCAGGTTTAAACAATCCTCCCACCTCAGCCCCCCAAGTAGCTGGCACTACAAGCACATGCCAGTACACCCGGCTAATTTTTAAATTTTTTGTAGAGATGGGGTTTTGCCATGTTGGCCAGGCTGGTCTTGAACTCCTGAGCTCAAGCAATCCACCTGCCTCAGCCTCCCAAAGTGCTGGGATTACAGGTATGAGCCACTGCACCTGGCCACTCATGAGTACCTCTTAATGGAAAATTCCAATCAGAATCCTGTGCAGAGGGGCATTCTGGCAAATATTGTTCTGGGTTTCTCTTGTATGATGTAGAGGAGATGACAGACAAGCACACTGGTGGGAAGAACTGAAAACAAACAATTGGGATAGCCTGGAGCCCCATAAATGCAGGACCACAGTGCAAACCTGGCTACAGAGCCCACAGAAGTGAGCATTGACATATATGTGCACATATGTGTGTGTATACGGAGTACAGACAGGTGTGGAAAGACAGGTCTCAAGGAGAAACTGGGGCATGGTCTGGGCATGATTTACAATTGGAAAAGGGAGGATTTCTCAGATGTCCTCATCCTTTCCTATGCAATCTGAGCCACCCAAGTGAGCTGGTCTGCAACCAACATTGGTTGCTCTGTCCTCCTGAGCTTTCCTCTTCCTCCTTCTGGCAATAATGTGAGGAATTTTCTCAGTTGGGGAAGCCTTGATTACCCCTTCCACAGTCATGTGAGCCAGGACTGTCTGCCCAACCCCCAGCCCCAGCCTGGGGGCTCAGTGACTGATAAGGCAATGGACCTACATCCAAGTGCAGCAGACCAAACTTCTCCCTGAGAGGGACTATGGAGGATTGCAAAATTCATTGAATGTGAGGCCTGGATTCATGCTCTTCTCATAAAGAGAGCCTTCCCAAGATACGGAGAGAAATGCAGAGCGCTGATGACCTCTTTGGTGTCCCTCAATTCAACTATATCTGAGGCCATTAATTCTGGGTGTTTTAATTACATGAGTTAATAAGTTCTCCATTTTGCTTAAGTCAGTTTGAGTTGAGTGCCTGAACATTCCAACTACTGCATAAACAGAGTTAAATCTGCTCCAAATTGTTCCTCTGCTCGTGTGTTCTCAAGGCTTGTTCCCCTACCCCATCTCTCTCTCTCTCTCTCTCTCTCTTTTTTTTTTTTTTTTTTGAGATGGAGTGTTGCTCTGTCATCCAGGCTGGAGTGCAATGGCATGATCTTGGCCCACTGACTGGAACCTCTGACTCCTGGTTTCAAGTGATTCTCCTGCCTCAGCCTCCCAAGTAGCTGGGATTACAGGTGCGTGTGACCACACCTGGCTAATTTTTGTATTTTTTTGGTAGAGATGAGATTTCACTATGTTGGCCAGGCTGGTCTCAAACTCCTGACCTCAGGTGATCTGCCCACCTCAACCTCCCAAAGTGCTGGGATTACAGGCATGAGCCACCGTGCCTGGCCCCCATCTCTATCTGTTGAAATCTCACTCACCCTTATGACCAAGCCAAGCTTCACCTTTCCAGGAGACAGGTGGCTGTGTGTACCTTATTTCCTCTGCACCCTCTGTCCTGCATGAGTGGCCCCACACATTTCCATACACAATGTGAACAGTGGAACATGCCAGAAGGCGAGATCTCACGCATCTTTATGTTTCCTGATGGCCTAACTGGATTATTGCATATAGTAGCTCCTAGATAAACATTATTGAATTAGAAAATGTTGAAGCCAACAACAACAAAAAGTGAGACAACCCAATTCTGACTTAGGCAATGGACTTGAATAAACATTTCTTCAAAAAGGACATACAAATGGACACACGTGAAAAGATGCTCGACATCGTTAGTCATTAGGGAAACGCAAATCAAACCCACAATGATATATCACTTTAGATCCATTAGCATGGCTACCATCAAAAATACAGAAAACAAAGCCTGGGCATGGTGGTTCACACCTGCAATCCCAGTGCTTTGGGAGGCCGAGGCAGGAGGATCGTCTAATGCCAGGAGTTCAAGACCAGCCTGAGCAATATAGTGATACCCCGTCTCTACAAATAAAAATAAAAATTAGCTGGCATGGTGGCATACACCTGTAATCCCAGCTACTTGGGAGGCTGAGGCAGGAGGATTGCTTGAGCCCAGGAGTTTGAGGTGGCAGTGAGTTATGATCAAGCCACTGCACTCCAGCCTGTACAACAGAGTAACACCCTGTCCCCTTCTCCAAAATACAGAAAACAACAAATATGTTCACCTACTATATACCCACAAAAATTAAAATTAAAAAACACAAAGCAAAAATACAGAAAACAAGTATTGGTGAGGATGTGGAGGAACTGGAACTCTGGCACACTCTTGGTGGTGCAGCTGCTGCGGAAAAGAGTATAGCAGGTCCTCAGAAAGTTAAACAGAATTACCATCTGATCCATCAGTTCCTCTTCTCAGAATATATTCCCTCAAAATGGAAAGCAGTGTCTCAAACAGATGCTTATACACCATGTTCATAGTAACATTATGAACTACTATAATGTAGTAGTAGTACATAATAAAACTCCTCGTTTTCCCCTTACCCCGGTAACTGGCAACCATCATTCTCCTTTCTGTCACTATGAATTTGACTACTCTAGGTATTTCTTATAAGTGGAGTGATACGGTATTTGTCCTCTTATGACTGACTTATTTCACTTAGCATAATGTCTTCAAGTTTCATCCATGTTATAGCAAGTGTCAGAATTTCCTTCCTTTTTAAGGCTTAATAATATTTTATTGTGTGTATAGACTTCATTATTTTTACCCATTAATCCATCAATGGACACTTGGGTTGCTTCCACATTTGGCCACTGTGAGTAATGCTGCTATGAGCATTGGTGTACAGTTGGCCTCTGTACCCATGGGTTCTGCGTCTGTGGACTCAAGCAACCTAGGATCAAAAATATTCTTTCAGCCGGGCACGGTGGCTCATGCAAGTAATCCCAGCACTTTGGGAGGCTGAGGCAGGTGGATCACCTGAGGTCAGGAGTTTGAGACCAGCCTGGCCAACATGGCAAAATCCCATCTTGGCTAAAAAATACAAAAATTAACCGGAAGTGGTGGTGGGTGCCTGTAATCCCAGCTACTCGGGAGGCTGAGCCAGAAGAATTGCTTGAACGTAGGAGGTAGAGGTTGCAGTGAGCCGAGATCGTGCCATTGTACTCCAGCCTGGGTGACAAGAGCAAAACTCCACCTCAAAATACATAGATAGATAGATAGATAGATAGATAGATAGATAGATAGTATAGACTTTATTTTTTTGTTATAATTTCTTAAACAATACAGTCTAACAACTACTTACATAGCATTTACATTTTAGTAGGTATTAGAAGTAATCTAGAGATGACTTAGAGTATGTGGGAGGATGTGCATAGGTTATATGCAAATACTGTGCTATTTTATATCTGGGACTTGAGCATCTGTGGATTTTGGTATCCTCAGGGGGGTCCTGGAAATGCTGAATCATATGGTAATTCTATGTTTAATTTTTTGAGAAACCACCATACTGTTTCCATAGTGGCTGCATCATTTAAAATTCCCACCAACAGTGCACCAGAGTTCCAATTAATCCACATCCTCACCGATGCTTGTTATTTTCTGAGGTTTGGTTTTTATATAGTAGCCATCCTAATGGGTATGAGGTGGCATCTCATTGTGGTTTTGATTTGCATTTCCCAAATGATTATTGATATTGAGCATTTTAAAAATTTCTGTGTTGCTCATTTGTATATTTTCTTTGAAGAAATGTCTATTGTGCATTTTTAAGTGGGTTTGGTATTTTTTGTTGGGTTGTAGGGATTCTTTCTGTATTCCAGATGTTAACCCTTTGTCAGATATATGATTTATAAATATCATCTCCCGTGCCATTGATTGCCTTTTCATTCTGTTGATTGTGTCCTTTGATGCATGGAAGTTTTACATTTTAGTATAGTACAATTTTTCTATTTTTTTCTTATACTTTTGGTGTCATAGTCAAGAAATCATTGCTAAATCCAATGTCATGAAGCTATTCCCCTATGTTTTTTTCTAGGAGTTTTATAGTTTTAGGTGCTATGTTTAGGCCTTTAGTCCAATTTTGAGTTAATTTTTGTATATGCAGTAAAGTAAGGATCCAACTTCATTCTTTTGCATGTGGACATTCAGTTTTCTCAGCACCGTTTGTTGAAAAGACAGTCCATTCCTCCTTTGAATGGTCTTGGCACCTTTGTTGAAAATCATCTGACCATCTATGCGAGGGTTTGTTTCTGAGCCCCTGGTCTATTTTAGTTGTCTATAAGTTGATCTTTATGCAAGTGCTACACTATTTCTATTACTGTGTAGTAAATTTTGAAATTAGAAAATTTAAGACTTTCAACTTTGTTCTTTTTCAAGATTGTTTTGGCTATTTGGAGTCCCTTGAGTTTCCATATGAATTTTAGGATGAATTTTTCTATGTCTGCAACAACAACAACAATTTAAAAAATGTGGCCAGGCATGGTGGCTCATGCTTGTAATCCCAGCACTTTGGGAGACCAAGGCAGGAGAATTTCTTGAGGCCAGGAGTTCAAAACCAGCCTGGGCAACATAGCAAGACTCTGTCTCTACCAGAAAAAAAAAAAAAAAAAGTCAGAGATGGTAGAGTCCAAGCCACAGGATGACTTGAGCCTGGAAGTTCAAGGCTGCAGTGAGCTGTGATCAAGCCACTGCACTCTAGCCTGGGTGACAGAGTGATAACCTGTCTCAAAGAAAAGTTTTTAATGCCACTGGAATCATGATAGGGATTACCATTTAATCTGTAGATCACTTTGAGAAATATTGGTATCTTAACAATATTGTCTTCCAATCCATGGACCTATTTTTCCATTTATTGGTTCTTTAATTCCTTTCAGCAACATTTTGTAGCTTTCAATGTACAAACCTTCCACCTCCTCCTTGATTCAATTAATTCCTAAGTGTTTCTGTCTTTTTGATCCTTTTGTAAATGGAATTGTTTTCTTAATTTCCCTTTTGGAGTGTTCATTGTTAGTACATGGAAATGCAGGTGATTTTTACATCTTAATTTTGTATCCTGCAACTTTGTGAATTTGTTTATTAGTGCTAACAGATTTTTAGTGGAATCTTTAGGGCTTTCTACATAAAAGATCATGTTACCTGCAAACAGAGATCATTTAACTTCCTTTTCAATTCAGATGCTTTTTGTTTATTTTTCTTATCTAATTGTCCTGGCTAGGAATTTCAGCACTATGTTAACTAGAAGTGATGAAAGTGAGTAAGCATCCCCGATTTGTTCCTGATCTTAAAGGAGAAGCTTTCCATCCTTCACCATCGAGTATGATATTAGCTGTGGGCATGTCATATAAGGACTTTATCGTGCTGAAGTAGCTTCCGTCTCTTCCTACTTTATTTAGTGTTTTTATCGTGAAAGGGTGTTGAATTTTGTTACACACATTTTTTGCATCAATTGAGGCGATCACGTGGTTTTTTCCCCTTTATTCTGTTAATGTGGGGTATTACACTGATTGTTTTCATATGTTGAGCCATCTTTACATTCCAGGAATACATTCTACTTGCTCGTGGTATATAATCCTTTCAATGTGTCGTTGAATTCTGTTTGCAAGTGTTTTGTTGAGGAATAATACTAATTCTTACAGATAAAGAAATTGAACTCCAAACTGCTTTCCCCATGGTCACTCATCTAGTAAGTGGTAAGAGTTGGGGTTCAAGCCTAAGCCTGTCTGATTCCAGAATCTGTGCCATTTTCAATATACCGTGCTGCCTCTTATTACCCCACAGTGGGATAAAGGAGCTCAGTGCGGGCTACCAGCTTTATGACTTTGGAAGAAAAAGAAAAATGTAGCCATGTCTGAACCTCAGTTTGCTCATCTGAAAATAGGGATCAAAATGCCAATTTTCCAGAGTTATTGTAATGTTTAGACAAGGTAAGGAATGTCGCACCCCTGGAACATCATGAGCTTTTCAAAAATTGTAGCATGTGTGGCTTTCAGCCCCATGTTGGGCCTCCAACCTCCAATGAAAGTTGCTCTGTGACCTTGGACAGAGGCTTCATGTGCAGCCTTTCGGCCAAACCAATTATTTCTTTTCTCTGCTATAAATACTTGAGAACATAAGGTCTTCAATAAGTTGTCCTGTGACTTTATTTCCTGGCCAACAGGGAGGTTTTCATTTCCTCTATGACTCATCTACTCCTTTTTGCAGCTCTCCTCTAAATACCTCCAGCCAGTGACATTTCAAATATCCTTGCCTCTTGGCTTCCCTTCAGCAGCCCCAACTCATGTCCAGAATTCTTTCTCTTCCTTTTCTTCTTTTTCGTTTTGCAAGTTTGGTGACCAGAGCTTTGCTGGCTGAGATACCTAGCGTTCAGAGCAGAATTTCCTTCCCTTCGGTGGAACATCTCCCTGCAGACTGTTTCTGGGTCCATTGTGTAGACAGACTTCATAAAGGTGATAAGATTTCCAAAACAGCCTAATGGGAAGAAAAGGAAGAAGAGAACGGCACATTTCCCAATCCTATTCTTGGCTTTCTGGGTTACATGGTCTTCCATTCAACAAGAACTTATCCCTTTCCTGGGAAATAGAAGTGCTATGCAAAGCACGAATTCTGAGGATGCCCTCACACTATTGCTTTGGGAACTGTGTGCTGTATGCTGACCACAGGGAGCAAATCGTGAGTTTCTCTACAAGGACTGCAGTCAGAACTGCTAATAAGCTGTACTTCAGATGAAGGAACATCACAGACAACTGGGCTCCAAGAGCTAAAGTTTACTTAGTGCTTTTCACCCCAAAGGCCCAAAGCCCTCACTAAAGCTATAAATACCAGAATCACTTCATCTTTGAAACACAGCCAGAGTTCTAGGCCTTGCTTAAATAGCCCGGAGCCTGTACATACAAGGCATGTGTGTGTGGTGAAAGAGGCCCTTATGGATTTGCCGCTGCTGGAGGCCAAAGAGAAGGGTGAGTGGAATGTATTGGAATGTCTGGCAAAGAGCAGAGGCAGATTCTGCGGCTAAGCTGCTTGGTGGGCCCTGTGGGGTTGAGTTTTAATCTCCGTCACATATGGGACTGTAGGATACCTGCCCTCCCAGCCTCTGTAGCTGCCTCCACAGCCAGAAGAATTTGGCTTGGAAATGGGCACTCCCTTTGGTGAGATCTTAATCCAGAGAGAAGTCAGAGTGTGTATTCTCTGGCCCCTTTGAAGTTTGGGCATTCATACCACTGGTGTTTGCCCTGGCACCCTCCCAAGCTTGAGTCTTCTCTCCCTCCTAAACCACATCCCAGCCTCCCCCTTGTGCTCAGCAATGTGGATGAAGTGCAATTCCTGAGCAAGGTTGTAGGGCCAGCATTTCCTCTTGCTTACTCATCTATCACTAATTCATTCACTCATTCAATTACAGTTTTGAGGACCTACTATGTATAACACACACTGCTAGGCTCTGAGGATAGAACAGTGTGCAAGACCGACATGGTCTTCACTCTTAACACTGTGCTTTCTGGCCAGGGAGCAAACCACAGAAAAGTAAAATAAACAGAAGGTGAGAAAATTGCAGATTGTGAAAAGTTCTTTCAAGAAAGGAAAAGAACCAGGGAAAATAGCAGTAAAGAGGAAGGACTGTGACACTTATATGGGTGGTCAGAGAAGGCTTCCCCAGCAGCCAGGTGGGCAATGTGCGTTGGGGGGGTGGGTGTAGGGAGCATTCTGGGAAGCAGGAACAACAAGTACAAGGGCAGAAGTTTGGAAAGGGCTTAGTGTATTCTGGGAGCAGCAAGAAGGCCAGAAGGGCTGGAGCCAATGAGCAAAGGGAAGGACATGAGATGGAGAGTCAGCAAGGGCTATGTCCTCATAGGATGCAACCCCCCGGTAGGAAGCTTTTTATTAGATCAAGGGGAAGCAATAGAAGAAATTGAAGCTGTGATTAAGAAGGATAGTTTTGTGTGTGTGTGTGTGTGTGTGTGTTGTGTGTGTGTGTGTTTGTGTGTGTATTTTAAATCACTGTAGATCAAGGAATCCCACTACTGAGTATATATCCAAAGGAAATGAAATCAGCATGTCAAAGAGACATCTGTACCTTCATGTTTTTTGCAGCATTATTTACCATAGCCAAGAGAAGGGAATCAACCTAACTGTCCATCAGATGAATAAAGAAAATATGGTATGAATAAAAGAAGAACAGATGAACAGGTAAGATGAACAGATGAAGAGATGAATAGGTAAAGAAAGTGCAGAAGAAAATGAATAGATAAAGAAAATATATATATATATATATGCACACATAATACTATTGGGCCATAAAACAGAATGAAATCCTGTCATTTGCAGCAACATGGATGGAACTGGAAGCCATTATGTTGAGTGAAATAAGCCAGGCACAGAATGATGAACACCACTTGATCTCACTCACATGTGGAATCAAAAAATGTTTATTTCATAGAAGTAGAGAGTAGAATAGTGGTTCCTAGAGGCTGGGGAGGGCTGCGGGGCGAAGGGGACTGGGAGAAGTTGATCAACAGGTACAGAGTTAGAGTTAGATGGAACAATAAGTTCTGGTGTTCTGTTACACAGTATGGTGACTGGTGACTACAGCAAGTAATGAAGTAGTGTATATCTCAAGATAGGTAGAGGATAAGATTTTAAATGTTGTCACTACAAAGAAATGATAAGAGATTAAAGTGAGAAATATGGTAATTACCCCAATCTGATCATTATACAACGTATTCATGCATTGAAATATCACACTGTACCCTATAAAATGTACAATTAGTATGTGTCTAACATAAACAAAAAATGAATTATAAAAAAAATTTAAAATTGTAAAAATGTACTGTAGCTGCTGAATGGAGAGTGGATTAAGGGGTAAGAGTTTAAAAGGGAAGATCAGCAAAAGAGAGTACTGGGATTGCCCAGGGGAAAGAGGATGATAGCCTGGATTAGAAGGGTGAGGATAGAATTGGACTGATTAGAAATCAACTCAAGTAGAACCAATAGGACTTGGTGGTGAATTGGGACACAAAGGAAGAGTGAGACATCCAAGGTAAGTGTTGGGCATTTTACTTAAGCAGCTGGGTAGTAGATGGTGCCACTTTCTGATATGGGAAAACCTAGAGGAAATAATATGTCTTAGCAAAACAGTGACTAGGGACATGGCAGCTTTGGGGAAGAAAAATGGGATTCAAGTCATCAGTGGCTTCCCCGGGTGGGTTCTTTACCCAACCCCACCCTTCCCTCCAGTCAGACAGGGTGTTTCCCTGTCCTTCAATGTACCTGGGCTAAGCTCTCCACCTTGAATGTGCTTCCCCTTCTTGCCCTCCCCTGAGAAGCCTCTTCCCTCCCTTCTTCACCACCCAATGCACCTTCCCAGCACTGTCTTTCCTGGGTGGGGAGGAAATCTATAGGTCCTTATGCATGTTGGTGCTGCCTCCCCTTGCTTCTCAACCCTCAGCTATCAGAACTCAGGCAAAACCATTTTGAGATCTGGCAGTGCAGGATGCAGAAGGAGAGAAAGAAACCAGGGCCAGGCTAACCCTATGCAGAAAAGGCTTCCAAAAGCACAATCACATGCAGAGTGCCTTAGGATTCCAATGGGTATGGAAAAGTCCAGCCCTCAGTTGGAACTGAGAGATCCAAACTGGTTGATGAAGCCAATGTCAAGACACAGCATCCTTGTGGATTTGAGTGACAGTTTTATTGGGAAAAGAACACTAGCTATCAGCCACATGGACAGGATATGGGGTCCAACCCCAATGGAAGAGGAAAAGGGACAAGCAAGAACTGAACAGGGCCTATAGCTAGCATCATTTTCAATGGTGGAAATTTGAAAGCTTCTCCTATAAATTCAGGAACAAGGCAAAAATGTCCATTCTCACTACCTCTGTTCAACACTGTACTGAAAGTCCCAGCCAGAGCAGTTAGACAAGAAAAAGAAATAAAAGGGATCCAAAATGGAAAGGAAGAAGTGAAATTATCTCTGTTTGCAGACAATATGAACTTATATACAGAAAATCTTAAAGACTTCACCAAAAAACTGTTAGAACTAATAAACAAATTCAGTAAATTTGCAGGATACAAAATCAACATACAAAAATTAGTAGGATTTCTATACACAATAATCAACTACCTGAAAAACATACCAAGAAAAAAAATCCCATTTACAATAGCATCAAAAATTAAAATATTTAGAATAAATATAACCAAAGGGATAAAAAAATTATACACTAAAAACTATAAAACATGGAAGAAGGAAATTGAAGACACAAATAAATGGAAAGATATCCCATGTTCATGGATTGGAAGAATTAATGTCGTTATAATGTCCCAAAGTGACCTACAGATTCAGTACAATTCCTATCAAAATGCCATTTTTCACAGAAATAGAAAAAAATTATAAAATTCATATGGAATCACAAATGATCCCAAATACCCAAAGAAAGCAGTCTTTATCAAAAAGAACAAAGCTGGAGGCCACACACTCTCAAAATCTACTGCAATGATATAGTAACCAAAAAATGAATGGTATTGGTACAAATACAGACATATAGACCCATGGAATAGAGGACCCAGAAATAAACTATGCATTTACAGTCAACTGATCTTTGAGAAAGGTACCAAGAACACACAATGGAGAAAGGACAGTGTCTTCAATAAATAATGTTGGGAAAACTTGATATCCATATGCAGAGGAATAAAACTAGACTCTTATCTCACCCCATATACAAAAATCAACTCAAAATGGAATAAAGACTTAAATATAAGACTTGAAACTGTAAAACTACTGGAAGAAAACATTGGGAAAAGCTTCTTAACATTGGCCTGGGCAAATATGTTTTTGGATATGACCCCAAAAGCACAAGCAAGAAAAGTAAACATAGACAAATGGGACTGCATTAAACAAAAAAGCTTCAGCATAGCAAAGGAAATAATCAACAGAGTGAAGAGATAGCCTACAGAATGAGAGAAAATATTTGTGAACCACATATTTGATGAAGGGTTAATATCCAAAATATATAAGGAACTCAAACAATAGCAAAATATAATAATAATAGTAACCTGATTGTAAATGGGCAAATGATCTGAAGAGACAGCTCTCAAAAGAAGATGTATATACACTCAACAAGTATATTTAAAAATGCTAAACCTTACAATCATCAAGGAAATGCAAAGCAAAACCACAATGAGGTATCATCTTACTCCAGTTATAATGACTACTATCAAAAAGTCAAAAAATAACAAATGTTAGCAAGGGTATGCAGAAAGGGAAACTCTTATGCACTGTTGGTGGGACTGTAAACTATCACAGCCATTATAGAAAACAGTATAGCGATTCCTCAAAAAACTAGAAATAGCCAGGTACAGTGGCTCACACCTGTAATCCTAGCACTTTGGAAGCCTGAGGCAGGAGGGCTGCTTGAGGCCAGAAGCAGAAGATCAGTCTAGGCAATGTTGCAAGCCCCCATTTTTACAAAAAGAAAAAGAAAAACTAAACTAAACTAAATTAAAAATAGAACTACCATATGATCCAGCCACACTACTGGGCATATATTCAAAGGAAATGAAATCACTATGCTAAAGAAATATCTGCACTTCCACGGCCAGACACAGTGGCTCATGCCTGTAATCCCAGCACTTTGGGAGGCCGAGGTGGGCGGATCACCTTAGGTCAGGAGTTCGAGACTAGCCTGACCAACATGGAGAAACCCATCTCTACTAAGAATGCAAAATTAGCTGGGTGTGATGGCACATGCCTGTAATCCCAGCTACTAGGGAGGCTGAGGCAGAAGAATCGCTTGAACCTGGGAGGCGGAGGTTGCGTGAGCCGAGATCGTGCCATTGCACTCCAGCCTGGGCAACAAGAGCAAAACTCCATCTCAAGCAAAAAAAAAAAAAAAAAGAAAAGAAAAAAGAAATATCTGCACTTCCATGTTTATTGCAGCACTATACACAATAGCCAAAATATAGAATCAACCTGTGTCCATCTACAGATGAATGAATAAAGAAACTGTAGTACATATACACAATGGAATACTGGAAATGGAAGTAAGCCAGACACACAAAGATAAATACTGCGTGTTCCCATTCATATGTGGAAGCAAAAAAAAATTGATATCATAGAAGTAGAGAGTAGAATAGTGATTACTAAGGCTGGAAAGGGTAGAGGGGAGAGGGAATAGAGAGAGGTTGACTACCGATTACAAAATTACAAACCAGGTAGGAGGAATCCGTTCTAGTGTTCTATAGCACCAGAGAATGATTATAGTTAATAACAATTTATTGCATATTTGCAAATAGCTAGAAGAGAGGATTTTGAATGTTCCCAACACAAGGAAATGATAAATGTCCGAGTTGATGGATTTGCTAATTACCTTCATTTATTACACATTGTACACAGGTATCAAAATAACATACTGCACCTTATAAATATGTACAATTATATGTCAACTAAAATTTTTAATTAAAAATAAATAAATAAAAACAAGTACAGGAAAAAAAAAAGACATTCAAGTGGCCAATAGGCATATTAAAATGTTCAGCATCGCTAATCATCAGGAAAATACAAATGAAAACCACAAAAAGATATCAACTAACACCTTTTAGGATGGCTAATAGCAAAAAGATAAGAAATAACATGATATGTTGAAAACATGGAGAAAAGGGAACCCTTGCACACTGTTACTGCATGGAGGTTCCTCAAACAATTAAAAATGGAACAACCATATGATCCAGCAACCCCACTTCTGGGTATATATCCAAAGCAAATGAAATTAGTATGTTGAAGGGATAGCTGCACTCTCATGTTTATTACAGCATTATTCACAATAGCCAAATTAGAAAATCAGCCCAAGTGTCTATCAATGGATAAAGAAAATGTGGTACATATACATAATGGAATACTATTCAACTTTTAAAAAGAAGGAAATTCTCTCATTTTCAAAAATATGGATAAACATGGAGGACATTCTGCTAAGTGAAATAAGCCAGCTACAGAACGACAAATATTGCATGATACCATTTATATGTGGAATCTAAAAAAGTCAAATTCAAAAACAGAGAGTAAATGGTGCTTGCCAGGACCTGGGGGAGGGGAGTTTGGGGAGATACTGCTGCAAGAATACAAAATTTCAGTTAGATAGAAGGAATAAATTCAGGAGGTCTTTTATACAACTTGGTGATTATAGTTAATAACAATATATTATGTACTTGAAAATTGCTAAGAGAGTACATGTTACATGTTTTTGCTACAGAAAAGGGTAAGTATGTGATAGAATAGGTATGCTAATTAGCTTTATTCAGTTATTCTACGTTGTATACATGTATCAAAACGTGTATATTTATACCATAAATATATAAAATTTTATTTGCCAATTTAAAAAAATAAAAAAAACAAACTACAAAACAAAAGAGCTGGACAGAGAATTAGAGACTGGGGCCTGAGTCCAGTTACAAAGAGTGGGGCAGTGCAGCAGAAGACAGTTATGCGGTCTCACCTGTCTGCCATGGGTCCATGTCCCCAGGCCACAATAAAGCCAGACTCTCCAGCAGGTGTATTTAAGCTCTCTACACAGCAAAAGTTGCTGCCTAGGTGTTAGAAGGAGAACACCACACCCAAATGGATTAAGCAGTGGCCACGGATAAGAATTCAGAGGCGTCTCTCCCGCCTAGCCAGACTGGGCTCCTCACTTTCCCACTGCTTCCTATAAATGGACCATTCAGGCATTTTCCCAGGAATTTGACATGACCCAGACCCTATTCTTTTATGTATAGTGCTAGTTGCCATGCTCTCCCCTCACCCTGCCTGCCCTCTCTTTCTCTCTTTCTACCTGACTCTTCATTCCTGCCTCTCCTGACCCAGGAATGGAGGCTGCCCTCCTGATCACTGTGCTCTTCCCTCCCAGGAAAATGTTTGCACTTGTTTCCTATTGTGATGATGTATTGACTTTATGCCTTCCATCTGAAGAACCAGGGGCTGTGCCCTGGCCGGGTTTCTCTGGGACACTGGGAGAACACAAGTCAGGCTCCCAGCATGAGGTCAATAGTCAGGCATAAACTAGACACAGTATGGACAAGAGCCACAAGGGCATCTGCCAGTATAAACAAGTTCCCCAAGTGAGTGACCCCCCTCCCGCCGCCACCCGCTTGCAGGTTCAACTAGGCATTAGGCTATCCACCAGGTAAAACAAGTATCCCTCAAAAGGCACACAGTAAATACACATGTTCAGCTCCCTTTCATTTCCTGTTAGGGCAGATTCCTAGCTGCTCTGGGGCCGGAAGCCCAGTTTAGCTGGGAGCTGTCAAAATACCACCTCGCACCATCTATTGTTCCGGGCAGCAACTTCCTGTCATGGTCATAGCAACCATTTGAGGGAAACATGACCAGCAGGCCCATTTTACTGATGTGGACACTGAGACTCAGACAGGTTTTATAAGTCTACCTGGAGGTTCAAAGCTGGTATGTAGCAGAATCGGGAAAGAATCCCGGGCATGCCACAGTTCAGAATCCACCCTTTCCACCATAGCACCTCGCCTTGGCTGAGCTTAGCTCAACGCCCACTGTGTAGGCTGAGGCATTAGTGCTGATGCTCATGGGGGCCTTGAGAACAGTTGAGCCAGGCAGCAGGCAGCTCACCCTTCAACCTGCTCTGTGGTCTTGGCACAATCTCCACCCAGTTCCTTCTGTGGTCTGCAGTTGGGGAGCCTATCAAAGGCCTGGGTCCTCCAACTCCTAAATCCCTAAATCCTATCTACTGCCTTATAGCATAGAAAGGATACACCAAGCACTTTGATAAGACTTCAGGACAAATTCCCACCCCAGAACCATCTCCCATGAGGCATGCTTCTGTTCTGCCTCGGTCCTTCACATTCTTTCTCACGTCTACAGGAGCTATGTCTTATACCTCAGACTAGTGCTTTGCACAATCTTTTACCTAATAGCGCATCTTAAAAATGATGACACTGGTACAGCTTGCAAGGGTAGACAGAAGAGATTTGTCCAGCCACACTATGGTTGAGAAGCTCTGCCCCAGACACCCAAATGGAGACTAGTTATGGATTCATCACTATAACCGCCCCATTTTTGGTTCTCCTTCTTGCCTTTTTGGGGACAGAATCCGGGAATGGCCCAGCTTTGCATTCTGACATACACCACCCACCTCCTACACTGTGCACTGGAAACTATGTCTACCTCCCACCCCTCTCTACTTCCACCCCCACCATTTCCTTTGAATCAGAGGCCATTTGATGCTTTACATATGTAAAATGTCTGGCATGTGTCTGGCACATGGGTAAGCATTCAAAACATGCTAGCCTAGTCCCCCTCTGTCCTATCCTAACATAAGTAGCAGGAAAGTAACTAAATCATATTGGCAACACTATATCCCAGATTTTCTGGGACAACCCCAAATTTAAATACAATCATGTACCACATAAAGAGATCCCTCAGTCAATGACAGACCACATATACAATGGGGATCCCATGAGATTATAAAACCATGTTTTAACTGTGCCTTTTCTATGGTTAGATATGTTTACACACACAAATACTTACCATTGTGCTTCAGTCACCTACAGTATTCAGGATAGTAACATGCTGTACAGGTTTGTAGCCTAGGAGAATAGGCTATATGTAGCCTCAGGGAGTAGTAGGCTATACCATGGAGATTTGTGTAAGTACCCTTTATGATATTTACACAAAGACAAAAATCACCCAACAACACATTTTTTAGAATATATTCCTATTGTTAACATGACACATGATGGTAATTTTATCTTTTTCAAAAGGGTATTATTTTCAATGTATAATTACATGAAATTTAATTTCTAAAGGAAGATTTCTGCAGATATTGTGGCAGGCAGAATTCTAAGATGG